>NC_084681.1:12324265-12977792 GCF_028389875.1 Rhea pennata
CAACCCTGTCTAACATGCTCTAGGTGACCCTGCTGAGCAGGGGGGTTGGACTAGATGATCTCCAGAGGTCCCTTCCAACCTTACTGATTCTATGATTCTAAGGGCTGAGCAAGGAAGGGCAGCCCAGGCAACTCCTTGTTGTACTTGCTGGATCCACAACAATCTAATCATGGGGTGCCTTCTGCTGTTCCATGTACAGGACTCAGTTCCTGTCAGCTTCCCTTTACACCTTGGCAACAACATCCATTTCAATGGCACTTTTTATGGTGAGTGAGAGGCTGATTTGAATTTTTAAGAAATGCCATTAAACACCTGGCAACTGTGGCCTTAATCATGCTGAAGCCTGTGTTCTCTTACAAATCCACTGACATTTTTGAAGGTATTTTGATTTAAATAATAATGTGAAAGCCTCTGGGGGGTTCAGGATGTTACCTCATTCCCTTAGGCTTGCTGATGGGAGTTACCCCTTGCCCAGATGGGCTGGAATTCACCTATCAAGCCTTGCCACATTCCTCCCTGTCAACACGCACCTCCAGCAGCAGCCCTTCTCTCAAAGACTCTCCACCTACCAGCACTCCTGGGTGCTGGGGGACCTTCTCCTCACACATCAGCAGTCAGACTGCAGTACCCAGCATCTGCTGCCTGAGGAAAACCCCTGCCCATGCTGTCACCCTGGAGAAAGCAGGTGAAGCAGTAGCATGGATGTGCCCAGGTGCCACACCCAAACCTACCTCCTGGGTTTCCTCCTTCAGGGCTTGCTCCTCTGCCAAACCCACTGTCAGTGCTCAGCAAGCGCCAAGAGCAGCTGCCAGGTGTGCATCCAGTCTAGTGACAGAACAATATCAGAAGGGGAGATGTGAAAAGGGGCCAGAGCTGAGACTTGCTGGTGCAGCCAGAACCTGATGCCCGCCGAATCCTCCAAAGCAACTGGCAGGCTTGAAGCAAGAATGTCATCACCCAGCCAGCAACCTGCTGAAAGCTACTTCTCAGCAGTCAGGGAAGCATATTGTTGACCCTCTTCTCAAAATGCCTGTTGACTGTCTGACTTTTTTCAGCTTGCCTGGAAAGCCACTAAATTGGGGGTGATTTGGACTATAAGAGAAATAAATTCTGCAGCTGCCGAGTCATTTCTGCGAGCACTGCATGACCCATTGCTCTTTCCCATAGGGATAAAGCACCTCTGACTTCCACAGGCAGCTGGGTGTCAGGCTACTTTATGTATCTTCATGTCCGTTTAGGTTATAACAGTGACCTTGAGATGCCAGATTTGAGGTAGATCAGTGCCCAGGACAAACTGGTCAGGACCCAAAGGGAGACATGATAGGTAGATCAGATTCTACATGTTCAAAAGTTCATGTTTGCTTATGTTCTCAAAAGGGATGATTGTGAGGTGTGTGATATATCTGTGTGAACTCTGTAGGTTAGTATTACAGGATGGGCCCTCCAAACACCGTGTTTTTTGTGAATGGTGTTCTGAGCATGAAGTGCCATGTGTCCAGTTTGGATAAAACACCAAAAGGTGCCAGTGTGGGCTTCCTAGTGACAGCAAAAATGTGACTGAACTGTGTGATCTCTTACTGATCTGGAAGCACCCCCAGCCATTGAAGTGAGCACCACAGAGAGATCCATCAGGGAACGTCCATCAAACAGAGTAGGCGCTTTCTAACTTCACTGACTTTCCTTGGGAGAGTAGATATGGAAGATAGAAAATAAAAATAAGAAATACACTTTTCTTCAGCTTTTCATTCCTATTTTGGTTGAGTTTTGCTTCTGTTCCATTGGCACAGGGATTATTTTCAACCTTTATTCACTTGGGCTTCATCTGAAACTATGACCTGAAGGAAATGTCTCCATTGCTTGGTATCAGACTCCCCGTGAATATTCAGTTCATCTGATGCTTGTGAATGTAACAAGCTTGCAGGGAAGTGCTTTCATCCTGGATGGCTGTGGAGATCAGCAGCAAAGATAGTCCCCTTTGCTTCTCTGCTAAAAACTCTCTCCAGAATGATGGCTCCTGAGATCACCAGTCAAGATGGCTCTGACACCCATGGAGCAAAAGTGTGAACAAATGAATCACAGACCAATAGGTCTGAGCTAGGGAAATATTTCCCCTTAGAGCCGTTGAACTATGTAAAAAGAAAGCCTGTGAAGACCACTGCTTTTTGAAACTCTGTGAACTAAGTAAGACTGAAAATACGCAGGGATCTGATCTATGTCTACTCCTTCAAAATGCCTTAGGTAACTTAGAAGCCTTGTTTCAGGGGCTGGTAAGCCTCAGGTTACTGGAGTTCAAGCTTGGTCCTGATAAAGGGGCAAAAGACTAGTTGTACCTGTGGAAAATGTGTCTGAACATCATGGATTAAAAAAAATTGTCCAGGAAATAGTACATTGAAAATGATCTCTTAGTTTTGGTAACTCTGTGGCCACTTACAGCTGAAACCAAAATGCAGAGAAAAACAGAAAAAAAAAGAAGAAAAAAAAAGAAAAAAAACCCTTCCAAAACCACAAAATAAATGAACAAAGCCAAGAATGGTAGGGAGAGAAAGGAGATTCACAGCAGGTCATTTAATGGCTTAGTCAGGTTCACAGAGCTCATGCACAGCAGCATGTTTAGAGCCCTGCATTTCTACTAAACAACCACAACTTAGGATAAGGAACATTTTAGCCATCACCAGGCCAGCTGGGATTAGTTAAATGCAGTCATTTTGTGCTTAATAATTATTCATGTTCGTAAGGGCAGGCAGCCATCGCAGGGTGTCTCCCTGTGTCATACACCAAATCTTGGCTCTGTGCTCCTTTTCAGCATTAACCCTCTGTCCACTAAACAAAAGCACCACCCCAGACCCCATCCTAGCCATGGGTTCCTACGGAATCTCTCCCAAAATTGCTCTAATTCTCCATCCCCTTTTTCCTTCCCCCACCTTCCTCAGCTCCACTTCTCACATCCTGAGTTCATCAGTTTAAATTGCATCTTGGTATAAATTGATTTCATTCCAGCTGCTGCTTCCACCTCTGCCTTGCCTTTAAATTGTATCTTGTCTTAAATCAATCTTATTCTAGCCCTCAGCTGCCAGTTTCTTAATTCTTGCTTTTCAACTGTAGTCTTCTTAAAGGGCCCTGGTTCAAAGACGCTTGTCTCCCCAGCATCTGATGCCTTGTTGTTTCCATTTAAATTGCCTCTGATATTAAGCAGAGCTCATCTTCCTCTCCTCCAGGCCCTCACTTCCTCCCTGTTTAGCCAGTTAATGCTTCCCCTTTGTGGCTCATCTGATTTTAAACCAATTGGATTTTTTTCCATCTCCATAATGTTCTAAATTATTCTATACTTTCTAATCTCTTCTGAATTTCCTTCTTCTCCCTCTGTATTTTAATCCTTGGTGGCAGCAGTAAGCAATGATTTCAGAAATACGATATGACACTTGCTGCATCTCAGTTCGCAGGGCAGGTAGTTTAAAGCCTGTCTGTTACAGCAGAGCTGAGACAGAGCAAAAAGCACCCTGAGACCAAGGGAAAGGAGGAAGAAAGAGACTCTTCCTGTGTTTGGTGGTCCTAAGCCTCATTATAAAAAACAACTTAGGTACTTGTACACAGATATGAGTGTGCAGTAATGTAAATAGATGCCCCTTAGGTTCTGCAAAAAAAGCCTGTATGAAAATGACCTTTAATAAACTCACTCACTAAATCTGACTCTGAAGGGCCTAAGTCTTGCCAGTGTTTAGAGAGCCTGAAAAAACCCAACCTAACTCCTATTGGTTTTTTGTTGAGATCTGAAATGACAGAGAAACTATGTGTTTTAAAGCATGTCTCCACAGGCTGTGAAGGAAGAAGCAGTCAGGACACTAAAATGGTAATGTGCTCAAATCCCTTAGTCTTTCAGAAGTAATTAGGTGCCTACATGGCACAGTTGTCTCTGAAAAGCCTGTCTCCGCTGTCTATGACTCTTTGAAATGACATTTAAGAACCTGGAATTGCCCAAGGAACTTCCTGCATTATGTGAGCAGTTAAAACGGTGAAGGACTTAAATCAGAGCAGGATCAGAACTTGTCAGCAGCCAAGACTGACTCCAGCTTAATCCATGGATGTGAGCAGAGCATGATTCTAGAAAAGAAGGAACTAAAATATCCTTCCTCTCTGTTCCTATTTGAGTCCATGAGTGGAGTATCTCCACACAGCTGTTCTGCAGACCTGTAGGGCCAGGAGCCCGTTCTGCTGACCTTGCTGCTTTGGGTGTAAATGAGCAGTTCTCCGCCAGAGAAGACATGGTCAGCACGTAGCTGTGAGAGGAAAGATGTCACCACCCACCTTGTGCCCACAGGAATTGGCTCATGGTAATGGCATTCAGCAGCTCCTGGCCTAGGCCAGACTTTGGACAGTGACCTGGAGGGTCAAAGGCTTTGTGTCCTGTGCCTGGGAGGTGAAGTCAACTTTTCTCCCTGACAAGACTTGCTCTTTTTCCTGGAGAACTTCCCATTGTGTGTTGGGGCTGTCCCTTTTCCTGCTGCACAGTGGTGTCCTGGGCTTTCATCTTTCTCTGGCAAAATGCCAAAGAGACAAGCAACAGGATGCCCTCTTTTTGTTGTTGAGAATAGATTCCCCCATAATAGGATCGACCCCTGAATTTTAATTAAGAAACAGGTCTCCCTTTCCTTTCTCCCCGCTGGAAGAAAGCTGTCAACCACAGAATAATGGATGGGATTTAGAAGTGGAAGCATCATAAATCGGATGCGTTAGGGAAGCTATTTGCATGATTTGGGAGGCTATGCCCCAATTCACAGGTTGGTCAGTTATAAAGAGCCTGAAACTCTTCATGATGGAAAGTTCTGTTTAAGAAACTAAGCTTTTTCATGGAAGTTGAGTGGGTTTGGGTTTTTTTTCTTTTTTTTTTTTTTTTTTTTTTTTTCACCTAGGAGGAGACTGGAAGCAGAACAACTAATAAGTAAAATAAATTTTTGCCTGAAGTATATTAGACCCAGTTTTCAATAACTTTGCAAAAATATTTTTGTTTTGTTTCTGAGGTGTCAAAAATTGAAATATATCATTTGTGATAGGTTGTGGTTTTTTTAGTTTTGAAGAATGTGTGTTTCTGCTAGCTGTAAGTACTTTTGTAGTCCAGTGGGACATGCACACTGCAGCTCTGCTGACAATACAGCCAAGCTGACACAGGGCAGTGGTGGAAATCCAGTCAGTCAGTCTCCATCACCCTCAGACAGTAATTCTCTTTGAGTTTCCCTGATAGATTCAGTTTGACTTTTTAGCAGGAATAATATTATCAGTTTGTTTACCTTTGACATTACCAGGAGGTTATAAAGAAGAGCATGGACTGTATTTGAGGTCATTGTTTTATCTTCAAGCATCCCATGTAGGCATCCAGGGCTTCATGGCTGTAATGAAAACCCCTAGAGCTGCTGCGTATTTCAGTCAATGCAAGCTAGCATTGGGAAAGGAATGAGTCCAAAGATGAAGGAAAAGGAGGAACCAAATTTCGTCTTTCCAGCTTCAAGCCACAGATAGTCCGTACAAAATCAGGTTAATATGGACTGCAGTTTTGTGTGAAACCTCTGAAGTTCCCACAAAACTCATTTCCTTCAATGTACTTTGAATCAGGTGCTTGCTGATCAGCCCAGATGAGCTGCCTCACTCATATGCCCCAGGGTGAATGCAATTGGTTAGGGTGTTCCTCTTCCCTGCTTTTTCTCCCTTAGGAAGTTAAAAGGTAGGATTGCCGTGTTAATGAGCAGAAGTGGTGCATTTTTAGGCAGGAACAAGACAATTAGAGTTGTCTGTGGCAGATCAGTAGTAAGTATTCCCAGTCCCACAGAGGTGCTCTAATTGAATCTTCACTGTGTCCCTACATCCCAAAGGATCTGGACATGGTAATTTTGCAGAGTGGGTCCTTCCCTAAAGGATATCATTATTTAACAGAAAAATAATGTTCACTGGACATCTGGAGTAGAAGTTTTAGTCTCTTTATCTATACCTAAAATCAATGTATGTACTATGATGTTGATGGATTTGGAAGCCAGAATGACCTAAAGGTAAATGTCATTCATTTCTCCTTATGAAATCCCACCCTCCTAATTAGAGTTACCAAATAAGTTCCCCAGCTGATGAAATGTGTGGTGTTGCGTGGTGATTTACACTGTAAATGTTGTTTTACAGCAGCTGAAAGGTGGGCCCAGCTTTTTTTCTGCCCTTGATTCATAAATGATACAGATACCAAGTAGCAATTGGAGAAAGAAATACTTGAGTTCCCAATGTGACCAACATGTCACTGGTGCAATGCTATATCCTGGTTGGTTTTGGCTGATGTGAACAGGGCTGTGTCTACAGCTAGAAGTGTTATGGGTCGTGTAGGAAGATGAAGTCACTCCAAGGACAGGAAGGTTAGAAATTAAATACCCTATCCATCAAGCTAAAATGTCACTGCAGAGGTTGGACAGTTCAGTTCTAGGAATATATATAAGCTGCAAAATTCACAAGGCTATGGTCTTTAGAAAGACAGTGCTAACTCTTCTTTCCTACTGTGGGCATCAGTATGGTGTGATTGTCATCCTCTGAGTGGTACCGTGTACCTTAGAGCTAAAAGCAGGAATTAAAGATGTTGGGATAGATGTACTGCAACAGCTCAGTCCTGATGTGACTTGATACCAGGAAGGCTGGTAATGTGCACACAGTAATAGGGTGCTCTAGCACCTCCAGTCCTCCACCTTTGAGCCAGTCACACAAGCTGTCAGGCCAAACTACAAAAACAAAAAGCAACAAAGGAGCATTCAAAGTTCAGGGAAGCAAGTTTAGCAAATAAGTTGTTGTCATAAGCATTTTTGTTGGGATTTACACATGTGGTTAACATCAGCTGGCTAGACTCTGCCTCCTACCACAAAGTGCTCCCTCATGCAGGCTTTGATCTTGCAATTAACTCCATGCACGCCCTGCGGGTCCTCCAGATGTAGCTAGTGATCAGCTTAACAGGGGCTACCAGTTACAGCAAAGAACTAGAAATGTTTAGTGCTGAAGGTTTGGGTATAAAGCTTCAGAAATTAGTGACATATAAGAACAAGGAGTCACTCAGAATTTTGTCTAAATTTTCATCAGCTTTCTAGGAGTTGTTTTTCTTCTCCTCCTGGAATTCAGGAAATCTGTTCCATTAGAGGTTGTCTATGCTCAACATTTTCTCTATTGGGACAGGACACTGTTATGTCTGCTCCTATGGTGTTCATGCAGGGCTGAGCCCTCCTTGTGTGAACTAAAGTCCAACATACAGGACTGTTTTCTCTGTCATTGCCTACGGTCACAGAGGACCTGGGAATGGGAGGAGCTGGAAAGAGAGCACATACCCATCACAACAATTTTTGTTACCTCTGTCTCAGCCATACCAGGCTGGAGTTGGCTTTCTTTTCCTTTATCTGTTAATGACTCGTAAGGAGCCCTCAAATTTAGGCTCAGAAAAGAGATTTCACCACAGGATTTCTCTCGTGCTTCCCCAGAGGATGGGAGCAGAGCCAAGCATAGGAAGAAATGAGAGTGAATGTTGTGTGAGTGAGGGATGTATGCCAATTGGGGCATTCAATGTCCATATATTTAATAAGTATCATTAGCTGTAGCTGGACAAGGCTGCAAAATTTGTCTTGTACTAATTGATTTTTGCTTCTTTGATGAAAGTATAGCAGGATCCTTGTCCAAAGAGTTGGACAACCCTAATCTAGAGTCTGCTCTGTTGGTTAGAAACCCTTTCTGTTCGGCTTCTAGCAAGCTCTTCCGTCTCCTTGCCAAATCCTGAGTGTCAAATTGAAAAAAGACAGCAAAATTCAACTCTTCTGAGTTCCCCACATCTTTCTGATATAGGAAAACTGGTCTGCTATGATTCTCACTCTATGTTTTTCTTTTTTTTTGTGAGCAGGAGAGTGGGAGACAGTGGCATGACATGTATAGGCATCATAGGGCTTGTCACACTTGTCACAGAGATTGGAGACTAAGAAGGGCAATTTCTTGCTATTTTGTGAGAATAGGTAGGGAGACAGAAGAGAACAACACCAGCAATGTGCCTGTTACGGGAATGCCTGCAGATGCTCAGACTTTATTAGCCACCAGAGATTTCACTGGGGAGCTCATCCTTGGGGACATAAGTGAGATTTAACTGGTTTCTCATCTCGTGGAGCTATTTCTTTCTATCACATACATAATTACGTTTACTCTGACAAGGAAAAATATCTCTGAGAAGAGTTACTCTGTTGCAGCAATGCTGAGGGCAGTTGTTATCCCAAAGCTACACTATTTTCCAGCCAGTCTTATGCTCACTGGGAACGGTTTCACTAGCACAGAGCAAACTGCACTTCAGGGACAGCCCTGGGCCTCCAGGGAAAAGGATTTTCTTTGAGATTTCGGAAGTGCTGGTCTCTGATTTTGGGCAGAGGATCAGACCTACACCACCATCTGAAAGGGGACTTGCTGTATAGAGAGGGTCTTGTCTGGTTTCCACAGCAATGTGGTTTACCAAAGCAAGCCCCAAATACACGGCAGACTGCCTGTGGCCACTGGGACATGGAGAGCAGGTCTTCTTCTCATCTCCATGACAGACACATACAGTATTTGCTCTCCAGATAACCCCCTCCAATCACCATTTTTGTGTTCTCCTGGATGCCACTGTATTTTTTCCTGCCCAAAATGTGATCAGATAGAGCACAAATGTTAAGCTGGGCAAGAAGAGTTGATGAATGGGGATGTGCAGTTGAAGGGCAACAAGACCTTGACCTTCTCATGGAGCAGCAACTGTTTTTTTTTTGTTGTTGTTGTTGTTTTGTTTTGTTTTGTTTTGTTTTGTTTTCCTTTTTTCTGAGTTTCTGCTGCGACATATCAGAATGCCTTGGTCTGGTGGTGCAATGAGATCTGACTGCTGGAATAAACAGTAATAGGCAGAAAAGTGACAGTGCCAACACGGCATAGTTTTATCCTGCTTGCTGCTTGAGTCTGAGTCCCAGCTGGAGTTGCTCTTAGCCCTGCAGATGCAGCTATGAAAGAGCAATGTGATTACTTTTATATTATGGTGGAATAAGGATAATGATAAACACTGGCACTGTGGAAATTTGTGGAAAATTTGTCAGTGACTTCACAGGTGCTGAGATGTTACATGCTGTATGTTAGATGCATAGCTAAATAGCTATGTCTGTGCGCTAGACTTAAACACTGAGTGAGACTAGAAATCACAGAGAGGGATAATGTAACTTATTTTAGCATTTAACCTACACCTGTTTTCTAGGACTGTTTGGTTATCTATAGGGTAGTGGCAGAGGGTGGATTAGCACTTATTAAGGGGTTGCTTTCTGTTCTGGATATTGCCTGTTTATGTATATGCGCCTTTTGGTTATGAAATGCCTGTCAGGTACAATAATCTTTCTAAAGCAGCACACTTTTAGAGACACAGTGTGGAGAAAAGGTTTGTACATAGCAAATGATAACATTGCCAAGCCACACAAAAATAAAGCCACATACCACACGCAAATGAACCGCCTAGTTTTGCCCTGATGGTGGGGGCAGGCTATCTAAAACGTGCTTGAAGGCAGCCCAGTTCTGGTTTATAATCAGGCTTCCTAGAGAAAAAATAAAAGTAAATAGGAACGGTGGAAATTCCTCAAGGGAGAATCCAAGCTGGATAATCGGCTTTCACATTTCCCTTTCCAGCAGCCTAGGAGCCAAACTCAATAATATCTCTCAATGACTTAAAAGCTGAACAACGTTGTCCCACTGCTTCTTTGTATACAAACAATTACCCATGACCCATTTATAGCTGCAGGAATCCAGGGATACCAGAGCTTTTAGCAAATACTGATGAATGAAGTGCAATTGTCCCCTGTCCCTGAGCTGTGGGTAGCCATCCCAGCAATTCCATGGTCATTTTGAAATCTCCTCATGTAGGGTTGTGTGGGAGATGGATTTCCCCTCCTCCCCCACAAGAATTTCCAAGGATTCAAAACAAATCAAAAAAAATCCACATTGTGGATAAAGTTTGTATCTCGAAACTTCAAAAATAACTCTCCCCTTTTTCCAAGCTTATCAATACAACTGTTTCTTAATCTATTTTCTCATAGCCATTTGCTGTAAAAATGCCTGAAATATTTGAGACTAAATTATGTTGACTGAAACGCCCTGCAACCTGAAAATGCTAAAATAGGTGTTTTGCACTTTTAGTGAATAAACATTTTGGGAATGGGGAAAAAGGTGCAACTCAGGTCATCAGAAAGTTTTTGAGGAGCTCTAGTTTGCCCTATCAGAGCTGGCAGCTTTGCAGAACTGCAGAGAAGGAGAGAGACACCTCGGCTCCTCCTGCTCTGCAAAACAAGCAGACAAACAATCCCCAGGCTGTATTCCCTACGTGCTCAACGTGAATGCCTATTTGCAGTTGAAGGAGTCATCAGCCAAAGTACACGCTACTAACCTATTTACCTACCACAGGAGTGAAATTAGGCCAGTACTGGCCTCTGGAAAATCCCATGCTCTGACAAGCTGCTAAGCTGCTGTGGTCCTACTTAGACATGGAAAAGGGTAAATGAGTGCTGGTGCAGTAATGCCTTGTCCTAGTCCAGCATGGTCCCTATGCTGTGTGGGAGGGTGCTGGTGTTTAATTACATGCTGCTTCTTGACAGAACAGCAAAACTGATTATCCTTCCCTGTAGCTCCGTAATTGTACATAATTGGGAGGGTTCTAAGAGCATGTAAATGGGCGCTTTAACTGTGTTCTCAATCTTCAGTAGATTAATTACTGTCTCAGCCACCCTGTACAAATTGGGCTCAGTTTCTCCCAATCTGT
Organism: Rhea pennata; assembly: GCF_028389875.1. Lineage (NCBI taxonomy): Eukaryota > Metazoa > Chordata > Aves > Rheiformes > Rheidae > Rhea > Rhea pennata. Next base: position 12,335,067 of record NC_084681.1, read on the forward strand.
TTCTGCCCCCTGGGTCAGTAGGTTGCACAGAGTCTATGTTGAGGGCTCTCAGCTCTTGCCCTGGAGCCACATGTGTTTCAGAGGCCCTATAGTGTCAGTAACTTTTTTCTGGCAGAAAGAAGGATATCCTTTGCCAGTAGGATCAGTCTATGCCTTTTCATGTTGGGTATCTAGAGTCAAAGTCCAAGAGAAGTTCTTGGGTGATGCCAACCCAGAGAGGTGCTTCAAAGGTGGTGGAAGGTGACTTCCACTAGGTAGAGCTTCCACCTCCAGCCACAGAGGCAGTCAGCTCCCACTAATGCCTCTTGGGGCAACCACCTTGGGGTCTGACTCCTATGCACTTCACCCACTCTTTTGTGCAGTGTTCAAGCCCATCCAGGGGTCTGTTCAGCCTGGAAAAGAAGAAAACTCTGAGGCCCACACTCTCCCCCTCACCAATGTGAATCTTTTACCACCCCATCTCTCACTCCACATCCTTTTTGCCCTGTAACCACACAGGGGTCAAAAACCTTTCCTCAACATCTGGGAGCAATTAGAAGAAAAAAGTGTATCTTTCTCCATGTAAATTAACACAATGGGGAAAAATGACTGTAAGAAACAACACAGTTTCCTACAGGTGGAGAGGTAGAGCACAGGTAAAGTCTCTACCTTCCGGAGCATGCAGAACAGGTAAATAAATAAAAAAACTATAGTAAAACTATTCTATAATAAGCCATAACATATTTGATCTTAAGGCACAGTATCCCTGCTTTTTTGAACTACTGTTTTTCTTGCAATTATTTTTCTATGTCACTGACTCTAGTATTTTTTGGTCTGTGGGGTTCAGCCACCTCTCCCATGCATGTGCCAAACTCACATTAACTCCCTGGGAAGTTGTGCATGTATATCAAGAGGAGAACAGATTCGCTTTCTATTTTCAAGAAGGGTTTATGTGTGATTTATGATCCTGGAGAAGGAGCACAGAATACTGAAGAGCCAAATTAAGGCATGCCCAGAAAACGAAATGACAAGGTGAAATCTAGAAGACTTCAGAATTAATTACTGGAACAACAGAGCCGATGTAAAGTGATGTGAGCTTGCAGTAGCTGCTCCAACAAGCTTCAGGTGCAAAGGTATATTTGTTCATGGCTCAGGGTTTTCGTCTCAGTGCTGACAGGGTGATAATTCAGTCCTATAAAGCAGCAAATTATCACTGACTTCTTAGCATTAATTTCTCTCCCCAACAGACACCATAAAAAAATGAATGCTTTCTCCTCAAGGCCTCAGTGTGGAGAATTTCCCATGGCAGACTGTGAGTTATGACTTTATCTCCAAAGGCATCCTGTAAGTAACACATCAGGAGCTCAATTCATTAAATAAATCTAATAACTTACCCAATGCATAGCCTACATTTTCAACACCCTTTATAAAAGTGTACCTGTATTTTCCTCTCTTCTGAGACGTGCTGAGCATATCATGTGCCCACACGTATAACCATATCCATCCCTCTCCACCTACATAAAGCAAAGGGAGTGAGTGCATGGGTTTGAAGCACACAGGGGACTGTAGGGAGGGTGACTGAGTATATGAGGCCAGCCCTGACACTTGCTGTCAATCCTGGAGAGCCGCTGTCCCAACAGCTCCATTAATACGTCCGATTTCTCAGACTGAGTTGTTGCCCAAGGGCTTGTCACTAAACGCAAGGATCAAACTGGAGATAATCATGTGCTGACATAGGCCCTCTGAAGCCCTGTCCAGATGACTTTCTTTAAGCTTATTTCTTTTGCAGGGAGAGTTGCCAAGTCTCTCTCTCTGTCCATCTTTCTTTCTAGTTGGGCAGCTTCATATTTCAAAATGTGCCTCCTGTATGCGCTTACTTGTGTGCATATAAGGCCAGTTTCTTGCATTGTGCAGTAATTTCTGCCTGTCCAAAGCTTTGATCAAGCCCATCCCATAGTGTGCCAGAGTGAGGAGGACATGTAGACTGAGTGGTGTTTCCTCCTGAGATTGGATGGAGTTTGTTCCTGTGGCAGGGCTGAGGCTGGCGCAAGAGCAACCCTTGTCTGTCCTGGTTTGAGGGTTCTACTTGGACCATCTGGTGTCTTCAGATGTGGCAATGATTCCCCAACTGGGAGCTTTGACTCAGTTTTATGGAGCTACTTGCAGTTGAAAATGGTGGCATTTGGAAGGTCCTCCTGGAACCTGCCCAGGCTGCTGCCATCAGCTCTTGTCTGGGTCCTGCAATGTCTTGCAGCTTCATGTCTCTGCTCTGATGTTACTTGAGGCTTTTGATCTCACCTTGAAAGATAAACACCATGAAGCTCCTTGAGGTCTCACCATTTGGCCGCACAGGGATGTTGCAAGGTGGCAACAGGCCTGGGTATGTGCAAGAGATGCTTTTCAGAAGGTGCATAATCTGTCTCTGTTGCAAGAAAATGGTGAGTGCTGAACTGCTAGTGAATATAATAGTTAATCCTGGAAGATGTGAGCTTCAAGAATAACCACCATGAGGCCACAGTTCTTGCCTTAGCAATAGTAAGCCTGCTGGAGCCCTGCAGTGTATTTGGTCCTGCTTTGCATCATACCAAAAGGAGGACATTTTGAAAGAACCTTTTTAAATTCTAGCAAGGCGATGTCCCTTCTTTGCCTTTTCCTCTTTGATTAATGTAAAAGAGTGAAAGAAAATTAATTTGCCACTGGACTAATTTAGTGGATGTTTCACCACAGAACACATTTTTATTGCTGAGTATTACTCTGCTGCACGATGGACTGACAGGGGACATCACAAGGTTTTCTGATTTACAGCCATTTGGAGTATTGCAAGTTTGATAAGAGCACCAAAATGTTTGGGATTTTTTTTTTTTTTTTTTTTTTTTGCTTTCATTTTGTTGTTGCTTTTTAAAGTGGGAGAGGTGAAAAGGGGAGGGGAAGGAAAGAAAAGGCCTCAGTCAGAAAGAGGCTTTGTATTGCTGGTTTTCCTGGTCTGGATTCAAGTGACATTTTCTGCTGCATATATTAACATTAGGCCATACAAGTGACATGCCAGTTCCCTTTTGTTCTTCAAAGGTTGAAACAACATTCCCCCTGCGGATGGGGAGGGGATGCCAAAGTGTGGCGCCAGCCCCTTCCAGGGCACAACCAATCTGCGATAAACTTCATAACTAGCTTCTGTAATCAAGTGCTTAATCGGAATAAATGCTATTACTAATTGCAACAGGAAGTTTTGTCGGAGCAGTTTGCCTACTGCTGTGCTGGGAGCTCGTCAAGGGCTCTGGGAAGCCATACCCACCGGGGTTGATGTCCCAATGAGAGCTCCAAGACTCAATTAGCCTGCGCAATTCAGAATGAAAACAAATCTTCATTTTTCTCATTAAAAGATGAAAGAGGAGAGCCCTCATTCCTCCCTACATGCACTTTTTTTTAATTATTTTATTTTTTATTTTTTTAACTCCGACTGATAATTTTGCACCCCGAAGAAGCTGCTGCTCTTCCATGGCCCCTGATTAGGAAAGACAATGGCATTAGTTCACCCTGAGCTGAGAGGCCTTGGTTACTCCTCTGCTGGCTAAATTGCGGACGAGGGTGGATAATGGGAGATTGATTAGGGTTAATAGACTTATTTTTACAGGTCACGCCGCAGAGCACTCTGGGTTGCGGCGCTCCAAGACATATTATTGCGAGCCATAAATCAAGCAGCTTGGAGGGGACCGCGGGGCTCCCTCCCTCCTGAATTGTCAGTGCACAATTGACTTTTGTCTCCCCGGTGCTAGCGCCTGCCACCACTGCCCCACGGCTTTTGGCAGGGCCTGATCCTGGCGGAGGGCTGAACGCCTCCTCCGGGGATGGCCGAGCATCCCTGGCGCTCAGAAGGGTCCGGCCCTGGAATGCTGCCATGGGGCCAATTTGCAGTGATGGGCCACAGGGGTAGGGAAAGGGCAGCTTTGTTTGGGTGCGTTTCTTGATTTTTCTGCTTGGGTAGAAATGGAAACCCTAAAAACCAACTCCGGAGGATTCCTAGGTTTGTTTTCTCTCCATTTCTAAGGTTATTGAGCATGTTCCAGCAGCTGGAGCTGCTGCAGAGAGTGATTGGTCTCACTCGTTCTCAGCACTGGCAACGAATCCTATCCAGAAGTTTCCAAAGCAGCAGAGGGGGATGGAGCAGCGAAGAGATTCCTCTGTGGGAAGAGATTCCCACAGGAGTTTAAGGCTGTTTTGGCTCCAGCATCCAAATGTGACCAGAGACAGTACACCGAAGAGTCAATGCTGCACATAACCTGTCAGGAGCATCACTTGCATTTCAAAGCCCGGTCAATGTCAAGTAGGGTCATTTGTATACGTTAGATACTGTGGAGGTATAGCTTTCCTCGAAGAAAAGGCAAAAAATATTTTTTCTAAGAGGTGAGAAAGGTAGGAAACCTGTTTCTGGGAAATTTGTGACAGTGTGTCTAGTGTTTCTTTTGAGTAGAGTAAGTTTCTGGTGTATCTTACACTGAGAGAAATCTCAGCTACCTTGCTAGAGGTAGCTTCTGCAAAACATGAGTTATTCTGCTTTGATATCATTGTATCTTGGTCCCAAATGGGAGACCTCATTTTCAGCGATGGGCACTGGCTCAAAGTGCATTGTATTATTCCACTACAATTCAGGCTACGACAAACAACAAGCTGCAATAAAAATCTCCTCCGACAGCATGCCGCAGTGTTACAAGCGATTGCTGTCATAAGTCATATTATTAAGTGCCAAGACTGTGGTAAGTACTAAAGCTAGCTGGAGATTTTTCCACTGGAATAATTACCTACAGGAAAGTGCCCTATTTGCAAAAATCAAAATTTTCCATGGGGAAATGCTCAGTTTTGCTGTTTTCTTCCTTTTCTGCATTTCTCTGCTTCCCACACAGGCACTGCTGTATCAGAAATACACTATTTTGTTTTCCTGAGAAAAGATATGGGGTATTTTTTGGTCTTCAGAAAGCTGCACGCCTATGCACACAAATGCCACGCAGAAGGACCATCCGTACACAGCGCTACGGTGCGTGCGATGCCCCGGGCCGCGCTCCTCTACTTGGGCAGGGCTCTGCCGCTCCTGCAGCGATGCTGGAACAAGACTCACACGTGTGGCTGCAGGTAACGGTCTCAGCCCTGAGGCCCCTGGAGCACACGCTAAAAACAAAATCATCTGGTGGCCTGCGGATTGGTGTGACAGCAAGATACCCTCATTCAGGGTGGCAGACAGCAAAACTACTACGCATTTTCCAGAGAAAGTGCTGATATGATCTCCAGGTATTTCTGGCTGTAGATTAAGCACAGAGAAGAGTTTTGTCTCTTTAGTATTTCTAAAGGGCTCACTGGCTGCAGGATGAAGGCATTACGTGAGGAAAACTGCCTTGTGCCAGATGATCCGATCTGTTCTGTCCCACTTTTCCAAGCTTTCTCCGCTTTCTACACCTTGCAAGGTGCAGACTAATTGAAGCTTCCTGGTTATATTTTGGGGATCATGTTAAAAAAAAGGGGGGGGGTGCTCTGTGAAATGGTCTTTCAAAGGGGATACAGGATTGATTTTAGCATAGATCAGGTGTCGTGCACTTGCATGGATTAGAAAACAAAAGCAGGCAGGAGAATCAAATGCAGGATGGGTAACCAGCTGGTGTGCAGGGAGGCACTAACCTGCAATTGTGGGATCATTGCTGTCACTAATAATCATAAATAGATTAGTAGGTTATAGCATCTTTTCTCCAAAGATGATAAAGTGCTCCATAAACACTAACGCCTTGGAACACTTCAGAGAGAATTGTCTATACATATAATTTGTGTATATTTGTGAATCTGACTCAGCAAGCAGTTAAATGACACACCCAGGATCATCTAGTTGGTCGGTGGCAAAGGTCTGAGGTTTCAAAGATCTTTCACTTCTTGGATGGTTACAAAGCAACACCAAGGACTTCAGCACAGAGGAGTGAGGAAAGAACAATTTACAGTCTGCTTCCTGAACTCAGGAACCACAGAAATAATGTACCATACAAATTTTGGTCATCCTTCCAAGGGTGTTTGCCATGTCACATTTTGCAATATCAAACGTGTCTGTGCTGAGAACACACAAATGTCTGTCCAGCAGAAACTGTTCAAAAGCATGCAAATACAATATACAGAACAGATGCAGATCTTAATCCCAGTATTGTAGCATGGGTTGAGAAATCTGTGGCAAGAACAAGTTAATTATGATTGTCAGAGTCAATCCAGCTTGCCTGAGGCCAGGTGGACTGTCAGAGATAGCATGAGTAAACCTTAGCGTTTTCTGCAGCCAGGATTACAAACCGGTAGGACTGTCCTGAGCTTTGCCAAAGCACTTGTTCATGGATTGGATGATGCGGAACAGCCTTCAGTGCAGGTTTCCCCTCCCCTCCTGCCTGAGGAGCCACCTGCAAATGCACTTCTTCCCAAGTACTCATGATTATTTTCTCATTTCCCAAAATATTCTTTCAAACATTTCCTTCCTGCAAATGGTAGCAAAAAATGAATCAAACAAGTCCCAGTGCTGCTGGAATATGTTTGCATTTCTTTATGCAAATGAAGGACTGCAAATAATTTTTGGCAGCCTTGTCCTGGCTCACAGCAGTAAAGTAGCAACAGAACCGTAGGTGAAGTTGAGACAATCCTATAGTAAGAGCCAAACCCAGGCAGATCAAGCATGTATATCGCATGTTATGTCTTCACAACAAAAGGAGATGTGTTTTTACACGGAGATAATTAACTTGAGATATCTGTCTCGGTGTACATTGCTAACAGAGATAAGATAGTTTTACTTAGATGTGACTGGCTAGGTTTATCTTGACTAGGTATATCTAGGTAAAAATCTATAATTCTTTGTCTAGACAATGATCTCACAACAAGAGAATGAACTTAAATTAGCTATTTTGATGGGAAAAAACCTTTTGTGTAATGGAGACAAAGGCAGAATACTTAAGAGCAACCCTACAATAACAAGCTTGTCTGTGTGTAAACATAGCAGATAGGGGAGGGAATGAGAACAGCAAGAGGTTTTTATTTCAAAGTGTCAAGCAGTTATTTTAGATACTGGTAAGCACCTGCCTTAACAACAGTGCCAAAGCCTGCGGAACGCCTGCTGCGCAAGAGGGACACCACAGATGGAGGGGGCAGGCCTGGAGGGCTGCGGAGGGTTTCTGAAAAGGCAACTTGTGTCCTCCTGGCTCTTCATGCTGGCAAAGCAAGGTTGTGACTGAGGTCTCAGTGCAAGGTTGGGGTTCATGGCACGTCTGTGCTACGTGTGTCTCGGCGCACTCATGTGTGATGAGGACACGGAGGCTCCTTGGTCTCCGCTGCTCTATGCCTCTGGCCTGCCTGTGTCCATGATTCCTGAAATGCTACAGTCAAGTACACTTCACTATCTTTTTTGTTATTATTATTTGCGGATTTTTAGGAGTTTTTCTCTACTGGGTACCAATTCACTCACAGTGCCTTCTTTCCTCAGTGCTACGAAGATGATGAGAGGGCTGGAGCATCTGCCCTACGAGGAACGGCTGTGAGAGCTGGGTCTCTTCAGCCTGGGGAAGAGAAGACTGAGGGGGGATATTATCAATGTGTATAAGTACCCGAAGGGAGGGTGTCAAGGGGATGAGGCCAAACTCTTTTCAGTTGTCCCATGTGACAGGACAAGAGGCAATGGGCAGAAACTGAAGCACAGGAAGTTCCACCTGACCGTGAGGAGGAATTTCTTCACTGTGAGAGTGACAGAGCACTGGAACAGGTTGCCCAGAGAAGTTGTGGAGTCCCCTTCTCTGGAGATCTTCAAGGCTTGCCTGGATGCAACCCTGTCTAACATGCTCTAGGTGACCCTGCTGAGCAGGGAGGTTGGATGGGGTGATCTCCAGAGGTCCCTTCCAACCTTACTGATTCTATGATTCTACATTCTCAATAAAGGTTATCTACAGGCCTCCTTGACACTGAAGAGCTGGATGGATTACACTTAATAACTTCACGCATAATAACTAATGTTATGCAAAGCAAAGGCAGGCTAGATGATCCAATCAGTTGTTTTCTTCTGTTATCACAGCCCAGTTGTGGTGGAAAAATTCCTTCTGTTGAGCTTGAACAGCACCTAGTAAAGACAGCCAATGCTCCGGAAATGTCTTCATTTTCCTTTTCCTCTGTGCAGGAAAGAGGAGAAAAACAGCAGAAGACACCAGCAGTTCTGTAAAATTCCAGCTCTTGATTTTGCACTATAATGAGGCATTGGGAGACAGCCTGGATTGATAGAATCAGTCTTACTTGGATGAAATACAAGAGAAGTCCTGACACTAATTAAGATCTCCATAAGACTACTATTATTTGATGTTAGTGTTCCAGTAATGACCAGAGCCTTCGCTGCAGACTCAGAGATACAGACTCTGAGAAAGAAGCTTTCTCACCTCACAGCCCCGGTGCTGTAACCCTCTCAGCAGCATTACTGTTTTCTCACAGCTGTTTCTCACTGCTTTCTTCTGTGGCCTATGAGTCTACCCATGCAACATGTCCACCACGCTGGGGAGGTCGGTGCAGATGGAGAGCTTGCAAGAGGGGGAGATCATGCAGAGGGTATTGTAAGCAGCGTGTTCTCTGCTGGTGACTGCCAAGAAAGTGCAAAAATAAGCAAATCTAAAAAGCAGAGTGTCCTGTATGATTAGTATTGCTTTGCATATGGATGAGAAGTTAAGCTGAAGCCGTTCTGCTCTGGAAATGACTCTACATGCTGCTGCTGCCAGCCAGAGGCACAGAAATGACTGTGTTTTTTCTCAACATTGCCACTTTAGTTCTCCTCTGGGCTAGTTATTATGGGCTCCGGCTTTAGCACTTTTTGCATACCTCTGGGTCTACCATTTTACCCCGAGCTGAAAAATAGTGGGAAAGAATCAATGCTAGGGCTAGCATTTGTGCCTATGACTTTAGGAGTTTTAAGTGCCCAGGCAGGGCCCCAGATTGCTCTGGTCTCCTCTATAGCCTCTATAGAGATACTTCTCTCATGGGTGATGCAGACACTAAATGGGCTCACTTGCAGTGGGAGCCAAGACTCTTAGAGATATCTCACTCAAATGCTTGAGGTTAGATGGCCCCAGAGATCTTGGCTTGACTATGGCAACCTCAGTCTCCTGAACTGTGCAGATGGCCAGAGTCAAATAATTCTCCACATATGAAAGCTTTGAGGCACAGAGGAGGGGCAAGGAATTGCAGCAAAACCTGGAAGCACCCCATTTGGAAATAGGTCATTCAAGGAAGGTGTCCTGCCAGGCCTAAGAGTTTTAGTTTCTGAAGACTAGATCTGGAGAAAGGAACACATGCTGGTGCTGGGGATGAAGATGGGTTCATTGACCAGGGAAGGGGGAGCAGTATGTGCAGAAGGGAAGAGCTACAGCGAGGGTGATGCATTCGTGCGTGGCTAGCACACTCGTAGCATCCTGTTTAGATCTTGTTTAGTTTTAGAAATGTGAAGTTGTCATAGGCTATCATCCAGCTGGTGTCCTGTGAAACAGGACTAATAGGCCCTGCTGCCAGGCTACAGTGGAGTCCATCCACAGTATCCATCTCACAGCGTTAAAAGGTTCGGCCTCTCTGGCTTGTTTCAGAGGTGTCATTCTAGCCTTCAAGTCTGTTCTCTGTGCAGAAGGTTATTTTAATGAATAGTGGCAATAAGGCTGCCCTGTTCCATCCCACTCCCTAGTGTGTCTATACTCTGGGACAGGCTTTTCTCCAGAGAGAAGACCATACTGTGGGGATCCCATTCAGACCCATGGTTATGCTGGCCACACTCTCCAAGGTATGTCCTTGGGAAATGAATGGATGATCCCAAGGTTTTCCTTTTTTTTCTGAATCACTACAAAGCTTTCATGCCAACTGCAGCACATGGGATATCAGCTGGGGGGAACCTTCTGCTCCTCTTCAAAGCAGATCATTAAAAACACTTCAGCTTTTGTGTAGACTTTTGTGTGGACTCAGATCATTCATCAAAGATGACTTTTGATCAAACTCCCCTTGGGAAGAACCTCTCAGTAGTAGACTTGAGCCAGGGAGGGACTAAAGAAAGACAAGATGAAGGAATAATAAAACACTTTAAGCACTGTCCTTCATTAATATCTTCAATAAACAAACATGTACATCTGAATATTACTTTCCCTTACACACCCACTGTTATCATTTAACTATATTCCACATGAAAGCACACTTGTCATAAGCCATTTCAACTCTCATCCCAAGTTAATATATTAGCACTCATTTCATTTGCATTTTAATGGCGAGACTACACTTTTCAAATAAATGACTGCACTTTATCAAAGGATTACTTCATTTTGACTGTAATGCTTCTCTGCCATGTGGGAATCAGGGAGTGAGGAGGTTGAAAAAAGCCCTGCAAAACAACCGCTGGGTTCATGAACACCATCCCCCTCTCATAACTTCATCTCTGTTATGAGTGGAAAAAATAGCACCATAAAAATGTGCTGGATATTTCTCTTTGTACTGAAGGGAGACACTGATTAAATAATTTCACTCACTCATTTTGTTATTTGCATGGACCCCTCTTATTCAGGCAGCATCATTAAGGGTTATAGATGGCCTGAAATGAACCTGCAAACAGAAATCCCTGGGGTTTCTCTCTCTCCAGGCTTTTAATCTCAGCTGTGTATCTGAAGCCTATTCTAATGTTAGGCCTGTTTCCTCAGCAGATCAGAGCAGTCTCCTAGGGAGACAGGAAGGAATCTGGCATGCTGAAGGCAGAGAAGGGGGGGCACCATGGTGGCCACTCTGTGGGTTCAGCTGGAAGCCTCCAGTGCTAAAAAGCAAAAATTTATAGTTCTCTTCCTTCAAAATTATCCTTTACTTCTAGAGGCAGAAAGACGTACCGAGCTGTGTGTTGTATGCTGTATCTTCAGACAGCAAATAAAGCAAGGGAAAAAAAAAGAGAAAATACAGTCTAAATGATAAGAAGTAGCTCCATAACACTGCCTGTCCTGCCTAAAGTAGCAGCTGAATTCCTATCTTTCCAAGGGATTTAAGTAGAAAACAGTTTGATACTTCTGGTATTGATGCCTGATCCATTCTGCCATGAGCCATTTCCTGGCCACGTCAGGTCCCAGCTCAGAGACCTGCTCTCCAGGCTGCACTTTTCACCTTCTCACTGTGCTCCACACTTGGATTTCACCCTTGCATGCCTACGCCAGATTTCTGCAGCACAGCTTTTCCTGTGTCTTCTGGTCTGCTTGCCGGGAGAAATGCAAAGAGAACAGCGGCTGGAGAGATCATCAGCATTTTGCAGCCCTCTGACAGATGCATGTACAGTTCTTGCACCAACCAAATTTGCCTGTATCTGGTCATGTTGGAAAATCCCAGGCAGGGGTTTGGCTGCTTGGCTTCACCTGGGGCTGAGGCCAGTACTAGATAAGGGAGGAAGCAGCAGTATTTGGGGAGTGTGCAGGGAAGTATTTTGCAGCAGTCCTACAGAGGGGAGGAGGAGAAAAAGGTTGCTGAAAAGGTTTGTGGGTGGCAAGAAATGTTCGTGTTGTAGGGGCTTGCCCGAAGGCGAGGGAGTTAAGGGATCTATCTGCTTAGGGAGGTCACTTGCTCTCAGTGACTTTTCTGGCAGATTTTTCACTCTGCAGTCTTTCTTTCATTACATGAGTGTTGTCAGAGCTCAGAGATAGTAGTTCTGTTCCCAGGTACTACTTTCCCGTTTAGTTGAACACCTGGCTGATCAAGCCCTGTTTGCAGGGAAATATGATACAGAGTTACAAAGGTTTAGGATTTGCTGTTTGGTAGTGGGTTGAGTAAGAGATTTTTCTCTGCTGAAAGAAAAATCCCTGCCATCAAAACTTTAAATTCTTTTCTTTCCTATGACTTATAATTCCCCTTACTGGCTTCTGCTTCCTTGGGAAAAAAAAAAAAAAAAAAAAAAAAAAAAAAAAAAGAAAAGAAAGAAAAAAACACAACAATCTGCATTACATAATGCCTGGTGGCAGGGTAGGCAATCAAATTGTCCTTAAACATCAATAAGTTTTAGAATAAAATTTAAGTCCCTCTTTAGCTTGAATTGGAACAAAAGTGAGGTGTCAGCTTCCATTTGTTGATGGGAATGATGTTGTGACAAATGCTATAAAAAAGCATGTGGCTTAAACCCTACATTAAATAGAGACAAGCTAATGCACTGAGCTAGAGCTGTTATTTGCAACCCTGGCTGTGTTAATGAAAGATGCTGGGAAACTCTAAATTCTGAAATGTTAGCAGGGTAATAGAAATCTCTAGCAGCTTTCTTCTTTCCTTCCCCCCCCACCCCCCTTCTATTGCAAAATGTCATAGTGTGTTGACAAACTGAATCTTCACCTGCTAAAGGCAAACACCTCCCTTGCCTGTTTGCAGCAGGGCTGCATCCTGGGGAAAACTTGAGTGTCTCCCAAACAAATTATTGATTAGATACATTTTATTTCATCAGGAGTTTTTGTGCTGACAAAGTGCATCTAGCCTTGGAGATGATGATCATGAATGGCAGCAGCAGACTCTTTCGGAAGGATGCCTAGTTGAAGGTCCTGCAGAGGTGAGCAGCTCTCTCCTTTTTCATGTCCTATGGTTGTCTTCCGCAGGAGTCAAAGGCTCTCTGCATCCAAGCAAGCAGCGTGCTGCAATGGGAGTGACGTGTACGGATAAACAGCTGGTGCTGAGGAGCCAGTGTTCACATGATATGCCTTGTAGGGCTTTTTATATCAGCACGGTCTTATGGATTGGCATCCTGTAGCAGTTGGAGCATATTAGGTGTGTCTTGTGGTTTTGTCTCATCTGATGAGATTCAAGGTTGGGGCACGCTGTGCACTGAAACACAGGAATGAGTTGTCTCAAAAGCGTGCTGCTGGTGTGCACACAAGTACTACTATGGGTGCAGCCAGTTGCGGTGGTGCTGTGCTGTGCCATACCTCCTCCGTCCATGATGGCAACCAACCGTGCCCTGCCACAGCTGACCTACAGATTTGGGTAGGGTGGAATAAGGCTGTGTAACATTTCCAAATCCAGCGTTGAGGCCAGGCCTTGTGCTCTCTGCTCCCTTACTTGTCCCTGCTGCAGGTCACACTGAGGTGATCAACCTGCACCTTTTACCAGCTCAGTGCTGGCATGTCTCTGGTGAATACCACAGCCCTAACCTGTTATTCATCAGTGTTTTAATTGTTACACTTCTTACTACATGCCTCAACTATTTCATAAACGCTGACTCTAAATCCCCCAAACATGTTTAAAATAATTCCTTAGGCATGCATGGACAGAGCTGCCCGCATTCCTCCTTGGTTATATATAATGTTGCTGAAGCCTGGGATGACTATGACTGGCTGTATTTATACCACCAAATCTCTTTAGCATTGTCCAGGATTTTAGATGCATAATTCCTGTGGGCTGCTCAAAGAGCTGAGGCAGCCAGCTGAGCTCAGGCAATGCATCTTATGGGCATTTAATGTGAGGCTTCTTATAATGTGCTGGCTATGCACATTAAAACCCATCTCTAAGTAGTCGTGGGTGAAAATGGCTCTAGTATACCTCTGAGAGTCCAACTTCAGAAAAACCCTTTCTGCCATGATGTTCTTGCGGGAGACTATGACAGATGAAGAAATGTCTCCTGCTTTGCTTCATGATTGATGAAGGTTATAGCTCCCCAAAGGTTTCCAGCTTGGTCTTAGAGCTCAGGGCTCACTCCCTCTTTGTTTAGTTGATGTCCTCAGATGGCAACAGATGGCCCCTGTGCTCTGTCCCTCTTGCTCCTCTGACCAGTAATTTTAAGTGTCATTCATCTTAGCCTGTGCTTGATAAAATGGAGAGCAAGCAGATTCAATTCAGTGGGCAGAAATTATGGGGCGATTTTTCCCTGTTCTGTGCTGGGATATTTTGGAAGAAAATGTTATCAAAATCACTGAGTCCTGGCACTAACCCGCCATGAGCATCACAGTGGTAGACATGCCTTCTGTTTTCTTCCACCTACATTGTCCTTGGTATCTGCTGCGTTGGGTGGCTAGGGCAAGTGGAGCTGTGCCTTTGAGGTGGTCTGTTACCTCCCTTGAGGAGAGGCCTTAGGTCATGGCCCGCCCCATCAATACAGGAGAAGCTCTGGCTTAGCCTTCTCATACTGAACATGTGGAACCTGAGTAGTAAATGACAGTGTCCAGATCTTGTGATGAGCCTGTTGCCTTCCATGGATACTCTTCTTGCTGCACATAATTTAAGAGAGAATACCAAGGATCAGTGATAAGACAGCAGAGCGTTACATGCACTGAAGTACAAAATTAGAGAAAAACAGATTTTTTTGCGCTTGTAAAACATGCCCATTGATTGGTCTCAAGGGGATAGTATTATCTCCTATTTACAGATATGGACCTATTTGTAGACAGGAAACAAGCTGCCAGGGTAATCCAGGAAGCCTCTGACAGATTAAGGAGTTAAATTTGTGCCTCTTGTATCACAGAGGAGAACTCTGAAGGTTTCACTGGCTCTTAGCATGCATTGAGGAGACACCCGAACCGAGAGGTCATAGCTAGGCCTCAAATTGCAGTGTCTGCAGTCAGCCATAGATAAAGTTGGATGCCTGCACAGGCGATAATGCTTAATATCAACCACTCCTGTTGCATCCCTAAATAAGAACAGTCAATGTCTGCAAGGTAGCATTTATGTAAGCAGCTGTTTGCACTTCTGTTTGTTGTGCATATGTATAAAATTAAGAGATAGGCATAGTTTTCAAAAAACCTAAGAATTGCATAGTAAAGGAACTGTAGAAAATAAAGCTTGAGCGACCTTTAAGAGGTCATTCTACTCCATTCAGGATCAGCTCCAGCTGTGAAATCCATGAAGATTTTTGTCTTACAGCGGTTTCAGTGATGGCAATTGCAGAAAATTTCCCTTGGTAAAAAGTTTAACTGAGCACCTCGGTAAAAGGAAGTAGTAGGATACTAGCTCAGTGGGAAATCATCAGCACTGTGGCTGGGGGGATCTGTACGGTCATGGGCTGCTTTATGTGTCTGTAGGCATGAATGTGCACCATATGGGTGTTACTTGTGTGATGGGGCTGGGGAACAACTCCTGTCTGTCTGAGAAAAATTGTGCCTGTTATGAAAAAAGCTGGAGACAAATAGATTGCAAAGTGATGGGCTAACATGAAAGAAGAGATTTCTTTGCAACTAGTTCTTGTGTTTTCTACTCTTGCCTCTCCAAACTGAGCTGAGGGAAAAGTTTTGTCCTTAAAGTTGGTCCGCAGGGAAACCCATCGGTTGTAGTATCCTCCCTGCTCCAGCTACATGTTACAGCTCCTTCCTGTAACAGCTGCATTTAAAATTGCCAGGCAATTTATACTCTGCTTACTGCACGCAATGCATTTTTTTAAATAAAGCAGCCACGTGATACTAAATTGAATGCCTTGGAGAAATTCAAGTGCACTCTCTCAGTAGAGCTGGATTATCCAGCGAGCCTATAATCTTGTCAAAAAAGATAGCTTGATATGACAGCCCTGCCAAAAGCAGGGTTTATGTTGACTTGCACTCATTATGCTTTAGCCTGTAATTCTCTGTTAGTCTTAAATGTACTATTTTACTGCATTGGTGTCAGGGCTAATTGTTCTATAGTTCTGTAGGTCTCTCATTTCACCCTTTAAATGTTGGAATTACATTACTGTAATCTAATCACTCGGGGGGTTTCTACTTTTTCCAAGACTTCTTCAAAATTAAAATCACAGATCCAGAGTTCCCCAGTTCCTCTTGAGAGTAACTATGTAGTGCCAGCAGATCTGACAGAGTTTCATTCTAGTACTGTCTCTCACTTCTCTTCATTATGCAGCAACTAAAACTAGACCATCCTAATTGTGCTCCTGCCTGGCCTTGAAGTGTGTGATTCAATGAATGACTAGCTCTGCTGAAGGAAAGAAAATGTAAAGACAACTGAAAATGCCCCCACTCAGTAATAAAATAAAACCATTATGGTACTTTTCCAGCCCTCAAAATTAAGGATACAAAAGCTAAAATAATGCTGATTCCATGAACCTTTTTCAAGCAGGGTTTTACTCCTAATGCAAGTTGGATTTGAGCAATTATACTGCACAATCTTTCCATTTCCGTAGCAAGATAGCTCACATTTTATGTGTTGCCTTACGGGTTTTCTTTGCATCCTTAATGCCTTACCATTCAATAGTTCTGTGCTTTGCAGGACCCTGGAGATAACCTCGAAGCAATATTGGTTCTTTTATTTCTAACATAGGAATAGTTAAGAAACTGTCTGCACACAAATGACAAGTTATTGTAATCTGAACAAAGAACAGGGCAGTAAAGATCCCACCAGCTGAAAACTTAAAAGACACTATAGACAGAAAAGGATAAAAAGATGGATTAAAAAAATCCCAAATGCAACAATATGGCTAATTGGTACAAACGAGAGCTGCTTAAGAAGCAGACTGGAGGATGAATTGCCAAGTTCTCATCTCCCACCTGTTAGTTACAGTGGCCCCATGCTTGGCGTTGCTAGGGCTCCACCAGCCCCTTCCGAGAGCAGCCTCCCATTTCTGAATGCTGGTAAAGCCATGGGGGATGTGTACGCTTCCAGGGGGTTATTCTGCTTGCCTTAACAGAGAGGAGAGGGCTGGGCTGCATTTGGATCCTGAAATGATGGCTGACCCTGCCTCTGCTGTGAAATCAAAAAAAAAAAAAAAAAAAGCATGTTTTTTTTTTCCTCTCCTTTTCTCATCCCATTTTGTCAAAGTGGTTGGAAGTTCAGTGCCATTTGTTTGTGTAGTGGGCAGGAATAATTCTGTTGTAAGTATGGCTAAGCAGTGCTCTTTGGTATGAGGGATAGAGGGACGTAGGATGACAGACTACAGGAGCACAGTGCTCCATCCTGTCCTTCATATCTGCAGGTGTCGTTCAGCTCGCTTTATAAGCGAAGGAAGAATTCTCCCAGAGAAGCCCTGATTTTATCCTGCGAATCTTCTTTTTGCTGGGGATAGGACACCTTCCTCAGAGCAGACAACGGCTAATGGGGTTTCTGCTTTGGGGTTCCTCTGTGAAAAGCATGCACTTGGTGCAAAAGGGTTTATATGAGCTCATGGCAAATGGAGGCTACGTTCCAATGTTTGTCACGTGTACTCCGTCTGACAAGCAAGCAAGGTGCTATCACAGGATATCTTTTGGCATTTCCCCTTCAGCCTTTGAGGCCTAGAAGTGGCTGTGTGATCCCTGAGTAGAAGTGCTTTAGCTGACAAAAGAGGAGTTGCCTGCTGCTTTCCCTGTAGGTTGGTGGCTTTTCTGCTGTTGGACATATGCCAAAAACATGTGCTACGAAAGCATGCTGCTGGAAGGGTCTCTGAGGATCTGGAGGGGAGAGGATGAATGAGATGAATAAAAGCGAGAAGCATGGGAGACACTGTCTGAGAGAGACTCTGGGCATTCCTGCTGACAGACTGGCTCTTTGCACATGCTTTGCAAACAAGCTCTGCAGGATTGGGAGAGTACACGAGGCTGGTGGAATCCCACCTGTAGCGTGGAGCAGCCAGGCAGGAACAGATATTTCTGCTAGCACAGCCTCAAGGCTGGAGAGCTAGTAGAGTTCAAAACATTCTTTATAGAGTGGCTTTGGCCATGGAAATTCAAGCCAAACCTCCAAAGTCTGCTTAGTTTGAGTGTGAAACCTTGATTTGCATTACAGTTCATGCTAGGCTTGCTTGGCACTCAGCCCGTTATTAATCAAACCTTTGCAGAGCCTGGCCTTGGTTTTAGCTTGGCAGCAGAGCCTGAGCCTAGGCAAGTTTACCTTGGCTTTGCATTTCATTGCAGACCTCTACTTGAGGACAGTAAATCAAACACATGGTAAGTTTACAGAGGATCTGGACTGTGTCTGCATCTAATAGATGCCATTACATCGCTTGTTTGGAGGCGTGTGTGTGACAAGGTCATCCTGTCTCGTAAAGATAGTATAAATTTTGTATTTATTCTTGATTTACAGAGGACTGTGCAAGGTAGAGATGTGGGAATTGCTGGATTGCTTGGAGAATTGAGATCCCCTGCGCAGTTTATCAATAATCCATTAGTTGTCCATTATCTTTTCAAAATTCCTGTATTTCAAGCAATGTACTTGTATGGGTCTCAGTCTTCATGGTCTTCAACACCTCCTGGTGGGAGTTTTAGGCCCCAGTGTTGAGTGATGGGTTGAAACGACAGCTGGGCTGAGGGATGGCACCTTTTGCTTTGGGCAACTCGCAGGTTAGGGCTGGTGCTAGTTCGCAGGGTGCTGCAAGGTGGAGGCAATGACCCTTGCCTCCTTCAATCCAGACTTCGGCTGACTTGTCTCCATTACCCAGCTGAGAATGCTGGTCTCCCCTCTGCTGCTTTGGGACCTCTTATCAGGGATTTTTTTTTTTTTATTGAGACCTCTCCATTTCTGTTTCATGCACTAATAATAACGGAAGTCCTAAAACTGTTGGTTTCTTAACAACTGAGCAAAAGGTGTGTGATTTCTCCCCCTAACACACCCTAAATGTTGGCTTGAAAGAGATATGCTGCATTTATGAGCTAGCTACTCATCTTTAGGAAATTGTATCTGTATCCACAGCAAAATTCTTCTGTCCTGGAGTACAACAGCCTGCATCTTTCCATGGTTTCCGTTTACCAGCACGTACTACAAGCCAGAGCAGACCTGGTGCTTAACACAAGGAACATGGAAACCAGCCATGCTTCTGCTATTCCGGCTCCAATGAAAATCAAACAGAACTTCCTGATGAAGTGTCAGAACTGTTAAGCATAACAAATAGAAACAGAAGTTTACCTAGCTACATAAGAAAGCATAGCTTCTGAGGTCCCAGGGGGTCCATCACGTGGTTGATTGTATTTAAACAGTATTATCCATTTCGTATAATCTCCAGAGGAGATTTGGGCTCGTTAGTAGATTGGAAACATTTTTCTTTATCCATTGCACCAGTAAGCAAGCCAATAGATACTTTAGCTTAACACCACAATATATGAGGAGGAGGGGAAT
The DNA here is from genome assembly GCF_028389875.1 of Rhea pennata. Lineage (NCBI taxonomy): Eukaryota > Metazoa > Chordata > Aves > Rheiformes > Rheidae > Rhea > Rhea pennata. The sequence goes on from NC_084681.1 coordinate 12,354,063, forward strand.
CTGTCTGGCAAGTGCTAAGCTGTCTTTCCTTGTTTTCAATAAATACTTAACTATAATAAATAATAGATAATTCATCTCTTCTTGATCTGTACCTTCTGATGATAATTTACTTTTCCCTTTGGCTGGTTTTATTTTGGGACATGACTGGGACTCTAGATCAGAAAAGCCTTTCTATTCAAAACTAGAAGTAAGAAGAAGGAAAAAAATGCCACCAAGCAGGACATGAGGGCTAATTTTTAAATAGACGTAAAATACTTGAGTGATTAGCACATTTCTGTTGTGATATTAAAATGGATACTTCCATGATAATTTTAAGTCCTGTGCTCAGAATGCCCCCCTGTGGGGTTATTTGCCTTCTTTTTATAGCTCTCTATTTTGTTCCTAGGGCGTCCTTTTAGGACAAGAGGGAATTGTTCAGCATTGTGTCCAGTTCTGGGCTCCCCAATACAAAAGAGATCTGGAGCGAGTCCAGTACAGGGCTAGCAAGATGACTAAGGGTATCAGATCAGCAAATGTGGACTGAGCAGGGCACTTCAGTCTGTATTTACACTAGAGCATGTCTCATGAGGAAAGGCTGAGAGAGCTAGAACTCTTCAGCCTGTCGAAGAGAAGGATGAGGGGGGGATCTTATCGATGCGTGTAACTATCAAAAGGGAGGGTATAAAGAAGTTGGGTCCAGGCTTTTTCCAGTGGTGCCCAGAGACAGGATGAAAGGCAACAGGCACAAACTGAAACTAGTAAGGAAAAACTTCTTTGCTGCGAGAGTAACAAAGCACTGTAACAGATTACCCAGAGAGGTTGTGGAATCTCCTTCCTTGGAGAAAATTCAGGAGACATCTGGACACAATCCTTGGAAATGTGCTTTAAGTGACCCTGCTTGAGCAGGAGAATTGGACTAGATCTCCTGAGTTTCCTTCCATCTCAACTATTTTGTAATTGTGCTGTCATCTCGGTAAATTCCTGCCAGGCTGCTGTGGCTTTCTGATGTATTTATGTGCTAACTTGCATTCGAGCCAGCTATGGGTTGCTTGGACAGTGGTTTGGTGAAATACTTTGTAGAACTCTGTTAGAGAAGAGGTCTCTGCCCTATTCTGGGCATTTATGAGCTGTGCATACATGGAAAGCAAAAAATGCAAGTTAAGAAACTTCTAATAAGGTCGTTGTCTCTTTCTTCCACCTCTTCATCAGATCATCATGCTGGTGCTGCCTTTTGGATGACTAAGTCCTGTGTTCATCTATGGGCACTTTATGCCATCTTCTCCCTACAGCACTCAAAAATGCCTGCAGGTTAGGGTGTCCTAGCTGGAATACAGACAGCTAATGCATACTTCTCCGAAGTGGCAGACCAACACCCCACCCTGGACAGAAGGACACTTCCTTCTGTGCATGAGTGAAATGAGGAGCTGCTGTTGCTGCCACTACACAGGGAGGTGTTGAGGGAATCAAGCCTTGGGAATTGTTGCAAGGGCACCAAGTCCTGCTGAGCCCTCTACTGTGCAGTGTGGAAGTGGAGTATTCCCACATGTGGATATCTTTCTGTTGAGTAGAGGTGGCTGGAAGATGAACCAGAATGGTATTTTCTAACACATGCTTACAAAAAGTGTGGCAGTATTTAGTGTTTGGATATTTTTACTTTTTCTGGTGATATTTTTGTGGAAAGTTTAGTAAAATGGTAAAACTTGGAGTATTTTAGTCAAAATTGTTCTGGCAAAAGGATATTTGGGGAACTCCAGACACATTTCATTGAAGAGGCTACTGGCTTCAGAAGCTCAGCCCAGCAAGTTATGAAATACTTGATCTACAATTCCCATTGTACCACAGTACTGCTCTGACCCAAAATATCTCTGGAATGTGGGAAGCTTGCTAGCTGAAACACCAAATTTTCAGAGGAACGGTTCTTGACATCAGCTGAGACTTCAGGCCCTGCATCATACTTAAAATATGCTAATGTAAAGGGAATATTAGAACACCTGAATGTGTAACAAGATCTCAAAGTGGTGTAAATGGTGCTTACTGCAGTGAGAGTTAGTCCTCATATTCCCAATAATCCACAGAGCCACCATCACATCAGAGATGCTGCTTTATTCAAATATTAAAATTATTCTCCTCAGAAAGGGAGAAATATAAGGGAAGAGTCATCAATCAAATTTTAATATGTGGCTGCTGCCTGTGTTGACAGGAGGAGTACCTCCATACTGCTCCTACAGCATCTGGGCAGAGGGAAGAACAGATTCATTGCAATAACCCTTCATGGGCACTGTACTTCAGCACTCTGAGATTGCTTATGTGCATGCCTTAAACACTTCTAGGCATATTGAACAAATATTCAAATAACTCTTCTGATTAAATAGATCTTTACTTTGGGTTAACTCTCGATATGTAGCTACTATAGCTAAAGGAGCAGATTTCTTGTATTTAAACCTGCTCTATGTTCAGTATATTACATAAATAGCATTCCCAAGTACTTGAGCAATTCGTGTTCTACTTTCTAAAGCCAGAAAAGACCTCTCATGTAATGAAAATAGTGATGATTAGCAAAAACATTGTGGATGAAAAGAGGATGAGTAGCACAGAAATCCTCTGATACATCACTTGCTGTTTCTGAGGCATTTGCTTATTGTCTTGACTTTAAATTTCTCCTATAGTATGTGAGTGAGTCTGCCTCCTAAATTAATGCTCCTAAAAATGTTTTGCCTTGCCTTTCTGCATGAAAATATAATTTCCATCCTGAGTTGTGCCTGGCAGACATGGGGGAAATTTAAAAAAAATCTAAAAATATTGATTTGAATCTTCATAGAAACCATTTAGACTAGATTTGGGCCACTGCTGTGTTCATCTAGGGACTGATAAACTAGCATCACAGGTAATGCAATTCACTTCATCTAAATTTAGGTATCAAAAATTAGGTATCTAGTGTAAGCCAGTTGTTTAAGTTTCTATGGTCAATGGAACTACTGGAGCATCTCTGAGGATGGTTTGTCTGTGTAACAAGAATTAATCAGCCCGTGAAAGGGACTGACTTTATTAATTGATCAGAGAGAGTCTCAGTGATTAACAAGATAACACCTGAGGACTGGGTTCATGCCCCTTAAGACAGGGTCTGGTGCCATTTTAGATGCAATGTCATTTGAAAGGTGTCTGGAGGGAGCTGGGAGATGATTCCCCTGGGAGACCCTTTCCTCTGTAGAAGAGGTATACATCCCCTTCTGGAGGCTGGAGAGAGACTTTGGGGAATCTAAAATATCACTAGATAGCCAGCTGGCACCTAAACCTCATCTCTGACGCTTAGGGATCTCAGATTAGATGAGGTGAAATCCAACTCTTTCCTATTGCTGCTTTGTGAGGTTTTTCCCTCCTTTTTCCCTTCCCCCCCAATTGAATTTGCAGAGCTATGGTAAGACAGCCGCCATGGACATGACCTTCCATGGACAACATGACTTCCCTACCTGGCTTTTTGCATAGGTATCTACCTCAAAGCCTTGTCCCACTTCTGCTCTCTTATCCTCCCTAGCACTAGAAAGTGTTAAGATAGAGCAGGTCCCTTCTAGCCGCAGCGTTGTGGCATATACATACCCCAAATGTACTTCTAGAATCAATCGCATCCTGTGCTCATGCTGATCTAGGCTGAGAACTGAATCCCACAGGCAGGTCGTTGCTTTTTTAAGTAGTGTCACCGTGGTCACAGGGACACTCACTGGGAGATGACTCTGAGCAAGCAGACCACTGACAAATATTCACCCTCTCAATTACTCCATGGAAAAACAAGATGTGATTCAGAGCCAGCAAATTTGTCCAAATTGCTACTAATGTCTGTAGACTCAATGAAACACAGATCTTTGGCTTGAAGTCAGTAGGCCAGATCCTCTGCCAGAGGTTAGCTTGCTTCCCCAGAGTTACGCTGCCCTACACCAACTGAGGATTTAGCTCATGCTCTTTGAAGAAACAAACAGTGGAGGAAGAGGCAGAAACTAGATCCCTCAGTAACACCTGTAGAATAACAGGTACATTCACAAAGTTATGCACCAGCTTAATTAAAGGAGGAGAGGGCTGCCAGACTTAATTTATTTTTAAAAGCCCCATCAAATTTAATTTGTGAGTGCAGTTCTTCCATCTGCTTTCAGGCATTATCTCTGGAGTTCAGGAGAAAAACATATGTCTTGTGGTTAATAAGAATTTGTTTTAATGGATCATAAGACTGATTAATAACAGTTCGTCCCTGATTGTTCTCATTATAATGATAACGCACTGCCTGGTTGTCCAACCCCAACCTATCGTGGAGCAAAGAGATCATAAAATGGGAGATGGAATATTGCTCAGGTTGAGATGAAAGCGCATGGATCAAGAGGCTGCCTGTGCTGAGCTGCACAGAGAAATCAGCTTCCTACAGTCTTGCTATTGCGCTTTGGGATTAGAAATCAGATCAGCAAATGTGCACGGAGCAGGGCACTTGAGTCTGTATTTAGACTTGTAACTTGATCAAATGCCTGGCTGCCAAAGGCATTGGCATTTGGGAGGTCTGGGGTAAAATCCTCTTTTCCCCTAGACTCCCCATGTAACCTTGGTCTAGTCTCTTAAACCTTTTAAGTAAAAGGACCCATGGGTTAGGCAAATGCTTTATTTTCTAAGGGGCAGAGCCTGCAACACTCCTACCCCTTTGCAGGGGGGAATAGTTTGCTGCTGTTGATGATTTGGGTTCAAATCATTGCTGGCATGACGACAATCCTGCCCTCCCTGCAGCATGTCACTAGGAAGTCACTCCAGGGGCAGCCAAAATATTCCAGGGGCAGCCAAGATGGGTCTGACCAAACTGTCCCCTCTCCTGCTGCCCTACTCCTGCCTTGAGCCCTGTGTTGCCTCTTTGCTGAGCAAACGCTCCGTGTCTCCAGCCTTTGGGAGACTGGTATCAGATTTGTGCAAGTGCGAATGGGGTAAGAATCCAGCTCCTTTTGTTTAATGACTGGAGCTGGTGCTTCCATTTAATACAAGAACCAAATTCAAAGAGATTTGTCGTATTCGCTTGCATGATGCGTTCACTGCCTGTACATTAGCAACGGTGGGAGCTTTGTTTGGCAGATATTCAAACCAGTTATTTAAGAGGAAATTCCATCTATTAAGAGTCCTGTGATTAGGTTATCATCTCCACTCCTTCCCGCCTTCTCGTTTACCCCCTTCACAATGAAAGCTTGAAAGAGACGGGAATTTATTTGGTTGTTTTTTAAAGCCGTAAGTCAAAAGTTGCTCCAAGGCAGGAAATAAAAAAAGATGTTATTGCTCCATGGCCCCCCAGGGGAGATGGCAGGCAGTCAGGCATGTGGTCCCCAGAGTCATAAAGCAACGCAAACCGGAACAGGTACCTGGTGTCCTTTTGGACTTGATTTGCTTTTCCAGCGTTAACCTCATGTTAACCTTCAGCACAGGAGGTCAGGGAGAGGTTGCAGCCTCAGACGCTACAGAAAAGGACTTGGCCTGCCCAAAATGCATGGTCATCTCAAAGCCTATGCAAGTAGCCATCATAAAAATAATAATAGAGGGACTCCTAATTAAAGTTGCTGTTTCTGTTGGCAAATTCTCGGCCAATTCACGTGCAGAGAGGAAAAAGCAAGTGGTAGCCCCTGAAGTGGGGATTAAAATCAATGCCCACCCTAATAGCAGTGGGAAAGCAAGTGAATTTTGCAGGGTGCTTTATCATGTCCATCCTTTCCCCATGTGCAGGCAGTGGGGCAATGTTCAGGCTCTGGTGTATGAATGTGGCAGTGCTGATCTTCTGGGTTTCACACACTTCTTGGTGCTCCTAAGTGATCTGTCCGCAGCAATGAGCAGCTGTGTCCCTCAATGCTGTGGCTTGGACTGTTTTCCTGTGCTAGCACCTGGAAGCTGCAAACTGGGCAGGTTTTCCTGGCAAAGGGGTATTCCTCCTCTGGGGCATGGGGCAGCTAATCATGCATCACTTCCCTGGCACGTCCATTTTTTGGGAAGTGGGTGATCTGGCCTCTGTTCTTTTAGCTCCTGCCTTCTAGCTCCTACTGCTCAAAATCGTCCTCCTCCCCGAGAGCTTCCCTCTTTGCAGAGCTGTAGGTGAACAGAGGCTCCAGGAATGGGCTGTGAAAGCTCATGTGTGGGCATGAAGCCTTGGTGCTGAGATGTGAAAGTAGTATTGATTCCACAATTGCACTAGTAAAAATAGAAGGAGGGAGAGAGAGAAAATCAGCAATAGCACACAGCACCTTTTTTTTTTTCCTTCCCTCTTCATCGGCGGCTTTATTTCCATACGGGACAGACAGACGGGGCCGATTTGATCAAACCAGGGAGTTCTCTGCCAAGCTGCATTCATTCATCTGTGCTGAAATATTAGGTGGCATATGGCGACTGGTATTTTCTGATACATTCCTGCAACGGCATCACGATGACAACGTCTCTGTGGCGAGACATGTAAGCCAAAATGGGCCATGTGGTGGAGACTGGAGAGGCCTCTGAGCTGGCTGAGAGGAGATGCGCTGCTGAGGGCAGCTGGTGCTGGGGACAGAGTGGTAGTGGCAGCCTCTCCTCGTTCCTGTGACCTCAGCTGAACAGTCCTCTGCTGTGCAGAGCCCCCTGTCTGCTGCTAACATGTTATCTTAGGTGCGAGGCAAGAACAGCTGCTTTGCATTAGTGAAAGCACCTCAAGAGAATTAAGCTGATGCTAAATAATACAGCTAACAATGTAGTATTGTCCTACAGATTCTTGGGATCCTTTGGGCTTGGACATGAGCAGCAACTAAAACGTTTGTCTTCAGAGAGACTCATGGAGGCACAGCAAAAGGGAAGCTTTTGACTTTGCAGAACGCGTGGTTTTTCATTGGAGGGAAAAAAAATCTAGAAACACTTGTGCAGAGCATGAAGTCTTGCTGGAGGACTTGAAGGTCTTTGGAGCTTGGAGACAGAGTGGAGGCCACCTAGGGCTTTGTCCATTCCTGCTGCTTTTTCTAATGATATTGAGTGCCCCAAACTCTTTGCAGACTCAGTATCTGTGAACATCTTTTATGTTTCACTTGGTTCTTGTCAGCAAAAATGGGATTTGTATGCTGAAATGGAGATGTTTATACTATGCCCTTTCAGCAGACACCTCCCCCGCCTTATTACCAACAGCTGCCTTCACAGTACAGTTCTCAGCTCTTCTCACCTGGACATGGATTCCCTGCAATCACTAGTAATTTCACGCCCTGTACCTTGTCTATCCCCATCTGTAACATGGAAATAATTGTGCACACAACTTCTTAATTCCTTCTGAGATCCACTGTCACGCAATGCAGTAAGCACAAAAAGGAGATTTGCTTCAAAAATGCCATTTATTTTGAATGAAGTACTTAGGAGAGATGAGTTTAATTATGTATCCCATGGAACATAGTTTTTTTGGTTTTTTTTTTTTTGTTTTTTATCTATGATCTTGCGTACGCTTTTTTCTTTTTTCTTGTTTTGTTTTTAATTTTATTTTCTACTTGAGAGAAGTTAAGAAGGGAGGGGAAAAAAAAGAAAACATGGGGGGGGAAACTCTTTTTTCCCCAACCTTTAAAGAAAAGAAAAATTTTAAAAAGGAAGAGAAAGAAGGGGAGGGGAAAGAAGGAATACAAAGCCATATTCTTTCCAGGGTTTGGAGTAAAAAAACAAAATGATGCTTTCTAGAATGAACATTTATCATATTGTTTCATTTTGAAAGGTTTCATTAAAAGAAAGAATTCAACTAAATCAACTTGTGGAAGCCTTTTGAGTTCCCTTGGAAATCTGTCTTAATTTTCATTGCTAGAACTTTATGAAAAAAATTATAACCACATTGTAGCTGCTCAACTGCTTGAGACTTATGAAGCATGCTAATCAGTCACCTCATCCTGCAGGTGCAGAATTTTATAAACAGCAATTACAGGGAGATGGCATGATGCCAGTCTTCATCCCTCTCTCTCTGTCCTGCATCCCAAAGCCAGCATCTTCAGAAAGCCATTGGTGCTTACCGGAGCTCTAAAAATCATTAAATTTTACTTCAATTCCTAGGCGATGTTTCTTGTGTCTTCACACCATTATGTTGCTTGTGCAGTCATCAAAGTGCTCTGCTTGTGTCTGTTTGAGACGTTTCTCTGCTGTGGCTCTGGCAGAACTCAATCAATGGCCATGGCTGGTCTAGGCAGCTACTCTGTGCCACATTGTCATTTAAAACAGGGCAATAAGCAACTCTTCCTTTAAAAAAGGCAATGATATTGGAAAAGGAAAGAGCATATTTCTCTAACAGGAGGGGAAAAAATGCTTAGCCTGTTTTTATTTATTTTTTAAAAATGACAAATCTTTGAATGCCCATAGGTTTGTTTCTCCAAGTGTTACTTTACAGGATTTCTTCCAGGCCAAACTTCTGAAGAAAAGTTTCAGTCAAAGTCTTTGCTTCTGTGCTCACCCCTTGAACCACCGCTGAACTCCCTTAATTGCCTTGTCCACATACATACTCTAACTTGCTGTAAACCAAACTGGCACCAAAGTCCATTTTTGACCTTCATATCTGCAGTTCGTCTGGCATGGACAAAGTCTCTCCTGTCACATGGACATCGGCCAGCTTTTCTGTAGTTTTAATAAATATGTGCATGCCCTCTCTGAGGGACCTCAACTTGCCAGTCTTTTTGCTCTGCCGAAGTGCCCAAACTTCAAAGGTAAACAAAGCCTGTTTTCAAGTGACTATCCCTTGAAGGATTGGTAGGCTGGAAAATAATTAGCTGTCAAGACAGGTTGCTCATGTCATCTGCCCCCTATCACCAAATTAATTTCTGTGGGCTTAGATTTGACACAGAGTCACCATGGGAAGGTGGAAGCTGTCCCCAGATTAGATACGGCGAGCTTATATGACACAAGAATTTATTACTCAGTCCAGTTTACACGAGGTCAAGAGAGAAAAAAAAATCCAACAACCCTCTTTCCTTTGTGAAATAGATACAGGGTTTGAATGTTACTCATGAATATTAAGTCTTAATAAATTCTGTTAGTGACTTGTGTGATGAACAGATTTATCTTCATCGTGCAATTTTGTTGCTTCCAGATGAATCCTAACCAGCACTGACATGAAACTTCTCTCTACACATCAGTAACTTCACCCAACCTCTTCCCCCTATCATTTGGCAATGATAGGGCCCCAGGCCATGGTTTTACTGGGGAAAATGGTGTTTTCTTCAAGGTGGAACCTTATGACCAGACTGGATAAATAGGTTGTGTTTCCTTGCATTGTCTGACAGTGGCACACATGGAGCTGTTTCCACTGCACTTGTCAATGCTTTTATAGCTGTATGAGATCTCCATAAGCCTCAAGCATCAAGAAAGAAATAAGAAGAATTTTTTTAAGACAGGGGAAGTGAAGCAAATCAAACTCATAAAACATTAGAGGAAAGATGGGATAGGGCGGGAGCATCTGCTGGGACACAGGAGAATCAGTTTCTGTTAGCAGATGTGTTAAGAGACTTCTTGATCAGCTAAGAATGACCCGTGCCTCAATTTCCACTCTCCACGAGAAATTAGTAGCACACTGCAAAGCTGTAATATGCATTAGGTGAGAGGGCTCTCTGAGCAGGGGAGATGGAGGTGAGAGGGCCTGTGCAGGTCAGGAGGGCTGCATCTGGGTCACTTGTAACAGTCCAGAGTGGGACAGCTAGCATAACATCTAACCAAAGGCGGGATTTAATGGGCTCAGAATGATCCATCTCATCTCTCTTCAAATTTCTTGTGGTACAGAGCCTGATGGTTTGTGTGCTGTTCTGAGCTGAGCTGGAGAAACTCCACTTTGCTCCAGATGGACAAACCAGGTCTGTCACAGGGAATCTCAGTGGATTGAAAGGCACAGGAAGGATAGATGTGCACCAGGCAGGATGTTGCTGGGAGCTGCAGCCGTGGATGCTCCTTGGGAATGGAGCTGAGATCTGTTCTTGAACGTTGTGCTCATTTCTTGGTATAGAAAGAAGGTGGAGGCAGAAAAGGGTGGGGAGGGAAGGACACCTCATTCCCATTATGTTGAAGGGGCTGGACTGATAAAGGCTCTGAAATGAGGAAGCAAGGGCAAGCCAGACCTCACCCCTCTGGATTATGTGCCTGCAACATTGGCTGCTCCTGACCACGGTGCCCCAGCCCAGAGAGACGGATGAGGAACAGGCCAGGTACCTTGTGGATGGCAACAAAGACCAAGTGTGTGGCCCTTGAAATGTGAGCAGCTGCTGAAGCCAGAAGACTCACCTCTGTTAACCAAGTCTTTAACAGGCATGTCCACCCATGCATGGGCCAAGATCACTCAGGAGATTGCAGTGGATGGAGAGGTGTGCGCTATAGCAGTTGTGCCTTCTGAGCCACACTGTCATTTTTTATGCTCTTGGGACATTGTGTCTGCTCTATGTTGCAACATATTCAGCAGCCAAGCCCCTGTCTGCCCGGTCCCTGCATGCAGCACATGTGTTTCATCTTTGGAAATGGAGTGACATAGGACAGTGGCTTTGCTGAGATGTTCTCTACTGAACAACGCTGTTGAGGACAGAACTGTCCATCCAGTGAACAGTCACACTGCAGGAACCCAGCCTTGCATGGGCAAACTTAACTAGAAATGTACAATGTGTAGGCTCTTGCCTGGTGGCTTCTGTTCCAGCATATGGGATTTCTTAATAACAGTGAATATTCCCCAGTGGTTTCCCCCTCTCTCATTCCTTCTAATTAAATAAATACCAACACATTTGGAAGAAAACATGTAGTCATATTGCATGAAGCCACAAGAAGCCAGATTTTTTTCTTGTAAAGATCTCAGAATATCCTGCAACTATTAATTAATCCAGTCTCCTGACAATTCTGCAGGGAAGGTATGATGGTGCTCACTTATGGATGAGGAAATTGAGTCATGCAGCTCTGAAAGGACTGGTTCAGCACTTTGTGTGGCAATGCTGGGAATAGAAACCACAGCATTTGCCTTGCCATTTTCTGCTCCAACCACTGGCTGCCCTTCTTCTCTGCACTGGTGCAAGTTGGTGGAAAAGTTTGTGCTAAGGAAACAGACCTTAGTTCCTAGCTTTCACAGGCTTATTGCAAACACAGATTGATGGAGGAGGGAATGCATTTTAAACATTATGGCAAACACCTTAGCTGTCTTCCTTTTAAGTTAAAGCCTGAAGTAAAGGAATTTGACTGATGTATGTTTTTATCAAAGCTCTTCTCTATTATGTTAGGCACAGTAGCCTACGGAAGTTAAGAAGTTAATGGGAGAAGCAGGCATTAAACAGAAAGATCAAATGCATCAGATAATAGCCAAAGGGATGAAAACGATACAGCACCTGAGAGTGGCAATAAATGTAAAATGCTTATCTCTCATTTCAGATGTATGATTAACTGCTTCTAAATATACTGGGGACTGTACAATAAAAGGGGAATATGTGGATGAGCTATAATGTGGTCAAAATGTTTCAGGAACTCTGACCAAAGAACCTATAAAAGTCTTCTGGGCTCCTAGCCACCAAGGATATGGTCTGTCCCTAGGAGGGCAAACTTAAAAATGTGGGGATTTATAAATAACTTCTTACTGGATAAAAATTCAGACAAACAGCTGAGGTAGAACAAAGCACTTCAGTAAAAGTTATTGGATTGATGAGGATGGAATATAGGGAATAGAACAGCAGTAAAAAAATTCTTTTTGATGTCCCAGAAGGGAAATGGGTTTTGTTTCCTTTCTTTCTGTTAATGAAAATGCTCTTTGTAGATTTAAGATCAGGTAGATTTTTCCAATCTTCTCTCTCCAAAAACTCTTGCCTTTTTTGCTAGCACGCTTGAAAATGTTACTTTGCACAGGAACATTCTTCCACCAATATTCCAATATTCCTGGAATATTGGGTTCCTTTAGGTGCAAAGCATCTTACGGAAATATGCAGAGAAACACTTTGATGTTTCTGTTCCTATTAGGAGCAACACTTTTCCCCTCTGGAACTTATTGCATCCCAGGATGGCAGAGAGCTTTACAAACACTTCCTTCAGCTTTTTGACATATCTTGAAAACTCCATTTCGGACAGAAGTACAAGAGCCCAGAAGGTCTGGTCTTCTGCCTTTCTGTTTGCATTGGTACACAGCAAAGTGCTGGGACCCAAGAATCAGCTGCTAAAATCCTTTATGAACTGGCAGGGTATGTACGCAGAATCCATACTGAATAGGGGGAACTCATTGCAAGGTTGGGTTTGTTGCTATATTGATTTGGCTGAAGTCCAGGGTCTATGAGAAGATCCTGCTCTCCATCCATGCCAGAAAGTCCTGGGGAAAGCTGCAGTGCCACTTCCCAGAGGACCAAAGAGCCTTCTCAGCCCCAGAACTGAGTGCTGTTATGTGGTCAGGGAGTCTGAGCTTGCCCTCCAAGCATGGCCTGGACAGATCACAAGCCAAGTAGTGGAGAATCAGATTTGGAGACCTTGAAAGGGAGTAATGAGAAATGGGAGAGCCTTCCTTATCACATGGTGTGGCTTTCCAAGAGCAATTCTTCAATCTGATGGAGGTGGTATCCTAATTCAATCCATGAGGTCAGAGTCTAACTCTTTCGGATGCTCTGGACCTAGTCCTTGGATCAAATTGCACTGCTCATAAAGTGCAAAATGGCCTCAGAGGACAGTTTAGTCCTCCTTAAAGGCCATTTTACAGTGCAACCTTGGATCCACTCGGAATTCAGATGGCTGTGCCTAGTAGCTGTGCTCAGCCATAGTATTTTGGAAAGCATCTGTCAGCAAATCCTGGTACCCACTTCTGCACGCTCATCAGTCCTGCATGCAACTCTGGGCTCCATACCACAAGCGGGCAGGCATGCAAAACTCTGGCAGTGAAGGAGGAACCTAGAGCTGAAAACATCCAGGAGACTAGCAAAAATCTAGACACTAGGACAGACGGGGCAGCAGGGCCCTGGGGAGGATCACCCACTCCCTAGCTGGCTCTGCTGCCTCCTGGGAAAGTTTTGCAGAGAAGCGATTTGTTTCCAAGAAGGAGGTGATGGAGAGTGGATTTTGCCAAGGAGTTAGCACAGCAGGAGATTTTTAAAAGGAGATTAGAAACAGCTAATCAGAACCAGGCCAGACCCAACTTGCATACTCCTCCCTCTTCTCAATAGAAACGCAGTGTCTGCTCCCATTCGCAACAAGGTCACTGATTTCACTGTGGATGCATCACTCAAAGGAGACCTGAATAGGTGCTAATGAATGTTAAAGAAATGAAATGATACATCATAGTTATAATGCCTGGAAGCGTGGGAAGCTATTAGGCGGCTGCTGAGATAGTTACGATATAGAGAGATGGAGATGGATTAGACAGAGATGTAAAAATAGTGTAACCTGGAAATTCAGATTTACTACAGGAATCCCAGTTTACAACTGTGGCTCATTTGATATTGCTGGCATTGTGAAATAGGGCAAGAGATATGAGTCATGACTTTTTTTCACTTGGTTTTTTTTCTTGTCTTTTATAGTTTTGAGTCAGACTCTTAATACAATCCTCATCTATCTTGTGAGTTTTAATATCTAAAACTCTTCCCGGCAGCTATTAGCAAGCTTTCAATGGACAACACAAAGGGCATCTAGGTTTGACAGATTTGTCTTTCATCTGCTGCACAGGATGGGAATGGACCTGTTGGCTTCAGCATAAAACCCCGTAGGGGCACAGACATTATAAACATACCTGGCTTTAACCATAAAGAAAAGCATGAACTTTGGAAGTTGCTGAAGCTGCATTTAAAATCTCTTCCTAAACCTTCTGCAGCAAAATACTTGAGGCTTTACTTGCTTCTCAGGTGGCTTCTGGAGTCCCTGCCAAATTCTGTGCTGCAAATGGCATCTCTGGGGTCAACACCAGGTTGACTGGTGTGAGGATCATCGCTGCCTTCAAATCACCAGGAAGAGAGCAGTTCCTCGGCACCAGTGCTGCTGGTTCTTCTTAGAGTGGCTTTGGAGCAATGGTTATTTACCAAGGAGGCTATACATTAGACTAGAAAATTCTCTCTCTCTCTTTTTTTTTTTTTTTTTTTTTTTTTTTCCCTCTCTCTTTGTGACAGCATCCAGGATCTGGAGTGTTTTGCACCAAGCAAAAGCTTGTCCCAGCACTTAAGAGCTCCTTCTTTCTCCTTTCCTCTTTCTTTTGCCCTGAAGCCAACCTTCATTTTAATGAGTCATTTGTCTAACATGAAAGCAAGAAAATTTGTCTCTGCCTTGAACTTGATGAAATTAGTGAGAGCCAAGAGAGCCAGCTGTACTCAGTGCCGTGGGCTGTTGGCACAGCAATGGGCACAGTGGCTTCTTGTGCTGATCTCAAGCACTCTCAAGTGTGTGACAGGCAGGTCAGGCCTCTGCTGTCCCCAGCTGGTGCTGAAGAGTCAAATCCTTTTTCCTGGGAGGCTATACAGGCTGTGCTGCTGATGCCAAGTATATCCAGCACCTGCCCAGGAGGACTAGGGAAGGGGAGCTTAGATTAAGGCAAAAGACAGAGAGCAGCTAAGGGAACATGACTTTACTTGCCAGGAATTTCTCAGAGTAGGAGAGACCTTTGGGGTGAGTGTCTCTCTGTTTCTGCATTTCCACAAAGCCAAGGATATTAGGCAGCAGCTGCTGCAGGGTGATTCAGGTGATTTTCTACCAGAGCTGGAGGCTTCACTGCAGTTTAGACCCAGTGTACAATTCTGGCCGTGCCCTTGTGCACCAAGTTGTCTGGGCTGTCTTATCTGCACTTCAATTTCTGGAAGTCCAAGAAAAGACAGTGAAGGGTAGGAGCTCTGGGGCTCAGGAGAAGTGCATTCAGCTCTGCTCTGACACAGCCTGTGTATCTAAACTGTAGGACACAGGAGCGCTCCCCAGCTCTGGGATCCATTCATTACTGCCTGTCCATGTGTCCAAGGATGGACTGCTCAGTGTGGGGACCAGAAAGACTGATCAAGACTAGTTTCTGGATGGAGAAGACAGGAGTAGAGGGGTGCCACAGAGTGAGCCTGTGCTTAGACCCAGATGCTGAAGTTTGGGTGAAAAATATGTAGTACTTGTACTACTGTCTGATAAGCCAAACAGCTGTCTAAGGTAAGAATCGGGCCCAAGATGAAGGGA
Organism: Rhea pennata; assembly: GCF_028389875.1. NCBI lineage: Eukaryota > Metazoa > Chordata > Aves > Rheiformes > Rheidae > Rhea > Rhea pennata. Next base: position 12,369,153 of record NC_084681.1, read on the forward strand.
AAGACAATGAAAGAGGACCAAGAAAAAAAAATCTCAAGATCTCAAGGACTGACAGAGTTTATAAATCTTCCAAAGCCATGGTAGGCACTGGAGGGAAAGAGCTGAAAGGTCCTAAGTCTGTGATTATACAGAAGAGAGATGGCATCTGGGTACTATTAATCTCCTGCTCTTTGTGAATCTTTAGATGAAGCATCTGAGTAAATTAAGAAAAGTATGGAAAGGTCTTTTTGGTCCTTTCTTTCATTCTGATGGGTTCCTATTCCTGAAGTAAATGAGAAACATTCCCAATGGCAGTTAGCTCTGCTTTGGATCCAGATTTACTTCTTCCCCCACATGAAGTAGCACAGTATAAATTATTACACCACTTTGCTCTGAACTTTTCCTCTCAGCTTAGCTCACTCAAAGCTGGCTGTGTCGCAACTTCATTCAACATAATCCTGCCTCAAGTACTTCAAATATTAAAAAGTAATGTTAATACTATTAATAATATTGTTAAAAATAAAATAATATTAAAAAACAGAAGTGGAGCTCCTCCCCTTATCTGAGATAAGGGACCTTTTGCTTTTTTTTTCCCTGATGCCCTACATTTTGAGGACTTTAAGTTTCAGCTCCAACTCTGAGAAGTGTATGAAAGCCCTGTAACAATAGGAAGAGAAGTACTGTTGTATCTGTAATCTCTAAGGAGATATAAGGTAAGGCTTCTATCTGTCATTAGACTAATGTATTGCTGGAAAGAGAAACAGTCACAAACTCTGTTTTCAGATGGTAAGAAAGACAGATCTGCTAGAAGGTGTTGTGCTGCAACTATGATTTCTACCATGATTACCCTAAGGAGAGCCAGGCATGGACCTGAAATTCATTGAGCCGGATGTGTGCAAGTAGATAGATATTTCTGCGCCCAAAATGCCTGCAGGCTAAGCCAGGGGCCAAGAGTAGGTTCAAACAGATAGAAGGAGCCCACAAATGCTACAAGATAGATCCACAGAGATAGGCAGACTCAGCAGGAGCACTTGGTAGGGGTGAACCCTTGTTAGAAGACGCCATTTCAGAAATAACTGTGCTGGAGCTTTCTGAGTTTGCACTGGAGTCCTCTCAGACAGCAGGCCCAGGAGGGGTATAGGTGTGGGATACTGCACTGACAGCAACTTCTTAAATCCCAGACCTCCAGGATGCTATGAGTTTTTCTGCTCTCCATATGCCAGAAACACCTCTGCCCTCTGTGTTAGGAGCTGTACACTTGTGCCTGGCTGATGATTGCCAGTCTCCCAATGAAAGACACCTACATCAGCCTCCAGAGTCCACTTTGGCCATGGTACCATCCTGTCCTTACAAAGTCTAAGAACCTCTCAGTTCTCAGTGAAGTTTATCCTTGCTTGGGTCTGTTTTCCAGAAGTGAAATCAAAGGTAGAGGTAGTTAACTGTGGCATTTTCAAAAGTACCAAAAAAAAAAAACATGAGGGCACTAAAGTCACATAAATGTTTTGAAAAAAACATCATAGTTCTTCACTTAATCATGTTTGGAGGAGGAGAATGGACTTTTACATAGCTTTTTTTTTTTTTTTTTTTTTTTTTTTTTTTTTGTCTGTTTCCAGGTCAAGTGTTCCAGCAGTAACCCATCTCTTCAGCCCGCTCCTACCTTAGCTGGTGCTGGTAAATCAGCTGTGAGGTGGTGTGGGCTACAGGACACTCTCCTGTATCGCAGCAGTCACCCCAAACGGTGATTTCCCTGGGCTAAGTGTGCCTCTTATCTCTCAATTCTGCTTTCTACTCAATCTGGTCATCTGGTCTTCCCTTGCTCTCTGTTACTTCTTAAACCACCCAATTAATTGTCCTTTTGCCTGTGAATGAAACCAGGTAATGCAAATGAGGCAGACAAAGAGGCAATCAATTAAAAGCCCAAGAAAATGCCTTTGTGCCTTCCTTTGCAGCCGTAATGAATGGCTGTCTTGTCAAAAAGGTTTCTACTATATTAAGAAAGCATTCTACCTTAGCCTGTTGTGATCCTGCTTGCAAAAGTCTCATTACTGTGCCAGCAATAATAGTGTCTAATTAAGCAGAATAAAGAGAGATGAAGCGTAATGGTTACAGGATAGAGAAGTTATTTGTCAGATGGAGGCTATAAATTACGTCGAGTTCTGCATCCTAGAATGCTGGAAAGGATGTAGGCAAAAAGAGCAGACACTGGAAACTTGGTTTTTTTTTGTAGATTGACCAGTGCTGTAATGTATTTATTTGTGTGATATTTCCATCCCTTGCACTCTTAATTAACAGAGCAAAACCTTGGGAGCTAGAGTTGATGGTGTCGCAACAAGATCAGCTGGTCATTATAAGGGGGCAGGAATGCATATTGCTGCACAGCCAGTGAGCAGGAATGGTCCATAGGGAACTCCTCTACCTGGCACCATGCCCTCATAGGCTTAGTTTCTCTTCTAGATGCCGCAACTCTTGAATTATTGCTGGGTTATTACCCTTTCCTGGGTAAGGAAGCCCACAATGAGCTCCCTCTGTGTAGCACGACACGGGAAAGATGCAAGAATGTCATTAAGGTCACTCAGAGAGTCCCCAGCTGTGGATAACGAACGATTCCTGACAAAATGAGGTGGTTGGAGCAGGTCTGAGATAAAAAAAAAAAAAAAAAAAAAAAAAAAAAAAATAGCCTGTCATTCTGTTGCGTGAACCTATATTCCAATTTTATCTGCTGAATGTGATTCTCTTTTATCCGGTTTCCTGTTTGAAGGGATTTGAGCAGAACAGATAATCCTAACTTTGAACATAAATCACTGGGCTGTGCAGCTGATAGATGCTTTGCACTTTCTTATGATAATGGCTGATTGGAAGCCGGGAGGGAAAATGCCAGGGGCTTATCTCTGCAGAGCAGCATTCGGAGGGTGTGCAGATGTGGAGGCAAGGGGAGAGAGAAGCATGAAGAGGGACCCTTTTTTTTTTGTATTTATTTATCTGTTTATTTTTAAAATCTGAACTCTGGTTGAGATACTCTGGGGTGTTGCTGGGAATCTGGGGAGTCGGGGCCTCCAAATGCACCGCATTACAAGGCGAGAGCAGTCATGACTGTGGACATCTGTGGGACTCTGGAGTTTTCAAGGTGGAAGGCCATCGCTAGGATGAACTTTGAATGCTTCAGCCAGGGTCTAAAACACCCTTTCCAGCAGTCTGAAGATGCCAGAGAGCTTTCCTGGAAAGCTAGGTAAACCAGGGAGTCATTAGATAGAATCCCTGAACTGCTATTGTTTCACTAAGAATAGTTAAAAATGAATACGTATATATACATATTTATATATACACAGCTCCCATTTTTTCTTATCACCCATAGTAGAGATGACAGCTCAGAAAGTGCAACTTTCTTTCTGAAGATGAAAATCCCCAGAAAGGTCATGTTTGGCTTTGTTTTTTAATGTTTCTTAGTTTTAAAGGTTTATTTTACTTCAATTACCTTAAATTTCAAAATAGTTTAAAATGAGAGAAATTGATTCTTTTTCCTTAACTTCTCTCTGTCTCTTTTTTTTAAGTTTCAAAAAACAACATCAAGATGGATTTTTTTTTTACAGAAGTTGTTTTTTGATGAAACAGATTAATTGGCATTTTCTAATCGAATCTTAAAAAAAAAAAAAAAGAAAAGAAAAGAAAAAGAAAGAAAGAAAGAAAAGAAAAAAAGAAAATCTTCCAGGCAGCTCTGCTAAAGTGTTGAAGTACTCTTTTAAAAAGTAAGCTTTCTAAATCTCATCCTATGAAAGTCGTCTTTCTCCAGTGACTATAAAGGGCATCTTGGTAGCTGCTTTGGATTAGAATCCTTTTTTCTTTCTTTCTTTCTTTCTTTTTCTTTTTTTTCTTTTTTCTTTTTTTTTTTTTTTTTGACTGAAGGCAGATCAGTATTTTGGTTGGAGAAGGAGTACAGTTTTGAAGCAAATCTCCCAGTCATCTCCAGGTGCATAGCAGATGCACTCCATCCCTTAAAGAGGACATAATGACATAATGGTCCATACCAACAGCTGAACCACGCACATATTCAGGACATTTGTTCCAAGAGATTGCAATGAATCTTGTGCAAAACGCCCCCAACATGCATATAGAACAGATAGTCTAGCATCACCACCAGGTGTGCAGGTGCTTCAGTCTTGCCCCTATCACAACAAATTACTTGTCAGTGTAGATGCAGCCTTAGACAGCTAATGTTAGGCTGGTTGAATCTCATCCTGTGTGTTTCAGTCTTATTTGAAAAGATAATGGACTCTTAATCACTTAATTTGAAGATCCTGCTTACTGTTACTTGTCCTCACCACAAGCTTTAGTCTGTCTCCAGTAGCTTTTGGAGGGTCCTGTGTACACCCATGGGCAGATATGGTCTCTGACCAAAGGAGCTGTCTTGCATTAGGTGGTGTATGGGCACTGGGGGCTGGTGTGATGTGGACAGCATGACTCAGGGTGCTGGAAACAGAACTTGGAAGAGTCCTGAGGAAGATGAGGGATAGTCTAGCTCGCTATCCCCTTTACAGTAGGGCAGATGAATGTTTAATATCATGGAAAGAGTGCATATCTGGGGCCTGCATTCATACCACATAATCAAACTGTAAAGCAGGAGATGCTTTGGGCATAGCTGGTAGCAGGAACTCCAGACCATTAGGAAATCGGTACAAGTCAATCAGTATGAGGGATGGAAGAAGGAAGGATCCAGGGCTGAAGGTGGTGAGGATGTATGGTCTAGCCTTTTCCTACTCTTCCAGCTTGCCAGGTAGTCTCCAAGAGGCACTGTGCCTTCAGGACTTTTGTGGGGGCAGTGCAAAGGTTAATTTGCATGCTTTAACTCTTTGGAGTTGGACTGCTATGAGGCATTCCTTATGCTAGGAAAAAGCAATATGGCCAAAAGCATTTTGGACACCCTTCACCCCCCCCAGCCCTGATATTTTACGAGAATTGTTTTTTGGGTACCTTGTACTCCCTCTCTTCTTTATACATCAGAAGGAATTTTAACTACATTTCCCACATTGCATCACAGTCTCCCTCTTGGTAAGGGAAGACAGTACATCATGACCAAAATGCATTTTAGGAGATGACACATCACCAAAGAATTCGGCCCAAAAATATAGGAGACTCTTGAGTGATTCCTTCTGTGAACTAGTGGAGTAGCATTTCAAAAGAGAAATCTTTGGGTCTGAGGATGAAAGAAGAGCATTATTTTCAGTTCGGAAGCATTTGATTTTTATAAAGTGTTTCAGACTGACCCCCATTTTCTTATTAAAGCATATGAGCATGGAAAAGGAGCAACTCTCAGAAAACACAATAAGTTATCCAGTCTCCCACAGGAGACAATTTGGGTAATGTAATCTGCTCAAACAACCAGTACTTTAACTTGTGAGAAAATTTATATTGAGCTTGAAGAGGTCAATAACGTTTTCCCCCATTTGAAAAGGAATAGAAAAATTAACATTATTTTTTTGCCTGCATTTTTCTTGTTTAACAGCCTTTTAGAAACCCATTTCCTAAGCTATTTTAAGCTGCAGGCACAGCTAGAAGACCACATCTAAGAGCGACGATTTAAATCTCTAGACAGCTCGGGAGATAAGTCAAAACAAATTTCAGGATGTTCCTCTAAAGAGCTGCTTCCACTTAAGTAAGTCCCATGGGAAGCCTGGTTAAAGAGTCACCTAATCTGCTACACATTTTATACATTTAAACAGGTCCATTTGAAAGAAAGTTTGTGAAAATTTCAGTGCTGTGCATACATAATGAACGCCATCTGAGGAGGCTGGAAATTGCTGCTGGTTTTGAGCTGTTTGCTTTGGTGATGTTGATAACTTTTCGGAGTCCTTACTTTTCTACTGCCAGCCTCCAGGCCACCACATTGCACAGCTTGACTCCTTTGCTCCCCAAAAATGTAATAAATGCAGCAAGGAGGCCAGATGTGAGAAAAGTGCTATGAAAAGGGTAGGTAGAGGGATATATTGTGATATGGAAAGAAAGCAAGGCAAGGGAAGAGTGCCATGTGAAAATAAGGAAGGCATAGATGGATCCAGTCACTAGGAAAGTGATCTAGGGAAAAAGGAGGAATATGGCCAACCCTGGCGAGCTGTTGTGGTCATCTCTATCACTGAATTGCTCCATGAATTCAGTGTTTCTGGCCACTGCCCCTCTGTACAGAGAGGGATGAGGGAGGCAGGATGAGGATCTGTTTTCTGCTCCAGTTTCTCATATGGTGTGACTTGAAAGAGGCCATTTAACCTCTGAATTATAGCAGGCACCTTCCCATTCTCCTTTGGAAGGTATAAAGTACCATGCTCTCCCTCATTCACCTGGGGCTCAGCCATGACCTTTACCATATACCCCCATGGGGGTATTTAAATAAAATAAGTTTTCTTCATGCTGGCCTGCAATGGGTACAGAGACCTAATCTCCCCTGATTCAGAAAGCCAAAAAACTTCAGCACACCAGAGCCCAAGTGGGAAACAACCTGTTGTAGACCTAGGATCCAGCTCTTTGGGATCCCAGGACAAGTTTTGGTGTAGAGCAGCTTTGTGACCTTGGCTTAGCGTTAGAGAAGACTGTTGTTGAACAGTGGGAGGCTGTGTGAGCCAAAACCAAGCAAGAAAAAAATAAGTAAAAACTACAGCAGTGTAGTTGTTGAGATAGTAGTGCTTAGCACAGAGGGACTTGGGAGAAAAATGCTGACATGAGAGCATTTGAAAATTCTAAGAAAAAAGCAGGGAATCAGAAGATGCCAATTCAGGAAGATCTAGGATCAGCCCATTTCCCAGAGCACTGGAAACCAACACTTCCCCACCCAACTGACAGTCACTTGGCCAGCAAGGACTCATAGGATGTCTCTTTGGGAGTGGTGAAGATGTCAATGCCTGGCCTAGCAATGTGTTACTCCTAGTAGTCTACTGTCAGTATTAGTCAGTAAATAATTGCTCTGTGCTCATGAAATGTTTGTATCCTGCATGCAGGACCTCTGTGCACACTGTACAAGATGCCCGAACGAAAATGACTTGGAGGGGACTAGCCCATGAAAAAAAAAATGATGTTTTCTTTCAAAAGAAATCAGAATCTGGCTTTCAGACTGCCTTTTACACAGCAGTGTCTGCTCCCAGTGTCCAGAGTAGGCCAACAATCTTAGAAGTTCATGAGGCATGAAGTGACTTCTTGCAGGGTGGAGCCCAACTCCATCCATCTTACATACCCCGCTTGCAATAGTGACATTTTGGTCATTACTGCGGTTCTCTCACTGAAAAAGCCTGTTCATGTTTCAGAGGGAAATGCTGGTGCTCACCAGCTCGTTGGCATTGTGAACCACTGGAGACTTAGAGCTCAGATGCAAGTTTGGAAGTGCTCCACCATCAGCCTCTATTTACACACCAGTGCTCTTTAAAGGGAGTCTCTGTATTATTGAGATAAGTGAAGAGGCTGCTGAAGGGCAATTTAAAAGCAGTTTACAACTACTTGAAGGGCAGTTTCAAAGATGTCAGAGCCAAGCTCTTCTTCACTGCAGCAGTAGGAGGTGATGTCACAGGTACCTAGAGAGTAAGGGCTTACCCACTCTTGCAGATTTGACTTGATTTATCTGCTAGGTTTGGCTAGATGAGACCACAGCTCACCTGCTCTTCTGTTCACAACAGTCTTGCTAGAAACCTCTCTTCAGCTGTCCCCTCCAATGTTTCTGTGATCCTGCATGACAGACTTTCACTCTCTTGGGGGTAAAAGTTTAGAAGGGCAGAAGGGATGCCAACTGTCATTTAATTTCTTGATCAGGAATTCTCAAACATTGACATCCTCCCAGAGACAGGATGTCAGAGACAGCACTCTGTTCCATGATTGCACTCCTCCTCTCCAGTCACTATCAAGTAGCACACCTGTGCTAGCAGCACCTAGCAGCCACAAAAATTGCTCACATGAAAAGCGATATTGGCCTCATAGTGTTCCTTATTTTTACTGATATGGATCTGTATCTTTACTGTGTATGCTTGAAATTGAGGATGCAGCTGTTCTCATGTTGTTCAGAAACGGTCTGCAGAGCATGGTGTGAAAACTGTTACAGGGAGCCAGAAAAACTACTGTAAGGTCAGGAATACAGGGTCTCAACCCTGTGTCCTGAAACCCTTCTTGATGATGCTATTTCATCCTGGGTTTTGCAAATGGGATAGAGGACTTGGGTTTTCCCTGCCGTAACTTTTTAACCTGCAATCTCTTCCTGATCCCATCACAGGAGAGCAGGTTGTAGGAGCCTTGACTTTGTGATTCAAATCTTGTCACTAGACTTGTTTTTGACTTCACGTGAGTTATGTAGCTTTTCTACCACAGCTCACTTGACTCTGATGGGGGCCAGTATTTCCATAGCCAGCACTTATTGCTGATGTCCCAGTGCACCATCTGATGTTTTTAAAGTCCTTTGCACTTGCAGAGGCAAAAGTAGGGCAAATGTTCTATGCTTCCCCCAGTAAAGGCTACTTATGTTCTCTCTTTCGCATCCCTTAATAGAATCTGAAGCTGAAGAGACCACAGTGATCATCTAATTCGACTTTCTTTATAACACATTCAGCTCTTTGCTATTGATTCCGGCAGCAGCCCCTGACTTGTTGTTAGAATAAAGGAGGCATTTTACACAGTCTATTAAAAGCGCTGTGGTGTTTGATTATTAACTCTGTCCCGTGGCTCTAGTCCAATGGTCAAATAATTCATTCTTAAAAAAGAATCTTGTATGTGCACACATCATTTCATGTCTAATACACCAGATGCCTTTCTATCAGCTTCCAGCAGTTTCAAGGGAGGTTAAGGTTGGGCTTTAAGTCCCATTGTTTTCTTTTTTCCCTTCTCAGCAGCTGCAGAATTCCCAATAGTATCTACAAGTGTTAAGGTTAGAAAAGAGCCTCACACAAGTGGACTGAGAAACGTGCTCTAAAGGATCCGGTCTCTCCTCTCATGTCCATGGTTACATTATGGAGACAGCACTTGCACGCAAAGTGTCTGCACTGGGTGCTCAAAAGCTTTCAAGTTTCCTCTAAGTTAAGTGCTGGGAAAACAGAATTCACTGGAATATTTCATGGAGTTCTATCTTCTGTTTTCCTACAGAAAAAAAAACCACGACCCTCCACCCCACTGTGATTTAACTAAGAAAGAAAAAAAAAGACGCCTTCCCTACCTGGCTTCACCCAGGCCCTCAACGCTGCTGTATACAAGTCTGATCGGGTTTCTAAGAGGGAATTATCTCAGATTAGAGCTAAGGCGATGGCAGTGTTTGTCCTTCTTGGTGACATGTGGCCTCACACTCAAGTGTCCAGGCCCTCCCCACTGCCTGGACAGCTGCTTTGGGCTGTCCTCAGACTGGCTGGCAGCCAGGCATCAGGCTGCTGGCAGGCAGGACAGGGCACCTGCTCCAAAGCCCGCTGAAGCAGCAGGGAAGGGGACGGCTCATATGGACCCCCTTAATCCTAGGTGCTGTCCTGCCTGTTCCCAATCAGATAGCATTACTGGAAACTAAAACATAGTGCCCCAGCGTGGGGCTGCGTTGAGGAGCCTGTTTGCAAAGTGATATGGCTGCAGATGCCCATCCTTTCACCTGCGGCCTTGACTGCAAGCCAGCGCTTGCAGTTAGGGGTGAGAAAAGCCAGTGACAGCGCTTGCTTAGCACGTTGCTTTGGGAGAGGAGAGGTGGCATCAGCCTATCTTTGGAGCCTTTGGATGAGTTTGAGGGCATAGAAAGAGTCTGGTGAGTCTCACCAGTCTTTGCCCTGGTGAGAAACCTCTTGCGCAGCTCTCAGGGTAGGCTGTTGTGTTTAGTTCTCCCACTTGCCCAAAATAAATGAATCCCAGAGGCTTGTGTTCAGTAGAGGATCCATGGAGAAACTGTCCCTGTGCCTGACCATTTGTGAAGCACAATGACATGAATAATCCATGATAAATCCCATAAATGGTATTTCTTCAAGCAAAGGTGTGATCCCTCCCCCCCTTCTTTTTTTTCTTTTAAACCAGTACAGGTGATCCAATGCAGATGGCACTGTGTGGAGAAGCAATCTCTGCTAACTCACACTAGTTTTTATTCCTTTTTCCTTGCATCATTAAATGTACAGGTACAAACGTTGCCAGTACAGGGAATACGCACAGCAGTCACCCCAGCTGAATGGAAACCCTTTGCAGGCTTCTCCCCATGGAGGTTCTCAGGAAAGGTCAATCTGAATTAAATGGAGCTGTGAATTTAAAGTGCATTAGATGAAGTATGGAAATGTGTGGAAATGTGGTTAAGGAAGCGCGAGTTGCCCTTGCTGAGCTTCAGAGTTTCAGTCTGTCCCAGTGGGATCAGGAACCCCAAAGTCTTTCCTGTGACAAGGGTCTGTCTGCTCATTTAAAGAGATGAGCAGGGTTTTCTTCATATCTATATTGGTTGTATGATTGTCATTGCCACTTCTCTCATTCAGGGAATGAGAGATTGTGGTTTAGTGTCCAGCTCAGCGGTGGTCGAGTGCCTCTCGTTGGCAATTCATCAAGCTTCTGCACAAGCCAGACAGCTGCCTGGAGAATAGCAGGATTTCATTTTCATGCAAACTTGGGTGAAAAACTAGAATTTCATTTGGTCAGGCTTTTTGTTTAAAAAAGCCAGCAAGCTTCTGAGCTACTGAGGTTTGAGGTTGTTGTGGTATTTCATTTCAGTAGATCAAAACATTTAGTTTTGATACAGTAAAAAAAAAAAAATCCCAACCCCATTTGGATTTCATTGTTCCTGTGTACTTGGATCACTGCGATATCAAAGTCCAGACAAGGCATTATGAGCTTATCAGAGCAAAATGCTTTGGTGATTTCCCATCAAAAAGCAAAGTGAATTTACGTTCTTACAAAGTGACTTAATTTCATTGAGTGAACAATTTCTGAAAGGAAAAAGCATCTCTAGGAAAATCCTTCAAGCAGCTCTAGTGAAAATGGCCAGTACAAAGCACTGTAAAATATTGAAAGCAGACGAAAAATGTCGAGAGCGCTCCGTGTGTCTGCGATCCCTCGCTTAGCTGCTGGCATTGGAGGTGTTGCTTGTTACAGCAGTAAGGAAAAACACTTCAGACAAAGGTCTGCTGGTGCAGCCTGGCTCTGTCACTTGAAATAAAAAGGGATCTCACACCGCATGGAAGTGACTGATTGCTCTGTCCCATTTCTGAAGTCTTTCGCTAAAGAAACATGGCTCTAAGTGTGGTTTTGGTATCTGAAGAAAAGGTGTCCCAAAGGTTTTGATCACATCATCTTGGGTTATAAGGCATGACGTTCTCCCTTGCTGTTTTGTATCATCGGTTACCAAACTCAGACAGAAGCTACGTATAAATGGTGACTTTTTTCTCCCCCATATGTTGAAGAGAGCATTTAATCTTAAAGGTAGAAGCCGTAATTGACTTCATTTAAAGATTAACTGAATGTAATGCCTTCTGAAAAGAAAAAAGTTATTAAGAGAGTTGTCAATCAAAGAGTTGCAGCTTTTTTAATACAATCTGGAAGTGTTTTAATTTTAATACCCTAAAGGCCAGAGGAAATTATCAAGATGAAATTAGAGATCAGCAATTTTCAATTTTTCTTCCAACCTTTATTTTTCATCTTCCACCTTCTGCAAGGAGAAGGGGAAAAAAAAGAAAAAAGTACCATTTGTCATAAGAGGAAAATGCAGCAGTCTGGATGCACTGATATCCTGTGCCTGGAGCTAGGTGCTGACCTCATGCCTGCCCAAAGCAAAACAGTCAGATTAGGGATTTGATACAACTGCATGTTTTCCAGGCAGAAGAATCTGAAAGATGGCCAGGATGCGGGAGTGCATGCCCCTTTTCAGCCAAGTATTCAAGCACACCTAGCTTTAGCTTATTTAGAAATTCACCTGCCTGAATTGTAACTTTATGCACCTACTTAAGTGCCACTGAGTCAATAGGGTGGAGTTTGCGCTTTATAGTATGTGTATGCTTCAGTGTAACATTTTTTCCAGTGTTGGGTAATTGGATTTTTATTGCTAAAGGCTGGGTTTGCAGAGGTGTTGAGGATCTGGACCCAATTAAAAAATCATATTGGAGATGGAGTTCAGTCTCCTAAGCCTGAAGTTGCTATCCTGAAAACCTCCTTAGTTCGCGTCTAACCTTAGAGTCTCCTAAACTTCAGAGGCACTGCAATTTGTGATTGTAATTTTCCTGCGGTGCCTGAAAGCCCTACTCCTGTCTGTGCAGAGAAACCCTCCCAGTGCGGGAAGGCCAGGCAGCTGAAAGACTACTATGCACATAAACTGGGACTTGAGCCACAAATTACATGTTCCTCCACCATGGGGATTCAGCCATCCATGAGGCCTTCTTATACTGCGACTGAGCAATGAGAAAAGGAGCAGGCTCTGCACAACACACCGTTGTAGCTTGGAGTTTCTTTGAAAAAGCAGCTGTGAACAGGAGAAGAGCTGTGCCCTTAAGCATGTAATATCTGGGTTCTAGATCACTCATTCAGGACAATTTTCATTGTGTTTTATCTTTGACTGAGAAGATTAAACCATCATAATCCTTTCAGAGGATACGAGAGAGTGCCTTAGTGCTCAGACTGCAATCTTCTGCTGGAAAGAGTCCTTCTCTTCTCCTGCTGAAAATGTGTGTCATACAGAAAATAGGAAGAGAGTAAGGAAAGCTTCTCTGGCTCAGTAGAGAGCTTATTTGGGAGGAAAAAGAGCTTATTCTGGCCCTGGTTAGCAGACACATTTGTACAGTGTAACTGCAGAAACAGTCCTAGGGAGAGGGACTGGCCCATGCCCCTTCCTTATAATGCTCTGACTCTTGGGCTGGAGAACCCAGTTCACAGGACCACTCCAGATCAGAAAAGATTCAGACTTTTCTGCATGGTAGCACAGCTGCAGCTTGAGAGAAAGAGAGGCCTGAGTCCAAATGCCACCTCTAGCTGGAGGTGGGCAGACAGCTGCAGGAAGCTGGGAAGCATTTTGGCCAGCATAAATTTAACTGGTCCAGGTTGGCACACAGCTATGCATCTTCAGGCACCACAGTGCACTTTCTACGTAATATCCTTCTAGACGCGTAGGGACTCTTGCAAACAGGACTCCAGCATTACATGTATCTGAAATCTTTTCCAAGGAGAGGCATGACTGATGCTGTAATAGGATGCTGTGGGTGGTTATTCCTGTTGTGTTGTGGCCTTTCCTCCATGTGTAAGAGGTCTATATTTTCTGGAGAAGGGAAGAGAGGTCAGAGTAAATGAAACAGCAAGATCTTGGGACTAGGGAGAGGCCTGAGATTCTCTGTAGTGAAAACATTCTCTTCCCACCATAATCCACTAAATCAGTCTTCATTTCCCTGGTGTGGGAAGATTCTCTTCTCTTACTACCTTTAGCCTGAAATCAGAGCTCTCGAGCTGTTTTATGTTGGGCCGTGTTTATGTTTTGTGTTGTTGTAACAAATGCCCCAGATCCATCATAAAAGCTGTTTCTCTGACATAGAGGCTGATTGGAAATTGCAGGAGAGGTTTAGGACAGTAATGGGAGTTTATTTCCTTTGCAAAGGAATCGAGTTATAATCTTCTGGAGAGTTATTTTACCTTTCTGCTATCCAGTCAAGTCAAACCAGTTACTGCCATTCACCATATTAAATATATCAAGGCAGAAAATAACCCAGCCTTGCCATCTCTTTGGGAATGTTGGCTCCTGTTCGTGGAAGCGGACGCTTCATATAATTTACAGTGCCTGCCTCGCAGCCTATCCTCAGGACGGCAGTTACCCAAACAACACACCTTTCATGCATTTTTGACCTCCATCAGAACGTTATATTTTAATGGGCCTTGTTTTACTGTAGCAGTACTTGGTCATTTCTAATCCAACTCTGTCATTTCTGGGCCTTTATATGTCTTGGGCTGAAGCAGGTTATAAAATTCTTTCAAGGATATTTTTTATTGTGCTTGGCTTAAAGCAATTGGGCCTTCTTTTCAGTAATGTTTGTCCAACAGCTACAAAAATAAATATGTCATAATATATAGTAACTTATCTATTGCCACTCAGGAATTTGTTAGTGAAAGAAACTCAGATCCTTATGCTCAAGTCATGTAGATCTCTACTCGGTGAGATAGTTGCATTTTGCAGTATTCATAAATGATTTATTGATGCCCTGTTGTCTCTCTCACCTGGCTGTTCCTTATCATATACCCACATTTGGGGGATCAAAGCTGGACTGTGATAGAGATCATTTGGTCTGGTTCAATCAAACCATCTGCAAGGTAACCTACTGATAAAACCCACCTCTGCCAAATCCTATTTTTGTACATCATTACTCCTGTCTCTACTACTGTCCCGTGTGTGTCCAGATCCTTGTCATGGTGTTGGGCTGGTTGGTATATTTTTACAAGTGTACCCAGGCTCAGTGGATTTAGTAGTGGGGATTTGTTTAAGCGTTTCTGGGACAAGTGCCCTGTATCCAGGCCTGGAGACCGTCTTACTGCATTGACTTCTAACAGAAACACTCGATGGATAGAGGAGCAGCTCATCCTCTCTTTATCCTGCTAATGGTTTTATTAATATTCCCTCTCATTTCTTTTTGCCACTGCTGGCAGGACATCTCAGTCATGCTAAGGACCATGGAAGCACTAACTAAGGCTGATCCATAATGTCTACACCCCCATCCTCCAAGCTCAAAAGACACTAAGGACATGGTAGCTCCAAGGCTGACAGCACCAACACCTTAATTCACATCTCCTGCTCTTATTGTTTCCATTAGTGACAGCTGAAGTGAGACATTTAAGAGAAAAAGCCATACATAGGCTTATTGGTGTGATGTTGGGTAATTTGTTGCCTCTTGGCCTTCACTCACTGGGTGTTAGGCAAGGGTGATCCCCCTTTGCCGCCTCCCATCAGTACAATGTGGAGAAAAGACTTTCACAGGGCTGAGCCATCCAGCTGAGGGGCGCTGCAGAGGGCCATGGGTCAGTGCCCTGCCCAGCATGGGTCTCGGGCTGCCTCAGGACCTTCTCCTGCCCAGTGCTGCACACTCTAGCCATGGTGCTGAACCTGGCATGCCCCACGTGGCACCCCTTTGCCATGTCCCCAGGGTGCCTCCCAGGCTTCTGCACCAATGGTTGTGTTTCCAGGGAGACTTCAGGCAAACCAACTTCCAAAGGGTTGTTTTCACCAGTTATGGGGAGAACTATCACTCTCAGTTCACAGTGCCTCATGGGCACTAGGTAGATAGCTGCGGGCAGTGTTGGCAAGGAGCCTGCACTCTGAGCAAAGCATATATAAATGTCTCCTTGGTCCTTAGTGGTGGCTCCATCAAGTCAGGAGGAAAGGAGAAAACCAAGGGTTCAAATACTGGTGCTACCCAGGTTTGTTTTGTTTAAAAATATAGAGTCTTTCAGCTCTTAAGGTTTCCAGCTGGCATCTCTCGCTAGCACTCAAGCATTGAGAAAAATGGGGAAAAATACATTTACGCAAGTCTGGGAGCCTCTCCCCAACAGCTAGGGTGTGCATTCGTGATCTAAATGTTTCCATTGAATAACTACTGAGTGTCTGCATAGGGGAAGGCAAGTGCAGGAGACGGGAAGTACAGGTCACTGCCAGCTAGACTGTGGGGCTGAACTGCAATGAATAGATCTATTTGTCAAATTGACTTGCCATGCTAATTGCTTGTGTTAATTTTTTGGCAAGTGGAGTTTGTGTTTTGAGGCAGACACAAAACCTTTGATTTGGGTTTTGTTATGAGGCAAAGATGATTATGGGTAGAAAAACATACAAAAGATGTTCTGCAGTTACAAAGAGGACTTTCAGATTATCATCTTCAAGCATATTTTCTTTGCTAGGGTTGCATGAAGTTGATAACAGCAAAAGTGTTGTGAAACCCAGAGAGAATTGGTGAGTACAGTGGTGAGCTGTTCATTCAAGAGACTTCTTTATACTCTTGATTGGAGTGACTCCAGCACTCACATTTCTTCCTTGTCATATAACAAGAAATAGCCAGAAATGGCTGATAAACCTAATAAGAAGTCCAACCATCTTGCTACAGGAGATGGAGATAGGAACCTAGAGAAATCAAATTGGTTCATCACAGATCTGAACCACTCTCTGAAGGTGTCTTTCTCCATTGACAAGAAAATGACCAAAGGCTACTTTGAATTGGCTGCTAGCTTACACATATCAAGCAAGAGCTTACTGCTGGGTAGGGTGAGTGCAGGGCCTCTATATCATCACCCAAGTGCTGATACAAATAGCCTGTTCAATAAGATTGTTAAGTATCTGTATTTCCAAAAAATGGTGATGGAAGACAGGAAAATTTCCTCAAAAAAGTCATCATACAGTTGCTCAGAAACATCAACTTGCCAAAAAAATAACCTGATGATGACCAGAATTAGGCAATTAGGCAATAAAATAGATTTTTAGGTAACACGATCAGCTTGGAGAAGGTGTAGTTTAGCCTCAGAGTCCAAAGAGCAGATACAATAGCAACTTCTGTAACAGGATTATCTAATACCGTGCCTTCTGCATAGTCATTTACATCTGTTAATTGTGCCTGCACTGGATCCATTCTCTAAAGAAATAGCTGATACCAATCATTTTACATCCTCTTTCCTGCGTTTTGTCTGATCTTGAATCAGTCAAATCAAGATCCTTTCATTTAAGAGCACAAGAAGACTCTAATCCCTAATTCTTTCTGGTATCTGCAGGGGATTTTTAATGCCTTTTGGGGAATCATTCAGATTCTAGTAATGTTAGAAGGATATGAACCACTCATTCATGGCCTACATTTCAGCATTTATATCAGGAGCCCACTTGGTTATCAGGCTGTCTAATAATCTTTAATTTTTCACATCAGCTACTTAAAGATCTCCTATGATCCAGCTAATCTCGTAGAACAGAGTGGTATACACAAATCAGAATAACCTTGGCAAATGTGGATGGAGGTTACCCTTTCTTAGTGAGGCAGTACTCTCCCATGCATTAAAATGGGAAGAAGAGATTCAGTGGATTCCCCGAGAGGGAGTGAAAGTGGAAGGACAAGGAGACCAGAAATCCTTGGGAAGTTTGTAAGATACCACACACAAGTTAGGAAGACCACAGATTGCTGCAGTTTTCCCCTTCTAAGTGATGTCTGGTTATTTTCCATCCAGAGAACAGATGTTCTAGCACATCTGGACTTCTGCATGGAGTGCACAAACAATAGCTTTGTCATTAAATAGAAAGCTCTCAATCCTGTTTACAGCCTCTTTGCAAAGAAGTGATATGGCAGCTAACTCATCTGATACGGGTTTCCCACAGGGAGCAAAGCACAACTGCCCTTTTCCATCCACTAGGCACTTTTCCATGCAGTGCCTAGTACAGAGGGCAGGAAAACAGACGGAAGTCTCTTAGAAGTTCTCTACTATTGTGACATTGAATTGTCTGGGAAATTGCCTCCACTGGTATTCATTAACTGGCATTACTATCTGATCAACAGAACTGCTTTATATCCACATTTCTTTGTAATTAAGGGAATGCAGCTGAATCTGAGTCAACAGTTAGAGGAGGAAGAAAGGAGAGGAGTGGCTATCCATCGTTATGGCCTTCAAGAAATGGACAGCAGGAACTTCCCTTTTCTTTGCATGACAGAGTAGAAACCTGCACTGTACGAACCAACCCCTCCTCTGCTTCTTCTGCACTGGAATTAAAGTTAAGTTAGTATAACCTGGGTTTTGCAAAGCTCAGAATGTGGGGCTTTGCAGCACAACTCACAGTGCTGCAGGAACAGGGGGATAATTTGACCCCACAACTAAATATGGAAAGGGAAGGGTTTTGGCCAAGTGGGACATTCCCCTCTGCCTGCAGAATATCATGACAGCGTTTTAGCTGCTTAAAATCAAAAATGGAAATTTGAACTTAAATTTCTTCAGGCAGAAGTGTATAAACATCAGCTACTTTTTTCCGTAAGTATACTAATTTGGAAGCAGAGAATAATACCATACTTTCTATTAAGTTACATCTTAATTCATGAACAGGCTCTTTCTGGATCTCAACAAGATGATTTGTGGAGTTCAGTATGACTCTGAAGATGCAGATATCTCTTCATAGATTATTTGTTATTGAGCCAATTCTGAGTTTCAGAGTGACCACAATTCGGGTGGTCCTTAAGTGGCTCACATTATTACTACTTGCACACATGTGAATAGCCTCACTACACACAGTCTTACATCTAGGTTACACAAATTCATAGTCATTCACAAATTTATAGAAGCTAAGGCCATAACAAACCCTTATGTCATCTGATTCTACTTCTCATATGTCATGGCCATTATATTTCACCCAGGCACCCTTGTATGAATGCACTAGGGTAAAATGACTTGTCCTCCTGTAAGAATGTTTGATACTATAACAAAAAGTATCCTAAAACTGGAGAGAAGTTGAAAGTCACACACTTTTGCAACTCAAAATGTCTTAAATTAAATAATTTTAATCAATAAACAAAGTATTTTTGAACTGTGCTTTTTTTTAATTAAGGTAACAAAAAATTCAAGTGAAGCCTGAAACAGTGAACTTCTGTTCAAAAAGAAGTCAAAACACCTTTTTGGCAATTTTGAAGCTTTTTGTTTTTCTAACAAATGTATTAAAACTCATCATTTCCTGTGAAAATTTCAGGTTTGACAACCACATTCTCCAAATCAAAAAAGAGCTGAGGGTAAATTAAGTCTTTGCTTACATATGTCACAGACCTAAGGCCAAACAGGAAGCCTATGGAAAAATATAGCTTAAGACAAATGAGTAAGAATTTGAGATTTCCTGAAGTGCTTTTGATGGTGAATATTTTCTTCTCCTACTATCAATATGCCTGGCAGTGTTATGACAAAGCCCCTTTGTGTGGCTTTCTTGGTCCAGTAAAAGAGTCAAGTTGTCGAGCAAACTATTCTCTTCCCTGAGATGCTGAGTGCCATCCCAGTGGCAGAGCTCCCATTTTGCCGTGCTTCTGCGCAAATGCAACAGAAACGCGCTTTGCTTCTGCTTGATTGCCCGCAAGCACTGAGATGGGTGATTGGTGCCTTAGGGGAGATCAGGAGGACATAGACAGTCACTACTTACCCCTTAGCAGCAGTAGGACCATTCATATTCTGGCACAATTTTAACTATACTGGCGTTGCAAACCCAGCAAAAGTTTCTGCAGACAAGGCACCACTGTCTAAAATGGAAACCAGAGAAGTTTTGAGGGGAAGAGGCAAAGGGTGAGTGCATTGAAAAGCTGTCCAGTACAAACAGAGGTATGTAAGGGGACTGGGTGAATTTAGTTTCATTCACTGAACACATTTACTAATTAGTTTTCATTAGTCTCTTACTAAATGAGCTTAGATCTGGTTGGAGCTGGTCTGTGCTGTTATAAGGGGTGCATGCTTACCAGAGGTGCTTGCAGTGATTTGTGATGGTACCCATGTGGGAGATAAATCCAAAATGAGGGGAAAATGTGCGTATTACACAGAGCCTTCCAATAGGGCCATGCATTGTGTCCCTTTTGCAGTCCTGCACTGAATGCTCAAAGACAGCCTCTGAGAGAGGAAAGAGCTTTTTTTTTTTTTTTAAAAAAAAAAAAAAAAAAAAAAAAGATTAAGCAGCCAATTAGCCAATTTACCAAAAAAGTACATAAAATACCACCTCTCCAAAGCTAATAGTCCTGTTTGTTATGTTAGAGACAGTTAATAATGGCCATATTTTTCTGAGTCATAAAACTACCTTTTTTTCTGGTACACAATAATAGTGTATAACCAAACTAATCAAAGGCACTGAAACGAAATAAGATGGAATGAAAGACCTGACCTACTGTTCTTTGCTAGGCATAGCAGTTGTTCCTCATGGGCTCTCAGAGTAGTCCTCTAAGCAGATCTACCAATGACATGCTAACAAATCCATGATCAATTAAAAAAGCAGGGTTGTGGCCCGAATGGGTAAGAAAGGCCAACCAAAACAACTTTCAACCATATTCACCCAACCTTATCACTATAAAGCACAATGCGAAAGACTGGCTTACCCTTCTTGACGGTGTGTTGAAATAAGATGCAGAAAAATTAAGCAAAAATTAAGCAGGTGCTCAGCTAGGCAGAGATAGAGCTAAGCGAGAACCTGGTATGGATCTGTGAGGAGAGGGAATGTCCAAGCACCATGGCTTACTGGAAAGTTGCCAAGTGGGTTGTAGCCCTGCCATCAGCAGTACCAGCCTTGTTGGGTGGGTCCCACACGGGTGGACCCACTGTGGGTACAGTGAAGCCAGACTGATATTGAGAGAAAAACACCATCAGGAGATGAGAATGGGCCTTAGATCTCCTGCCTCCAAATGCAGCAACTTGCAACCTTATTCCTCTTATTGAACCTTATCCCTTGCTTGACCTGCTGGTGGCTGCAGGAGGTCTCTCAGCCTATGCTGAGAGCATAAAGAAAACTGCCTTCTAAATGAGCTACCCAGAGACTTTCCCAGAGCCCATCATGGGCTGATGGTCCCTTACTCAGCTGTCCCCGGGTATTTTCCCCAAGACAGTCTCATCCTGTGTCAGTGGAGCATGATGGCTGCAGAGCCAAGTGCTGCTGACTCTAGGGAGCAGGAAAGATAAGATGACACACAGAGCCTGAATTAGCTCTCCCGAGAGTAGCAACTGTGAGATAGTCTTTAAAGGCAGAAATACACCAATTTCCAGTGGGTAGAGCTGAGCAGCTTTATCAGGGTGACACAGGCTTGGTGAGTACCAGTTCCACAAATAACAACAATCTCAGCCTTACAAAAACGGCCGCCATGCCATGTCAAGGGAGGCAAGATCACATTTCTACAGATGATCTCGTAATGAAGTGACCAGCTGCCTCCTTCGGGAAGTGCAGCAGCCCAGGAGACACAGTTTTGTGTTAGACTGTGAAAACTCAGTCTTGTCTCTCCTGGGTTTGAACATCTAAGGGATCTCCAGGGTTGACAGAGATAGGTGAGCTGATTGTCAATAGGCTTAAGTTTGTTACGCAGAGAGAAATTTTATGGGTCTTCAAATAGAAAAAAGTTTAAAACCACTGCTCTAGATCAAAAATGCTTCCCAAGAAGTTGCTTTTTCCTGCCACTAAGTGGCTCCAGATGTTGAAATATTCAACAAAAAAAATTTTTTTTCCTGACATACTGAGTTTCACTTATTAAATCTGTAGCACAGAAATCCCAGTTCTTCCCTCCTCACCAAAAAACACCCAACTGCAACACTAAATATTAACTGACAGAAGAGCTCAATTTGTAGCTCAAGTCTATTTTGATTTTTTAAATTGCTTTCCTTTTCCTAAAACATGAGTTTACACTACACATGAGGGACAAGGAAGTATCTCTGTGTTGTGGGCATGGTGAGAGGAGGATCTCTGCTTTGGGAATCAGAGCTCCAATTATTTCTTTGCTTGCAGTGAGGGATGTGTGTTATTCAAATGTTGGTGGCCTACATGAATGCCTCAGCTTCTGCCTTTGCTCCATCACACCATGTACTCTTTTTGATGCTACACTTCTTCCCATTTTCATGGTCCAGGGAGAGAAGGAGGGTGCAGATAGACAGCTGGGGAGTCCAAGATGGCTGTTGGGTGACAGACATGGGACAAAGGCTGATTGAGATTCCTCATCGTAAGCCCAGGCACAGTGGGAAGAACAGATGGTTGCCATGCAGAAATGTTGCTTCCTCTCCAGGGTGCTGGGAAGCACAGTCAACCCAGCTGAAATGAGGATTACTTGTGCCTGGATGGTTGCATCCTTCTTTTAAGTTCAGAAATAGATTAAAAATACATAAACCCTTGAAATAAAATGTATACATGCACACTAATGTGTATTAGATATAAGTATGTTCCTTTGGGTCCACACTATTTGCTCAGGGCTTGAAAGCCCTTGCTAAGAAAAGACCCTCCAAAAGTCAGATGTTCCAGTCCTGCTCCAGTGAAGCACAACTCTCCCAGCTGCCACCAAATATGCATGATTTCATCTCTCCTCTCCCCAGAATAAAGCTGCGCTGAAAGCACTATTTCCATGAAACATATTTCTTTTGTTAACAATTGGTATTTTCTCTTCAGCTGCAAAATCTGTGCCCAGGTCTGCTTCTGATAGCTCCAGCTTCTTGGTTTTGCTCTCTAATAGGCAGAGATGTTTGGGGGCTTGGCTGTGGGGTCATGCCACTCTGTGCACTTCTGCACATGTAGATTTTACACTGTGCTTTGCAGTGACTTGTAAATAATAGGCACTTGTATACCACTACAGACTACAGGCAGAGCCTCTGTGATAAGCACACAAATCTAAAAAACACACAAATCTAAAAGACAGAGATGCACAGTTGCCCCAGAGCCTTTTTCCAAATGCTGTTGCTCCACCTGGCACCTCTTTTGGCTTTTAAATTCGAACAGTCTGCTCCCGGTTGTATTTGATCTAGTTCATCGTGACAGGTATTAGTGCTGGAAAGCGCTGTCTTGTCCCCTGGAGCTCTTGCCCTTTGTAGCCATAGCAAGCTGAACACATATGGAGAAGAGGAGGCAGGAAAGAAGGGGAGTTCCCCATATTAAATATTTACCAGGCAAGCCCTTGTGTTTTCCATATAGCAGAAGATCTTTTCGTTTGTTCTGTTTGACTGTTCATACCTTAGTGTCTGCCAGGCTCTCTGGAGAGTAGCATTAAATGTGTTGCCTGGGGCAGACTTTGATGGACAAAGTGCATGTGATCTCTTTCTTCTGTGTCTTTTAAGGCCCAGATATGTGTATCTTCATGTATGGCAAGCCTGCCCAAAGCCTAGATTAATATATCAGGTCACCAGAGGCTCATAGCGTAAATGCGTATATGTGTTGGACCTTCATAATCTAACATTTAAACATAGCCAAAGAGTCATGGGCTAAGGACCAAGAAGCTGAAATTGGAGAGCTGTTAGATTCATGTTGCCAGGATGGGCAGGCATGGAGCATCAACCACAAGTACATCCCTTGGGAGGACTTCTCCTCCCAGCTCTTCCATTCTGGAGAGTAAGAGGTTGTACATAAGCTGGGTGTCATACAAGGAACAAGATCCTTGGAAAAGTGTTTGAAATGGGTTAATCCATGGAGCTACTGACTCACAGGTCTCTGTGCCAGGGCCAGCTGACATTCTCACTTAGAAGAAGGGGCTGCAGTTCCACAGAGGCCTGAAGGTGTGCAATCCCCACAGATGATAACCCTCAGGCTCATGAGGACTCTGTGGAGTAAAAACATCACATCTGGATGTGAAGAATTTGGCAACCTTTTGCAGCACCTTATCTGGACAGTGGGGAGATTTCTCACCCACACCCAGACAAGCTGTGTGCGCTTCTCTTATCTCTGTCCTGTCACCAAGAGCAAGCCATCAACTGCCGGCAATATTTGGTGCTCCTTCAGGGCAGCAAGCTCCCTCCTGTCCCAGTGCTGCTGACACTGGAGCTCTGCAGAAGGCAGCTTGGCCATAGTGTGATGCCCAGGGCAGGTAAGCATAGTCATGATGCCTTCTTGTAGGCATCCTCAGTCTTCCCAGGGTCTCGTAGTCAAGCTAGGTCTGATCCACACTGGCTGTCACAGAGCAAAAAGAGCCTTTGAGAGCCAGTGCAGGTAGTTCTAGTAGATGTCTTCATCCTCCTTTCTCTAAGAAGTCTTGAACATTTTGAGGTACCAATTGAGTCTTCCCTTAGAAAGTGACAGCAATCCTGCTTCCCCTGGAAACCAGGGGAAAACACGCCGTTGGATGTGCAGTGGAAAAAGGGTCAAGCCTTGATTTTGTGAATCATGGAAGTTGAGCAACCCAGGCCAAACAGTGTTTCTTCTCAGCCAGTTCCAGCCTTTAGATCCCTATACCTCAATTCCTGGGCTGTGTGACATGTAGTCACTGGGTTACTCAAGTATACTTCTGCTGCAAGAGATTTGAACCAGTCCAGGAAATACAAATTACTCTTTTATGAGAATTTTCTTTCACTATCAGAAGCAGAGAGAGGGGAAGTTCATTAAAAAAAATTGCTGCAGAAAACAGTGAAATAATTTTACAGAAAATGTTTGATTTTAAGTGCTAACCGATAGCAATAATTTCAAAATGTTTGCAGAGCAGTAGTTACGTAGTGGAAAAGCTGTTTTTCTTTTCCAATATCAAATACTTTGATTATGGAATTCTAGCCATCTATCCCTCTGAGCCAGAAAAGAAGCCAGGAGAAATAATATTTTCCAGCTGGTGTAATTATTAGTATTGTTTATTCTGCACTTTCCCAATTCCCACGGGAATAGCAGAAAACCTCTAAGGCTGGACCTTCTAAGTCTGTGCCCCAGGCATGGAACAGGGCTGGCAGCAAAATGAAATGCCTTGTGGATACCAGCAACTGCCAGCCATTCACCACTGCCTATATTGGGTGCCTGCTTGTGGCACTGAAATGGCAAGGATCTATTGCCAGCATATGCTGTGCAAAAAGCAAAATGTGCAGCTGCCTCTGTCACAGGGACAACTCAAAATGAAAGGTGGAAAGACCAGGACAGATCACAATAATTCCTTCTTTCCCATCCATGCAGGCAGTGCCTGGTTGTTCTTTCCTGAAAAGACCATGATGACCCAAGTATCAACCACACAGGAGACTTTGGAGGCACTCTGGAGCTACTATGAACTCAATATTCACTGAAGGAATTACTAGTTAAAGAGAAAAACACTAATCTACCCTAGAGATGTGTGGTACATCCATGTCTTGAATACTACATGCTCTTCTTTTCCTGATCAGAAAGAAGATGTAGCAAAGATGTAGAAAGTGCAGAGAAGGAAGTAGGGATCAGCTTTCTCTTAGGACTGCCAGTGTTAAGTGGCATAGATGAATGGCATAGAGAAGATAAACAGTGAAGTACTAAAGACTTCTCATAATATCATCAGGCAGCAGATTTAAAAATCACAAAGAAGGAGCCTTTCATCCCTGCTAATTAAATTATGGAACTCTTTGCTGCTGGATCTCATAGAGATCAAATGTAGAAAGGAGTGAAAAGAAGAAAGGACAAGTTGAGGAAGGACAATTCCATCAGGAGATATTTAGCATGAAGCTTCAGATGCTGTGGTCTAATTCATGTGCAAGTCCCGAACCAGCAGCTACTACATACTGAGGAGATGTATCTCACCTTATGCTTGCTTAGTTTCTTGTATGTTTTCCCAAGGCATCTCCTAATGATCACTGTAGGAAATAAGATCTTCAGTGAATGCATTTGAATTCTTCCTTAGAATGGCAATTCCTGCATTGTTTAGTGGAAATTGTGCTGCAGGTTAAACTCTAGATTTTAGGAAGGCATTTCTAAACATCTTCCAGCTATTCCTTATCTGCAGATAACATGAAGAAGTCAAGCTGTTTGTCTCCACAGAAGAGCTTAGAAAAAATCTTACTTTCACATAAGGGTCTTTCTCCCCTTAGGGAACTCAGAAATTTCTATCCTGAAAAACACATCAGCATATCCTCGGACCAGATTTTGTCTTGGTGCTTTGCAGATTCTAGTCTGGAATCAGCCTATGATGGATGTGAAGCTGCTAGGTAATTTATGAATGGTATACGTTGATGTGATGCTCCCTATACAAATCTATGGAGGCAATCAACTGGAAAACAAACGGAAGTAAAAACTGGCTCCAAATGAAATGCCTGTCACCAAACTCTCGAGGATTCTCGGAGGATATGACAGAGCCACTGGCACGTCCCTCATGCTTAATGCCCTCTCCACTGTGCCAAGCCATGCATTGGGGATGCAGGTGTGCTGTGACAGGGCAGGGCAGCAGATGCAGCATGCATTTTGTTCTTAGCACATGTCGGAAATGCCTGGGGTTTACAGAGAGAGAGAGAGAGAGGACTGTGTGGTCAGTGGAAGGGGACTGATGTGTGATGGCTGGGGAAGGTTAAATGAGGATTCTTCCACAGAACCTTCTCCTCCTTTTCAGGGCCTTTGTAAATCACTCTTACCTTTAAACAAATAACCATTGCTGTTTTGCTAGTTGTGTGTACGGATAGAGCCATAGCAGTTTTGTGCCTTTCAACACTTACACGCAAATAAAGAAAAAAAAATTAAAGCTTCTTTTCCCACCTTGAAACCTGACTGAACCTGTCCGCTCTGAACTGGAGGGACGTGCGTCACTACTATCTAGGGAGAAAAGGCTTGCTTTTTCTGTTTGACTTTTTGCCTGAAGACCTGGGAGTTGATCTGGTGCCATGAAAAGCAGTGTTTGCCCATTAGCTTCAGCAGGAACTGCTTCAAACCCTGAACACTCAGTGGAGAGGGAGAGAGTGGATCGTCTTTTGCGAAAAGATCTTTGCTCTGACCTGCCTGGTGGGTGTCTGGATACAGGGGAATTAGTAACAACGGGTTTGCAACACTTGCACTGAATAACCTGTCCTCTTTGCTCTGCTTTCCTTGCAATTGCAAATCTATTCTTTGCAGAGTCTTCTAGGATACCTGGATAGGCTTTGCTAGATTCTTCTCCTCTATCAAAAGAGAGGCCAAAAAAAAGCTAAGGTGTCAGTGAAATGTTATTCTGAATCTCTCAAAAAATATGTATGCATTTATTAAAAAAAAAAAATCCTCAAAACAAAGAAATGATGGTGTCTCCTTACTGTAAAAGTGGCCTTTCAGGATGTCTAGGGAAACAAATAGATGGGGGCTCTGCAGATGTCCTGACGTGGGAAGCTGCCAGTGGAGGCTCCCAGGTGATCTTCGCGGTGCTGGTAGGAGTGACCTTGGCCGGGACGTTTAATCCCCGAGATCTCCCCGGGGTGCAGGGGAGCAGTGCATTCTTACACCCACAGAGAGGGGAGCAACGTAAAAGTTTGCTTCATAGGGAAGCTCCAGCCCAGCAGACGTGCTCCGGGGGAGAGCCCGGGCGCGGGGTAGCTCTCGGGATGAGACCCAGGGCGGCTTTTCCCGAGGCAGCCTCCGCTGCCTTCCCGGCCGCTGCGAGCGAGGCGAAACCCCCCGGCGCCGGGACAAGGCGGCGAGCGGGGATGCAAAAACCTGAAAGCTTGAAGGCGGGGCGGGGGGGTGCAGGGAGCGGCGGGGGGAGCCCCGGCGGCCGCCCCGTCCCCGGCAGAGGGCACTCGGAGCCCGGCGATGCCGCCCTCGCCGGAGGCGTCTCGCTCCCCGCCGGCGGCGCGCCGCTCCGACCCGACGTCTTCCAGATCATTTTGGCAGCCCGTTACCAGTGGGAAAATCTCCTGTTGCCTGACGATCTCGCCTGCCGCTCCGCCCCGACTCGGAGAGCAAAACGGAGGGATGTCGGGGAAGCGTTAATTACCCGCAGAAGCGCTTGGGAAATGTTTCTTTAATCGTGGCAAAGACGAATGCTAACACAAGCGGTTGCTGCAGCTTCTTCTGAGGTATCCTGTGAAGCCCTTCCACTCCAAAATTTGCCTTTTTTTTTTTTTTTTTTTTTTTTAATATTATTATTATTGCTAGGGAGCACCAGTCCAAAATCCCCTGCAGGCCATCCTCAGAAGGGAGGATGTTTATTCAAAGTTCATCATAATTTATTTAGCTGTTGCAATGGGGCTGAACTCAGTTCCTCGCAGTATTTGTTGCTCCCTGGCTAACAGTATGCAGTGGAAGATAGCCTAAGATAGCCTGTCATCATTTCTGTGCCATCAAACACAGAGTGCAGACCAGAGGCAATAACTAACAATATCCCACAATAACAAATGTGTTGTTACCAAGTGTTTTAACCTATGCTTGGATTCACCTATTTACAACAAAAATTGCTTTTTATTTGTTATTTTAGGCCTGTTTTCCACCTCTAGCCTCTCTCTATATTGTAGTCGCTAAGCTTGTATGTATTTTGGAAAAAAATGTAGTTCCAGTCTGGCTGGAGCCTTAAATCTCCCCGTTCCCTCTTTATTCCAGATGCAGAGAGGGTGATAGTTGCAAGTAATATATGAGGAGTTTGGGATATTTTCTCTTTCTGAAGGGTGGAAGAAAATGCCTGATGAATCCTGGGCAGGCAATCACTGCCCATAATTCCTCACAGCCCTGCAGCATCCTCTGCCTGCTCTGCCTTTCCTTCCCATGGGAGCCGGGAAACGCCTCCCGGGAGCCTGCAGAGGCTTGGCCATCTCTCCTGGTAGGAGGGCTTGTGGTGGTGGTACCCTGGCATGGTCTCTCTCCTAGTAGTCACAAAAGGCCAAAGGTGCTGGCACAACATTGTGGCATTAAGGATCTTTTAGCTTTCCCCTGCACCTCAGCCTGGGGAATTGGATTGCCTCTGTGCTTTTTTGATTGGTCGTCCCCTAGGCCTAGGGCAAATGCCCTGCTAGTGTGAAGCAAAGCAGCCCTAATGGGGCAGAGAGGGAAGCCCCCCCCCAGTAGGAATTTGCCTGGCTGCTCAAGCACTACATGGTGGCTGGTCCTCAGCAGGCAACACAGAGGTGTTAGGAACCTGAGGGATATTTCCTATTAGATTTACTTAATAGTTTTGAAGTCAGTTAAATGCAGAGTGGCAAATTAATTCCAACATAACTACTTCCCACTCAGTCTTCCTGCTTCTTGCAACTCCCCTGTTGCCCCTTTAAGCAAGAACAGCTGGTAGGAGCAGATAGGTTTGGCAGCTGCGATGGGCTTGTGTGTTGAACCCCAACAATGGGGTATGTTCTTTGCCAGCTGTTGACTCTGCACATGCCCAGATGCCACCTTCCTGAGGAGTAGGGGAAGCCCAGAGGGGCAGAGGGAAAAAATCTTCTATCTACAGCCATAGGCAGTAACTCTCATGGTCATGGTTTGCACTAAAGCCCTTTTGAAAGGGTTGATATATAATGTTTTATTAAAAGGTTGTTGTAGAAACCAACAAGTCAACCAGATGCTCATACCCACCTCTAGCCTACCAGTTGGTGTGCTTACACCGTCCATGGCACTGCCCCAAGGTATGCTTGGGACTAGTTCTTAGTGCTTTCAAAACCAGCTATTACCCAATGTGCACTGAGTGGCCATCCCAACCCTCCTCACCTGTACCAGAGGTACCATGGGTCCCTTTGCTGGTGAATCGGAGCCAAGAGCAGAAAGTTGCAGAGTCTGGACAAAGACAGACCCTCAGGCTCTCCTTAGGCTGGGTTCGTGGGCAGTCTGCAAGGCTGTCAAGAGATGATCACCAGACATGGGGAATGTGTGTGTGGAGAGACGAGATATTTTGTGGGTGTGTGCGTGCTCTAGTGAAGCGTGATGAGAACTGGTTTTATTTTTGTTATGACAGCACTTCTTTCCATGGGTTTCTTCTGATATTGCTCACTTGGCTTTCCCAGCAGCCCAAAGGGAGGGGACCAAATGGGTTGGTCTTCACAAAGGTGTTTTGATCACTCTGACGCCCACAGAGCAGATGGGATGTGTGCTCTTGGGGCAGCAGTGGGAACCAGCTAAGCTTTGCTTAGCTTTTTTAGGTGTCAGGCACAGATTTGAATTACAACACAGCTGCCCAAGAGAGATATTTCTTGATTTTTTTTTTAACAGCAGAGTCTATGACAGAGAGAGAGAGTATTGGGGAAGGACAGAGGATCAGTACTGAGTACCCAGGTAGTGAAGTTTCTCCTGGCTGGAAGGGATGAAGGGTCAGATTATGGAAATAAGCTGAAGCACATAAACAATAGCAGTGGAGTCACTCACAGTCCTTATCAGCTATGCCCCCCGTTTGAGGGGTACCCTGAGCCTGGGCTCCACAACTGTACATATAGCTGTGTAAAGGCCAGTCTCTGCTATTCATCTAGGTTTCTTTTATAGTCAGTGGAGGAAACACCTGAGAGCAACTCATTTTGTCCATCTTAGATGTCATCGTCCTGTTTTAACTCTAGTGCGTAGACTGCCCGTCAACTCAGGCAAAGGTGGTGTCTGCATACTCAACAGATGCTAGTTCCTGGCTGCAAATGTTTACTTTATGCTGAGTTTTAGGTCCCTTAAAATGATTTAGTTCTCCTGCTTCACTGGAGAGGAAGAGCTGGCAGGCCAGGGGCTGCAGGCAGCAGTGCTAAAGAGCTCTCCTACGGCTCAGCCTGCCAGGACTGCCTTCATCCTGTGGTGTAAAAGAGCCTCCTCAGTCTTTGCGTGGTGTTAGGCTAGAGGTGAGGCATCAGACTGTGGCGGCGGGATGGGGGGGAGCAGGCTAGAGCCCTTTTGCTGCTTTTCGACGCTCGCTGTGCACAGCCGATGAGTAAGGGCTGGACTTGACAAAATTGTGTGGATCCTGGGCAATATAAAGCTCATTGCTTTCCTCCTGTGGAGGGGGTTTTGGCCTTTGTGCATGCCCTGTGATTCAGTGAGTGCTGTTTAACACTGTCCTCCACAATGGTCCTTCTTCCAACAGATGCGCAGCTTCCTGTTTCTCAACTCCCTTACTTTGGCTATTCACTTTTCCACAACATAACACACAACATTTCCTACCTGCTGTCATCCTGCTGATCGTCTTATTAGTTTAGCCATCCGCTGGCCAAATCTTCAATGAGAACAAATCAGACTAGCTATGCATCCTCTGTGGATCTGGATTCATTCTTTTTATTAAAGCAACAATAACAACAACAACAATTGCATCGTTTCTGTAGTTAATTAACTGTGGCCGGGAACTTGGCAACATGAGAGGAAATTAGCCTACCCCTGATGATTGGATATTATTAGCAGCACATGAGATCCATCTTTTGTTTGCTGTGGCCCACACTTGTTTTTTTTAGCACTGACTTTCTTGGACAGACATGTTGTGGGAGCTTACATTAACATTTTGGCTTTCTTACTGTGCAGTCCATTCTCCTCCACATACTAGCAGCAAAGCTTGGCAGTTTCACTTGACTGGACTTCGCACAGCCTTTTTCAAAGCTTTCTCCTCATACGCATTTACATGTTCTAAGTTTCTCTTGGAGTTCTGCGCTGGGATAAATGCAAGAGGACTTGTTCTCAGATGGTGTGAACTGGCCTAGCTCCACTCACTGCAGGAGAATTGAGCCATTTTGCTCAAGCAGAAGATCTGCTCCTCACACTTCAAAAGGCCACCCACATGCACTTGCTGAGCTGGAGGTCTAAATTAGTAAAACCCACATATTTTCACATGGTTCTTGCTCTGAGCCATAAAATGACCTGTATTTATCAGAAATACTCTGAAAGTGCTTGAGTCACAGGGAATAGAGAGCACATTTCAGATTTGTAATAGAACAAAATATCAGGAAGTTTCACGTTCCTCTTTATTTTAATGAATTCTGATTTGTTTATAGAAAGATTTTGTAATTCTAGATAGGAATTAGAATTAGAAGGTATTTCGTTCGTCACTGCTATTTCTAATAAGGTGAGTTGTTCGTAATCAAAGATCTAAGACAATAATAAAGAGCATTGGATATTGGTTCTGCAGTAAATGTGACAGTAGCAGAGTTACAAGCTCATCTCCTTTTTGTGAATACTGGGGATCATTGCTAGAAAGCCAGGAGGCCATTGCTGGAGAGACCTATGGTGATGCTGTGACCAAAAATTCAGTATCTTCCTGTAGGAACATCATCTTTGTTGCCATCCGGCTGTGTTTGGGTTTCTGTAGGAACTTTACAGGACAGTTATTTTTCAGAGAAAAGCTTCCTTCTTTTCTAATAATGTCCCAGCTCTTCCGCCGACCTTCCTAAGGGCTGCTTGCCTAGAGTGTGCGTACTGCAGTGAGCTGTGCCTTAGGATGGGAGAATTACACCCAAAAATACCTTACCCTATACACTGACCATGAAAATAGGGAATTGGGAGAGAGTTGCTCTCATAGAGACATGTGATAGTAGAATCTTCATTTCCTAAGCTAAGGCCTACTCTGCATGTTGAAGAAAACATGTTTAGGATTGGAAAGGACCATTTCTTTTAAATGCACAGCTACTAAAAGGAGTCTGACTGGCTGTCTTCATGGGTCACTGGGAGCATAGCATCCAGGTTGCTGCTTAGCTTTAAATGATGCTGGACTGGACTGTCTCTGCTAACTTTATGGGGGGACCTTTGGCATATGAATGAGCAAGACTTCCCTAGAATTAGTATTTGAGTATGGGTTATTGCTTATGGTCAGTCTGCTCCCTCAAACCTGATATATACACGGAGTGGAGGATGAGACAGAGACCCAAGGCCACCAGAGCCAGGTCATCCTATTAGGAGTTGTCATAGAGTCTTTGTGAGTCAGTAGAGCTGGGGGAGGGAGGGGTTGACACAATTTGAGAGATTGTGCATATATATGTTGGTCTTATCCAGAGCCACGAAAGTCTGGCCAGCCGAGCTGATGGCCTTCCTGTCTAGGTTCACACAGAAGGCTGAGCAAACATATCTTAAAGCAATCAGGGTGGCAGCGTGATTGCATGACACGTGGCATCAAAGGAGAGATGATGCTCCTAGGGGAAACAATAGTGCTGCAGTATTTTTTTAAGGTCACTGACTTGCACTTTGCAGGAAGAAACTCTAGAAAGGAGTACCTCATGCATGTGCAAAGTCAGCCTTGAAATCATTTCAGCTATTAAGAGTCAAAAGGCCATTAGAGTGTGGTTTTCCAGAGAATCACAGGGAAGTGTTTACTATGACCTTCTTGGGGGTACCAAACAGGCAAGCCAAGGTACTTATTCATTAGTAATGTTGTTGGTTTACAAAGATTAACGTGCATTAATAAAACATTTTCCTCTCTCAGTTGTAAAATATTCCTGTGTCACACCCTTTTCCAAGCTGCAGAAGGGCATTTATCATGTTCAAAGAGCAGTGGAAGATAAAACCTCCACCATTTGGTGAGACGAGATTGTGTTTCTCGGATGTGTCACTTCTTTGCATCTCTGACCAGTACAATAAGGCACACCTGGGCCTTGAGAGACACGCTGGGGACAAAAGGGTTGCTAATTCACCAGGCAGGATGGAGAGCAGGTGCTCTCTGCTCCCCTGGGAGCCTTCCGTCTGAGCCAGACAAGCCTTGCAAAGCCTCTGGAGCCAAATTTAGGTTCCCTAGGATCTCCCAAGCTGGGCTCCTGTTACTAGGTGTGGTGGTGTTAGCTGTGCAGAAGCAAGATGATGAAAATGGAACTTGGTCTCCATGAAACACAATCCTCCGTACTTTTCCCTTGCAGGAAACCCAATATATTTTCTCCTATTTGTCAACACAGTTCATCCTTAGTAAGCCCATAGTCTGTGGCCAGCAATTAATGACATTTAAAAGCTTTTCAGTGGGATAATTGCCTGTTGTTCTGCAGGCATCACTCTCATTCATATGCTAATGGTGTCAGGGGCAGTGGCAATTCCCACATTGGCAGGCCAGGTAGGCTCTGCTCCCAACGACACAGGAAAACACTTAATGGGGTCTATTGTCCCTGAACTAGCACAATAAGGAAAATAGGGACTAGAAATTTACCTCCTGTCCCTGAGGAAGCAGTGGAAATAATACTCATCATTCTGTGGCACTTTGGCAGAAAAGGCAAGATGGTGATGGGGCAAACAAAAAAAAGGAAGAGGGCATCCAGCACACAGGGGCTGGGAAGTCAACAGGTCCCATGTTGGAGGACTTCCCAGAGAGCTGTCCCAGACTCCCAAGTTCATAAGCAAAGACTCATCACAGTGCTGTGAAAACCCAGCAGATTTTCCCAGCCATTCTCAAATCTCAGATCTTCACCTCTGTGTGCTCCCCGGGTTTCAGTCACACTCGCTCTGTCCTCGCCAGGACTTTCTCACATGCTCTTTGCCAGGTGTTAGCTAACATGGGAGCCCACTCTTTGCCTTGCTGATGTTCTGCTCCCTGCCCTGATCCTTTGACAATAAACTGGTTGTATTTGCACCTTAACAACACTTTTTTAAGGGTAAGGAGATATTTTTTTTTGGAGGTCAAGTTTACAAGGACAGAGTAAACATCAAGGAGAGACTATCTTTAGCTCTCTAGGCAGAATCCCATCATGAAACTGTTGACATCTATGGACAAGCTTAGTGTTGGGAGATTTGACATCAGATCTTACACATCCAAACTTCTGTGTGCTAACTTGTTTTCTTGGAGTGATCTGTCTTCTCACAGGATAGGAAACCTCCTCTCTCCTCAGTTCCCACTCCTTTCCTTTTGGCTTAATTGATTTATTTATTCCCATTGAAGTTAGGCTGATGCTATCCAGACCATTTGTGATGAAGACTAGAATTCATGTAGGTACTTTCAAATCTATCCTGCTCCTTTTGGGGAGCTCTAGGTAACTGATCTTATCCCATGCACTATGGTAGGCCAGTGTTAGTAGAGCCATGTTGACTGGAGATGGTCCCAGGAGATGCCACTTTGTTCCTTTGGATATGTCATGCAACTTAATCACAGCCACATTTGCAACCTGCTGACCAAAAACCTAACGAAACCCTCTGGGCAGCCCTTTTCCCTCTACAATGAAAGGAGCTGTGTCCAAAAGCAGAGAAGAAAAGATGCCTTTTGGAGGAACACAGTCCTCTCTGTACAGATCAGCGAGGAAGAAGGGAGGCGGGGATTGCCTAAGAGCCAGGCGCTTCTCCAAGGTCCCTTTATGAGGGTCTTGTTTGTGAAAGGTTGGGAACGACGGCCTCCCCACCCTGGCTGCCTGCCTCCATTGGGGGCCCCATGCATGGCACTCTCGTGGGGGACACCATGAGCTGTCAAGCCCCTGGCCCCTTTGTGTTGCTTTTCCAGTTGGATTTCATGTCAGCTCGTCTCGGGCCGCGGGTGCCCAGAGCCACATTCCTTTCTCACTGCGGTGCTCCCCGCCGTCCTGCTCCCACCTCGGAGCAGCAGGCCACTTCTTTGGTGGAGGCAACCCAAGAAAGGACAGCACCACTTGCATGGAAACAAAAGCCTGTTTTCAAACACTGTTAAGAGAAACTGTTTCTATCTTAGGCCTTTAATGACCTGAACTATCCGTCTCTGTGAGAAAAGCAACGCTGGAATGGTACTTTGCCACACTGCTGCTGCTTTTTAACTATGATTATTCTTTGCCAGCAGAGCTCAGTGCTTGTCCCTATTTATGATACATATTAAAACAAAAGATAACTATTTTTATTTGCCTCCTCTAGCCAGTGTTGCTGCTAGCTATAGACAGGCACGTTTGCAGGAACAGTTTGTATTTTCCCTGGGAGAGGAGTCCTGTGCCCTGCGTATTTCAGTGTTGAATAAATAGTCCTTCATGTTGTATGCGGTGGCTCAGGGCACCCTGCTGCGATCATGTCCTTAATACAAACAATGCGACACATTTATTCTAAGCTGACCGCGCTGACCCCCAAAAGTTTGTTCCCTCCACTGGGACTCCTCGGCCTTTTCATTCAGCTGAATGGCCAGCACAAAGACCTCGTCGCATCCACAGTCCCTTCCTAAACAAAACTAGCGAAGAATGGGGGGGGGGGAAGAGTGGGAGGTGGGGGAGAGGAAGGAATAGGCAAACCTTGACCCCGTCCACCTAAAAGAAAGTGGAGGAATTTGCATTTTAAACCTTAAGATGTTCGTCCCAGTCTCCCTGCCTTTCCTCCAGTGTGCAGTTTAACTCCTCTTTTTCAAGCGTCCTGAGAAGCTCCAGGATTGCAGCATCCCAGCCGAGCTGATGTCCCTGTGCTGGGCAGCATCCCCTGCTGTGAAGAAAGGCTCTTCTCTTCGCTCCTTTGCATTCCTATTTTTCCACAGATTAGAAAAAGAGAGAAAGCATGCTACTTAATAAGGAAATAGATGGTCTCCCTCCCTTCCCCCCTGCCCTGTCCCTGCCATTTCTGGAGAGCGAGTGCTCACTGGGGACTTGATTTGGGGAGCTGGTCTGGGTTTGTGTCAGAGCTCAAAGTTGACCATTTCCCATGGCCCCTGCGCTGCTCTTGGAGGCTGCTGCTTGCTGTGTTGGGGACAGCCAGCCATGGGTGACATGTAGCACTGTGGTTTGCAGCCTGCGGTGTTGAGGCGAGCACTGATACTGGTAGTGATTTACTGCAATACTGAGTGGGAAACGGCAATGCTGCTTCATTGGAGTTTCAGGTGTCCACACTTCAGGGAATGACCTGATTTTGTGGGGGGAAATTCTCTGCAGATATAACTTATTTCACCCACATTGGCTCCCTGGTTATAGCACTGAAGCAACGGCAAGAGCAAATCCTTGCTGGCAGTGTTCAGCCCCATGGCAGAGGGTGGCCACCAGCACATCCCTGACCTTGGGCCAGCCCCGCTCATGGGGCTGACCTGCCTCGAGCTTTCTGTATAGCCCTAATGACTGATAGGCTCATCTATTTGTATTTCTATTAGATTTTTCCTTCTTAAATTATTAATTTTAGTTGGAAACTTTCCCAGGCTGGAAACCTCTGGAACTGGAGCTGTGCTCCCAGCTAGTCCCACTACCCTTTCCAAAACTGGATGCTCTTGAAGGCAGCACAGTGCAGCTTTAGTAGAATTGCACTTCCGAGGGATAGCAGGGTGTTGAAGTGGTGATCTGCAAGTCAGGGCCTGGCCACTTTTCATGCTGTCTGACATGGGCTCGCTGGCAGCTGAGCAACGCCTGTGGATGCCACAAGCAAAGCATCCTTGCTCCACCACGGGGAGAACCTCTGCTAAGCTACATCAGTGAGCCAGCACCTGCGCAACGCGTCTTCTCCAGCAGTCATATCTCCTGAGCAATAATCAGCCTGTACCTTATGCCCCCGGAGAGCTAGGGCTGTGTGCTATCCACCTGCAGTCAGTATGGGGCCAGCTGTGAGTCCAGCGGTCAGTGAGATGTGTCGGCTGCCAGTTCCCTCTGGGTGGCTGAGCCAGAGCTGTCCCATAGCATAGGCCTGGAGAAATGGGAAACAGATGTAGAGGCTTTGCCAGCACAACCCTGCCATGCAGAAATCCCAACCCTTCGCGCACTCCTCTTCTAGCCATGGTGGGGTCAGGGCTCCCCCTCCATGTGGCCTCTGGCCTCCCATATAGCCCAGAGAAGTTTTACCCATTCACCTATTTAATATGGAGCATGATTTGCAATTTCTGTCATTTTTCTTTTTCTTTTCCTTTTTCTTTTTTTTTTTAATTGAAGCTGTGGTCACAACTGTTCGTGTGGACTTAAGTTAAAATGTGATGGAGCCACCTCCTCTTCGCCTTTCTCTATCCATGCATAAGTGACTGTCCCCGGAGGAGGCATTTTGAAAGTGGTACAACTTCAGCATCACAAAATCTTTAAACATTCTGGGACTTGGTCCCTTCCACTGTAAGAGAAGCACAGCTGTACCTTCCTCCTGGGAGGAATGTGACCATGGATCGATGCTGTCTGCCTGGTGCTGTGAGAGGTTAGGATGGAGAATCGGGGTGGTTTGGTGTTGCTCAGGCCAAAGGCACTCTGGTGGGGGCATTGCTTCTCTTCAGGCATTTTTACGGTAGAGCCCTAATCTGTGACACACTCCCAGGCTGTCGCACTGATGGAGGGTGAAGGTATTAATATCTCTACAGTGAAGTCTGGGCTGGAGGCTTTTCTCAGGGAAGCAATGTCACTGCATCTACCAGGAAGCTTTTCTAGAGCACAAACATAGCCCAGAAAATTACTGTGGTAGTTATATGCAGTTATGCTAACAGAAGTAATTTAGCTAGCTTAGGGAGAAGAGGAGATTATCCATAAGAGGTCCCCGTAAGAGAATTATTTGCTCATGGACAGCAGTAAGGAGTGGATTTCCTGGGGAGGTGCAGAAGCCGGGACTGTACCTACTGGGAGTCGAAGTCTGGAGCAGACTTCAACGTGCTGCTGCAATGCAAGTGGGTAAGCAAAAAATAAGCCACAAGCAGGTGAGCATGCTGTGTATCCTCAAATGTTGCAGCAGCAGCAGGTTGGACACTTTGGAGCAACTTCCTTAGGTGCTGCTCTGAGAAACTTTCTTCTTGGCCTTCTCCCTTCCACCCCCTCCCTCCAAGATTGTGAGCCCCTTTGTACAGTTATGGTCACTCTTCAAACAAGCATGGTTCTGTCTGCTGCACAGCACTCAGGAGAGTCTCTGACTTTTTGTTTACTTGTACAAGGAAACTGCATGACCATTTCTGTCCTTTATTCTCTTTTTTTTTCCCTATGCTTTTCCTTTTTTTTTTTTTTTTTTTTTGGCTCATTAAGAAATCAATAAGCAGCTCAGTAGGGCTTTGCTTAACCTGATTCTGGAGTATTTCTTGCCCATGAAACGTGAACCAAGTTCTCAATTTGATTTTGCTGCTTTTGCTTTTACTCATTTCCACTTGAAAATATTCTTGGTGCTGCACCTTGCCTTCCTAAATCAATTCACAGCCAGTAGAAAGTCCACCTGAACAGACAGCACCAGCAATCCTGCTCTGCTTATCAGCAGGACAGGTACCGCGTGGGAAGCAGTGGCTACCCAGGCACACGCCTACTCGGTGGGGAGGCACAGACCTGCCTTGTTCTGTTCTGCACGACACCTACATGAACGAAGAAGAGGACTCAATCCTTTACTGCTCCAGAAGATAAATGACCTTAATAATTATTTGTTTAATGCTGGCTTCAGACCTGCAGAAATACCCCCTTCTTCTATTTAGCCCTTTTAGTTTAGCCCATTCAGCCATGGTCCAGGGTACCTAGGGTGTGAAATGGGGTTGCTCTTTTCTGCCACACCTCTGATGTGCAGGGCCATCTGCAGAGTGATATTGTGCTAATAAAGAAAGGATCCCTGCCACACAGCTAAAGAAAGGGGCTGTTCCATTAGAGTGTGCAGTCCTTTTTAGGGTGCAATGCAGCAGATTGCTAATGGATTTCCATCTTCTGTTAAGGGCTGGATTGAAAACATGAGGGTCTCTAATTATCTCTGAGGTTAGCGAACTCCCACCAGATGTGTTAACTTTAGACTTCCCTTTCATGGGAAATTTTGACAATTCACTTTTATTTTTGAGCTTTGATTTGGAGGTAGAAGTCTAGATCTCCTCATTTTCCACAGAGGAGAATTTCTGGAAGTATTTTAAGTAGATGAACTGGATTTTAATTGTGATTTTATTTGTGTGTGTTTTAAAGAATTGGGGAGACAGACCAGGAGAACAGACTGAGCAGCAATTTCAGTGGGTTTAGGATAAAGATACAGGCAAACCACATCTACCTAGCAGCACTCCAGGTAATATCCTGATTTATTTATATGGAACTGGAGCTGATTTCAAACAGAGGTTAGTAAATAGCTACAGATGATGCACATTCATTTCCACCCACCTCGAGGTCCAGCTCTGCCTGCTTTGTTTACCACTTATCCTACCCACATGACGCCTAACTATATAGAAATATCAACTGGTATTTGAAGAGTGCGTTTTTGTAAAGCCTGCAACCTCATTTGTTGTTTCTTAGTTTGTGGTTAGTAGATGATGATGATTATGATCTAGTTGCAGTGGTGTAGAGAATGGCATGAGGTGCAGGACCAGTTGAATGGAGCTCAATGCCTTGTCTGGCCTTTTTCCAGGAAAGGCTCTCTATTCAGCCGTACCCTCAACACTACGGAGCTGCTGGCCAACAAGTATGAAATAGGTCTTTTTATGCGTGCCTGGAGACTGATCAATCAACCTTGCACAGCATATGACCAAGAGAACAGGCTGAACCTCCAAGGGAAGGTACACCAGCAGTCAGTGCCTGATTGCAACTCTGTCCTGCCACAGAGAGGTCATTCGTTCTGAGCTCATTCCAAATAGCACTTGACCCTCCCTCTTTGTATGTCTTTCATCCTGATGCACCATGAAGTCCTCTCACATTGCAGAAAGGATAATATCTGCACCTGTCAGAGCAAAGAGACATCCCCAAAATTTACAGCAAGCCTCTGGCAGAGCCAGCGTACCGTCACCTCCTC
This sequence comes from Rhea pennata, assembly GCF_028389875.1. Lineage (NCBI taxonomy): Eukaryota > Metazoa > Chordata > Aves > Rheiformes > Rheidae > Rhea > Rhea pennata. Next base: position 12,408,850 of record NC_084681.1, read on the forward strand.
TGGACAGTAGGTCATACCCCAGGAACAGGCTGCAAATAACCCCATCTTACACATTGTCTTTGCCTTTCTTAGCTGTCCAGAGCAGAGCAAATAAGGACAGGGGAACTTGTAAGGGGAAGGTCAGCTGGAAGTTTGGGCATGCTGGGTAGCAGTTTCAAGCCCTATTGCAGAGTACAGTTGTTGTGCTTTAAAAGTTGAAATTCTAGGCCAAGATCTCATGAAGTAAGGTTGCAAGGGATCTGTGGGCTATGTAGAATCCTTCTGCACTGTAACCGCTTCTCTGGGAGCCTTCAGCCCAGGTTGCCAGAAAAGCGCTGGCAGAAATGCAAGGAAAGTCATGTTTGCATATACATCATATTGTCAGCTCTTGTGTCCCATACGGATAAAGTCCTAAACCAAAGTCCAGGCCTGAAAACAAAATACAAGGCTTCTTAACTCTGCCTGAAGTTTCTTGTGTAGCTTACTGTGTTTCTCCCCATAGCCTGAAAATAAAAATAAGCTCACAAGGACTTCATAACCAGAGCCAGAGAGGAAGAGTTGTCAGTCAGCCTGGGTATGACTGGGCTACTCTGAGTGCTTCCAGTTTGGGAACTGGGTTTTGCAAAGGGAATATTGTTCATCTAGGCTGGATTTTCCTTTTTTTCCTTTTTCTGTTGTTGTTGTTCTGCAAGCCCTGAAAGGAACAAGCTCTCTCTACCTTCTTCTAACTTTAAATGGAGGGAAGGGGCGGGGGGAGGCAATGAGAGCAGAGAAGGAAAATCCATTTGCTGCAGTACTGTCAGCCCCTTAGTTTTCCTTCAAGTCTGACAGGCCCAGGATTAAAGGTTTGGTTACAATGGCCTGACAGTACACATTAACAGCCTTGAATGTCTTAACAACTCGACTACTGGAGATGCATTCAGAAGAGTCTGTGAACTGCTTTTCCCCTTTAAAGCTCCTGCTAGACCATGTTGTCCAGTGAAATCTTTTGTGGTTAAAAACGTATAGACTTTTCTTTCTTATTCCTAAGCATGTACATACACAAACCCAAAATTTTTTTCTGTTGCCTTTTCCTTCGGTTCTATGCCTGGTTTTCCTTTAACTATTCTACTTGTGAAAAGTTTCTTGTTCTGACTGTACAGTGAGTTTATGCCTCCCCTTTTTAATTTAGCTAGACTTTCACCTAGTGTAAATGAGCAAGACCTCACTCGCACTGGTGGAGTTATGCGGATCTATTCCAGCTGAGGGGCTGAATGTGCAAAATAAGTGGGTTTTTTTTCTCTCTCTCTTAAAAAAAAAGGGGGGGGGGAAGAACCTGTGATCAAACAAAATCCCTGTATTGATTGGCTACATTTGCATCATAAAATGGAATTCACCAACCGTGGCATTTGCGTGGATTGTGAACTGATGGACAGTGATTGTAATAACCAGGGTGTGTTGTTATTCACAGTGCATAATAATTAAGTTTACATGGGGCTATTTCCAGTCGCTGGCAGGAATGAGGGATATGTTTCCTATCCTTCAGTCTCCAGGCAGCAAACCCCATTTGATTAACTTATTTTGTTTGTAGACGTTTGGGGGCAGGGCAGGAGGAGGGGAGCTGTTGATAAAATCCAGCAAGAGATCCTGAAAAGGGTTTTGAAGCTTTAGTTTAACTAAACACCTCCAATCTGAATGCATCCTGAATCCCTGCACCTCGGTAGGAAATTCTCATGAGCTCTCACTGCGTGCTTGGCTGGGGACTTGTGGTTCCTTTCAAACATCTATGCTGATGGCTAGCTTGATGGCAAAGATGCTGTTAACTGGTTTTGGTTAACCCTAGAGTTCAGCTCACATCCCTTTACTCTATGTTATAGGGCCCTATGCTTTAAAAATGGAAGGGCTTTGGCTCCATCTTCATGTATGTATTGAATCTAGTGGGGTTAGTGTTCGTATCATGATAACATCTAGGGAACTTAAGTAGGAGTGGTGGCCATTTTCTCAGGCTGGGAGTGCGTGCAGCATGGAAGAAGACAGACCAAAGGTAACTACCGCATATAGATTGTAGGTAACTTCCAGGAAAAGTGCTGAACCCAAGGCGTATCTGTGTCATCTTTCTGAAGGTTCTTCTCATACTATCCACTAAAGAAAGTGCATGTGAAAGTGGGCATTTCCCCAGAGGAGTGAAGGGTGTCTGTTGTGGAACATAAGTTAGTTAATCCTAGAGGGACCAGAGTGGTTGCACAGTTTCGATGCTCTCCACTCCAGCATAGGGGAGAATTAATCTTCTACAGGGAAAACTGATTAGAAGAAGTGAGAAGGGTGATCTACAAAGGAGGAGGGTGAAAGGGGGGATAAATGAGAATTAATTTAGCACAAAATCAAGACGTCAAGAACAGAATTAATCAGAAAGCAAGGTTAATTAATTAATACATCTTTAAACCATCACAGCTACCACAACCTCACTGGCATCAATCAAGGCACTAAGAATATTGAAGAAAAGAAACTACTTAATTGTTCCTAAACCTATGCTAGATGCCTGTAAAACAGAATGGAGGAGATGTAATTGCCCTGTTTCCACCCAGCTGGTTGGTATCACCAACATGTTGTGGGGAGACTTACAAGTCTGAAATGTTGAAGTTGCTCATTACAATTTAGTGTAAGAGGAATAAGTGGGCAAAAAGGGTGCCCTGGGAATAACAATATCTGTTTCTTAAATACTGGCAGCTCGAAAGCAAGTTACAAAACATACAGGCTAATAGGCCCCCAGGAGATGCTGTGGACCTGAGATCCATACAGACCACTGACAGCAGCATTTAGAAATTAAAGAAGTAACAAATGTCAAAAAAAAAAGAAGCAAACCCTACCCCAAATCACTGTTCTGCCCAGAATGGTGTTCATCTGACTCTGTTTTTTGGTCTTTGTCGAAGACAACTAGGCTAGTGTTGACTGACAGGAGCTGGGGAGCCCTCCTGTCAGCATCGCTGCTGGAAGAAGGGTTGAGGGGGGAGGAGAGATGACGCCCAGCAGGGAAGCAGTGCCAGGACACAATCTAACTGATAGTTGCTTCTTCTGTTTGCCAGTTTTGCCAAAATGACCATTTATTTATTTATTTATGAATTATGGTATCTGATTCTCATGTTGGTTGATAGAGGCTACTCTGCACATGTGCATAATAGAGTGGGAGATTTAGTTCAGTGCAGCCATCCCAAAGTGTCAATCCTCTAGTTCTCCCTTTCTGCTGGTGAACAGAGATGGGAATCCCCTGGAGAAGAGCCACTTCACCAGATTTAAATTCCTATATCAGGATAAGCTGAATCACCCTCTGCCAGTGACTGTGTTGCTGTTGACTGCAGTAGGCGTGTGTGTAGTTAGCTTAGACCAAACACCTCACACTCATACAGCTAAATTCAAACAAGCTGAATCTCGCTCTTGGATTTTCCAGAGGCGTTTGACTGATCAGGCACTGACAGATTTCAGATTGCAGGTTTGTCATTAACTCCGAGTGTTTCCGCTGGTTTCCCAAGGGATCTGCATTGGTAGGCCTGATGCTTTGCAATATTTCCTTCAATGACCTGGGAATTAATATAAGTGCTAATACATTGTTCTAGAAAGATTAGGCAAATAATGATGAGGGCCAGCAATGTAAAGCAGTCAGGAGGGTTTTGTAAAAGCATTAAAACCAATTAAAACTAATGTGCTCTACTATGGTTAAAGTTGGGGGTAGAGGAAGGAAGAGTGCAAGCTGTTTCCTTGGAGTGAAGTGTGAGTGAATGAGAGTCGGAAGCATTTATCAGTTGGGATAAACTAGAAATTGAAGAGTGAAGAAAAATTGATGAAGGAGTCCAAAGAGCAGTGGGGGAAATCTGTGACTAGTGGTGTTAAAGAAGGAAAAATTTTAACCAATACTTAAAAGAAAGATAAAATTATTAGTGGTTTTGATCCCTTACTGTTTGGCCTGGTGAGCCAGAGCCATTCCATATGTGTATCCTGTATTTAGGGAAAGTCAGGTGGTATATTCCTGTTCCGTGATGCTAATGGTGAAAACTTCTCCATTGCAAGCATAGTGGAGCTATTGATAATCCAATGGAAAACTGAGCAACAAGGTCCACATTTCTTAATAGAGGTAGTTCTTCCGAGTAAATGCTGACCAAGCACTGGATGAAGATGTGCGTGGATATGGGTGTGTGTGCATGGATATAGATGGGTGTGTGTGCATGGATATAGATGGTATTTTTCCCATTGCTGTGAATTGTTGACTCAAGATGGGAGGTTTTACTCTGCTCTAGTTTAGCCACAACTACTGGTCATGAAGCAGGAATCAACATGGGGTGGTCCCCTGACCTGGGCTGTGCAGCAGGTCAAGCTAAAGAATCACAAAGGCCCTAAAATCTCTGAATAAGTGCAATTCTTAAAGAGTCAGTGCCCCTGTTTTATAGCAATCTGGTAAGGGGCCTTAAATCGGTGACAAGGTAATTTCCATATACTTTAAGTACATCCTATCTGGAATCTCATTTTAAAAGGAGATTTGACCCAGAGTAATTTTGTGCAGCTCTGTAAGATTGTTGTGTAAGATTTGCAAGCTGGCCTGAGCTGGCCCACTTGAGTCTGGTATCCTGTCTTCTGCACTAGTGAACACTGATACTTCAGAGAAAGGATAATAAGAATAAAAGCAATGTTCTTTCTTTAATGCATCTAGCAGTAATGCATGTGGAGAGGGTGACTAGGGGTAGAAATCAGTTCTCTGACCATTCCAGGTGATCAGCTCGAGAGGTGTGATTACCTCTCCTACATTCATATGCAGGCTGCAAACATTTATTAATGGTCATAAAATATCCTGCCTGGTTTTTAAATCCAGCCAGCAGCGTATGACTTGACCACCATAAAGTTTGACTGAAAACCACCACAAAAGGTTTGAATTACTCCTGGTGGCAATAAAAGCATTCTTCTGGCTAACGCTTTGCTTTATTGTTAGCTTTTATTTTTCTCAGTCCCCCTTCCTATGAGCAAGACATAAACAATGGGGCTTGAGTTGTCGTCCCCCACCCTCTCACACCTATATTAATAAGATCCAGGAACCAGCAAAATGAATGAAACAGCAGCAGAATAGTCAAGGAGGAGGCTGGTTAGTACGAAACACAGCTTGCCTGATGTTAAAGAAAGTGTTGCTTAGAGAGCCCTTCTCTTCTTTGCAACCTGGAGGGCCTCAGTCAAGTAGAAATGTTACTCTGAAGAATGCATTTCTCTCTATTTTTAGTGGGGAGTTCAGCTCGACTAAGATATTTTTTATTCAGATTTAAATGGACTTTTTTAGTTCAGCTTTATTTCAAAGATGAATTAAGTTTTCCTGAGTTACAAGCACTCCCAGGCAAAGGCATGTGCACAGGAACAAAACTAAAACATCTGCATGCAGTTCAGCAAGTCCACCTTAAACTCTCTTCTTTAACTAATTCGGATAAACCTTTGTTTTCCCTACTAATATAAGCTCTTAGGGAATTAGGCATCTTGCCTCTCAGCTGTGTTCCAAATGTCTTTATGAGTTTAGACTGAATTTGTCATGTAAATACATTTGGAGGTGAGTTGTACTATTGTTAGAGCCCATAGTAATTTTTTCACCTTTTGCCTTGAGTGGAGCTACCTGAGCTATAATTAGCACAAATGTGAGCACCTGAATCACACCCAAGGTCCTTCCAGGGCATGAAGCATTGAGAATAGCATACTATGTTGGTGTGGCTTTACTGGTGCATGTCACTGAGATGCTGCTGGATTAAACTGCATTGGGAAGGACTTTATTGAGCTGTGGTGCATCACACCTGTGGTATGTTTGCTTAACATCTATACTGTTACTCTAGGGCAAATTTCTCTGCTGTGAACAGGACCCCAGAGTGGCCTGGCCAGATCTCTGTAAGAACTGCAGTACATTCAATCTGTCTAAAAACTGGGTGGATGTGGGGCAAAAAAATTCTTCAGCTGAAAGCCTGGGGGAAAGGAGGATGGAAAGCATACCTGAATTTTGCAGCTGGGGACTGACAATTCCTTGCAGGGCCTTTCTGGGAGGTGAGCATGAATTTCAAGGCCATAATGAGGGAGTCAAGAATTGCTGAAGGAGGGACCTTCCTCCTCCTCCCAACTCACCCAGCTCACCAAATGGAGCAGCACTTCCCTGGAGCCAGGGCATGTCTAACCCAGAAAATAAATTAGAGCTTCAGAGTCTGAATCCAGCACTCTTTGGGTTTCGTGTGTACAGAGCCGATACATTTCACACAAAATCGGATAGCTGCTTAGTCTTCCTCTAAACATCCTTCGGCTGTTGTTCTCCACCCGTGATCTATCCAGCCCATAAGGACACAGGGTGAGTGAGGCCTCAGAGAAGCACAGGTCTGAGACCATTTGGAGAGAGGCATTTGCTAGTCCCTCTCCCTCAGAGATAAAAGTCCAGCTGCAATTCTTCAGCTCTCTTTACAAGAAGAGATGAGCTGTCCCTGCAGCCAAATTCCTGCAAGCAATTCACTACTCAGAAACAGGGAGAAGTTGCATTTTGTAATCAGGCAAGGAATGGTCAGTGGATTTGTCTAGCATTTGTTCCTCTTGAGCTCCTGGGCAGCCTGCAAGGCAATGCAAAATGTGTTCCTGGAAGCTTTCCCCAGTGCTTCCCAGGAACTTATGCGCAGGGTTTTTTGAGACAAGAAATGTGTGAAAACAACTTGGATGTTGTGTGACTTTTTCCACATAATGTTCTGCATTTCATTTCCATTTCCATGTCTGGGTGACTGTTTACCTCATTGCTGGGGTAGGTTAGTTAACAAAGAGCTAGAACTTTTTATCTTTACACCTTACTTCATGCTCTTTCTTTGAAGGTAGCATGGAATAAACTAATACAGAAGAGAAGAGAAAAGGAAATCAAAGAGAAAATATGTGGCCTCTGTAAGTAAGTCAGTTAGTGGAGAAAACCAGCTGCTGGGGGGCCTGGTAGGCTTGCAGGGGTATGGGGCTGGAGGAGATGCAGCAGAATGGAGCAGCTACATGTCTGGATGCCTGCTCACAGCAGCATTGCAAAACCTGCTGTCTTGGCTGGAGAAGCCAACCAATTTCTTAAGAGATGGCAAAAGAAAAAAGGCAACTGTATGATAAATAGGAAGGAAGAAAAAGAGTCTTGAGGAAGGAGCAGAAGGCAGAAATCTGAATTCTTCATTGCAGCTAGTGTTCAGGATTTGGCCTTGAATTGGGGGAAGTGAAGTGCCTTTTGGGGCCCCTTCTGTGCCCCACACCAGCTGTGTCAGCTCTTTCAGTCTGCTTGCTCTTCTTGGGTCAGCATGAAATTCAGGACCTCTATAATGGGATGATGTGGCAAGCAGGACCATCACCTTTCAATTTTCTTCTCAATGTTTATGTCTCAGCCCTGCTATACCACATCTTGGGACATTGATAGCCAGTCCAATGTTTTTCTGATTTATCAGATGTCTCCACACAACATTTAGGTGGTGTCAAAGGGTCTTTTGCCTTTATCAGTGCCTGACTTGTATGAACAATTGTGTGTGGCCAGCAAAGCTAGATGCGGACAAAGAGCACTCCCAGCTGAACACTAGTGACTTCTTGAAAAGCTCTAGATAATGCCCGAGGGGACATTGCAGAGTTGTAGTCTCTCTGCTGTGGGAGTCTTTCTCTATCTTGCCCAGCTGAGATTTCTCTCCACTACAGGGAACCCGTGAGAGGGAGCAGAGGTGGGGGGTAGAATAGTGGGATTTGCACTGTGGTGCTCAAGCTGGAATGAGTTATGGAAATCCTTAAATCCTTCTAAGAAAAGGCAGTTAAAGCTGAACTGAAAATTAAACACTAAGCTGGTACAAGCTATCTCACCTATAAATCCTGTCCTGCTGCAATTTATTCCTGCAACACACTTACTACATGAGTAGGGATTTATGGTGAGCGAATTTGTGCGTCCCCTTCCGCCAGCAACGTCTGTGGGGCTCTGCAAGCCATGCCACACCAAGGGAGAGCTTTCAAATCTCCATCCGTCTGCAGCTGACACCAGCTGATGGACAGAGAGAAGGGAGAAGAAAATAGGCCTGATTTAGCAAGCGCAGAGAGCCAGAGGCACCAAGCCCCTCTCTGTGTGTGCTCAGAGTGTTTGGATAAAGGCATCTTCTAAAGCAGAAATTTGTTTGGTTTGGACTTCATTGAGTGAAAAGCTCTCAGCTCCACAAGTGCTTAGTTATTCTCTTGTCTAGTGGCTCCTCAACAGCCCCCACCAATAGGGAGGAGGCTTCCTATTTGTGAAAGTGGCCCAGCTTGTTGAAATTCTCTAGTGACTTAAGTTTATTGGTTTTTCTTGAGACCCAGTCATTTGAATTGCAAACAACACCCCATCTCTACCTCCTCCCCCCTTCGCCAGCCAGAACAATGTGCAGGGCTGAAATAAAGCTAGGCAACACGGACTCTTGAAATGGAGAGCAATTTCCTTCCGCATGAACAGGGAGGTGGAAGTTTGTTCTCTTCCGGTCTCTCACTTTGTTGCAAAGGACATCCATGAAAGGGGAGGGAGGGATCTGCAGGAAAAGGGAAGGAGGCCAGCTTGTGGATGATAGTTGGAGATCCTTTTTGCTTTATTTATTTATAGACCCTCTTGCCTAAAAGGCCATCCTGAGGAAAGATTAGTGCTGGTGAATCTATATTTACCTCCTTACCTCTACATCCCAAGGAGGTGCCGGGAATGGGGAGTGGAGGGCTGTGCTCCAAAATTATTCCATGTCTGGAAAAAGCTGAACTCTTTTCATGCTCTGAAGAGCAACTGGGCAGCTCAGGTCAGTCCAAGCTTAGTTAAACATGTAGAAAGCTGGATTGTTGCAGTGGGAGAGCTGGAGTGCTATGCATTTAGGCCTACATAAATGAGATATGGGAGCACAGCAGCAAATTAATAGAAATAACTCTCTTCTATGTGCATTTTTAAGGCCTGATTTCTTCTCTCATGTTGGCTCAGAAAGCTTCAGTGTCGCTTCACTGACTTGGGTGGAGTTTTATCGTTATTTATGCTGCCAGAAGGGAGGAAGAGAAGGAGGGAGGGAGGTTGTCCCTTGGAGATGCTCTGCTGTTGTTGGTTAGTTAAAAGATGCAGTATGCATGTTAGGAACACAATGAATCACATAGCTTGTGATTCACTTATTTTTCTTTTAATTCATGGAGTGTTTTGGAAGTTTTGCCTCTGCTTGGCTTTTCTGTCCTGAAAAAGCCCAGAAATCTCATCTGCTAAAGCAGGTTTTGAGGTTAGCTAAATACAGCAGGTTTGACTAAAAATGGTGGGTTCTTCAGGAATGCGCTATTTGGGCAGAGGCATGTTGAGAGGCCACTTCTCCAGAGACAGATGGCAGTTACAAAGAAGGTAGGGATCCCCAAAGGAGACAGCCAGGACACTGCTGGACCGTTTGCTCCAAGTATCACGTAAAAAGCCTGGTCAATGAACCTAGGGGCTGTGGAGGAAATGCAGTTCTTATGTATATAACCCAATCTGAGTACAAAGTTATCTTCTGGCAGGGGAATTGGTAAGGGAAAGTCAAGCTTCACTGCACCAGCACATTGTGGCAAGTCTTACAGGGTCAGCCATGTGGATTTGTGGAGAACACATGATATAGTTCATATAATAGAACTTGCCTCCACGATACTCAAGCCGGAACCACAAAGGTCCAGAGCTGTCAAAGTCTGTGCTGCAGAGCCTCTCAGCCTCAGTATCTGCTTCCCAGTTTTGGCATTGTTTACAAATGGGGATGATTCAGATGAACTCATGTGGCCTTTCACTGTGAGTTGATGTGAATTTGGTAGCCTTGGCTGCAGAAAGACCCTGGAATAAGGGCATAATCAGGGTGTTGGAGGTGAAGGCTTTGCTGGCAGGGGGCAGTGGTGAAGTGCAGGGGTCCTGCCCTTTGCTGGGGTCACAACACTGGTCTTTTCTTATCCAGAATGGGCATTTGGACCATCCTAAGAGCACATCCTTTTGACTGATGGCTATTCATGTGCAGAATAGCACTTGCTTCATTTTACTCTGAGAGGAAAGCCAGCAGAAGTCTGCTATAAAAACACAAGACAGAAACTTGGGAGACTTGTTCTCTGTTTTCTGCCTGGCTCCCTGGTCTGGTAAATGCCTTCAGTCAAATCTCTTTCTGCTTTCCCTTCCTCATGTATAAAATGGTGATAGAGACCTTGTTCTTTGTGGCAGAGCTTTGTAATACCCATGATGGAAAGAGCTTTCAAGAGTGGCTATGCGAATGTTGAAGGAGTATATTCTCAATGTTATTCCCATGAACTATAAGAAGTTGCAAGGCAGCAGGAGAATAGACCTAGCTACACCCACAGAGACTTGGGGATAAGAGCAGACTCGTGGCACTGCCAACCCTCAGCCTAGAGGAGAGACACTGTGGGGGACTTGAGGCCAGGAGCAGTTGTAAATCCTCCTGGAGACCTTATCACTATTGCTGCACCCTTGTCTAGAACACATGCCAGGTCTCAGAGGGGGAAAGACCTTCCCCACTTTGGGGAACCAAATCTTGGCCCCATCTCCTATGTAAGTCAAGTACACCCACATCAAAAAATGATATCTGAATATCAGTGGCACCGGGGCTGGCTCTTCTTTGCCAGAGCAAGTTGTCCTGTGGTCCATAGAAGCTTTGCCCTGGTCTCTGATGCTGTTATTGCTTTCATTTCTGAGCTCCTACTACTGAATACACATAATTGCACTAAACTCTACTTTTGCCAGGGGGTTGCCTGCTCTGAGGCATATTGCCAGTCTTTGCTCAGCTAGTAAACTAAGCAGAGATCAGATATGCTAGATGTCTGGTGGGTGAATTCCTCTTTATCTAATGTTGACAACTTCACTTCCCCATGGACTACTGGAATTCCTGGAAAGGGCAGCTCTGAGCATTGCCCTGAGCCATGAATCACTGTTTCAGACCCTTCTGCTTGAGGAGGACAGAAAATCAAGCAGATTTCAATGAGACAGAGAAGAGAAATGCTTTAAATGTATTGATCTCTACAAGAGCCTGATAGACTGCAAGAAGAAGCAAATGGCAGAATCCTGCACATGCCAGGGTGTTTATTCACAGCAAATGCTGTCCAGTTTTGCCTGTGACTTGAAAGTAGGTGCCACTGGTGTGTTCGGAGAAGGTTGTTCATGTAGGAAGTGCGCTCTTCCTGAGACCAGAGGATGCTGAAGATTTGGAGAAACATTTGGTATGGAGAGGAGTCCAGTTTACTGATTCTACTGATTTATTTTCTAAATAATTCTTTTACTGAGCTTCAGAATTGGAAGCAAACCAGATTTGTTTCAGTGTAGTCCACAGGTACCATTGTGTAGAAATGAGGAGAAGAGGAACAAAGGTTTGGAGACCCTATCCAAGATGGCAGTGAGGTGTCAAAGATATCAGGGCATCCGTGGTACTGGAGGAATAAGGTCTAATAGAGACTATATCCTAATTAAAAACCTCTGCATGCCCCAAAAGAGTACTGGAGGTGACAAACATGGACACAGGCTGAGTTAAGATGTCTGGGGCTCAGGCATACCTCCTGTGAGACATTTCAGGCCTTGGGGCTAGTGGCAAGAGCAGATCGGGGTTGAATACAGCAGTTCACATCTTACTGAGATGCAGTTTCCCAGCTGTGTAGATCATACTTAATTCAAGGCTTGTTTGTTTTTTTCTTTTCTTTTCACCTCTCCTGTACGTGTTAGAGGTTTAGAAATACACACATATGCACTTTGTCTAGTAGGAGCTGAGGTTCTTACTCCATTCCCATCTCCAGGAGCCATGGTGCTATTCAGGAGCCTCTGCCCTTTTCCTGTCCTACAGTGGGGCTGTTTTCAGACAGATTATGTTTGACCTTGACTTTCTATACTTAATCATTCCTCTTGGCTGGATCTAGGCTATCTGGGATGCCGGGCCACTGAATACAGCACCTGTTTTCAGTGTTTCAGCCTAGTTATAATTGTGTTCTGCACAAATCTCATCCCACGGCCCAGGAAGTAGCAGTTCTTCGAAGAGATTCCTCCTCTTCTAATTCAATTAATGTTGAAGCTAATTTCCACCCTGGGGCTGAGTCCCACTACCTTTGAAGTCAATAATAGTTTTGTGCTTCCCTTCAAGTGGGGCAGGTTTGAGCATGCCCCTTGCAGCAAAAGACTTCGCCAAGCATTTCAAAGAACTACGTGCATTTTTGTGCCAAAAGACTGCATCCTGCTGCAACTGAAGTAGGATTAGACACTTAGTCTCAGAAATCTCTTCCGGTCAGGCCAGGTAGATGTTAGAAGATGGAGTGCTTTTTTTTTTTCAAATCACATTCAGGATCTAGAATGGAGGATCTCCTGTGAAAGCGAAGTATTACTGCACTATAGCTGTTCTGCAGCTAACAGTATTTGCAATGACATGTACCTTTGCCATCTTTGGGTTTATTTGCCGACGGAGTTTTTATGTATGTGTTTAAAATGTCAGTTGGATCATCTTTTCATTGTTTGATTTAATGGAATGAAAACCACAATCAGTTGGCAACAAGACAATTTTTGCCCATTCAAGACAAAGTATGAAGAGCCAAAATACTGAGAAATCTTTGCTCACTGTCTGTAATACCATAAAGGTGGTAATCAGGACATTGATTTCAGACATCAAAAAGATGACTTTCTTCATCAACATTTGGCACATAACTGAGGTATTGAAGATGAGAATACAGTAACTTTTAACCACACTTACTGTTTGTGAAAGGCACAGGCATTTCCAGGAGGTGTTCAGACTGTAAGAGGACCATTTCTGTGGCTGTGCAGCAGCCAGGGCAGTTGAGCCTTAACTGATCAAGTCTTAATTGACTAAACTTCAAAGGAAGGCAGCATTGCTTTTGCTTTTTGCTTTTTATTACACCATAATGGAGGTATCGAGCAAGCTTGGGCTTTGGACTGATTTCAGAATAAAATTAATCTGTGTCATAGAAATGAAACAGGAGTCCTTGGTGTGCAGATGGAGCCACAGGGAAATGACATGGAACCAACTGCTGCCAAAAATGGAACATATAACATATTTTGTTATGGTTCAACTCTTAATGAAAAAGACTTGAAAAAAATATTGGAGTTCTACTAATCTTCATGCCATGGTGTGGCAGGAGACAAAACTGTAGTTTTTGGTCAAAGTTTAGCATAAAATCTAATGTACAGAGCTACATGAGAAGGTTGAAGTTGTCAGTGTGAAATTCCCCCAAAGTGAGCAGGATAGATTTTTCTTTGCTGCTCGCCTCCTTCTCCACTTACTTAAAGGTTTGCCGTGTAAAGGAAGCCAACACAATACCCTGGTGTGCCTCTGTGGCTGATTTCTAAGCTCCATGCTGCTTATCAGCCTGAATTGCTGAGGACTGCATGGGGTGAGAGGACAGCATCTGCCTTCCTGTGATATGATAGGAAATGATATGTAAGACATCAGGAAATGAATATGTAAATAGTTATACGATCCCCAAGGGATAATTGCTTTGTTGCAAAATAGTCTCACCAGGAAAGCATAGAAACATGACAAGTCTTATTGTGCTTTTGGGATAGACCAGCAGCCCTAGATAAATATCTGAACTGTTTGGGATGTTGTTGCTGGGATTTGATTTGGCAAATTAATGTAAAACACACTCTCCTCTCACTACCATTATTTAGTGTGACACTGTGCAGTTTCATGCTAACTCGCTAGCAGAGTGAGAGGCATTTACGTTTATCTGATTGGACAGAGAAAACTCTCAGCCTTAGCCTTCAGCAACAGTCAAGAGTTAACAAGCTCCACGCTTGAGAGATAAACCCTGTAATCCTCCAGAGCCAGTGATACTGTAGCTTGTTCAGAATGTACAGTCCCTTCTTCCTAGGATGGACAAAGTGATCCCGACAAAACGAGGACTGACCCATACCTTTGCCCAAAACTCAAAAAGGATGGAAATCTAAGTTTTCCTTTGAGATAATATATATGTATATATATATGTATGTATGTGTGTGTATACATACATATACATATACATACATATATATATATATATATATATACATATACATACATATATATATATAAAAAAGAGGTTGGTTGGTCAGTTTGTTTCATTTCGCTTTTGTGCTCACATTCCTGTGCCGGGACCCTTCTGATCTTCTGATCATGTTGGGTAGTTTGCTTAAGAAAGGACTGAATAAAAATGAAATAAAGCAGCATTTTTTACAGGTGCAGATCTGGTGTTTAGGATAAACATCTACGAGTTTGGATTTCCTGCCTTCCACTTACAGTAACTGTCTAATCTATCTATCCATTCACCTTTCCTTTCATCCCAGGATGTCTAGGCTGATCTAACTGTCCTTTCATCCTTGCTATCTTCCCCTTGATCTCTGTTTTTAGAGCTCATTCATCACACCTTATGACTTCTAAAGCACCCACATAGGGCCACAAAGTTTCTCTTTACATTTTAGCTAAAGTGCTTGAAGCGGCAGAAGGTGCAGCTGCTGCTGAGAAACCTGGGGAGAGGAGTAGCTACTTCTTGTTTGAGTCACACCTGAAAGCAGGTGGGTGAACATGCTGAAAAGAGAAGCAAATTGTTTATATCCTTGAAGCTTTTATTCAAATCGTTGACCACTGGAAACGGGCAGGCTCAAGTGTGCTTTATTAATAATGTGGCTTTCCTGGCTGCATATTTCCTCATGTTGGATAGAAGATGCAGGTACATTGGTGAACAACACGCTCCATGTAAAAAGGATAAGAGAAGACACTGGGGCATAAGGGAATACTCCAGAAAGGCTACATTCACAGACACATTTTTGGCCTGTCACTTTGTTTCCAGGCCAGGAGGTAGCTTGATTTTGATTTATAAGGAAGGGTACAAAGCATAGAGAACATCTGAACAGGAATAAAATCCTGAATATGAGACAAAAGTAGTTCTTTTGAATATGGGGCTGCATTAAAGCTCTTTATTTCAAGATCTGTACCTGAGAAGGTCAGGGTGGTGGAGATGAGAGAAATAAATCATACATCAGCACACGTTCTTATGAGTGCCAGCACAGTCTGGTCTGAAAGAGATGCACTGGTTTCTTAAGCAAACTCTGACTAGCTCTCAACTTCAGACAATGATTTAGGGACAAAATTAGCTTTACAGGGAATACCTCTTTTGGAAGTTCTCTCTGTCATTCTCCCTTGATCATTCCTTCTGTTCTTTTATTCCTTTTCCCTTCTCAAAAGGCAAAGTTGTTACTTGGGAGCCCTTTTGAGGGGAGAGAACCGTGGTGAGATTCTTGTGTTGGCATGGCTGATGTTAATGGGTAACACTAGGGCCAAAGGTCCTTTAAAGCTCCCACATCTGCAGCTTTGTACAGACCTCACCTCCAAAAGCCTCAAAGTGTGTAGCCAGGCAGGGCTTAATGTGTATTAGCAAGACAAAGGCCTGAGGAGGGGAGGAAAGGGGGATGAGTTTTAATTTACTGAAGATTTATTAGGTCTCATGAAATCAGCCTGAACCACCCATTTTCTATATCATCTGCTCACATCTAAAAGGGGTGGTTTTGTTGTGGGGAGATGGTCGTTGAGAATTATCCCGCAACAAATCTCACCAGCATGAAAGAGGCAGAGACAGGGGCAGAACATGGAGGAGGGTTCACGCTCTGTACATAGACCCCAAAATCTGGAAACAGGGAGATGTGAGAATGTCATTCAGGCTCGTTCATTCCTTGACTTCTGTTTGTGGGACGCATGTTTTCTTTGCTAAGCCTTGTTTGCTCAAGCTGAGATCTCAGGAGTGTGGAGGGAGAAGAAGAGATAGTGCCAAGGTGTTGACATAACATTAGGTTTTAAGGCTGAAGGGGTCTGTTTGGGGGAGAGGAATTGTGACCTCATATAGAGATAATGTTCTTCTGCTTTCAAGCAATATCATTTAGCCCCAAACCTAAGTTTGGATGTAAGAGTTAGTGTGACCAGAAAAGCTTTAGACTCTTGGAGCTCTCCAGGCTGCAATGTGACCATGAGGTTTTGCAGTGTTGGGGGATTGCCCCAAAAGCCCCAGCTACTAAAATCAATTGATTCACTGGAAATTTCAGCCTTTATTACAAATAAGAAAGAAAGCTGTCCACTGTTGTGATTGCCCACTCTTCACTAAAGACAATAGAAAGTTGCCAAATGGTGCTACTGGTTCAAAACAAAATGATACAAAACCTTCACAGTTTTAAGTCAATCTCAGCACTGTGAGGAGATCCAAGCCATGATTTCAGGTAGCTAGGGCTGGCATTGCTAATCTTTGCTGTTCACTGAACTGTTACCTGAACACCTTCCTGACTGTGCTATTGTGGTGCCCAAGATAATGTGGTTTCTTTTGTTCCTATTTCCAAAATTATCTACTCATGTAAAAAGAAAGCAAACAACAACATTTTGCATTTCATTCCTTGTCCAACATCTACGTCCTTCTTGGCTCTGTGTTTAAGCTAAGGTAGATGTGAGCCACCCAGCCTATACGTCCAAATGCTCCTAGACATCTCAATTAGACTTTTTCATCTTTTAGACAGATAAGACTTGAACTGTTAGTCATGGCAAGTGCTCCCTTCTCCAAAGTGTTATCCCCAGTACTGGATTTTTAGAATGATCAGAATATAACAGAGAGGATTTGAGAGGAGGAGGGGGCTAAAGGAAAAATCCTGATCTGATTTTCAGACATAAGGCACACTTCAAACTCCAGAGCAGTCAGTGAGATCTTCCAAAACTGGAGACTAGATTCCCTGTGAAAATCTTTCCTATGACTGCAGTCTGCAGATATCACCTTCTTCCAGAGGAAAGAGCAAAGAGGTTTTGTTTCTTTGCCACAAAACAGGGGAGGGAATAATCCTCTTGTTGACAGAGAGATGAACAGGATGACCTGAGAAATCTTCAGTTTGTTCAATTGATAGGATTTTGTAGAAGACAAACTGGAGAAAAACTTATAGCAATAACACATGTGCACGCACACACACACTGCTTGCAGACATTCCCACTATTCAGTTCCACTAATTAGCCTGCAAAGGTCATTGTGAAAGTGGTGTGTTGAGACAGCCTGCTAGGTGATCCTTCCTGGGAAAAGATTTTCCAAGTGAATCTGTAGTCAGGCTCTTGGCTGCTCTGTAACATCAAATTCCTTATGTTGCCTCAGATCCTTGTAACATCCTTCCCTGGGTGTGCTAAGCCACTTCCAGCAGAGAGGTCATGTGGCATAACAAAGTGTTGTGGTTCAAGCGTTACATCTTCTGTGCATCTCTGCAGGATGCATACGCCTAAGAGCAACAGAGACAAGTCGATTCCCCAAAGCAAGCACTTGTAATGAGCTTAGACCCTGAAGGCAAAATACGTTTGGGAAACTGCTAATACCTAGGTCAAATGTCAGTCTAGAGCTGGGATGGTCCCTTAGGAATTGTCACTTAGCAGTTAAATTTAAATTAAAACCAAATGAAGTTCTCAACTGATTAAAAGTTTAAAAGCTGCCATTGCAGGCATTATCTAAGTTAGCTGTAACATTTCACAGCAGCTCATGTCACAGTCTGGCAGATTTGGTGGGAGAGGTGCTCATGTGTATTGTTTAAGAATCTCCTAGAGAAAGAGCTGTGTGTGGATGATAGGAGGAACCACCAAAATCAAGGTCTCCTGTGAACGTGTGTCCCTCTCAGCATTTCTGCTTAGTGCGGCTCCTAGGACCTCACCTCAGTCCTCAAGGAAACATTCAAGACCCTGTTCCATTTAAGACAGGACACTATGAGTGGACTTCGTCAGACTGCAGAGCCACAGGGCATTATGTACAGTTCAGTATCTAAAAATTGTACAATTGCAAATGCTTTGCAGGTGTTTGGGTGAAAGATGCTATACAGCTCTAGAACCACTCCTACAAATCTTCAGTTAGTCCGTACTTTGTGAAGTTATTTCTAATATGTTGTTATATCCTTATGATATGTGTGACAAAAGCATAAGAGACCTCCCTCATGCTTCTGATTTTCTGCATAAATGCTGGGGTTGCCATGTGATCAGCACTAGCTTCACAGCTAAGTGCCTTGCACTGATGCTTTCCAAGTAAGCTCCCTGGGAGCTGTATGGGCTTGTCAAAGGGTTAACATTTGTCCTATTGATACAAAAATGCCTTTAGACATTGCGATTCTTGAAAACCACTGCCTGAACCATTGAACCCCTTTGGAGTTAGAAAGCTGTTCATCCACCCTCAGGAGGAAAGATGAATGGTGAACAGAAAAGTTACAGTCCATGGTCAGGCTGAGCAAACATGTAACTTTTGGAAAGCAGTCAAAGGAAGCTGAAAAACCCTCTTAGATACGGAGCTGAGCATGAGTCATCCAGGGAAGTCAAAATAGACTGCTCAAGTACCTCACTTCAAAGCCTTCAACACCATCAGCTCTCAAGCATCCCAGGAATGTCATTGCTCTTCAGAGGAGGCGGAGAGGGATTGCTGTGTGTCCTGCATTCATCTCCTTCCTAAGGAGAAGATTTAATAGAGCCCTTTACAGAACACTCGGTGTCTGCTCCCTCCTGGGAGGCTGCTGGGTAAGCATTTCCTAATTTCAATCTAGACTATATTGGTCAAGTTCTGAGCTCAATCTCATGCCAACTTTATACCAGAGTACTTGCAACAGGTGATTCATTTCAGATTTACTTAACTGAGAAGAGAATAATGCTTGCTGACTCTCATGAACTGCAATGAGATCAGCATCCAACTTTGTCTTTATACTATCTAAATACCTGTTGCTGACAACAGGCTTCAGCAGATGTGATGGAACAAGCTATGCACAGAGGTGGGCTATAGCTGCCCACCATCCCGGGCTAACTTTCCCAGGTGTACTCCTGGCAGACACTGATCACCCGTGGTGGGTACTGTTTATGCTACAGACAGCGATGTACAGTCTGCCAATCCTACTGGCAATGCACAGGTGTGTTCATACTGCTTTCATACTAGTTTTGTGCTGTTTTCAGCCAGAGAGTGAAGTTGAAAATCAGTATCTGATTTTGTAAAGTATTTCAAATGCAGCTGGTCATTCGGATGTGAAATATGTCCCTTTAAAAATGCAGTGCTATCTACAGGAATATTTCAATTTTACTTGTAATTCTCAATTATTATTAGTTTTTTTATTTGTGAAAATTGAAGTGAGAAGTTTCTCGCTGCCTTGCCAGATAGCTTTTAGCAGAAACAGCAATCATCAATATCCTTTGTAACGTAAGCCTCAAAATTCTGTTTCTGCAGATCTCTTCCTCTGAACTTGTATTATTTTTACTTTTTTAAAAAATCTCATCTCCATTATAGATGAAAAAGTAAAAGCTGAGAAGTTCAAAGGATCATACTTTAAGTTAGGAGGAAAAGACTGTATTTGTTTGTCAAATATTTATTTGCTTGGAGCAGGACAACCCAAGTCCTGCCATTGCAGCCACTGGTGGAGCTGCGAATAGCTTTGCAAATGAATAGAAGAAAATGATTAAAATAACAAAGCAAAATGTCAAAGCAAAGAGGACCACAACACAATGAAACAGAAACTGGAGAGGGAATGTGAAGTGTTAGAGCCTGAACACAATTGCTTGCATTGGAACCTGACCAGCGTTCCATAGCTCTTCTCCTATGGAAAGTGTTATAGGAACTTTATAAAGTTCAGGATTCGGTTTGTGCCTTGTCCAAGAAATGGATTTAAAAAATAAATGTGGGTGCCACAGAGGATTCTCACTTTGAGGAGAACCTGTGAGCAGGCCACAGATTTGGTCTAGGCTAAATATAAGTACAGCATCTAGGTGATTTAGGTGCCAAAGTCTAATTTTCCAAAATGACTTAGATGCTTAGGCCCAGATCCAGCAGTATGCTTAGGCTCCCACCCGGGACACAGGAGCTTAAATACCTATTACATATATGTACTTTGTTGGACCTGGGTGCTGAAGCCCAAATCTCAGTGTAAGTCTATAACATATAAGCTGTTAAGTCACTAAGCACCTTCGAAAATATTACCTGGGCTTATGGGAAACACAGATTCCATGGAATTTAGCACTTGGAAGCACAGTAAATCAGACTAGCTCAGTTATATTGGTAAGCCTGGGCTATCAATTTATACTGCACTTCTTCCAAGCTGCATGTCTAGTTTTAGGAAATCCAGTTGTCTGGACTGCCTTGGCAGTCAGCAGCGATACACATGTGCCTCCAGAGGGAGATTACCTGGATGGCAAAAATGAGTAAACTGAGTTGCCCAGTCTCCATGTTAGGTGAGATGGTTCCACCCTATGTGTTCATGGTGGACATGGGTTTAAGAGTTTTGCTGCCTGGGGGCCAAAGTGAATGACCCTGGTAGCCCAGTGCCCTAAAGTGACCTGAGTCCCTCCTTCCATAATGTCTTCTACCTTGACATCTATCAATTGGTGTAAGGGGTGTTATCCCAGCTGTTGCTCCAATTGCTTGAAGTAAAGCAAGCATTTCAGGGCTCTGCTGCACCAACCACTTACAACTATAATTCACCAAGGGCTTAATCTTGCCACAAGACCAGGCTCAGAGCATTTCTGAGCAGTCAAGTCTCAAAAAGGCTGGGCCCCATGACTCGGGGTCAGTGATAGAAACATCTGTAGAGAGGATAGCAGGGAAAAAACATAGGTTTCTCTGTTGTGCCAGTTTCAGGTCAGTACATCCACTCACGAAGCCAATGTGACTAAGGCAGCTGCCCTCAATTATGCCGAATTTTTCCATAATAAGACCTTGGTGGTGTTTACATTGGAGTCGGCGTAATTAATGGATGCTGTGTGCACTGGTGCCACTACACTGCCTGCCTTACAAAAGAGATTTACTGTAACTGGAAAAAAGCCCAAACTCAAAAGGCTATAATTGTTTTAATAGCAAATTAAAGCAATGTAGGATGATACTGTGTTAAGGCCTCTTGTGTAAATGCCGTGGGCAGCAATGCAGGAATAGCTGAGATATCACTGTCAAAGATGGCCCCGGAGCTGTACTTTGGAAAGATTCATTACCCATGTCTGAGGACACCAACAGGAGAAATGTAACTTAGGGTTAACAAGCAGTACCCATCTTCTCTGACTTCCAACTATCTAGTTAGCTGAGAGATTTATGTTAGAAGATGGAATTTGGTGCCTACATTATGTTGAAGCTGACAAAACTGGGTCTTTTCTATGAATCACTTCAGGATTTGATCTAGATTTTTCTGAAGTCAGTGGGAACTGTGTGTGTTCAGCCCTTTTTAAACAGAGCCTATTACTTATGGACCTAAATATGGATATAGATGCCTTCTTTTAGATCAACAAATATGAAAATACAAGGCTCTGAGTTCTCAGGCTGCAAGTAACTACACACTAGCAAGTTATAAGAAGGATAAGACCAGCAGCCAACTTCACAGAAGGGTTAGGAAATTTACCTGATGTTGAGTACCACATCCCTCTGCGTAGCAGTACTTTTATAAAGGCGAAATATTTCATTATCTCTGAAGTGAGGGCAGATGTTCAGCTCCAAACCACAGCATGGTCTGTTCCGCTCTAATTGAAATGAAGACAGGCCAACATGCAGCTTTTCACTGTCCTTGCCTTGAACACATGTGTAGAGCAGAGATTCAGGACTGACCAAAGCTGTTTAAAGTGCATCATTTGCTAAGCACACCTCCATCTGCAGACCCACCTGGAAATGGGAAAGGCTGACACAGCAGTCATGAGAAGACTACAGGACTGTAGAAGTTAGTGCTAGAGGAGCTTTTTCATGCTTTATGAGTTTAGGGTTTTTTTTCTTTCTTTGCCTGTTTTTGCATGTGTGTAAATGTCTGAGCTTATGCTCAACCTTTCTGAGGACAACAGTTGTTTTGATGAGGCTCCTGCCAACTTACCTGTGAAGTCGGGGATCATGAACCCACCAGGGAGGATGGCCACCAGTGGCCTCAGCTCTACCACCTGTCCTGGGTGGAGAGCCAAAACAAACTCTGTCTTTGCAAGCTAAGGCTAGAAGGTTCCACCTGTATGAGGAACCTCTCTGTGTCTTGAGAGCTGGTGGGTTTGTACAACTCTGCCATACCCTGGGATCTCCCATAACTTGTAATGCTTGTGTTAAAAACTTTTGGAACTGGGAAATGGAGACTAGGAAAAGAAATTGCTCACACTCAAGAGACACTGTTTGTCTTGGAGCATAGTCTGATGGTTTGCATGGGTCCTTGGAATGCAAGGCCAGCTGGGTATCTCACTGTGTGCCACATAAATTGTGCTTTTTCATTTTTACTTTCTTCAGATGACTGTTTAGGTTCAGGGAAATATGCAAGCCAGAGAAATATTCCTTGTGCCATGAAAAAAAGAGAAACTGTGTTCCTCCCAACCAGGTGCTCTGGATCTGAACTGGAGCAGGGAGATCCCTGAACACTCACAGATGCTGCATTCAGGCACCTCCAGGCAACGGCGGCGCTCAGCTGCCACAAATACCTGCACACAGTTCTGGCTGCTCTTGGTTAGCCACAAACTGGAGAGGGCTGTGAGCTCAGTGACAACACAGTGACCACAAAGTGGGGTACTTCCAAATAATTTAGACACATGCAGTAAAAAGGAGTGCATTTGCTTTGATCTATCAGCTTTTATCATTTGTAAACATTTATTAATTGACTGTGTCAGGCCCAGATCCTTATCATCTTCTAGTCTAATTTCCCTTGTTCGATACATTTCCTCCACTATAAAAATACCCATCACCCACCCCTGTCAGCACAGATTAAATCTAACGCTCTTTCTTTCAGCTCCTCTCCCCAGTGAGGTTGTAAAGCTGTCAGCTCCACACTTGACAAGAGCCAGGCTGCCTTCCTTCCCTTTGTCTCCTGAAGGAGGAAAATATTTAGGTGTCACTGGCTGGATGACTGCTGTGGAAGTCAACAGACCTCAACCAATCCGTTGATCTGAGGCCATGATAGGAAAGAAGCATTTCCACTGTGAGCAGCTGTGACATTCCTGGTGGTTGGGGCTGAGGCATATCTCCTGCCCCACTGGTATCTTCAGCGCCCACTATCAACACCCTCACTGCCCACCAGATTTCCACATGCTGACACTCAGCCCCTTGAAGATGGCAAGGGTTGCAGAGGAGCCTTCCAGGAGTCTGCATGTTGGCTCATCAGGGAAGCAACTATGCTGCATCCGTTTGAGTCTCCAGGCTCCTGGCATTAAGAAGACATCTAAACAGCTTTCCACTCTTGAAGACACTGGCTCCTTGAGTAAGAGGGAGATAAAAAAAAGCACAGCTTAAGGGTCAAATGTTTTCCAAAGCTGCTGGCTGAGTGTTAACATCATTCCCCATGCCTGGCTTTATAAAGAAGAGCAGGAGAGGTGTCTGTTGGCAGCATGTGAGTCTCTGTGTTTTTAGTAAAAGTGGTGATGTAAGACCCCTAAAATCCTTTCCTGTGGATGCTCAGTAAATGGACTTCTTTCAGCAGTTTTCTACTTTTATCTTTAGCAATCAAGACATAGATGCTTCAGGGTCTGCAACCCTGTTGAATTCTCATGAGCGATGCCTGACCATCGCTGCAGGTAGCTGTGAGGCTGGATGGCCTCTTTGTCTGCAGAGTGAGCAAAACATGCAATTTCACTGATCGGGGGGACAGGAGGAAAAACTGTCTAACAAAAGCAGAGCAGAGATCCTTATCATCTGTGGCACAGTAGGAAATGACAGGAGAAGAAAATGGTCCGAATCCAGTGGAAAAGGGCATGTGACATGAAGCAAAGCACCACAGGACCGAGCTGGGCAAGCATCAGGCCCTTCTGTGTGGTCCAGGCATGAGGGCTGCACAAGCTGCTGAACTGCAGCAGCTACCCTGGGCTTATCAGTAGCCCATGGCAAATAGGAGGCAATTTGGTTTTGCGTAATCCTCTTTGATTACTGGTTTGGTAATATAAGGGCTTAAAAAAAAATCTTGCATCCTGCCCCTCCCCACCTAATTTAAAGTGTTTTCAAGCTACAGCAGTTTCCTGATCTGGTCCAAATAACCCCACAAATGTCAGGGTGATGGAGGGGACCATGCACAAGTGTGTGGCAAAAGTGAACAGCCAGGAGCAGGATTTCCTCGGGCAGGTGCCACTGATGAAGCACCCCAGTTATCACGTGATAGATGAAGGTGTGTTATCTCTTCTTTGCTGTGAGCTGAGGGCACACACACCACTGATTACGGCTGCTCAGCTGACACCTTGGCCACTTGTTCAGATCCCACAGCCCGCCCGTGTGTCTGAGCCCTAAGTGTCTTTTCTTTGTGATAAAGGGTGTTTCAGAATGGTCCTAGGAAATATCCAAAATGTAGCAGGGCAAACTTGATGTAGCTCCTGCCACAGATTACTCTGGAGCTGTTCTTACTTCCATATAACTTGTGACATCAGGCTGAGAGGCCTTACAGTATGTTTAATGTGCATGTTAGCACTCCATAAAATATTGACTATGCTTAAATAAATGATGCAGCCAACTTTCAGGGAAGAAAGTGCTTATTTTGTCAACACAAAATATCCCCCAGTGCCTTTATCTTCATTAGCTGGTTAGTGGTAAGAAAGTTCTCTGAACGAGGTCTTTGTAATGGACTTCACACAACGTCATTTGTCAGTGGAGGCTGAATTAGAACTGAAAATCTGATATTGCCTTTAAAAAAGTAGAGCTTTTTAATCTGAGAATGTCAGAAAGATTACTTCAAAACTTTCTTTCAAAAAAAGCTTGCAAAGAAGACATTTGTCAAAACCAAACCTTTCACACAAAATGTTTTGACATGAATGAATCTGCATTTTTACGGAAGTATCCTATAATTGAAAAAATCCCCAAAGCACCTCAGATCTTTCTGATTCACCTCCTCACTACATTGTGTGTGTCCTCCAGGTGTCCCCAGCATCACATGGTCTCAGGTAGACTTTCTGTGCAGGGCTAATTTATTGGATTAACTACTTAACCCACCAAGCAATGTGGACCAAAAGCCTGGATTCAGCCTACTGAAACTTAGGAGCTAAGATGAAAGGCATGATTTGACAGCAAAATAGTTCCTAGTTTCCCTCAACAGTCTGTAAACATGGCCAAATTGTACTAACATCTCCGTCCACTTCAGAGTAGGTAAGAATTTTATATCTAGGCAGCCACAGCATCTGTTAGAGCCTTTGCTCTTGCACGCTGAGGACCATTACCATTTTCATGCAATGTCAGTATAGATGTCCTTCAGGTGAAACCAAAGAGCAGACCCCAAACCAGGCTGGTTCAGGAGAGACTGTGCCTCCATAGCTATGTTTCTTCTTCATGTCTCTCTCACCATTTCTTCTCTCTGGCTGTTCACCACATCTCTTTACATTCGTTTTCACAAAAATCTTAACAAACAGCTGTTTTTAATAATGTATCATTTGAGGCTCTTTTATATACTTTTGCTGCATCAATTATTGAAGGCCAGCACTGGTGCTCTGTTAATAAAGTGGAGGGTTTGGGGTTGTTCATTTCTATTGGTGAATTTTTTCATGGGAACTTTGTCCTCATAGAAGGTATTTGCCAGGTAGACTGAGGCCCTGCTGCCACAGGACATGCAACTCTGTGGCACTTTTCATCAGTAACCTGAGTACATCTGCTGTGAGAAATCAGCTCAGCCCCCACAACCTGGGCAGGTGTTGATGTTACTAGAGTAATCCCAGCTGTGATAAAGAAGTCTCCCCACTGCAAACCAATACACAGAGAGGGCACCTCTCCCAGGCCACCCTGAAAACACCTGGAAGTAGCCATCCTCCTGTGTCCTCCTGTGCCAATCAGAGCTGATAGCCAAAATTTGAACCAGATTGTCCCCAGCAGTTGCTGCACTAGCCAAATGATGCTGGAGAAACCAACATTGTTCATGGCCACAGGCAATTAAAATGTTAAAATCAATGTTAGCAGAGAGAGCTAAGTAGGATGCTCAGTTCTGCTGTCCATAGGCCAGGAAGCACTACTGAGACCTGCCAGTCCAGATGAACCTGCCTCCTGACTTTTTTCTAAGGCAGGAATAGTTATCTCTGAACATGAATGTTTCCATTCTTTCAAAAAATGTTGGCTTGGTTTTTATTTTGAAAACTTTCTGGACAGAAAATGTCCACCTGTCTCAACTTGCTACTTTCATTTTGCAGAGGCAAAGGTCATTCTCAGAGCTGTTGGTACCTCAGTGGTAGGGAAGCCACTTTGTGTGACCTTAAGATCGTAGAATGATTCAGTTTGAGCGGGAACTTGGGAGGTCTTTAGTGTAAACTCCTGCTCGAGGCAGGGATAGCTCTGGCATCAGACCAGGTTGCTGAGGGCTTTATCCCTGAAATCTTGAAAACCTCCAAGAACAGACATAGGGCAATCTCTCTGGGCAA
This sequence comes from Rhea pennata, assembly GCF_028389875.1. Taxonomy (NCBI): domain Eukaryota; kingdom Metazoa; phylum Chordata; class Aves; order Rheiformes; family Rheidae; genus Rhea; species Rhea pennata. Next base: position 12,435,123 of record NC_084681.1, read on the forward strand.
CTAGCTGCAATGCTTGAGTGTCCTCATGGTGAAAAACTTCTTCCTTAACAATTTGCATAAATTCATGGAAAGAGTAATTTACCTGCTCTCACTGTGGCACAAACCCTGATTCCAAGCATGTCAGACCATCACAGTGATTTCAAAGGCAAAGCAGTGTTCATGAAAGTTATCATAAAAGCAGCCTTGGAAGGGGAACTACTTAGTTTGCCTATACACCAGTGCTGCCTAAATGTTCCCATGTTGTTCAACTCCTGTCCTTCTCAGTAATGGAGCCAAGTAGCCAGGCATCAATTAGTGCCCATGGTGAATGGGTTGTGTGAGAGGATATCTTCTGTTCGAATAACAGTGACTGAGATTTGTCTACTTGTTTCACAATGGCCTGTGAACAGTGTGCAGAAGTTATTGGCTTTCCATCACCCCCAGCCAGAGCTGATACCTACCTGGTGACCTACAGGTGAAAGCTTAGGTAGCTCATTATCAACCTTTGGATCAGGCGCTCCTGCAGAGAGAGATTCTTTTAGTTAAGTTTTACATTATCTTAAGACTTCACCAAGATCTAATATACAGACAGCATCCTGAGGGCTCAGTCAGTATCGTTCTAACTTCAAGAGCTGACATGGATTAAGTAGATAAATGTGTTAAAAACACACCACAGTTGTATCTGGCCTTTACCTTAGCCGTTAAAACTAGGGGTGGAGAAAAATACAACTAGAAGCGTGCAAGTGGATGAACTCGCAATGAAAGGTGCTTCAGCATAGGTGTATACCAGACTCGTTTTAGCAGGATTATTGCATCCATGCCACAATTTGCCATCACTCAGCTGTGGGGCTAAAAGTAGATCACTGAGCTAATTCCAGGTTGAAGTAGCCACAGCACCAGAAAAGAGGGAAGAGATTTATTTTTAATTCAGATCAGTTACTGGATACAGTTTTTAATGCAGGCCTCCAAACAATTGCATTGGCATAACCAACGGGTGTGTAAACTAGGGAGGTGTGTGTGTCCTAGGCCAGATTTGCTGCCAAAGCCAAGGTGTCCTGAAAGTGCTGCCTCAGAGGGGAAATACGTCCCCATCTGGCTGTAGGGAATGCATGGTAACACTGAGGTAAAATCCTTAATGAAACCAAGGCAAATACGGGGTTTGGTTTGTGGATTTTTCATGGGTCAGCAGGTTGAAGTGAAAAAATATGAGCAAGTCTAAGGTTTACTGTAACCTGAGGACTACTGTTAAAATTGCAGCTGCCTGCTATTCCATGGGTTTTATTCAGTATTAGTTATCTGACATGTTTGTTAATCTGATATAAGTTTGGGTCCTTTCAAATTCCCTTGCTATCCAAGCTGTAAGATCTTTTGCTTTTTCTGCCCTGTTGGTTCATCGTCTGGTCTCCTCAGGAGCAATCTACCTCTCCTTGGCCATCTCAGATGTTGTCATTTCCCACTTTCACTGTTGTTATGTACTCTGCTCTCTGAACTGAAGCTGCTGCCCTGACTGTGTGCAATGGGGTCTTCTTGTTCCCCATTCCTTGTCTGGGTAACAAATATCTGTGAACCCAAGGAGACAGTGTGGGAAACCCACTCAAGGCTTGATGTTTGCCTGGTATGAAATCAGAATGATGCCTTGAGATCAGGTCATCCCTTCTCCCGTTTCACATGACAGCTCCATATTTTATGGCCTAGTCTTACGTTGGAGATGCCAAGATGGGTCTGCGCTTGTAGAGGGGATGCACTTTGTACCCTGCTTTGCAAGAGCAGGGCATGTTCAGGTTACTAGCTATAAAATGGTGCAAAGACCACATGGCAAACTGAATGGAGCAGAAGACCAGGAGACCACATGATGGAGGCTCTGGTCCTGGAGCTGAATGAGTTCATGATAATGGGTAAATCTCCTCTCTCTTTCTTCTCCTCCTGCCTTTGGTTTCCAGGGAGATCACTGGAGATGTGGACTATATTTTACAATGTGCTTGCAGCTAAAGAAGGGGCAGCTATTGCTTCATGAGGAAGACTATGGGTTGGCATCTCAAGGCAGGCTCAATGTAGGACTACTGCAATAGCCCTGGGCTAGTCCCACTCCTTTTTTTCTCAGAAAGATGGAAGAAGCATTAGGCACATATTGAATTCAGTTGTACCCTGAGGTTACACTTCTTTCTCTTTTAAAACTGGAAAGGAAATTGGTTCACATTTTTTGCTTAAGATGCAATGGCAACCTGACTGACACCTTGATTTTTTTTCTCCTTTATTGTTATTATTATTATTTTCCCCTCCTACATGGTCAGCTGTGCCTGGTTGCTAATGAGAAAAGGCCAAGGAAATCAGCTGAGTGTACCTCCCACTTCCTTTAATAAAAAGCTGTTGTTAGAGCAAGATTCACGGAGAAAGTTTGCTTTGTTAGCCTAATCCACACTCCCTCATTGTTTCATACTGCTGAGAATTAAAGAGATGAACATTCCCATGCTGTTAATCTGGTAGCAATAAGACAGGGAAGCTGCTGTAGTTTACAGACTGTACAGCATACCACAGCTAGACAGATGTTTGACTACAAGACACTGTATTTAAACACTGGTCGTGGCTTCCGCCTCATGTTTTTCATTCTGATATATACAGTAAGCCCTAAAAATCCCATAGAGCAGCCAATCATTTTATTATCGACATATCGAGTTTTGGCATCTGGTGGCATGCCCACCACCTGGAATAATACTGTTTTTGATTTGATGCCTTTCTTTAGAGCATCATTGAATGACTGCGCTTGGATGAAAGAGAAGCGGGTTTCAGCATTTAATAAATGTACCTATTTTGAAGGCTGAGGGGTGTGAACTGCTCTACAGTCACTGGGAGATATGCAAATAGAGAAAGAAGAGGTGGGAAGCCAGGCCCAGGTCCTGATCTTTCCTTCCTGATGACCTGCGTGACTTCAGGCAAATTGCTTAATGCCTCTGTGCCTCAGTTTCCTTCATCTCCAGCACAATGTGAGGAGAAATTCATGCTTTTTAAGCTGCTCCTCACCATTGCATTACAGACCACATAAAAAGCCTGTCCCCTCTTCCTATGAGGGATGGTCCCCACTCTCCCAAGAAGGGGGTCCACGAATCCCTCATAGCGTGACGGTAAGTCACAGACAGTGGTTAGAGATCCCTTTTTTGCCCTGTTTGTCCAGTGCTGCACCAGGTTCCAGGCCACAGCAGGAACTCAGATAATGACAGGAAATAGAAACGATTAATATTGATCAACATCTGTGGCACTTGATGAGATGGGAAAGTGGGGGGGGGAAGCCCTACATGCTCGCAGCTCCCCAGTGAGTAACTCAGGACTAATGGGCTCCTTGCTGCTGCACGAAATCACTGCTCCAGAAATGGAAATTTCCTCAGAAAAGTGTTTGGAAAGGCATGGGGCTGAACAGGCAGGCTTTGCATAGCATATCCTCCTGCTAAGCAAACTGCTTCAGAGTGTAAGAGGAAAATATAATTAAAAAAAAAAAAAAGGTTTTATTTTTATACAACCATTTTCCCATGATGTTTCCTGCAGCTACTGGCTATTTTCAGCCTCCTTTTTGCCTTGTTCCATGCTGGCCTGCCCAACTCTGCTGCAGGGCCAGGCTAGTTTCACTCCACCCATCAGTGCATCTAAATTGAAAATCACTTCCAAAAAGGAGTGGAGTTAGGGCCCTTGTCAGACAGGAGTGCTTCACTGCGTGCTCCCAGCCTCTGGCCATCTCCACCCAGGAGTTGGGAGAACCCAAACATGGCTAGGAACAAGCAGCGCCCCTCACACCCTGCTCCACCGAGTGCTGCCTCTCGACAGGTCCTCACTGCTGTGCAAGGCTTTCTACAGGCTTCAGTGGGTTTAGGGTTAGATCCTGTGTGCCGGTCACTCTTAGGTATCTAAATAGCTCCATTAATTGTAGATATGGCTAAAAGACTGATGGATGAGAAAGGACAAGTCTCCCCCACCCCAATTAGTACTTCATCAAACGCAGGGAATACCCCTCCAGGTACTAAAATAGGCTTGGTGGGATGAAGCTATCTGCATACCTCTTTGACAGGGAGGTAATGGAGTGAAATTATCAGTCAATATTTAAATACAGACAAGATCTAAGCTCTTTCCGCGCTGCGAGTTAGCCCATTGTGGAAATGGCTCCCTGCGCCCTGGATCCCTCATTTTTTATCATGCTACATTACCCGCAGGGCTTTTGCATTCCCACACCACTTGACCTCTTGACTCTGTTATCTCCATCTTGGAACAAACAAGAAACATTTTATTCCCACCAGCAAACTGTCATTCACATCAGCAGCTTCTGCTCTAACTTCTTGGCTTGTTTTTCTTCCAGCCTCTTGCCTGCCCCAGTGGGAGCTCTGCCTTCTTGAGGTGGAAAATACAGGCATAATAAATCCTCTCTTCTAAATGCTTTCAAACCACTTGCTCTTTCTTAAAGTGGCAGGGCAGATTTATGAATTTTTTTTTGCCCCTCCCCCCCAATTAATTTATTCTTTTCTCTTCCCGGGTATCTTTCAGTCAGTCATAAAAATAAATAGGAGGGCCTGGCTGAACACAACATCAGGTAACAGTTGGATTGGTCAGCTGTGATCATTATAATTAAGATAATTCTCAAGTCCCTTGCACCATTGTGGAGCTAGGAGGGATGGTTGGAGATAACAGGCCCAACTTGACCAAGATAGCAAGTCTTGTAACACTAGCTCATTTAATCAGTCCTGTGTAATTCCATAATTTACTAGCTGCCCTCTGATTTTAATAAACAACTTGGCACCCTTTTAAGCAAATCCTACAGGTAGATTAGATTTGCGTCCTGCAGTGAGGGTTTGGGAAGCATGTTGGATAATGTGATTGACTGAAATGCATGCTGAGCTTTGCTAGGGTGCAGACAGTAATGATGCAAAGTGAAAAGTTAAGCTGTTGCGGAGGATCTTCTTTCTGCTTGTGCACGCACATACAAAAACACACATTTGCAAATGGATTGGTGCTGCAGTTTCTGAACCCATGCATGGTCTTGAGCATGGCTTTGGATCACAGCTGCCTGCTGCACCTGCCTACGTGTGGGCTGGTAAGGTTTTGCTTGTCATCCCTCAGTGCACAGAGTACAGTCTATTTGCCCCTGTTTAGAAAGGGGCTTTGTGTTCTCTGCAGGCAGATCTGTGATTGCCTGTGGTGCTTTTCTGCTGAACAGGAGTCATCAGGCACTGGGACCTTCCTCTGTGCAGAGTAGGCAGGAAGGAGCTTCATTTGCCTTCACTGTTGGCTGCAGCAAAATTCAGTTTGGGGAGGAGAAGAGTTGAGAGAGGGCTGGAGCAAGTTTGTATACATGGACCACGGGATCAGAGGAGTCCCTCACCCAGAAGCGGTAGGCAAAGCTCACACAAGCTTATCAGGCCCGGTGAGAGGCAGACCTTCCTCTAGCCCAGTAGGTAGTGATGGTTGAGGCTGCTGCAAATCAAGCACTGAAGGGATGAGCGAGAAGCACAGGGTACCAGGCAGCAGCCTTCTGACGCCCCCTCCTCCTGCTGTCCCCCTTGCTCACGGAGCAGAGCTGGCCACAACTCACTCATGGAGCCAGAGTGGATTGGCAGGGCCCAGATCAGGGTATCTGCATGTTATTTCAGGCTTTGCAGAAAACTCCCTGCATGACCTTAAGCAGTTTACTGGATCTGCCTGTCATTTAAGTGCAGCCTGGGCCTGATTTCAAGAATTGATACCAATTGTCTAATTTTTGCTTAGCTTACGGTGAAGTTAATCCAAGCCCTTGAGCTTTCTAGGTGGAACTAACATGCACGTGCTTGATACCTTCATATTTGGTTATGATGTCCTTTGTGTGGTTGGGCTGAAAGGGCACTGAGGCACTTTAGATGATGAGTGATGACCGAGCAGCATGGACAGAAGGTGCTAAGATGTCCTTCCTCTATGCACAGCTGTGACCCACCTCTCCGTCTGCCCATTTATGCAATGGGGACAGTGTGATTCACATGCTCCCTCCATAGAGAAGTAGTGGAAACCGGTTTCCAGGTGGCTGTGAGGAGCATGGCTGCTACAGCAAAGGGTACCACATCGATGCCTGCAGATAAATGACTACATCCATTGTAAGGACTTGGTAAAGCCCCCATTGAAATAAATGGCAAAACTCCCAGAGATTTCAAAGGGATCAGTCCTGAATGTTTGTAATTCTCTTTTAGACTTATCATATATCCTCAGCACTCTGTGCTATTTCCATAACAAGAGGTACGGCATTCCCTTACTTCCATGTTTGTTAAGTAACAAAGAGAGATTTCAACGGTTGTAGCCTTCCCAAATTTGTCAGGCACCAAACAGTCTCCCTCTGGCTCCATGTGAGCGTGTTCCCAAGCATAGCGCCTCGTTAGTGTTGCGATGGGATGTTGTTCAGATGCTATGAATATGCATCAGGGCTATGGTTGGGGTTTTGTTGGCATACACAGTGACTTTGTCATTTGATGGTTTCCAGGGCTGTTTTAATCAACATGCACATTTCGCGTGTCAGCTTATTTCACTTCGCTGGTTATTATTTTATTTACAAATATTCTGGCAGTTGTTCGAATCCCTTATCCTGCCCTGTGTGCTTGTAACTTTCCTGCTCTCTGCTTTGCACCACTCTCAAGCCAGGGTCTATGGTGTCCCTCACTTTCTCATGGGGAGGAATCAAATTTACTCTCCACTGAGCTTTACTTTGCTTCATTCCCCATTTCAAAATATCGATCAAACTAGGGAGGAAGAAGGAAGCAGAGCTACTCACACAAATGAGATTCACAACAGCATGTAGAGTCCTAGATACCAGGGTTCAAATGGTTTAGACAGAGATACAGTAGTGCCAAGGCCATCAGGGAGGCATCTTAGTTGTTTTAGTAGAAGCTCTTGAGCTGTATCTCAGAGATACGGGATTTATTGTATCTGGTCAGAGGGAAGACAGGAATTAGTACTAGAGTGCAGTGCTGTTGTAGGCAAATGAAAAAAGCCAAAGAGACCGCCTGAGAGAGGCTAGGGAGCTCCCAGAGCCTGGAGAGAGACCAATGCTAAGGAAGCACGAAGGAGAAAGGATTGAGGGGGGCAAGGTCATGAGAGGTAGAAGGCACAAGTTGGAGAGGAGAAGCTTGAAGCTGATCTTTCAGGGCTCAGGAAGCCAATGAAGGATCCAGCCAGCGCAGTAGGAGTGTGTGTGCCTGTGGGAGGAAGATGAATTTTGCAGTAACAATTTGGACACACCGAAGTGGAGAGTGGGAAGAAGAATGTCTATAATGCTTCAAATATGCACTTGTCCATCTGCATAAACAGCTCTGTCACGTCCAACACATAACTGCATGTTTGTGGAGAACTGGGGGGAAGCTATCTTTTCCGGTCTTTAGCACAAGTACTTTTCCTCCAAACACTCACCAGAGTCCATGTTTTAAAGGAAAGGTGCCTGCCAGGAATTTGAAAATAAGTATTCAATCCATGCTCATGTGCCTTGGAGCATTTCCCATCAAAACTGCCAAGATGTCCAAACCTGAAATGAGCAGCACAGCATCTTTAATAATTCACCGACGGATGCTTTTAAAAAATGTGTGGTTTATATGCATGCCAGCACTGCCCCTCCTTCCCTCCCTTCTTCCACGTCTCCCCTTCCTCTCCTTTTCTTGCAGGTGGTCTATTTAATTTCAATTTCAAGCTGCTGCCTCCTGCTTTGGTTCAGCAAAATGACGTGTCTTGACCTATTCATTTCATGTTTCCAAAATCCTTTACATTTCCTGCCTCCCCCCCAACTTAAAAAAAAAAAAAAATCCAACTCAAAAACTTGAAGATTTTCCCTGCATCTGTAGAAAATCTGGGCTCACTTATACCTGTAAAAATAGTTGTTTCCCTTACAGGAAATGGCTTGCTTCAGCACCTGAATTTTGTTTTGTTTCTCTACTGGTGAGATTTTGATAAATCTCTGCCTGATTTCTGAAAGAAATAGCCAAATGCTATGAAAGATAAATTAACTGTTTGGGTCACATGTGCAAAGGGCTTCAGTTTTTCTTTTCAGACCTCAAGATCTTCCCAGTTTTGTACAAAGACTGAGAGACTCTAGGCAAGAAGAGGGCTTTGTGGCAGGCTTTGGGCAACCAAACTAGAGGAGCCAGTCAGTGTCCTCAGGAGTTTGCAGTGAGAGCAGACAAGCCAGGAATGGAATGAGAGCCTTATCTTGAGGAAGAATGTTGCAACAGAACCCGACTGATCCCTCCTGTCCTTAGGCACCTAAATTGGGAATCTATTTCAGGATTTCTCTCACCAAATCTTGTATGTGTCAGCCACTCACTTGTAGGCATATTTAGATACATTGCATCTCAGTTGCTATTGATGAAGGCATCTGGGACTGGGCAAGGAGATGAACTCAGGTCCCCAACCCAAGTGACAAAGCCAAGCTTTCCTCACATGCTGCCTATCACTGCATGCTCAGAAAAGAAGTGTATGGCACTGATGTTGAGGAGTGAATGCTGAGGAGCGAAACTTGCTGCTCTTTGGAAATGTGCCTCAAAGGAGATATGTTGTCCTCCTTGGAGGAAGAGACATGGGTAGGACCATTGGCTTCACTCTTACTGGGGGCTAGCTATTGCCTAGCTCCACATACACGAGCAAGAGAGGGTTTTGCACCTTTAGCAAGGAAGGAAGGAAGGAAAACACTGTAGGAAATGTATTCCAGAAGGAAAACACCAGAGTAGGTCTGTGTGATATGACCAAAAGATGGTGCCAAGTCCTCAGTGGTCATAACTCATCCTAGCCCACTGTAATTGGCTCTGCATATATACAGACCAAATCCATGATACAAACTGGTTTCTTTCGCCAGCTTGCCATTAAATTCTACTTTAAATGACACCAGTTTGAAGATGTTGTCCTGCTTCTTTTCTATACATATGTATATATGTGTATAGGTATGTGTGTGTGTCTGAATGGACGTGTAGGTTTATTAAATTTGGGTTCACTTTTTTCACATAAAGCAGAAAGTGTTTGGTATAAGTAATAGAGCAAATCATCCTCACAGATACAGCTTGTCATCTGCACCGCAACTTCAAACGCATCCCTGCAAAAGCAAGGAAATGAGAAGTTAAGCCACTCAGCAGCACAGATCTTGTTCTCCTCTGCTCACACCAGCAGCAGAGCCACCACTGCAGACCACACAGCTCCAGCAAAACTGCCCTCCAGGGAGGGGGGAAGGAGGTGTTGAAGTCCCTCCATAAGCAGGGTTAAAGTTGCTATAGCTTTTCTGTGGTCTGTGGTGGTCGTGTTAGTGGTGAGGCCTGGGTCTCTGGCTGGAGGAAAGGCAGGCGTACATTGTTAGGTAGCTTAACTTTTCATTTCCTGTGTGGTTTCATATTAGGTATGGTATGCACAACCAAATTTAATTGATGCACACAGCAATGTTTTATATACATACTGGACTTCCAGAAATAACTAGTAGTAAGACAGACATATCGATGAAGGATTTTCAAAGTCACCAGAGAGTGTGACTGCCAAAACTGAGATATTTTAATGGATCTCATCATCAGTGTTCAGTATCTTCTGAAAATCAAGGCTCCTTTAAGCTTCTCTGCTTTGGACCACAAAGTACAAAACACTGAAGATTAAAATTTACTTGATTATTTATTACAGATAAAATAAATCTCCCTATACAGTAGAGAATCTTATATTCTGAAAGAATGCAAGTTCTCAAGGCCAAAAAACCAAAGCAAGTGTTGCAGTAGGTAGTCAGGCTTACAGCGTTTAGAAAGATGTTCCAGCAGTGACTTCTCATGGCTTCCCTCCCTTCTCCCCATCATCTCCCATGTTTATGAGCTGCACAGCTCCATTACACTCGCCTGCTGTTCAGCTACATGACAGGGCTCTGAGAGCAGCTCTCTTGGCTGCCAATTTTTCTTCAGCTTTGCAACCCTGTTAATAAATGGGAGCGTTTGAAGCTCATAGCAGTGTGAGAACAGGGTGGCAGGGCCAGTAAAAATTATTTCTTTGAAAAGAAGGCAGCATTTTCTTTTCAGACGTGTGATCCCTGCATGCTCAAAGGGGCTTTTGAGCCGGGATGCAAAATTACAGCAGAAAGAAGCAGAGAGCAGGAGAAAAACAAAGTAGAATTCAGCTGAGGTCATTTCAGTTTTGGGGGAGAGAAGAAACAGAGATGATAAAAAGTTTCTCAGTTGCTAAAGAGAGAGGGAAGCAGGAGGCAAGATTTTCCTTTCTTCTACAGGTTTGAAGGGGAGAGTCTAACCTGGGAAACCCTCTCCATCACCATTGTGTCGTTCAAGTGCCTAAAGGATGAGCTTAGCTAGGAATCAAAGGTTACATCTATACTAAATTACATTTCTCCATAAATAAAATGGTCCAGGGCTCGTTCTCCTGCCAGGAGGATATTGGCGTGGTTCAGTTTACTTTATATAAATCATCCACACTGCCGTTTGTGAACAATCTCGGCTTCTGCAGATACCCACTTCATGCCTGAGCACTGCCCAGGGGATAGCTTACTGGCACAGGTCAACACCATGCTAGGATGCTACGCAAGTAGTGAAATAGTGGGGGACAAGCGTAAGTCACTGCTCCTATTAGTTTTCTTGGTGTAGATGTAACCAGGAAGACCAGGACTTCACCTCAATCACAGTAGACTCCACTGCTCATGTTAGTGTGGTGTCAACGGGTCACACCAAGTGGTGTCAAGGGGACAGAGCTGAACTTTTTTCAGTAGTGCCATGTGTCAGCACAAGAGGCAATGGGCACAAACTGAAACACAGGAAGTTCTGCCTGAATACGAGGAGGAATTTCTTCACTGTGAGAGTGACAGAGCACTGGAACAGGTTGCCCAGAGAGGTTGTGGAGTCTCCTTCTCTGGAGATAATTCAAAACCTGCCTGGATGCAACCCTGTCTAACATGCTCTAGGTGACCCTGCTTGAGCAGGGGGGTTGGACTAGATGATCTCCAGAAGTTCCTTCTAACTTCAACCGTTCTGTGATTCTGTGTGATTAGTGTGAAGCACTGGACAACTGGTTAAAATGTGAGGCAGAAAATTCAAAGCATTCATTGAGAAAATGTAGAACTTTCTGCTCAAGGCCTGCATCCATGTCCGTAACTTTAGTCAGCTATGTACACAAGAGGTACATTTGGCTTTACAGAGAATGGGCTTCTCTTCAGAGCTTGGATGCTAAATCTGGCACACAGGAGGGAGAAAGGGAGATTTTCCTAAACCAGATTAAGACCCTCGAAGCCAATAACTCTGAGGGATAATGAAGCCACAACAGGGGCCTTCCTTTAGGTAGTCCATTTAATCAGAGCAGGAGCAGGGGATACCCGATGTATTGAGGTCATGTATGTGAGTGAAGCATACTACCATGAAAATACAGCTCAAGTGGATTATAGAGGATTTCTGCTGGCAATACAGTTTGGTGATTACCCCTGCGATGAGCTAACTAGTCTTTGCTCCTTTGTTTCTGCAGGCAGATCTCCTCCCTTTGCAACCCTGCCCATGCTTTATCTGAACAGGACAATATTTTTTCCCTTCAGAATTTAAATCAACTTGCATGTTAGCTTATTCCTAAGGCATTTACTGTTGAAATTGTGTGTGCATAAAATAATGTGGCTGGTCCTAGTTAGCTTCTGCAGGGATCAATCATTTGCTTTAAGGTTGATGTGGTTAGAAAGGAGCTTACTGTACTGTCTGCGTTTACATTTAATGCAAGCAATGATTAGCAGTGGGTAGTGAACCCCCTCTATATCACGTTAAAACTCAGAGGTCCTGCCTTGGGCTGTTGGTGGGAGGCAAGGCACGGACAGGAATCACAACCAGAAAGCCCTACAAGTTAGACAGAAGGCACTGTCTTTCACTATATCTGTACGGTGCCAGGAGCTTTCATCCATACTGGGTCTCTGTGTTCATGTAATACTAATGCTCTCAACAGTGCAGACTTCAGGTGAAACTGCCAGTCATGTAAAAGGACTCAACTGAGTCGCGCTGGTGGTTTTCCAGGGAAAGGGAGAACACAGAGAACTTTCTCCTAGGGGCAGGGATGATTTTTTTTACGCAATTCCATCACACTGAGACCATAGTTTCATGGGCTGCAAAAAAGCCCTAACTAGTGCTTTATCCACTAAATCTCATTCTTCCTTCTTGATTCACTAATGGAATGAAATTCTCAGAAATCCCATTAAAATAAAAAGTATGGATTTTATTGCTATAATGTGACAAGTTGTGTGACTCAATATTTCCCCTCAAATCATCCATCCTTCCCCTGAAGAAACCAAGAAATGAATCTGGCTTCTTATTCATTAGCTTTAAATAATGTTGTGGCAAAAGTGAGAGCGATAAGATCAGACACATATGCTACACGGGTACTTTTGCGGATAGCTTGACTTACAGTAGACATAACATCTTAATTAAGGTCCGATCTCTGTGCGTTTTCCCTCCATCTGCTAGGCAGAAATCACTGTGAAGCCTGCTGGAATTTTATTCTCTCTCAAATAGAGGGTCCTGCCACAAAACAAGCTTTTGAGAAGTCCATGCGCAGCATGAGTCACAGACTTAAGGAAGTGTTGTCTAGACAAGACCCTAGGTTTTTAAGCCACAGCTATGAGTGGGAGAAGTGAGAGAAGCCAAGCAATGACAGCAGGAGAGATGGACTGCAAAGCTACAGGGTGTCTGTAAACACTGTATTACCCTGGTGCTTGCTTGGCATTTCCTTCAAGAGGGGAACATGCGCTCTGCTGGGAGGTAACGTCCTAGTTCGTGTTGGCTGATAAGAAGAATGCAGGCTTTCACTCTGCAGTGCTCACTAAATAGAGGAGTTGGTGGTGGCATGTCTTGATAGACTTGATGTGATAGTTCAGCTCCTTCTCGTAATCCATTCCTCCTAGGTGTATTCCCAGACATACTCTGAGCAGCACCAGTACAGGTGGTGGATGAGTGTTTGCTCTGGCAGGATGGTACCAAGCCATCCGGAGCTTTAGGATTCACACTTTACATTCAAAATCAGGCCGTCAAGCCCATGCATGATCAGTATACGTTAAGGAGCAGTGGGGTTACTAGCTTACAGTGAAGACCCCTTTTTAATAATCAGTGATTTAAAAATAGAATGGACTTAAGGAACATAGCTGTGTTTTGTTTTGTTTTCCTGTAGCGCCCTTGGACTCCTGTAGGTTTTTTCCAGCAAGGAGAAAACATTTCAGGATATATAGTCAGTGATGTATCAGTTCTTACACCATCTCTCCTTCTATCTTCGGAGCAAGGGTCAATGGAGGAAAGTGAATATTAGTGTTTGGATGGAGAAGATGAGAAAAAGCTAAGCTCTAACGTTCATGAGATTGTTTGCTCTCAGTAGAGAAGAATCTTGCCTATAGTTAATGCAGGAAGTGCCTGACAAAGTGAAGAGCTGGACTGGGTCAGAAAATAACTTACCTTATGCAGTGCATGAGATCAAGCTAAGCAAAAAACAAACTTATATTGTCTTTGGACTAGTTATAACAGTTCTCATTCGTATGCACATATTTGCTAATGTCTAAAGGTGGCTAAATATCAGAAAAAAAGGGGCTCATGAAGCTGAGTCTGTATTGGTAGTTTAGGTTTGAGACTAAATTTCAGCCACTTCTTAATCTCAGAGAGTTTTTCAGATGAGCCGGGATAGAGAGAAATTTTTCTAGCATGCACAGTGCAAAAAAGAAAAAAAATCAAAGCTTTAAAGTCCCAGCTGGTGTTTCCTCCTTCTAAACAGCTCCATTTTGATAGAGGAATAGATTTTTCTTTCATAAGCTCCCAATTGTAGTCAACTGAATGGAATTCTGCGATTTTACTTGGCCGAGTTTCCAAGCCAAGTCAACTGCTTTGTTCTGAAGAGCTGGAAAACTACTTGATGCAACTAAGAATTGCTTCTAGGTGTTGTCTCACTGAAGAGAATCCTTTTTCCTTCTGGGTAGGAGCAGACAGATGTATTTCTGGGTTAACAAAAAATCATTTGAAATTTAAGCACAGTCACAAAATAATGTCTGTAAAGTAATGATACCTCCTGAGCCAAAGAACTTTTTTTGCTGCCAAATGCCTGCTATTTTGAAAATCTTTGAAGTTTTCAGAGAGATCCGCTAGGATATCTTTCAATATGAATGATTTTATTCTACAGATTTTATATTATAAAGGAGTACATGGTGTGGAGATATAAGTACAACTGCCTTAAAAGAGTGGCTAACTATCTCAAGGTTAAATAATCCACAGTGGTCATCCAACATTATTTGGATTTATATTCCTATAAAATTCATTTGACTTAAATTATTTTGTATATTGCCCATAAAAAGAGAATATATTGTCTTTCCATTTCTATCCCCCATCCATCAATCTAATCTAATTTAATCTAATCTATCCTAAACTAAAATAATGAAGATCGAGAGCCCTTCAGAGACAAATACAATTAATCCATCCATAGTAGAAAGGAAGTATGTTCTTCTTTTGGAATTCTCTCATCAAGTTGAATAGGACCTGAATTTTAGCTCTAACTTTAGTAGAGCAGGACATCATCTAGTCCAATATGCATCACAAATATCTGACAGTAAATGGAAAACGGGGTGCTACTTTTTCCAAGGTAAATAATCAAAATATTCCAAATTTCAATGCCAATACCTACCCTTAATCCTTTTCAAGCATTCATTACTATGTTAGATCTTCTAATAGAAAACTATCAGAAGATAATTTACATTCTAATTTTTTCTGCTGCTACTTAGTATTATTACAAAGAATCTGTGGCATGAGATAAATGCCCTTTACTGTGTACTTTTCCTTCAAAGGACTTTCATGAACTCTACAGGGCTGAACACACAAAGTACTGCAACAGAGCCACAAAGTGAAGAACATGCAGATCTAAAGGATTTGTCTAACATGAGAAGAGACAGTTTAATATTCTGTGTGGAAGCTCTTATTTCCATTTCAAAAGATCCTTTTCAGGTTATCTTATGTCATTTTGGCAAAGGTTTAAGCTAAACAGTAATAGGCAGTACATGTCCCTAGGCCACCATGCTATTTTGTTGGCTCACTTGTTTGTTTGAGTATAATTATACTGCTGTAACTCATAAACCTGAGCTGCAATGACAGTCTAGAAGGCCCCGATAAACTGAGAAGGGCTGAGGAGAGGGAAGCCTGATGGTTGAAGAGAAGAAAGAGAAGGTTAGTTTAGCAGGGCCTTAGCAGGTAGAAAGTCTCAGAATTCACATCAAGGTAGACAAAATCTTCTTGTGGATCCCTCTGTTTTGACTAGGAATGTAAATTAGGATAGCTGCTCTTCTGAGCTGGGTACACAGTTACCTAAATTAGGTGGGATTAGGGTTTAGTCAGTGTTCAGCATCAGCAAACCCATTCACACTTGTCTCCTGGGCTCGGGGGAAGAATGAAGAAAACACAAGAGAGAGAAGCAGGTCAGAGTGAGATTTTTTGTTATCTCTTTTCCAACAATTCGTGGAAGGAGTTCTTGTTCTAGGATGGGCGTAAATATGTAGGATAAAAATGGGACACTATATATGTGTGTGTACTACAGGGCTTTCCTGGGTATCTTCGCACTGTCCAGCCTTTGGCAGGGCACTTTACCATCTCCTGTTTGTGGCTATTGCACGTGCTTGGACAGAGAGGTGGCATGGGAGGGGAGCAGAAAGGCAGCCTACCTCTAGGACAGCTTGCACTGCTGCACAGGTAAGAAACTCGTGAACCTCAAGTGGAATAGCATATATTGGGGTAAATCTACTGAATTTATAGGAGCTGTCTCAAAATTTCTATGAATGAAGCATACAGTCCCCTTCTATGTACTTAGTAGGAAATCTCCTTGTGGAAGGTAAGGAAGAGGGACGAGAGGAAAAAAACCCCACAGCTTTATATTTGTGAGAAAAAGCCTGCAAACTGTGCTTACTTTATGAACCCTGTGACCTCCAGGGTCAGTTAAGAGTTTCATGAACCCTCGAACTCTAGCGGGCTTTGCTGTGCCCAGTAGAAAGCCCTCAATTTCTTGTCATCCCCTTTTTGTTACTTTTGCTCTCTTTTATTAGCAGAGCAGCACAGCTGTACAATCTCTCCCATTTCAGCATAATTGCATTAGACACTTGGAGGCAGCCGGATTGCCATTCAAGCTGGTATATAATGAATTTACTTGACATGCAGGGGTCCTTATGTCACAAAAGGTTTTCTCATTATATCTGAGCTTTTGCTTGTTTACCGAAAGTCTCCAAGCCCTCCCCGCTCCCCACTCATAGAGTGGGAGAAGTGCTGCGGGAAGCTGTCGCGTAGTGTGATATTGCTCAGAAAAGGCCCGACTGGCGGTAGCTTTTACCAGGTTTTAGCTGCAGCCTGCTGCAATCTTTGTCTTGCTCATTGGAGCGATTAGAGCGAGGCCAGCGCCGGGTTTCTTGGCCTTGTGCCGGCACAGCAGTACCAGCAGTGAGCGGGGCGAAGGGAGAAGCGATAGCCGGCCTGTTGGGAAGGCTATTGCTGAGGTTTCACCTGCCTCCGCTGATGCCAGCGAAGCTGCCTGGCACTGGCTGACGTGCCCCGAGCGCAAAGCCAAATTAACTGAGGTGCCTGCTCCACCAACAGCCTCACGCAGGCAGAGCACTGAGGGAAGTAAGAGCACCAGACAACCCAGCAGCCTGTAAACCAGTATTTGTTAAAGCTCTTCCTCCCTCCAATAGGCTCCTCCGACTCGCCCTGGGGGTTAATGGGATCGCTGGTTGCTCCTAGGACTAGCAGAAACTTTGTCTCCCTTGACTGGCCTCAGCAGGAGACGGGTGGCCGCTGTGCTGGGTCGAGAAGTGAATTTGTTTTCAAGAGGTGGCTGGGGAGCAGGCAGCACCCTCACGCTGCCCCCATCAGCTCTGAAAAGTTGGCGTTGGTGGGACAACAAGGGCAGGTCGTGATCACTTATAACCGGGAGCAATGATGCTCATCCATAAGGCGTGTTGGGAAAACCGGAGAGGCTCTTTCGCCGCCCCAGCAGGATTCAGCACCCTCTGCACCCGGAGGTTGGGACGCTCTCCCAGGTGCGCAGCCTGGGCTGTTCGCCGTGCCCTCGCCGACGGAAGCACCACGAGCTGCGGAGCCGGCGGCAGCCCAGCCCCCAGCAGGACGCTGCCGCCTCCCGAAGAGCCTCGGGCACGCGGGGCCGCTGCTACCGGCGGTTAACTCGGGCTCTGCCGGCGTGCGCAAGCATCGCCCGAAAACCGGACCGCTCGCCCGGAGACGAGGCCTTCCTCCTGAGGGAGAGGAGCCTCCGGCTTCGCCCGTATCCGCGGCCGGCCCTGCTCCGCCGCCGCCACCACCGCCGCCAGGGGAGCCGCGCCACACGACACGACAGGACACGACACCGCGGCTTCCCAGCGGCGCCAGCGGCTCTGGCCTGCGCGGCGCTCCGAGAGGGCCGGTGGTGGGAGCGATGCCTCGCGCTGAATGAGATAAGAGGAGACAAAGCGCGCGGTGAAGAAAGGGAGCTTGTAGCTTTTCAAGTTCAATGAGGCTTACCAGGCTTTCGGGGGCCTCTCCAAATCAGAGGCCTAGTTAAAAGAACATGCGGGATTCAAAGCCTGTCCTTTTCCAGGCCCTCCGTGGGCTTTGAAAACCTCCCGCTTCATGTTTACTCTTGTTTCTCCCCTCCCCCTCTGCCATGACGTCCCCCCGCGGCTACGCGCTCGGCCCTCCTCACCGTGCCCACATTTCCCCCCCGAGACCCCCCCACTGACCCTCTCCGTGCTTGGCTGCCCGGCTGGCGGTGCCTGGCGCGCGAGCAGGTGCGGTGGCCACTGCCCTGCGCCCGGCATACGCCAACGGCCGCTGACAGCGGGCGACAGCAGAAGAGGGGATGATAGGTCCCCACAACCCCTCATTGCCCAGGGCCGCCCCTCGCCCCAGCGAAACGTGGCAGCAGGAGGGGGGATAAGCGCTTGCTCCAGCGCTGCTTTTGTATCAAGAGGTGTTTAACACATCCGAGCCACTTTCCTAATCTGTCATAAGTGAAGCTAGGTTTTATAAAACCAGCTTAAATGAGACCCCTGTCCTGCAGAAGGGAGACTGCAATCAACCGCACGGCTGTGGTGCCATGGAGGGGTGGCCACTGGTCCCAGCTCGCTCTCACCTCCTGGAGAGCCACAAGGCTGTTATTGCTAATGGTAACAGTCCCAAGTCCCTAAGGACAGAGCGTCAGAGGTGGGTATGCACAAAGGACTTTCGCCAGCCTGCTGCTCTGATGGTGTTTTCCTCCCCATGCCAAGGCCCATGTCCCCAGACAAGACTCAGATGGCTTGTATCTGCCCCAGTCAGTTGGAAAAGGTAGTGAAAGAGCTGGAAATGGTGGTTGCCCATGTGCATGACGACAACATCATCTAGGATGGGTGACTTAGCTTACTGCAGTCGAACCTGGTCTGTTATGTCCCCTGACCACTGAATCTGGGATGGGTCCTCTGCCAGTCACTCCCTTATGAGTTGTTCCAATTGGAAAAAAAAATGAAACAGGCATGTAAAGCCCGTTTTCTGATGAGACAGTGGGGTGATTTCTCCCGTGTTGGCTTAGAATACACAGTTTTGTCAAAGTAGGGGAGAACTGGGAAATTAGAAATTAGAAAAAAAACTCTGATGTTCATTATATTGAAAAGGAGGTACAAGCAGGATTCTTCTCTTCCTCCTCTCCCTCCTAGTCTCACTGTAGACAGTAGGCCTGATACAGCCTAACTCTGATTTGGCCTTGCCCCAGCTTTCAGACCAACAACACAACATGCAGCTGGGGCAAATCCACAGCATCCTCTGACTCTACACTGTTCTGACAGTTTAAATGGTGAGGGTATGGCCCTGTGTGTCAGGAAATGTCACCAGACCCTTTATTCTTCTGGAAATACGTTATGTCATATGGAAGAACCAGTGCCAAAGGCTGAAGGCGAACTATTCCTAACACTTTCATCTTCTTGCTTAGGGGCTTAGTGCATACTAAGGGCAGCTGAGGTACTAGCTATGAGTTGTTAATATCTGTTTGGCTTAGTACCACTCACACTATCCTAGGTCAAATATCTATAGATTCCCTCTGCTCTCCTCAATCAGCCTTATAAAAATGGAAAGAAATGTCCAAACAATCATCTGATAATTTACCCGCTGCCACCCCTGATTGCTGTGAGAGACACTTGCTGTGACATTTTCTTGTGGGTTGTCCATTTTCCTCTGCTGCAGACAGGTGGCAACAAAGATGTCCCATATTGACATGATCTTTGATGCTGAAAGGAGCAAAGGGAACATCAGGCTTTAGGGCCAAAGCCCAACTGATTAGCAGTGACTTGAGAAGAAAATATGATTTTTGCTGTCCAGCTGGCAGAGACCCCAGTCAGAACAGTTGCCACTTCTTTTTTTCTTTAAATAGGGTTGTAAAAATGACTGTGGAGCACTGCACCTCCAAAGACTTTGTTGAATGACAGGGAAAATTTGCATGCCATCTAATGGCACGTTGTAGGACATTCCTGAAGGAGCCAGCAACTGTAGAGTTTTTCTCCCTTCTCAGCCATGCAAATTAGCTGAAAGGGTTGATGAAGGAGTGGGGGAAGGGAGAAGAGTGATGTGACAATCACAGTGAGTCACCAAAGGAACGGGAAAGTAGCAGCATTCTGTATTTGAATGCAACAGAGCTCTGTCTCCTTTGGCATGGAGTTGTGTAACTCCATTGAGTGCAAAGAAGTCTCTGCAGCTCAGTAACACAAGAATGGATTGTGCCTCATGGTTTCAGTTGTCAGTGATCAGCAGGGAGATGACAGTTCAGAACCAGATCCTCAGCTGACATGAGTTGCAGAAGTGTCACTGACCTTGTGTGGCCCTTTGTCACTATTGTCTCAGCTCCTCTGAAAAGAAACCTTCGGTCTTGCTCTTCTCCTCCAGGCTGGGAAAGTGATTATTATTATGTCCTGGCCTTTGGTGGATTAAAATATGTGCAGCTTTTGTCACCCATTTCTCTATCCCAAGTGCTTTTTTCCCCCCATTTGTTACTGCACTTTGTGCAAATCTGGTGTTCATTAAACTTGAGCAGACTAGGGGGGAAGTCCAGGCAGAGAGCCAGGTATACCTCAGTTCTGCCCTGCAGACCCCAGCCTCATTACTCCAATCCTTGATCCCCGTAGGGCTGTGGCAATATACCCCGTATCTGACCTGTAACATACGCTGCCCCTGCAGTTCTGGGCCCCTTGGATACCAGCCAGTGCAACATGCTCCTGATCTGCAACCTTCTGTGCTGGTCCTGTCACCAGCCTCTCTAGAAAAGACGGTCACAGACAGATTAAATGATGCTGGGGTTTTGTGATGGGAACAGAAGCCAGGAAGGGGCTAGGAAGCTCACCAAATACATTTCCATAAGGTGATACATCCCTGCCTCAAGATAGGAAAGATGTGTTATGTGTGTGTATTTATCCGTATTTGTGTGTGTGCATGTGTGTGTGTATTTATACACCGAATATGGGAGATAATACATCTGATCAGATCTGCTGTTTTGCATGCACACAGACACCTGAAGCATGTTTTTCTTTTGCCTTATGTCATGTGCTATCCTTTACACCACTACAGAGTTAGTGTGAAAAACAGTTTAAAATCCTGTCCTTCTGAATTTGTTGGACATCTGTCCAGTATTCTCTTTGTAATGGTACCACTCACTACCGTGGGGTGGGGCCAGTGGGAAAATTGTCCTGATGGGTTTAAACCAGTGAGTGCCAAGACATTACTGAGATTAGCAGTGTGTATTACTGTGAATTAGTAGTGCAGAAGTTACCTGCCAGTCCAGGGTACTGCAAAATTCAGTAACTCATATCAGAATTTTTATCAGGCCTGTCCCCTATATGTGTGACTTTATAAAGTCACTTTGAAGTTTGCAGTAAAGTAATGCTAAGGAACTCAGATGAAAAGACTTTCTTGGTGCAGGCAGAATTTTTAAGCTGAGAGATCAGAGATATAATTGTTGTTTTGAAGTAACTACATTTCCATGTTTATGGCTTCATCTGCGTATGTTCAGCAACCCTAGAAAACTGTTATTGAGAATCCTGGTCTCCCAAGTTCCTCCGAGCTGTAGAGCAGAAACATAGTGTTTGGAGAAACAGCAATGATTTTGTTTCTATTCCTATTTTTGTTTAAATGTAGAGGGTAATTTCTTAGGTAATACCATAAAAAATGCAGCAGAGCTGGGTTTGCACACACTGAGAAATAAGGGATATACTATCATGTAAGCCTGGCTATGATGTATTGAGCTGGAACACTGTAAATTGGGCTGTGGATGGATTGCTGTTTAATTACCTGTTTGAACTGCAATTCAGCCAACACTGCCTGCTTAACACTCCTGTGGAACAAAATGCTAGTGCAAACATTAAGTGCCACAAACCTTCATGGGAAGTACTTCTAAGGGCACTAGTATATGAAATGGTCCAGACAGTAAGTGCATTGAAAGGTGTTAGTGGCAGTTTAACAAGGAGGGCCTCTGGTTGGGAAGATGATGCCTAGGCTGATGATGCCAATGGATGAAGAGAAGAGAGGTGATGCAGGAATCAAAGATCCTATGTAGGAGAAGAGCAGCATCTAGATAAAGTCATCTGCTGTTGTGACAGAGAATAATGGCCATGCGATATAGCCCAGTTCTTCTGTGCTATAAAGCCGATGGACTGAATCAAACCATGGTAACAACACTGATTTTAACGGAGTTAATTTAAGAGATGCGTTTGGCTCTGCAGTTGCTCATTTTACTCTTCACCTAGTAAAGCAAGATGAATTCTCCTATCTGCTGTCACTCCAGTGACAGTCAGCAATGGGACAGCATGTACAAGGAATATGTAAGGTTAGAGACTAACAGCCGTAGACATGAGTGGTTGAGAGGGAAGAAGCCAAAATGACTGGTTTTAAAATAGCAGCATGTTTAAAACAAATCTTTTCAGCAATGGATTTTGGCAAAGCTCAAGAAAGCAGCTCTGGACTGTGAGACAGGCATATATACCTAGCATGTAATGAAAAATCATGTAAGGGAGCTTTGTTTGGATGAAATGCTAAAATTCAGTGCTGCCAGAACCAAAACGATGGACTTTTTGTTTCATTTCTCTGATCCAGCGCTATATCCATGAGCTTCTACAGAGGCTATGTGAATCTGCCTGTTCATCCGCCTGTAATTATTGAATCTGCTGGTCAGCTTCAACCACATGTAACTGGGGAGCATCAGCCTTGGAGATAATCTTTAAATATTAAATAGGAGGCTGAGTAGAAGGAATAGATTCCAGTAGAGCCCCCAGAAGAGGTTGCAGGGTAAGCCCAGCCCTCAGCAGACACCTGAGAAGGCCCAGGTCAGCAAACACTGTGCTTCTGGTCCTTTAAGTGAAGAGCAATTGCCATCCTTGAAGTTACTTACTGCTAGGACTGAAATCAGTGTTTGAAATAAATCTTGTTCATTTTAGCAGGTATGCTAATGTTTTAATCCTGTGGAAGAAATAGACTTTAGCGCAGTTATTCCTGATTTATGCAAAGAAGGAGGAGGATTAGACTAAAGCCTAAAAAGCAAGTATCAGTGTCCTTCTCAAATCTCTTAAGTGGGGTCATGGAAAGCAATTTAGGGGAAAGCGAAGGGCAAGATATGAATCCTTTGGAGAAAATCCTCCCTGTGAGACTTGTACTATGAAAAGTTTAGGACCAACTGTACCACCACCCATCAGTTAGTGGTTAGAAGTGAGTTGTGCCAATTTGAATGCTACACATGACAGTCTTAGGCCCAAACTACTGATCTATAGGGTTAAAAATGGAAAATTAAACCAGATGTAGCTTTACAAACCAAGTATCAGATTCTGGCAGTGACATGGCATTCATAGAATAGGTATCACAGTGTCAGAGAGATCTTGTGAGTGACTGTGGCCCTACAGAATGGCCTTCCCCTGCATCGGGGCAGCATCACAATTGTGCTCGTTACTTATGGCTGAACCAGAAACGGTGGCTGTTCACCATTCCAGCATCCTAAAAATAAAAAACATATCAAACATGCTGCCATGGCCTTCAGTGTTGCATCCTAAATACCCACTCCAGTGGGAGCTGAGGGCAATATCAAAGGAGGTTGTCTGTGATGTGTTTCCCAGAGGAGAAGTTGAGAGATGTCTTACTTCACCTTCACTGGAGCAGGAACTAGATCCAGGGCACAGTTTTCACTAGCTGCTTCTCTTTCGTGTGGCTTTGTTTAAAGGTTGTGGACTACAGCTCAGCCATATGAATACAGCTGTCTAATAGCAGATGTCTTCAATCTGTATGCTCATCCAGAGGTTAAAGACAAGATCAGCTTTTCTGAGAGCAAGGAGGGAGACATGCCCTTTTCCTCCCTAAATTCTTCTGCATTGCTCTGATTGTTGTTATCATTTAACTGTAAGCAAGCAAGCCTCTGGAAATTTCAGCTGTAACAGAGACCAACCCCTTTTATTTCTTGGAGAGTATTAAAAAGCCACAGGGACATTTCAGGTAAACCTGAGAGTTAGCTTTTTCCTCAAAAGTGGCCAAGGTAATGAAATGATGCCAGTGTACTGGGACTGGTAAACTTAGCATTTCTCTAAACCTGCATAGGTAGAACCCCATGCAAAGATTAGACCAACCTGTGGGTACATCTTGTAACTTATACAAATGGTTAGATTTGTTTTCCTATATTTTGGAGACTGAGATTTTACTCCATTATTACAGGGAAAATCTGGCAATACCTTTAGTGAAGTTTAGAGAAGAAGCCCTAAGTGTGAATGACTTTTGGAAGATCATTTGAACTTGTTTAGATGTCTTGGGTCATGGAATTTAGAGCAAAAATATTTATTTCTGAGCTATCAAGTTCCTGGTTTCTATCAGAGCATGGGAACAGCATTTGTCAAGGGATTTCACTCTTCCCACTACATCCTTCTGTTGTCCTTCCACAGGCAGGATAGCAGCAACAGCAGGTGTTTGTCCTAGGCAGCACTGAGTACATTACTCCAAATACTGCCAACTGTTGATTGATCAGTAGCCACTATAGAGTGAGTTGTGGTGTAGTATCCGACAGAAAAGCAGTCTTTGCTGACTGTCTCAACAGAAGGGCCAGTGAGTAAATGGTCTGCCGAAACTGAATCCTTTTTTCATCCTTAGAGAGAGCCCTTATAGATTAAGGTAGAAGCTAAGAGATGCTATGGGAGAAGCTTGCATTCTGCTGCCCATCGTGCATTGGTTCTGTGAATAAATTCCACGACTGTTGGTCTTTGCATTTAATACGTCATTTTTTACAAGGGCTATAATGATGAGGAGAACCAGAGATGCTGAGGAGCAAGCAGATCATTCCTTGCAAGTGCTAAATGATATATGGTGTATTATTACCATGGTGATACACTTTTGCAGAAACTGGGCAATGTTTCTTATGTAACCTATGGGTTTGATCTCCACCAGACTATCTCTTTCTCATGTTTGTCAGTTCCAGTGAAGCAGAAATATTTCTGCTTCCTTGTCTATAATAAATTCAGATAGGGTTTGTGCTGGCTGTAAGGCTAAAATGGAAAGAAGCTCCTCCCACGACTTTGAAAGTAGTTGAAAAGTGGGTTATGAGCAGATTGCCAGCCCATCAAACAGGCCCAAGGTAACCTGTGCTAGGAGATTCGCTTGGTCTCTTGCTGGTACCCATCTTCTTTTTCTTCTCACAGCTTCAGCACTTTCTGCCAGATGGCTGTTATTTTTTACAGGACTACAGATGATTATACCTGTCAAGGGCATGCCAAAGTAGTTAGCATTTATAATGTTAGGGAGATTACCTTCTAAATGTTAATAGCAGACACAGATGTGGAAGATCCATATTAGTTCATTGCTTTGCAAAGCTAAATGCATACTATGAGATTCACAGGTACAAAATGTGCTCACTCTTCAGTACGGTACACACCAAGTGCATGGCTGATTCTCCCGGACCTTTCAAATGTACAAAGGCATTCAAGAGCCAAGCCTCAAGACTTTGCTTTCACGTGATTCTCTGAACAAGGTCACATCTGCAGGTAACAAGCAATAGCTGTGTGGTTCTTCATTTAGGGTTTGGGGACATTTCTGTTGCAATAGGAGCCAAAATTGATATGGGTATCCACTCGGCTCTCAGTTTCTGTAACGGCTTACCCATGTTTTGAAAGGCCAGTGGGCTTGGGTAGATATCAGGAGCCTTGGATAAGCAGTGCCATGCAGTGGGTTGGATGTGAGATACTATGAGACATGGCTTATGTCCCCAAGGCTGCCAGTGAGCCTCAGAGTCCTCTCAAGAAATGATCTTTTCAGCTTAGATTACACATACATCAAAGCAGGAGCAGATTCTTAATGTTTGTTTGATGGCACCTGGCACAACAAGGCTTAACCAACATGTCCAACTGCAGCTGGATAAAGAAACATCCAAAATAGCTGCTGCTATAAATGTCTCAGAGACATTAGAGACCTAAAATCATGCCAAACCTGTGAATCAGCCTTAGAATCACTGAAAATCATTCCTAGCTTTGTGAACCAGAACCAGTTTTCAGATACAAAGCAAACTCTTGAGCAAAGCTCTTGCAATGAATTGAAAAGGTACTTGAAGGAAATGGTCACATTCAGCACTGGTAGGTAGAGTTCTCTCAGCATCATAGACTGCCTGTGCCAGAGACTCGTCCTAGTACCTCCTGGACATTGATCTGAGTGCTCTCAGGTTGTAAAGCCAAATTCCCATCCTGGTTGTGAGGTAGGTGGTCCCACGACCCGTAGCAGCACATTGCTCAGAGTGTTTTCTATGGAGTGTGTGCTGCATTTGGGCATGCCAAGGGGAGACCATGTGTTGTCTTAGTAGGCTTTGGATCATGAAGAAAGCAAAGGCTGAGGCTAAATAATGATCTTGCTGGACATGCAGATCTAAGTGACACCTATACTTGGCCCCAAGTGGACAGCACTTTTCTATGGTCCTAGGAAAGTGCAATAAAAATTCTCAGAGCAAAGTCCCTTGGCCTTTCTTGCCAGGCTAGTCAGAGGGTGTCAGAGAGTATTTCAGCTCTCTGCTTCCAGCTGCTGCCTTTTTCTGAAGGTTTGTCATGCAGACATGGGCCAGGATTTGTGACTGTTAGCTTGAGGGGAAGAGTGCTAGTTAACACCAGCTGCAGGTCTGGCCATTCCTGTTTACTCTTTCTAAGGGTATCTGTCCTCCCCCAACCAAAGAGGAAAGTAAAACAGAAATGGGGAGGAGAGCATCCTGGAAAATTTGAGAAGGTGGATAGTTAAAATTTTCTCTTCGCTAGGGTCTTCTATTTCTGCCTTTGATGTGACAAACAAAGGGAGAGGTGAGGGGGGTTAGCAGACCTTGGCAGGGGACCCCCAAAACCTAATTTATTTGACACTAATTTGTTTAAAGAATGAGAAAATTCATTACTGATTCTTACATGTGACTGCCTTCCTAAGCACAGAGAAATCCCATGTCAAGGTCAGGGACTGTGCAATACCCTTGACAGGGCATGCATCACTCCCATTGGACCATATCCTGCTCCCAGTTACACCAGCAGAAGTATAGAATGGCTCTATTCAGGTCAATGCAATGGACGAGCACTACTGCCAATGAAGAGTCTGGCTTAGCAGAGTCCCTGTGGTTTTAATTGCCCAGTTACGTTGACAGCATGAGGAATTCTCCCCTCCAGAAACACTCATCCCATCTAGGAATTTGAAAGGGTGGGTTAGATCAGCTGACGGGAATCAAGACCTACTTTGAGTAAATAAGTCTGGATAGAGCTGTGTTGTGTCTGCAGGAAGCACCTACATTTTAAATGGGAAAGACACTTTCCAATGTTCATAGGAAAATTAATGAGCTGGATTCAGACCAGGGTATTGGTTTGGAAGATAAGATGCTGAGCACACAATCCAACCATGGTTATTCACCGAAACTCAAATGCATCCATAGCTCTCCAGAGCATTCCTGGCCAGCATTTTAAGTTAATAATATCGCACAAATGTGAGTAATCATCTCAGGTGCTGCAGTGTCAGCATAACTGATGCATCTTGAGTATATCAACAAAAAGAGCATCTCAGGCCTGCCAGCTGAGCACCCTCCCAAATACTGAAGAAGGGGAAGGAGAGAAGGCTTCAAGGACTCTAACATTGTGTGCAGGGAAGCATTATTAGTGCAAGACATGATTTTAGTACAATGCATTAATTCATCCAGAAAAATAAAGACTTCAGATCCTAAAACAGTGAAAAATAACCAGACAAATATGTTTGCCTAGAGTCTGTCTGTCAAGTCACTTGTCTGTAGGCTTTGCAGAATTGCCCGGCCTTGAAAGAACTTTTCCCACCTGAGACTATCAGCAATAGTAATGTAGACTTACAAAAGTTACAGGTGACCGTAGATAGAAAGATGCTGTAAGGGGATAGTCTTTTCCCAGTTAGAGCAGAGAAAAGAAAGAATTGATGCTGCCAGTGTCCTTTTATTTAGGGCAGAACAGTTTTTCAATGGGAAGCTTTCTGCAATGTTTCCTCGTCAGACTCTGGATTCTTCTAGTATTCTTCTGGAAGCTCTTTCAAGGGCATATCATGATAAAAGAGACTACTTCTTTCACTTTCTTTTACAATTTTGCTCAACAAAAGTTCTCTGCAGGGTCCCAGGAGACCATACCTGTGCTGGTGGGTCAAAAATTAGGATATGAGGGGTTTTTTAGTTTGCTCCATGAGATCAGAAGGTTAGGAGCAAGTTCTTAAATGGGCTGCAGCATATGGCTGAAAACCACTAAAATACTGGAACTCAGGCCATCATAGAGGATGTGAGCAGCTTTAGGTTGCCCAAAGTGAAGCCTGCTTTCACATTCAGCCCCAGTGAAGCTGCCTTGGGATACATTCACTTCTGTGGCCCTTTTCACTTGCAGAGCTAGCAATGCTTCGAAAAGTGAGTTGACACATATTCCCCTTTCCCTACAAGTAGGGAAACTGAGGCACAGTATTAAACAGGACAGCATTTATTAGTGGCCCTCTCATCTAAAGTGTACAGCTGCTCTAGAGAGGCCTGCTTTTTAGATCAGTTTAACATCTCAAAGTCGAGATGATGATGCCAATACTATCCTGGAAAAGCGGCCATTGTTTTACCTTTGTTAGCAGTTTTCTCAGGAGGAATTTTGCAACTCTTTGCTTCCCAGACTGTGTGCCCAGCCTAGGGAGGTGGATAGCAGGTACATCCTTAATGAACCAGACACAACTGTGGCCAACATCTTATATCAGTCTGTATCAGCAGCGTACAAAAGGAGCTAAAGCTGAATGCCAACTCTCATTGCAAAAGCTTTTCTAAAATACATAGAAAACAATAGTGAATGTCCATCTTTTGAAAGGATCTGGTAACCCAAAGAGAACAGCAGAAAAATTCAAGAATGAGACCAGAAAGTATTTTTATTTTTTCCTGAAAGTATGATTTTCCCTTAAATAATTGCATGTGTTTTGTCTCACTTTGATACTTCAGTCTCAAGCCCACATCTATGTTTTGAAAGAAAACCCTGGAAGATAACATTTCTCCTCCATTTCCAAGCAAGCCTTAAGGCCTGCAGGATGCTGGTACAGGTGATGCTCTGTAGCACTTGAAACATTTAAAGATTTCACACACTTCTTTGCATGGCCTGAGCTATGCAATGGACAGTTGCAGGAAAAAACATGGCGCTCAGGTCTTACCAGGTGGGAATATAAAACAAATTGAGTTCATGTTTAAAGCATAAATTACAAAGTGGGATTGGGGGAGGAGAACAATTCATTTCAAATTCAGATCAATTCTCCTCTGCCCTATGCCAGTGGTGACACAGTGCCTCAGGTCCCCTGACAGCTGGGGTCTGCATTCTGTGACACTGTCAACTGGAATAGCTTGGCTGGCAATGGAAGGGCGGAGGGGGAACCTTGCCTGATTTACAGTGGTGTAATGCAGAGTAAAACCTAGCTTCTTATGGGGAAAATGGCTCTGAAGAGCTTTCCATGGCTGTTTCTCTGCTTGCTGCTGGCATGACCCTACCTGAGGAGCACAGTAACCCTCCAGTGCTTGCAGGAACTGGAAGAGGCAGGCTCAAAGTCATGTCTTTTGGAATATGAGCTATAACACAGCTGGTCCAACCAGGGCCCATACTGTCTACTGCCCTGGGTGTGCCTGACAGGTGCCTTCAGGCCTCAGCTGACCTGGGGCACCATGCATATGTCTAGCTACAGCCTCCTCTGTCCTAAAAATCAGAGTGATGAATAAATAAGGAGAAAAGCTGCGAAGTGGAAATAAAGTCACTCACTCAAAGCCTGCCAGCAGATCAATGGCAGAGGAGGAATCTTGATTTCTGCACCAGCATGGTGGCTTCAGCTGACAACACTGTGTCTCCACTCATCGTCCAGAAAGGAGTCCTAATTGCTGTTCAGTGCTAATGCAAGGGCATCAGATCACATGCAGCAGCACCTGATAGCAATATGGGGAGCAGAAAGAAAGGACACAGTTTTAGAGGGAGAGAGGGAACTTCTGGGATGGCTGGTGGACCCCAGAGGCAAACGTCATCTACAAGGAGCTGCAGAGACCTTGATGGGACAGAGCTGAGCCTCAGCATCACACTGCAACAGGCTGAGGTCTCCAGAGGACAAGGTAGAGCCATCTCACAGCTGCAGCCCCATGTGTGGAATGTTTTCTCCATTCTGCCCTGGAAGGAAGACACCCCACCCCGTATTAGAAGATATTTGTTGCCCAGAGGTAAATCATACTGACACAGAAATATGTTCATGCTCAGGAAAGTTTCTATTTATCTTTGAGCTTAGGTGTCATGTTGACTCTCTGCCCCTGTCAGCATCAAAAAAAGCAGACAGTTAGCCTATCTGGAATAGGGAAATGGAGAGAAAAGTGGATAAAGTGGATCAATGGAAGGTAAACAGGACTAGATTTCCCTAAAGAAGATGGAAGAGTGCTCAATACTTTGAATCATATCAAGCAGAAAGAGGAGACCTTGTTATTCCTGGATGTCTCAGTTCCCCCACACAACCTGAGTACACCAGGGAAGCTTGTTCCTTGCTAAGACTGGACCACAGCCAGGAGTCTTATTGCCTCACTCATCCACATGCCAATGAGGTAGAGAGAGGCTGACTCTCTATACCCCAGAAAGACTTCATTTTCTGCTAGTGACCTGCAACAGACACTCATAAAACACTTGAGTAAGGTCACTGCCATGCTCAGTGTCTTTTCTGCACATGGGGAAACTGAGATACAAAATTACAGACAAATAGGATTTGAATATACATCTGGGATTTATAATTAAGAGATTCTCTTTTTCCTTGCACTTCCCTTTCTCTTCCCTTCTGCCTTCCCCTCTCCTTCCCATCCATGAACCACAGAAATAAGTATCAGTGATTTATTCTCTGCAGTTTAGGAGCACTATGTTCCAGGTGTTACAGGCATTTATTAGGGTTTATTACAGTACTTGTCCATCATGCCTCCACAAAGTGTTGGAATAAGATTGTACTATTAAATGCCTATTTTCTATTCATCACATAGAGTCAAGTTGTAAAGTATCCTTACAAAGCCTCCTAGAAAAGTAGCAGAGCAATTTGCATTTTGGCACAAAAAGATGGGCTGGGGAGGACATGTCTAGGAAGGCTGTTAACATCTGAAAGACCTTTGGCTTTTTTCCTGTTGTCCACTCATGTGTTGAAGAAGCTGATGCCAGGCTGCAGGGGATGCCAAGTGAGGATACCTCAAGGTTCCAGGCTCCACACTCCAGACAAAAGGGGAATGTTTGATTCAGTGGGATCTATCTCCTAAAAAATTTTGAATCATAGAATGGTAAGGTTGGAAGAGACCTCTGGAAATCATCTAGTCCAACCCTCAGCATAGCCCATACAGCATTTGAACCCATGACCTTGGTATTAGCAGCACCATGCTCTAACCAACTGAGCTAAACCTGCCCAATGAAGATGCCAAAGCTAAAATTATTCCTGTGGGAGGAATATTTGAAGCAAGACCCAGTCTCTGGCCAGAATGACTGAAGTCCAAGACTCCAGTTTCACTGTATTCTCAACCCAACTGACATTTAATCTTTGTACAATATTTATAGATACTAGAGCAGCACATGCAGCTTTGGAGCTGGACCTTCCAGTTATTGACCTCAAAGGGAGCTGTGATCTCCATCACTGAAGCTCCAGCCTTACACCTCAGGTCTAATCTTGGAAAGAGTGAGCCCAAGGTCCTACCTGTACGATTGGATTGAACTGTGATGTTCCCAGCAAGACTGAAGAGTCCGGCTTTCAATTTCAGTGACTAGTTACAAGGACTTGCTTGTTACTCAGACTGTTTCAGGGAGAAAATCTCTTTGCTAGATTTGCTGTTTCACATCCCCCCACCAGCTCTGTGTAAAGCCTGGCTTGACCACAGTGAACAAGAAGAGCATACTCAGCCCTTGTGCTGAACCTGTCAAGCATTGGGCATGATCCAAGTTGGGGCTTTTCTTAGTGCAAAAGTATGACATGGACCTACTCGAGATCAGAAATTACAATTGCCAGATCACAGCACTGTGGTTCAGGTTCACCCAAGAACCCAAGGCTGGTCCAATTTTGTGTGTGTGTTTCTCAATCAGCCATACTGTGTGGAGGATGATTAGGGTGTCTCAGACGTAGCATTTATACCCAGCTGTCAAGACCAATTATTTTTGATGGTGCTTGACAGATTGAAGCTATTTATTTTGTTTTCTTGCTACAGAGCTTGGGTTTTTTTTTTCCCTATGAAGATTTCTTTTTCTGACTCGTATTCCAAAGATGGCCAGGAAACAGAGCATATGTGAAGATGGAAAGAAAAAAAAAGTCTCTTCAAGAGCACCATAAGCTTTGTCAGCTTCCCAGGACTAAACTGAACGAGACATGAAACGGGCTAGTAGAAAATGTGTCATTCATTGAGTACAGAAGGATTTTTTTCAGGAGTAAAACAACTTTTCACAACAGAGCTTAAAGGCCTTGGGAGTGTTCCCTGCTTTTCTGAAATCTGTGGACATCTAAATTCACTGAAAAGGAGAGAAATGGCAAAATTTCCACCAGTTTGGCAAGTTCTGGATGCTTTGCTATTTTAGTTGGGGATCAGCGGAAGCAGAATTCAATTCTTATTTCTCTGAGAAGAATATTTGGTCTTGTCACCCAGGGGGCTCTTCAAGCCCAAGGCTTCAAGTGGGATTTTAAATTTAAGAGATGATATGCAGAAAAGTGGTACCATTTTTGGAGCCGAAATGAACAGTCACAGTAGCTACAAGATACCATCTGGATCTATTTTAGAAAGGATTTTAGTGTTCTTTCTATTGTAAGAGTTGGTTGATGGCATTTCTTTCTTTCTTTCTTTCTTTTTTTTTTTTAACATTTCATCAAAGTTTTTAAATTATAAATTTTGATAATAAAAATAGCATTTTGCTTCCCGTAAGACTCATCTTTTTCCCTTTGGATTTTCACATTTTTATCTTTAAATTGTGGAAAGACTGAGTATTGAAAAAAAATTGGGGAGGAATTTCTGAAAAACTGTTTACCACTTCCTCCACCTTCACTATTTTCCAGAGCTCTGCCCACTCCACTGCTTTCTATCCCATATGTTAAAGTCTGAGAAAAGCAACATATTTTCTCCTCTGAATATCAAATTCTTATGTTGCAGAATGTGCCTATAGAGATTCCCTCTAACCACCATTTCAAAAATAATGGATCAAGCAGGAAAAAAAGCCGTTTGAAGAGCAGAAGCATGTTTCTCCCTTTGCTCTTCTGCAAAGCTGTGCAGATACGACACAAAAATACTGTGAAGCCGAATGCCGGGTCCACAAGGTAAACATTGCCAGTGCTGCGCTCTGAAAGCTTTTTACTTGAAAGCCCTCCGTGCCCAGCTTCAATTCCTCTTGCACGGAGGAGACTTCTGCAGAATCTCAGCTAGAAATGCAAACTTGTCTAAGTCTGCCTGAAGCTCCTGATTATTTTCAAACAGAAAGCTCAGATGCTCCGCTCTGGTAAATCAGCCTGCTCCTTTTTTTGAAGTTGCCAGAGCTGTACAACTTTATACTGCCAAATGAGCGCTGCAGCTTCCAAAGGCAGATGTTTCTCTCCCTCTCTGTGCTTTTTCTTACCGTTTTAGTCACTAGATGTAACGTACAGCAAAACCTCCTTTGGTGTGAACGGAGGCAGTGACATCTTATCTACAATTGTGCAAACTGTTGTTGGGTTCCTTTCTTGCAATCATTTTACGTATCATTAAAATGCAGTTGGCTACAGAGTGAGAATGAAACCTTACACTTAGCTTTGATTGTATTTTCCCCTAGTTCTGCAAGGTTTGATTGGGAAATGAGTATCTTCCATCCTACAGGCCTGAATCACCAAGGGTTTGTGTGCTGTTTGCTAACTCTCCTTCTCTTGGGAAAGTCATTGGGCACAAGCAAGTTCAGCAGCCCAGGCTGAGCCCCTGTTTGTGCTAAATGCTGCATCCCATGTAACAAGCAGAAGAAGAAGCAAGAAGTACTGCCTGCCTTCAGTTCGCTCAGGCCTCAGCATCTCTCCAGTTTGGGGCATTTAATCTCAAAAAAGGTATGGTGCAAAGCTGATAGTTCAGAACCACAACTGTGTTTAGATGCCCAGAAATCCTGACATGCAAGAATGGTTGAAGAGACTATAGCTTTTCTTTCAGGACAAGAAGGGATGAACTCCCGAAATAAAGAAAGGCCTGCTTGCAAAGATTAGGCAAATCATCTATAGTCTGTATCCATGGAGGAGAGAAGGCTTACATTTCAGCACAGCTCAAGGTTAGACTGTCAGGATAAGCAAGAAGAGCAACAGAGCATGGACTAGATGCAAAAGGAGGGCAGAAGGTGTCCATCACTGGTAGTCACCCACTTCATCTCCCCAGCTGTGACATAACCCACCATGTTATTTGTACCCTTGAGCACAAAGGCAATGTCTCAGGTTGACTTTACTTGCACAGACTAGTCTTCTGCAATTATTCCTCTTACAAAGTCTCCAAGGCCAAACAGGTAAGTGTTGCAGGGTTGGTAGAGAGTTTTTCTTTGCTCTAAAAAACACTTTCACTAGAGTACCTAATACATTCGAAGGAGGAGAGCTTGTGACTTTACATCTGGTTGGTGGTGCCAGAAATGAGATACATCAGTCCAGGAGAATAATATTAATTTATTAATGAATGACAAGGAAAAATCGTACTGCAAAGGGGTGCTGGAGAAGGCAGCTTGCAGAAGTGGTGATTAAAGAAATAGCTGTTCCATTGATGCATGAGATAAATGTAGAGATAGATGGACACTGATCAGAGTTAAATGGTAAAGTATTTACCATCTCTGAGGGTTAGCTCAGAGATGCAAGGTGCCTCCTAAAAGTATCACTATGATATATTTAGGGCTGGATTTTCAAGGTCACTTAAGGGTAATTTCTGTGGGTTTTTTTAATATAATGCATTGGGTTGCTTGAAAAAAGAAACCACTCAGTTTTAAATAACCAGAAGACAAACAGGCTGTTCTAATTTAGCAGCATTGAGAGCCGTGTGTCCATTTTGAAGAGGCAACTGATTTTTCAGAGCTTAAAGCAATGAAGCACCCAGCCTCTGTCATACTTCAGTGGGATTTCAGCACCTAATTCTCTTTATTTAATATCTGAGACACAATGAATTTCATGCCAAGCCAATCTTCTGTACAGAATAGCTTGTAAAAAGGTTTTCATAGGATGTTTAGAGGCATAACACAGGGCTATAACATGAAATAAATAGTAATTTAACATACAGCTGTAATTGCATTATACAGCTGTTATCGACAGAGCCGCTGACACAATGTCCAATTACTAAGGGAGGAAAATGACATCTCTTGCAGCTTAACAGCTACACCATTAAATATGGTCAGGCTATGCCTGGGGAGAGTTATTAAAATGGCAGAAATTAATGTTAAAATAATTGATTGGCATTTTCTTAAGATGCAGTAATATTCCAGTAAATCTCCTTTAGATAAGAGGAATGTACATGGGACATTAAAGGACTTTTAGTGTGTGTGTAGTGAGGGTGACTCTCAATGAATAATAAATGACTCTGGGTGACTTGTTGTTATGGCTCTGATATTGCATGATATTAAGTTTTAAGGCATACCTTCAGAACTCAGAAACTTTATGGACTCCCATGTTTTATGATCTTGCAGCCTCAAGTCCTTCATTCTGGAGATGGCAGGCTTTTTTGTTCTGTCTCGTGATTACCAGGTAGCTGCTGGCACCGTTTCCTAGCCTACACCTTACTTTCCAAATCAGGTTCCCTAATCGATATTGGTTTTACTGGGCTGGAATAGAACTGCTTTAGCCCATATTTCCTCAGACATAAAAAGTTATCTAGGGCTTTAGTGTTCCTAGGTAATGTATACACATTAGCTGATTAATTAATCATACTGAGTAGCATATTAATTTATTTTAATTTCCTACCTTGCTTGAAAGGTAGTATTTCCCTGAAACTAGTGAGATGGTACAGGAAAGGATTTACCAGATTGAGCCTTTTTAAATCAGCTTGGGAGGGTCAGCTCTGACTTTTGCAGCAAAATACACACACACACACACACACACACACACATCTTATGTTCAAAAGTAAGACACACATCCTTTCTATCAACAAAACAATTGCTCAAAAGAGTCTTTTAAAGCAAGTAAGTGGCTTAGGAGCTTAGATCCTATTTCCAAAAAATGCTTTTAATGATATGCAAAAGAGGATTGAGGTGCTTCAGAGGAATTTAGACCCCCAAACCCAACGACGTCATTCCAAATCCTCTGCTTGGCTCCTGCCACCAGCCCCACACACCCCTTTTTGCTGTCAGTGCAATCAAGGATCAGTTCCTTGGTGCACACAAAAGTGCATCGGTCCTCTCCTGAGAGCAGCTCTGATGGGATGCTAGAAGCAAAGCTCTCCTCCTGCCACATCCCCGCAAAGATTCAATCCACCAGCCCATTCCAGGGCACAGCACAGCTGACCATGCCTCTTTTCCTTCCAAAGTCCGGTTTTCCCAGAGAGAGCCAAAACTACTAGGCTTCTTGAGTTTTAGCGTGTAAGCCTGCCCAGGAAGTGGGGAAGGACACACTGCAACCTTCCAGATGTGACCATGCTGGAGTCACTGCAATTCATAAGGCAGAGGGGGATGAAAATTTGCAGAGGCTCGGGCACTCCTTTAGCATCTATTCTGCTCTGTTATGCTTCATCTTAGCATTTTTTATATATATATATTTATATGTATGTAGGTATGCATGTATGTATAAAAATACCAAAGACGTTCTAATGTTTCAAGCCTGGACATGCAATAATGTTCTTAGCTCCCCAGTGAGTGGATTATACCAAATAATCTCCCACCTAAGCTCCATCCTCTAAACCCTCAAGACAACAGACAATCTGGCTGGTCCTTTCTCAACTGGGGAAACTGTAATATCCAGATCATGTGTGAGACTAAACTAGCTGGTAATAAAGTGGTAAGTATCATACAGCTTGATTTATCGTTTCGCTGGTCATAAATCCCAGACTTCAATGTGCCACTCAGAATTCAAGGATGTGTTCAGAACTGTTTTTGCACAGAAAAGCTGCTTCTGAGCTACAGCACTGCTTTACTGCTCTCTGAATCTGGCTGCATCCAATGCAGAGATATTTATACCAGGCTCACACATTCCTGCATGTATGCAAACATAATTATTCCAAAGGATCACAACAGTGTAATTATGCAGACTTCTTGAAAATGATTGGAAAAAGACCATGAGCCAAACTCCAGAGAGGCCAGAAGGCGTTGCCTTCTAAGGACTAGATACCACCAACCAGATAATGATGATGACGATGACAGTGATGATGGTGATGATAATGATGAGGGTCCCCAGCCCTTCAGGCACCCCTATAGCAGGTTACCTTATCCCGCATGTGGTTGCTGCCCCACAACTCTTTTGTGTATGTCAAGCCCCAGTTCCTCATCAAGCCACAGTCCCTGGATTGGCAGCAGCTGCTGCTTTGCTGGGAGAGGGAGCTCCCAGTTCTGCCTGACTCAGCAGGCACAGGAGTCCCTGGCTCAAGAGGGATGAGACCTGAGTGCCCACCCCAGCCTCTGGGTTTCATGGGAAGGAAATCCAAGGGGAGCCACAGAGAACAGGTCCCACAGACTAGGCACACTGTGGATGACCAGACCTAAAATACATTTGTGAGAGCAGAGCTAAAGGCATATAAGGAAGGACATGACTAACAAGCCCTTCCACAAACTTAGGTGTTTCTTGTAGCGCTGATTTAGGGCAACTCCCAAGGCTTTTGCTGGTGAGCTGTTTTCACTACACTGGAAGTAATGCCATGGGCTGACATCCCATTGCCAACCTTCTCAGAGGCTCCAGTTTCCCTCGTTTTCCTATTTATTTATTTATGTATTTATTAAGATTCCCCAGCAGTTCAGATGAGCCATTTACATTTAAAGGATATCAAACCCAGTTTAGCTGGCGAGAGCTTTCCCCTCTCCTGAGTGGGCTGAAACAGGGCAATGCTCCCTCTAGTCATCTCTGTGCTATTTTTTAATTGTCTAGAGCTTACAAATGAGCTTACAAAAGAGTAAGAAAACTAAAAACATATGTGTAGGCATTTGTCTAAATAAGTGGCACCAGTTCATGACTGGCTTCAGTGATAACAGTGGGATGAGCAAGCTCTGTGAGTCCTCAGTGCTTTGGGACAGCACTGGGGAGAACAACCTGCATTTTTATGCTCTTTCAACAGATCATCCAAGTTTTCTTTGATACTTCTATGACTGCCCCACTCTGGATGTTCTGACCTCGTAATTATTGTGAAAGTTAGGGTGAAATCTTTCTTTTTTTCCCCACTTTTTTCCCCCATTTCCTCTGCCATGACTTGCTTTTCTGATGTAGAAAAATTCCCTCACCAAATGAGAGAAACATGTTTGATAACTAGATGGTTTGGACATTTGGGGAGAAATGGAAAAGTGAGCTAGTTTAGACCTGTAAAAACAGATGCTTGTTCAAAACTTTTAGTTAATTGCATTTTCCCCTTTCAGCCAGTCAGTGGATGGTAGAGAAATGTGTGTGCTTTAAAATATAAAAGCAACATCTTCCCTACTGAAAGTACACATGTATACACACACATACATGCACAGATCAGGGCTTATATAGAGGGGGGAAAAAAAGTAAAAATTTAAACTTTTTTTTTTTTTTTTTTGAGCTGTCTAGGTTGTCAGATAGGATAGGGAAATTAGTCCATCTATCATACAGCTCTAATTTCCCATCATTTTCCCTGAAACTTGTGTGCTTTTAAAGAAAATTCTCCATTTTCCCCTCATTTTGATGTTTCTTTTTTATTTCCTCCAGTTTTTAAGTAGAGGAACTCCCAGAGGATTTAAGCATCTAAAAGAAGAACTTCGGAGTTTTCAGTTGCTTTCATGATCTTAACTGAACAGAAATAATAAGGAACTCGCAAACAGATTAATTCTCTCACTGTCAAAACTTGTGTGTGGGGCCATGATGAAACAAAATGATAAAATCAGCCCATAATGGGAGGCATTTGTGATCTCAGCTGCAAAGTGGGAAAGTATGGGGAGAGCTTTTAGGAGCTAGCAAAGAACAGACTGCAAAAGCGAGCCAAAAAGCATCAGTCTCCACGGCAAAGGGAATAGTTTTGCCGGGCTTGGTTGGTTTAGCAAGAGCAGAATTTGATTAAAGAGGATGCAGTTTGTAGGCTCCAGGCTGCCTGGCCAGGCAAACATGCTGAGAGGGTCCAGTGCCTGTCTTTGGGATGGGGAGAGATGTGAAGGCGTGCGCGCAGCTTGGCGTTGCTGCATGCCTGCTTGGTAGTAGAGCTGTCAGGGAACCGTTTGTACAACAGAACCCCGTCCAAATCACCCACTGAAGCACGGGCCCTTATCTCCTTTTTTGAATCCACCTGCACACCTTCAGTCTCTGTCTTTATTTGATGTTAAAGCTTCTTTGCAAATCCTTTAAGTTTCTGAAATTATGAAAATGGCAGAGGAGCAAAGAAAGCTGGAACAGCTGGAGATGCCTTGGGGATGGCACTTCCTAGACCCAAAGATTACTGCGCTATCATGTTGCACTTAATTGTTCCAGTGTATAGCAAATTACATTAATTAAAGTGGCACATCTGGCCTTTTTATCAGGGGCTGCGCAGTTCTGGTTTTGATCCTGCAGTGACAGACTCAGACAGTATCAGCACCACTGGGTAAACACTGATTGCACCAAGGGACGGCTTCCCTTCTTCTGTGGGAAGCTGAAAATGGGCCCAAACGGAGCAGTGAGGCCCTCGTGAAGCTTCCAGGAAGCCCTGGAAAGCAAAACCCGGTCATTAGTAAAGTTTAATCACCACGGCTCTGTTGATACCAACAACCACCCTGCCCCAAGCGGTTGGGCATTCCCTCTTCCCAATTAAATCAGCTTCTACGCAAGTTTTAGATTTATGCTCTGAAAAGTAATTAAATCAAATGAGCAGCCAAAGCCTAAGCTCTGCTCGTTGCAGGGTACGAGCATCCTGCAAGATGTCCTGCAGTGCCGCGCATTGCATGGCGCATACATCGCTCTTCATTTTATCTACCTCTCCGAGCTCCTTAGAGTCAGAGGAGGGAGCTGAACTTCTTCAAAAGGGATCTGTGCACCTGCAAGAGAGAGGTGTTTTTTCAGCCTTGAAGGTGGGTGATGTAAATCTCAGCCTAAGTAATATACCTACAGTTTCTAGGGGGAAAAATAGACCTGTTTTAGAATAGATATTTGAACCTTGCACTCCCAAACCACTGCTTGTCCACTGTCTCTTATCCTGCCAGGCATTTTGAAGACCACGTCACCCTAGCAGTGCAGGTAAATGATATTTTGCACCTACATCAGAAGCTGTTCTTAAAATAATGGGCTGTGAATGAAGGCAAATTACTCCCCCCTCCCAAGCAGATACTAATTTTGCGGGAACATACGTACATTTTACACCCCAGGGTGATGGGCATGGCGCTAAAAGCATCATGGGTTAGAGAGAGGCAGAGCTTAGCAGAAGGAGGAAGTGAGAGAGAAACGAAACGGCAGGAACCAGCTCAACATATAATTTCAAAACTGACTCTTATGTTTGACTTTGACAAGTATGGGACCTAGGGAGTGGGCAGACTTACATACAAACTAGCATAATACAAACGAGCATGTTTGGCTCACAATTAGATTAAAATTCTTAATGTACTTGTTAGTCGAGAAAAACAGTTTCTGCAAGCCTGCAATTTATTTGCAAATAGTCAGACCCTCTCTGAGGTCTGCAGCACTGCCGATACTCAGCTTAGTCTCCTGCACCCCCAAACTCCACTCTAATGGGCACAGAAATGACCTTAAGTGCTATTTGTGATTGCTTGGCAATTGTAGATAATGACAGGGTGCCTAGGACAATTACTCCACTCCTCTAATCCCACGCTAGCAGAGCAGTCCTTCCTTTGGGTTTGCAGCCTCTGTGCCCCACAGACCTTTCTGGGGGCTGCCAGCAACCAGATTTTGTGCTGTTTTGTCAGACACCCTCATGTCCAAAGCGAGGAGTGAGTCTCTCTTTCCACTAAGCAGGCTTTGCTACACACTCAGGCTCCCTACTAGCTATATAAAGTAAGAGGATGAGTCCAAGGCTGGGTACTGCCCTTCATCCCTCTTTCCAGGAACAAGCAGAGTCTGGTACCCCCACAGACAGCCTTTCCAGTCAGTCAGCATGCTCAGCAGCTTTCCTGCCTGAGGCCTCTTTCCCCTGTTGGTTTCAACCAAACTGGGAGGACCTGAATGCTCTCTCAAGTCCTTAGCATCTTTGCCAAACCTGTGTGAAGGTGGCAAGGAGGGAATCCCAATGTTACGAGTGCAAAAAAGGCAGTGTCATCTCTAAAAAAACCCTGCATTTAATATTGCCATTCAAATATTTCACTCCCTGGCTCCGTTCAGCTCCCAAACTATCCAAAGGGCAGTGGGAGACCCATGTGCCCAGCCTGATTTGCTCCCCTGGCACCCAGCCCAGCAAGAAGTTTGTCTCTCTGCACCCCGGTTCATTTAGGAGGACCCATGCTGTGCACATGAGCATTTTATTTTCTAAACACCTGGGGACAGATGTTTGGCTCACATAAAGTGACAGGCCATCCCTGCCTTCAGCAGAGCTCTGCTCTGAGTCACGCCACCAAATGAGCCAGCCCAGTAAGCCCTTAGCTAAATAACCAAGAGGTGAGGGAGGAGGGAAGGGTAAATTTAAACACAGGAGTCTAAGAATGAGCCCACTTGTAAATTCAGCCACAGCCAAGCTCCCATTAGAGGCACAGGCACAGATATACAGTTGCACAAGGCTGTAGCAGATTTGCAGTTGTATGGGGTAAGTGTTTGCTTCCCTCTCTGTATAATTACTGTTACTGATATCATTACGGTGCTCCACTTGGCACATCCGTTCTCTTGGCAACTCTGGCTGAGGCACTGGGCTTTCCACTCTTTATAAAGCTTTGCAACGCTTCTCCTTGAACACACACTCTGCAGCTAAACGAGTAATTATCTGGGAGCTTTAATCAACC
Organism: Rhea pennata; assembly: GCF_028389875.1. NCBI lineage: Eukaryota > Metazoa > Chordata > Aves > Rheiformes > Rheidae > Rhea > Rhea pennata. The sequence goes on from NC_084681.1 coordinate 12,476,617, forward strand.
TTAGTTCCAGCTGAATTTGCCACTAAATCTGTAGCAAACTCTGAAGCTCCTCTGGAGCATGAATGCGTGTTGAGGCTTTTTTGTGCAGGAAAGGCCTTGATTTGCCTTGCTGGTCTGAACAGAAACTTTCTGTTTCCTATGACTGCTCTCTCGCCTCGCAGTGTTTAAATGAATGGGTGCTTGGGAACGCAGGTGAAGGAAGCCCAGCAGAGCTGGGTCAGGAAACAGCTCAACATCTGCCTTAGTATGGATGGTTTTATTTATGTTCCCATTGACAAAAGAAAAGAATCCATGAGCAGGAGGTGGTAATAAGCGGTTTCTCAACAATTGCAGTCAAAGAGTTTGACTTCTTGCAGGACTTGCCAGAAAAGCTTTTCCCGGTCCACAACGTCTGCGTCACAAATTGCTCCATCGGTCAGGCAGCCTCGAATGCTGGGCTCTGCCGTTACCCTGTGCCCAGACAGCTGGGTCTGTGGGAGAAGCTGCCGCTGCCACCTCTTGCACTCCTTCAGAGGACTTTATTCCCTTGATAGAAAGCATAGGCAAGTAGATTTCACTTGGACTTTGGACAAGAGGGCTGTTTCTTTGGCTGGTTTTGACTCAGGTCACTATTGCTAAGTGTTTCACAACTGTATTTGGGATGGCATTGGGAAAAATGTTGAAACTGTTCAAAGCAAAGCAGGTGCAGAGAAGCTTTTCTTTCTTTGTTTTTTTCTTTTTTTAAACCCATTTCATGACAACCTTAGAAGTATTTCCTGTCTCCTGCTAACATTTTCTGCGGTTTTCCTATTACCATCCTCAATCATAGTTAAAAAAAAAAAAAAAAAAAAGAAAAGCCAGTTGCAGAGAGCTGTGAAAGTTTGTGGTGTGTATGTATGTAGTTTGCAAGCAAGCCTATGTGGAGACCTTCTGTCTTCGTGGTTTGGTGAGATTGCTTAATACCCTTATTGGTGACTTCCGTTCTGTGCTTTCATTAAACTGTGCGGCCCTGCTGCTTACAAATGTATAACATGCCTAATTGCTTTTTCAGCCCTGAAGAAAGAATGGTGGATGCCTTGCCAAGAGGACCCTGGATGCATTCATGAGGGCAGGAAAGATTTCAGAGCTCAGCAGTTGATTTGGTTACCTTCTGGGAAACCCTCCTTCTGCTGGTCCAGAAGGAGGAGGTAGGCTGAGGGACAGTTTCAGTGGTCTCCCTGCCTCCATCATGCATACAGACAACAGAAAAACAGCAATAGCAGAAATAAACATTTTTGCTGTGTCAGCAAAGCACGTTGTACATTTTCAGCCACAAAGTGAGTACAAGCTTTATTCATGCGGGAGGCTCTTTCCAGAAACGCTGGTTTAGGTTCCCTCATTAAGACTTAATTTCATTTTCCTGTCTTTTGTCAGCTCAAACTCATTTGCTAGTTGAAGCACCTGGCACACCATGGACCAGAGAAGCATATTTGCACTGAATTGTGCATGACAGAGGTAGGAGAACATCTCAAACACTTTGCTGCAGCACTCCTGCTCTCCTAGCTGTCACGACACTGCTCCTCCCTGTGTCACATTTCAGTGAGACAGGAGGGAGAGACTGAAAATGAGTTGGTTTTTTCCAGCACCTATTACAAATTGTGTGTTTCCCAACCAGTATCTCTCTTGCATAATTGCTCTCTGCAACCAAGATAACCTCATGGCTTATGCTCTGTAGATAGATGGGTGCATGGGGTGGATTCACGGATCCACCTTCAGCTCCTGCAGGGCAGGAGTGCATGTCCAGGTTTTAGACTACTGTATCACCTAATACAACCCTGGCAGAATACAGGTCACTAAATACCAAGTTACTTCAGCTTTCAACCAAATAGTACTTGAATCATAACTTAATTTCCAAAATTATGAAGACTTTGTTTGCAAGCTGCAGAATCTATCACTTCTCTTAATTATTTGTTCCAATGGTTACTTATCCTCACTGTTAAAAATTATGCCATATTTTTCGTTTTAATAGTTCTAGTTTTAATTTGCAGGCTTTGGATTTTGTTACTAAATTAAACAGTCCTTTGGTATTAAATGTCTTTTCTTTGTGCTAGTACAGACTGCACTGCACTTTCTTTGCTAACCTAAACAAATAAAGATTTTTAAATCGCTCACAATAAAATATCCCAAGTGTTCAATAATTTCTCTACTCATTTCTCATATCAATATATAGATCAATAGATCACCAATAGAAAGAGCAACAGACTGAGCAATAAAGTGACAGATAGATTAGTAGATGGAGAGGTGTAGATCAATAGATAGAAAGATAAGCAAAGAAGGAGCAACAGATAAATTGATAGTCCAAGAGGATGCCCACCTTTTCCAGGTTGTGATGGCTCCCTCACATTAGGAAGCAATTTTTCTTACCTGAATAAACTCCTACCAGTGGGAGCTGGTTCCACAATCCATCATTCTGTTGATGAAACCATTTGCCTCCTTAATTTCACCTGGAAATCATTTCCACTCACTGATTGCTTGTGGAAGCAGCCTCCCGTTTCACTCCCCAGATAGGCTGGCACCACTGCTTACTATATTTAGCAGTCATTTTTTTCCCATCTTTTGCCAAAAGCACTCTATATCTGATACATTCAACTTTGCATCACAAACTTGCCAACTGGCAGGAGAAAAAGCAACTTTTTTTTTGTCCTTATTCAACTCTGGCCCCCAGCCAGTCAGTATCTTCATTTATTGTAATGAATTTGTATCATTAATATGTTGGATATGCACAGCAATTGCAAAGTAGTACATTAGTACAAAAGCTATTGCTCTGGATGCCAGCAGTTTATTGCCACAGCTGATTTACGGGCTGATAAGCAACTTTGCAGTTGTCCTTGAGGATGGGAAAAGGACAGGTAGTGTGGCAGAAGCAAGGCAGACACATCATTGTAATGGCCAAGGGAAAGTGCGAGGTTTCCCAGGCCTCGCACAGCTGGGGGTGGACTTGACGATTTCATCTTTTCTCTTTAAAATGTCTTCGCCTTAGTGTGAGCGCTCAGCGATTCCAGAGCCAGGGGCGGGAGAAACACTGGAGACAAAGCCCCTGTGAAAATCTCAGGCACTTGGAAAGGAGATTAAATGCCATTACAATACTGTAGGTTTGGAAGCTTCTATGTGACTAGCTCATAATAGACCCATGTCATCACTTTATTGCAAAGATACGATAAAGACAGGCATTATATGGTGTTAACATTTAACAGCCATAACTTAACTTTCAAAAGACTTTACAGGCCAAGTCACAGTGAATTGTTTCTTTCTGTGCATTTAATCCGGGGCTCACATGCTCTAAAGCAAGAATATTTACAGAAAAGATAGATTGCTAAGCAGAGAGACAGACAGACCTGACCTGTCTGTCTGTCAACTCTGGAGAGTAATCCTTTGGAGAGAAACCCTTAAAATTATTTAAAAGGAAAGCATGAAACCAGGCCAGTACAGACAACATATCTAAGTGTCAAAAAGAAACGCCAAGCATCCCCTTTCTGGGATTAACCCTATGCCCAAAGGAGTCAGTACAAGACTTATCCCGTGCCCAAAGGAGCCAGCAGCAATGCTCCCGACGGCTTTGGTGGGGCAGAACGAGGTATGAAAGACGAGAGCCACAGAGAGACTGTCAAGTTCAGAACTCAAGTCCAAGTTCAGATCCTCCTTAGCTACCAGCTACACCTACAAGTGCCCAGTTTGCAGGGTATGAAGCCCCATCTAGGACAGTTCCCTGGGGATCACCATGGTGCAGCTGAGCCTGGCTTCATGTCAGCAGTTGCAGCTCTCCACGCTGGGCCCATGCCCAGGCTGGGAAGGATTTGGCCAAGGCACTGTACTCCAGCAGTCCCTACCAGTACAGCACCCTGCTGGGGCTCTAGAGCTCAACCCAGTACAGAGACATCCAAATCAGGATTCTGAATCTGGTCAACCACTTTTCCAAGAAAGATTCTCCCTGTTATTCATGAAACTCATTGCCACAAAACAGGACTGAGAACACCACGTTACAAGCAGGTCATTTTTAGGATCAACTTGAATATCCAGAGTTATAGAAAAGGGATGACTTGGAAGATGACCTCTTTGGCAAGGGCTATAGACCTTCCTGCTTTGGGTCATGAATCAAAATTTAACTGCTTAGGAGACAGGAGGAAAACTCTGCTTGGAGAGAGCAGAGGAAGGCTGTGGAGGGAGAACCTTAGTGTTGTGGCCACAGGGCTATCCGTCTCCTTCCTCCAGAGCAGCTGCTCCAGGACATTGCTGGAGATGAGCTATTGATCTAGGGGAGCCCCGTGCCTTCCCATTCGGTGGCCTGAAGGGCAGGAGGGACAACAGCCCCGTATTTAATATGCACAGAGTAAAACAAGTGGGCAGTCCAGGGGGCTCCAGACTGTCACTCCCCATCTTAATTAGTCCTGTCAGCTTGCTTTGCATTTTAGCTAATTAATTACTCTGCTTCATAGCTGCATTTCTGGTTGACACCGGCATGTCCTGATGGGATGGGTATCGGTTTCGGCACCCCCTTGTCCGCCTTGCTGTTTGTTTGTTCTCGCAGTCAAGACTCACACAACAGGAAACGTTCAGTGAGTGCTTAGGAAAATAATCAACAGCGTTATCTGAGAGCCATATCAAATAGATTTGGGCCAGAAATGGACTCAGCTGCTGAAAACCTATTAGCAGCATCTCAGATTTCCTGTGTGCCAGCAGGTTAGGGGGCAAGCACTTTAACATTGCCCACAGCTTGTGGTTAATTACTGTTTGTAGAGTTACAGGCTGCAGTTATGCTTGACAAAATGCCCATAAAGACAAAAATGAAATGCTTGCCGATTTTGGACAGATGCCACCTGTTCCCCCTACCCTTCCTCCCCCACTGGGTGCCAAAAAAACTGCAGAAAAATGGGACCGGTGTGGTGTGCAGCTTTTGTGCTTGCTGCTAAACAGCGATGCCCCGCAGCGGCCGTGTTAGTTGGGGGGGTGGGGAGGCCGCTATAGTGCAGTGCAGCCAAGTTGTTCAAAGCTGAGACCCAATGACGTGCTATAACTTGACATGGAGATCACACGTGTTCTTGTTTGCTGTCCACGATCTCTGGCGTTGCCATCAACACAGCACACACAGATCTACCTACTGATAGAAACGCAATCAATGCAGCAGGAAAAGGGTTTATTCTGGTGCTGAATGTTTTCCCTTCTTAAGGACTACAGTGCAAAATCCTCTCTGGACAGGTCTATAATATCAGTACTCTTGGGAGCAAGCACAAGCTTGGGATATGAAATGAGCAGAGGTGTGAGCTAATGTGGACCGCAAGGAATGACCATGGGCCATGCGGGCAGCCAAGGCTCTTTAGCATGGGAAGGAGACAGCTGAAGGACAATATGAGCAGGATATCAAATGACTTTTTCCAGTGCTGGATTCAGAGCAAAAGAAGGGGAAAAGGCAAGAAGGAAGAAGGAAGGCAGTGGGAAACCCCGAGGGAAGAACAGGTTGGTGGCAGCTATCTGGTGCCTTTCTGTGTTTGGATTAATTCCCACTCCTGGAACAGATAGGTGGGAATCGGGGAGGCTTCAGGAGGTATTATTTTGCTGAGGGTGGCCACACTGTAATTTCTGCACATTCATCCCTGAGACCCTATTCAAGACTGTAAAGTGGGAAGGGCAAAGAAGAGACATGTTAGGATCCCAGAATTAGGGTTATGAATGGGAAAGTGTAGAAAGCTCTAGCAGAGCAATATCCAAAGAAAGGCTGGGAGACAGTTGTAAATGAGGTATCCAGCACAGAGGCAATGGAGAGAAGAAGAGAAAAGCAAGGCCAGAGCCACAGCCCTGGCAGAAAAAACACAAACTTCCAGCATTGATACAGTGGATGCTGAAAAGGTCCAGAGATCACTTCATACCAGTGATAACATGAGGCAATCATAAAACCTACCTACAGATGGATCAAATCCTTGAGAGAGATAAATATGGCCTGTCCAAGGCTGCGCAGTTTCTGATTGCTCCGTCAGCATTACTTCGTGGGTGTTTCAGCACCCAGCTCAGCTCTCCCGCACTGGCCCCATCTCTAGAGAGCCAGCTGAGGGCTGGGAAGACCAGGACAGACACTAGCAGAGGCCATGGCCCAGGCTGGAGATCCACCACCGACCTCCCACCAGGGTTGTGACCCAAAGGCTGAGACTGCCTATGCAGAGATTTATGATTTGTTATTAACAGCATTGAGCAATCGGTGTAATGAAATGCATGCTCTGCATTAATGAGCAGACAAGGCAGGAGGAGCCAGGCCTTGCCTTCTTCCAGAGAGGGCAAAGGGATTATCTCTGCCTGACTTCATGCTCTCCCTCCACGAAAAGGGACTGTGGACAGGACAGGAGTCAGGACTTTGTGCCAGCCCTAGCTCCACGGCTTAGTTTTCCAGGCTGCTAATGGGAAAACAGCAGTACAGGTGGGAACAGTGAGGAAAGGATAGTTTGTGCTCTAGGGTGCTCTGTCCTGCTGATGCTCATGGCATGAATAACTCCACCATTTTTTCCTCTTGAGGATAAATCCATTACAGGCTTAAACGCCTGTTTGACCAAGCCTATATATTTCACAGTATTTCCATCCCTTAACCTTATATAGTTCCTGGCTTCTTTTCCTCAAAGTTCAGGAATAAGAAGGCATGAAGAGGATGAAGGTATGCATATACCACCCCTTACACACCAAACAAAACTGTCGTTAATTCCACATATTCAGAAAGATCTCTGCATGAAAGAGATGTAGCAGAAAGATAGTGAAGTGGCTCAAACTCTTCCTAATGACTATCACATGCAACAGAATTTCAATTCTGACAATCTGATTCAGGTACAGCTAAAATTAGAGCAAGTCCATTGATTTTTCCTTTGAAAGGATGGCGTGACTTATACAAAGACAGAATCATAGCCCAGATCTGCAGATCCCAGCACTTAACTCCAAAATCAGCTATGTAGCACCATCTCTTACTTGAACACAGCTTTACTGTAACAGCTTCCTCTTACCTCGAGATGACAGCTCCACTCCTTGCCGTCCAGCAGGAATCCCAGGCCTGGAAAGCAATATTAAGTCCTGAAAGCAAGTGCACATGCTTGAAAAAACTAGAATTGGTTTCTTAAGGAGAAAGAGAATGGTCTTTTTTATCTTTTTATGGCAACTACACCTAGAAACAAAATCAGCTGAACTCCTAGGCATTGTTAAGATTTGGTCATTAATTATTTTAAAACATCTTCTAGGGAAAACAAACAAACAAACAAACAAACAAAAAGCTGTGCTTTAATTTTTTGGTGGGGAAAGCACTTTTGGGGAAGCAGCGGAGCCAGCGCCGCTCAAGAGCCTTCTCGCCACCGGCGCATTCGCTGCTGCCCTCTCTGCTCCCGCTGTCTGCATGCGCCCGGGACCCGGAGTCCTGCTGTCAGATTGGTTTTATTCAGTTAGTTGTCATCGGGGGAAACTCGAGGCAAAAAAAAAAAAAAAAAAAAAAAAAAAAAAAAGGTGCTGCGTGCTTGGCGACCTGGGCGCGAGCTACGAGCGGGGGAGCTCTGCAGTGACAATTTGTTCGTCTCGGGGCTTTTTTTCTTTTTAAGTCGAAATGCAGCCTTGAGGAGGGCCATTCAAGCGGTGATCTGCCACCGCTGCCTGTCTGTCGCAGGGCAATGAAGATCTCTAAAAAGGCCGGCGGAAACCTCTCTGTAGAACATCAGTGGTTAACTCGTGCCAGGGGACCTGGCTAAGGTTAAGCTGCTTCCATTAGGGGTTTATTAAGCAGAACCTCGCAGCGGCTGGGGACGCGGGGCGGGCGCCTGCGGCGAGCTGCAGCGGGACGCCCAGCGAGCCCCGGCCCACGCCGGACCCCGCGCGCCCTGTCGCTCGCGCGCTCTTTGGGGCCGAAACAGGAAACGTCCCATCAGCGTTTCGTTATTTATTTCTCTTTAACCTCCCGCCCCTGCTAACTGCCTGGGCTGCGGAGGTGCAATTAAGCCGCATTCCCACGGGAGCTGAGGGAGAGGAGAACCGGAGAGGCTCTGGAAGCAGAAAGCTTCACCCCCCCCCCCCCCCCCGGTCATTAGTATAAATTGTGTTTGTGCAAGTTATATTCTACAGCAGGCATGTCAATTAGTGTGTGAAATTTAATAACCCAATTGAACTTCCCTCGCTCAAAGCTAAATTGAAATCTGTTGCCTGTTCAGGAGAGGGAAGGGGCTGTCATGGATGGGAGGCTGAGCTGGTGGGGTAGGGTAGGGGCGTTTTTCATGTTGATTAAAAAAAGTAAGGATTTTGTCAGCCTTGGCCGGGCAATCAACACCAGCTTTGCTTGGAGAGAGCAGCTGATTTGATTTTTTTTTTTTTAAGGTGGTGACTGTCTGAGAGAGAAGACTTGGGGAGGCAGAAAGGGAATAATATTTATTTGATTACATTTGCTTATGTTTCTAGTGGGGGGTAAATTGCACTCCTAATAACTTCAGCATTGAAGGCATATGTGGACCAGGCCTCGCGCTGAACACCTGGCGCCAGCACCCAAGCTGCGAGAAGGAGGAAGGAACGCACGTTACCGGCACCTCCATCGCAAAGGGAAAGGCAAAGGGAGCCAGGGGTACCTGCATAAATCCCACCAGAGCACATGCACTGCACCGAGTTTAGTGCAGTGGGGCCAGGGTCAAGAGCACAAAATGATCAGACCCTGCCTATAAGAGTGGCTTGAAAAAAATAATCCTGAACAGAGAGCTAATACAAATATATACACATTATTGGTTCATTTAACCTGTTTCAGACTTGAGGGTTCCTGATGCTATCAGCTGGTCATGTTCTGTGCATGCAGTTTGTCTCCACCACCAGGACAGATATATATATTTAATAAAAATATGACAATGAGAATTTTCACTGGATGTCATGGCCCTGTGAGCTAAAGATTGGTTACAAACAGAGAAAGTGTCAGACTAGTGGATGCTCATCTCACACTTTTATCCTCAGTCTTGGTTTATCTCATGTTTTTCAAAAATCTCCCCTCCTGGAATCACAGAGTTTATGAAAAATCCCTTACACTCACCTCCTACCATCAAGGGACAGCCCGAGAATCACAGCACTCAGTTTTCTCCAGACAGGCTCCCCTTCAAACCACTCCTGGGCTGCTGGTTTCAAAGTTCTGGAAAGAGAGCCATTATCCAGGCGACAGATATCTTGGACTGCTGGGCTTTCCTGGAGGAAAGCAACACGAAGGATTGTTCTGTGGTAGCATCTTTATACCAAGTCCTGCTGAAAACACAGGCAATGAACTGAAAGCAGCAAAGAAATATTTATGAAACAGTGTTCATGGGCACTGCACATGTGGTGATGGGTTGGTAGATTAGGTCATGCCATTTCCTGAAATATATGTGCAATGTTCTGGATATTTAATGGCATAAAGATGTAATTAGCTTCAACTTTTTAATGCTTTGGAAAACAGCATCACCTTGATTTGAAAAGAACTGTTAAAGCAGATTGAGTTACCACACTGAGAACAGATACAATCTGAGAAGGGAACCTGACCCCGCCAGGATTTCCTCTGCAGCGTGTTTGCATTGTATCAGCATCTAATCTGGTGCACATATCTACATTTCTCTATGTCCTATTCAGACAAAAAAAGCAAGCCGAGTAGCTTCACTGAATTTTAAAAGGGGGATAAATTTGCTACGGGAAGGAAATCTTATGAAATGATTTGGGTCTGCATGGTCCAGGGTGCGTTTTTAAAGCATCTGAAATGCTAGTCTCCCATGTCCTGCAAAACCATGAGAAGAAAGAAAATGCTGCATAGCAAAGATCTTCACAAAGATTTGCAATGGGAAGAATACGATTAAGCATCAGATATGAGATCCCAAAGACTTATATACATTTTTCAGTCAAGAGCAAAATTCTGTGGAAGCATTCAGACCCATTTCTGAAATCAGCCACTAGCAAACCATGAGATATCCAAAGATACTGAATCCACTCTCTGTCTTCTGAACTGTCTATCTACTTTCCTCCAATTCCTAATCTTTTGATCAACAAGGCTTGGTTTTCAGAGAAGGAAATGAAATGTTTTAATAGGATAAGTGGATAAGTCAAGGCTGGTGAGAATTTCAAGGGACAAGCAGAAGAGATGCACATAGCCAGGGACGACGTCCCCAGCTGGGTTAGACATGGCTACAAACAACACAAATGTGTTTTAAGACATCAAAAATCAAAAGTGTTAAGCAAAGCAGCGATTATGTTAGATAACTCATTGCATCGCTGACTTTATAGACCTGGGCTTCTACCTTTCTAGTAAATAAAAGCTAGAATTAAACATCTGAAAAACAGGAATTTAAAACACAAGGAATGATCTTTTTATTTTTTTTTCTTTCATGCAAGGGGATGTAATAACTTTGAATGTTTGACAACACTCAACTTGTCCCTACTCCATGCTACCGCAAAGCAGACTCAATTATCAGGTGATCCAAATAAGCGTGGGGACCTGGAGAAGGTAGAGAATTGCTAGCTGAGCAGGCCTAATCTCCATTTAGGAGTCACATTTTTGCATTCAGGGAACCTTAAGGCCCATGAGAAATACCTAGCTCTGTGGGAAGTGAGGAGTCCACTATGTACAAAAACATGTTGACAAAAAATATTGCTTTCAGAGGAAACGTTAGAGGGTTCAGGAGAGAAGGAAAACAGAAAATCTTTCAAGAACAAAAGGAAAAGATCTTAATTTGGTAATATTCAGAAATAAGTCCCAGGAGTCGAGGAAAATGACAATAAAAATGAGAAATGTTGAAAATGGAAAGAAGTGGGGAATGCTGCATGAGCAGATCAACTCTCAGGCCTCAGAGTGAAAAAGGGAGAGCTAAGCACACAGCCTTGTAAGAGAAGTAGCGCTTGTCAAAAAATGAGGGGGGTTGTTGAATTTGTAGGGTGCTTTGTTTAGAGTTCTCCAGTCTGGAGAAGCACTGAACTTCCACTGAACCCCAGCCTGGAGGTAAAACCAGCTCTCTAGCCACTGCAAAGTACAGGCTCCCTGGGAACACTGTCTCTTTCTCCTTCTCTCCTCTCCATCCACCTTAGTATCAGCGTTCTCAAGTTGCCTGATGTGCTGTTTATGATAGAAATAACCTGCCTTGGCAGTGACACTTGAATTTCACTTAAGGTTCATCGCATTATTAATGACAAGATCAATATTACTGAAGCCACAGTAAGAACTCTCACCATTCATTCACATCCTGCCCCTCCCCTTCTGAGGCGCCCCGCTTTTTAATATCCCATCTCTTTTCAAGGGTATTCAGCTCAGCACTGGAAGGAGAATCTCCTACTGCCAGGGTTAGTTCATTCAATCCCTGACAGCTGCACTGACATATTTCTCCCGAGCCTTGAAACCTGAGTGATAACGCTCAGGAGTGGAACAACCCACAGACTTTGTCTAATCAGAGCAACTGCAGTGGCCTTGCTGAACTCTCCTGGTACAATTAGGTAATCACAGTGGCAGACAAGCCTGATTCATATCGTTTTACCATCAGTAAAGTGATATCTATCACCTCTACGACAGACCTGTTATTGCTGCAAACCACTTCGACCTATCCAGTTAAAAACCCTTTGTAAAATCAAAAAAGGGACTTGGGCATACTTTATGGCAAATTAACTTTTCACATATTCTTTCCCTCCTCATATTAAGATCACGTTCACAGCTGACACTTGCAGTAATGAACATGCTCCTCACCAGCTACCAGGGTGATTACTGGGCTGAGAGGTTGGCAGTGCTCCCCAAGGCATTGGAGAGACTTAGGACAATTGGGACAAGTGAATTGCCCTCACTAGGTGCTCATCTCTCTCCATTCACCCCAGAGAAAGCCTAGGCAATAAGCTGAGATTAGATAATATAGTTTAAAGCTTAGTTTAAATAAATAAGACTACATGGGATGAACCCTAGTTGTAGTTGTAGGACTACAGCTTTGCTCCACAGAAGCAGAGGCAAAGACACCTGAACTCAAACTGAAGCTATCCCCAGTGTGTTGATGTTGAATTCATTTGACACTGTTGCTCCTGGACTTCATCTGCCCCACACAGACCCCGGTACTGGCAGAGCAGCCACGAAACACTGCTTCCCACTCTCAGTTTACAGCAAGGCTCTCAGTGACACGATCCCTTGAGATAAGCGGTCGTTTCAGAGCCTTCACTTCGCCACAGGCAAAGACACAGTTCAGCTGCTCAATGACTGTGGAGAAAAGCTGGTGTATACGAACCAACCAGCTCTAAATATGAGTAAGAAACAAAAAAGACACGGTTTTTGGTACATCTAACCTCCGTGGGTTTGACTGACTTCTCGTTTTTGAAGGCAGACCTCCTCTTCTTGGATCACTTCATTTTGGCATTGCCTTTCAGGTATTTTTCATGGAAGTAAAAGTCTCAGAAATTCAGAGCAATTGGGAACTGCACGTTTATCACCCAGGGCCCTACATATTGTTATTAAATTTTATTTCAGTTCTGATTTTTTCTCCAGAACTAATCAGTCCATTTCTTCTAGGTGATTTGTACCTTAACAAAGCCAAAACCTGCAGTAACAAAACATAGCCAAGCCAGTCCAGAAAAATACCTTCACTACAGGACACAAGCTTCCAGTGTAGAGGCTGTGTATGCATTGTGATTGATCCCCAAACTGGCATTTCAATTTATTTCCCGCTGGAGGACTCATTCATTACAGAGAAATAATGCTATTAAATGCATGATAAAGTGCATGCATCAACACACCAGGCTCGTGGTTACTTTACTATACCTATCCAAACAATAACTGGTAAATAAATCTACTTGTGATCATGTGGGACCTTTTAAAATGAATAAAGAAACAGTAATATCCTCATTATTAAGCAGCTGATTAGAAAAAATCACTTGCTAGCATTAGCCCTCCACACACACACGCACATATTTGATGCTGCATCAGTCACTGCAGGGCAAAGGCAAACCAGATGTACAGATTGCAAGCAAACTGCCTGCAGACCCATTCAGAGTGCCAGTGGCCTCTTTCAGAGGCATGCAGGTATGTGTGTGCTTGCATGTTTATACGGGAGCAAGCTCTTATCTTCAGCAGCAAGAAAGATGCCCAGAGGAAACCATGCAAGCTGCTTTAATCAAGAGTTTGGGACTTTATGCTTTTCTATGTTTTCCCCCCTCTTAAACTAATTTTCTATCCAATCAGCCCCCAGAGAGCAGCAGAAAGGCCAAATGTGTGACTTTCTTTATATGCATTTTTTTTTGGGGGGGGGGGGAGGAACCACTAAGCAAAAAAAAAAAAAAAAAAAAAAAAAAATCTTAAAAGATCTGAGACTTTCCTAAGGTCTTTATAAATGTCATGGAGATTTCACATGAAACCTCATCCTCTGAAATAGTTTAAAAAAAATCATTTCCCTCATTTATTCACATTTCCTTTTGCTTATCAGACCTAATTTTTAACTTGTTGAGCAGTCCAGTTACTAGTGCTCGTCACAGAATAATAGAGGAGAACTTGAGAGCACCAGTCGACCCTGCTGTGCTTGGCAGTACAGTGGTCTGCTTCAACAGAGAAAGAGGAAAGATGGGAACGGGAAAGAAGGAAAAGATAATGAGAAAGGAAAAGGCAGGGGAAGAAAAGAACAGGTCTTTACAAAAAACCAAAGATATGATTCCATGAAGAGTCTGAAATGGGACATTAGGAGCTGCTATAACCAGAATCCACTTTCACATAAACTGTTGTGCAAATGAAACCAAACTGGTCCTCTCTGCATCCACTTTTGAGGACATTGAACAGCCCCATAGCTGCTACAACAATCCCATAAAAGCTATGTTCAGAACTTTGTCTTTGTTTTTTAATAAAAAAGGAGCTTAGGAAAAAAAAAAAACAAAAACTCAATTCCCTTTTGGCCATGTCCTTAGACCTCCAAGAAACCAGTGTCAGGCTAAATAGACGTGACATAAGTCAGCAGATTTTCCTGAACTCTAATTGAATTATAAGCCATTACTTTATGGATGCATGTTCCAAAGCTTGCATATTCCCTGAGCAGCAGAGAGTGATTTACTGATGTGGCAGGACACAATGAGCTCATGGCCAGAGTCAGTGTGTAGTGTGAGCTACATACCTTCCAGGGACCATTCTAGGTTGTGGTGGAAAAGTGACATCTTACATATGCATGTTGGTGCCACTGAGTAGTATGGGTCAGGGTCCTGGACAGATTGCAGATCCATTACCAAATGCCCTCAAATGTTGATTTAAGTGAAACCGAGGGGGGAACTAGTGACACACAAATAGCCATTTTAGTCTCCATCCTAAGATAAATCAGTTATCTGTTTTTCTTCACTGTGCACAGCAATGGCAGTTTATGAAGCAGCTGTCTGAAAGGAAATTTACTGGACAATTAAAAGTGCTGACTTTCAAGCAGAGCTCTCAAGGTGGAGTCTAAAATTATTGGGTGTGAAATGCAAATAGATTTAACAGTTTTACTGCTATTTATATGACGTTCACCCATTCCCAGCTATTTTTCCTCCCTTTTTTGCTCTGATTTTAAACGGTCCCAACTTTCACAGATTTTAACAATCATCTCAGTCACATGTAGTAAAACCTGAAGCATGCTCCAAGGCTGAACAAACTCAGACTAGTGGTGTGTGCAGTGGCAGGGGGGAAGAGTGAGTGAAAGTAAACTCTATCCCAAACCCTTAACAAAATATTAATTTAGAAATAAGCTGGTAATTACGTTCAGCTTTGGGTCTGCCCCGCAATCCTCTGAGGTAGTTCTTATTCAATAAGCTTTTGGCTAGTACCCAACAAACCTCCTACTTGAATAATCACAAATTGACCAAACTAGTTGCTCTCCAGGTCTTGAAAAGCCTTCCCTGAGGAGAGATGGGAGAATCCCAGCATGGTGGTGGGTCAAGCTCCAGGGAAGTCTCATTCCCATGGGCATTTCCTTGAACCACCCACTTCCCAAGATGCTCCCCTGAGGTTCATCATGATCCATCAGAACAAGGACAGAGTTTTTATGAGGGTTCATTCCTTGCCTGCTACATTACACAAAGGCCAAAACAGCCCATCGGCTTACTGAAAAATTAATGGCAAAGATCATTAAAGCAAGATTGTCTCACCTTGGCCAGGCAGAGCCCTGAAAGAAATATCAAGGGGTAAGAAAGAGTGGGAGAAGCGAAGTGAAGCAGCCACTTCAGAGGCTGTCAGTGTTTTGCAGAGTTTGGTGTTTGTGCCTTTTGGCTCATCTGATGTCTTAGTTTAATTGACGACACATATATATTTTTCTTTCTTACCTCCATCTGGATCTCACTTCATAGAGGTCTTGCCGAAAGCCTTGCTTCAAAGAGGAATTTGCTGTGCTACTTGTAATGTTAGAACTTCTTATACCTATGATCTCTAGTGCTGTTAGATTTACCGCTACTGAGGAAAGATATTTGCCTCTCACATATCATTGTGTGAGCTCCATTGCACCAAAACAACTCTAATCTCAACTTAGTTTGGAACCAGCTTTACGCATTAGTTATTCAGCTTGTTGTTTCTGTGCTTGTGATCTTCATTTATCTTCAGTGAAGGGGCTCAACAGCCTCCCCTACCAGACTCTACATTGTCTATGAAATAATATTTGCTACTACTTAAAGAATTGCCACTGCTGAATTCACAGATCAAGTGTGTGGGAGAACTATTATTAACATGTTCAGATAGGCACATCTATCTATCTATCTATCCATCTGTCTTTCTGGCCATCACTGTGATCTCAGGTCTGCACAATTAAGTCTAGTAAATAGATGTATCTACACTGGAGTCGGCAGAAAACTCATCCATTTATCTGCCTGGTCTATGAAAAATTCTGCTTGCTTTGTTAGATTTCTTCTCTCTCTTTGAATGAAGCCCTCGTGGGAGCAATTTGGTATACAAGTAGTTAAGCAAAATCATAAATTTGATATGGCTTAATTTAGACTTACCAAGGAGCTCACTTCACCACCATCCCTCCTCTGCCCTAGACATACATCAGCTATGGTGAGAAGAAATACTTTTCCAAGTGTCATATACGTGACACACCTAGACCAAAAGCAAGAAGCAATAAACACATTTTTAATTGTCTCTCTGCTGTTACTTAAGTCATTTAACTGCTGTGGGGGCCCATCCCACGACTAGAATATTAAAGGTGAGATTTGCATCTTGTTTTATTGAAGTAGACGGAATAAAAAGATAGTGCATTGATTCCTTTGGCTCCTCTCTTGGTTCCCTACATTCATTGCCAGTTAATTTCCCATTTTTGCCTCCCATAGGTGTTACAAACAGTTTTGAGAAAGAAGGTCTGGAGAGGTGTATCTCATGAGTTTTATTGTGACCCCCCCCACACACACTTCCCATACTCCCTCTTGGAAATGGCACCTCTGTTTCAGCGTTAACGTGGGGGTCAGTTAACTTCTCCCCATCTAAACAGTGTGCTGCAGGATTGGCACAACTTTCCAGTAAGTCTCTCTCCTCTCCTGCAACCCAACACACAGTGAATCTGACCCACAACCCTGCAGGAGACCGCTTTGCAGGTGCCATTGCACAGATATATTCAAGTTTTCCTCCATTTCTCTTTCTATAGAAATTAAATCAGAGGTGGAGAATCAGAAGCAGTGTCTTGAACATGAACGTCTTTCCCTCTTACAGAGCTTAGATTCCTGTAACTCACCAATCAAGCCAAAGCCCTCAAGATCCATCCTTCTCTATAGTCTAATAAATAATAATAATCATTCTACCAACTCATATTTCTGCATGCTGGCACTGATTTATTTTTTGGCTCTTGCCTCTAAAATGACTTAAAATATGCAAGGGATAATGAAAAAAACTCACTTTTAATTCTGAAGTGAAGTTGGCTAACCTAGAAGGTCTTTAATAATGATTTTCTGATGAACACACACTCACTGGGTCTCCACTTGGCAACTACATTTTGATTAAACCCCTCTAGATGTGTATATCATATATGTAAATGTAATTATAATCAGTTGGGGGTGCAAACAATAAAAGTTTGGGGATCCAGTTAAAAAATAATTTGATTTAGAAGACATTGTGCTTCCAAAACAAATAAATTGGACAGTGAACGCTGTGTCCATCCTGAGAGGATCTTATTCCTCGCCCAGAGCAAAGTGGGCTTGTTCACAGGTAGCGTTACCATATTTTTGCCTGTGGTTTGCCTGCTAGAAATTTCTGTGCTTGCACCATGTAGCTCACAGGCAGTGAATCCGACTCTTCCAAGGAGCATTGCACCCTGTAGTCTGGCTCTGTATGGGTGTGCTACAGATGTCCTGTAGCCTATGCGCATTCATGCTGTGTGGATATACTGCACATGAGCTGATCAACCTTAAAGACTATGCCCTAGAAGGTCTGATGTTCCCAGCCAGAGACAAGAGGACATGGCCAGGAAAATCTGGCAGTATAGCAGCCCTAGCTGAAGGCAAAGACTTCTAAAGACAGAATTAAGAGTGAAAAATGATTCTTGCATGATGGGGGGGGGGGAGGTGCTCGGTATCTCTTTCCCCATACATGGGGATCCGCACAAAGGGTGATAGACCAGAGCTTGCAAACACTTCCTGAGACAATGCTGCAGGAAAGGGTTGGTGCCACGGGGCAGTACCTGGCGGCACTGTCATGTGCAGCACTCTGTCTCAGGGCTCCCTTATGCTGGCTGCAGGATTGCCAGCAAAAATAAATGCCAGGTCTGGAGTTCCTCGTGCACAGCATGGAACCTCTGGAGGCATTCCCACAAGCTTTTATGGCAGCGCAAAGCCAGTTCAAATTAAAATAGTGCTAAGCGCCTGATAAATACATGGAAACATAAATTATGTATAAAAATTTACATATCTATATTATTATTTGTATTATTGTCCTATGAAACAGTAACCTTTTTAACTCCTTGCATGTGTTCCCTAGCCTCCTTCAACCAGCAAGTCCAGATTACAATATATTCCATATAATCTTTTGTAAAACAAAAAAAGTTCTGTACTTTCTCAATTTCTGTTTTTTGGATTTTTTTCACTTCCTAGGAAGAACCGTTTCAAAATAAAATCAGGTTTGGGCTGTGTGAGATTTTCTATTAACCAGAACAAATGAATACAAACTTCAGGTTATGGTCCAAATAGTGAGGGAAGGAAAAGAAAGGAATGACAGAGCAGAGCTAAATGACTGCCTAGGGCAAGTGGTTTCCTAGTTCCATACTTTCCTGTCCGAAGTATGAGGCTGTACCATGGTGTGGGGAAAGACCTACCTTAGGATGGTCCTGTAGGCTCAGAGGTGAGTTCCGGATGGCATTTCATAGTGAATGCAAAATATTTCTATCGCAATGGACAAGAAACAACTTAGATAAGAAAATATAAATGGAGCTTTTGGGAAGAAAGTGGATGCACAGGAAAGAAAGGGATCAGGAAATCATGGAAAGGCTTGTGTTTGATCTTTCTGGATCAACATATAACACAAAGAAGTCCGAACTTCCTAGGATTTCTGGGCTACCTGCTTTCCAGAGACTGAGACATGGGCTAGCCAAGCTTCAATAGAGGATATACACAGGAAAATACACACCTCAGATTTCTCAGCCGTGGTCATCTCCTAATCTCTGACTTTCTTGTTAAGTAAGAGGAGATGAAATTCAAGAGCTATACAGACTTCACCCAGCAAAGTGACTTGCATGCAGCCAGTGATGAGCCAGTCTTGTTATAAATGTGGCCAGTGGATGAAATGAAGGCTGACCACCACATCTGGAATGGCAACATGGAGAAGCAAGCTGGAATGGAAGGGGGAGGAAGATGGGATGGAATTCTTTTGTAAGTCTATTCCATTTCTTCTCAACAGTGAAAAGATTTTGTTTCAAATGTCAGGTTGATTCATTTCATTTGGACTTTTATATTAAACACTAATTGTATTATATATAAATTTTGACATTCTATGAATATATTAATATAGTAATATTGTGGTATAATATAACAGTCAACACAGAATGAATGGAAATGAGAGTGCACATACACAATGTGTGCACCTCATCAAAAACGAAACTTCTCAGAATGTCAAACATTTTCAGAATTTTTTTTCTACCTCCTATTTCATCTGTTTATTTCATACTGTGTTAATCTAGACTGTCTCAAAGGGAGCTGCAATGAAGAAAAAGCTTGTAGGTTGGCTCGTAGCAATTGCAATGCTTTTGCATTGCAAGAAAAGAAAATATTTAAGCCTCTTGGTTTTTGGAAAACAAAAATATTTTTTTCAGTTGAATCCTTAAAATCTTTTGCCAAAACTCCAAAGCTTTGGGATCTTTCTCCAAACAAATAATACAATTGGGTTTGAGGTATTGTTCTGGCAAGAAAAGAATGTTTTGAGGAGAGCAGATGCTTTCTGAAGAAAAATGTCATCTTGTGAAAAGCACACTCTTCCATCTTAAATGAAGTTGATGCCAGAAAGTGTTTGATCAGTTCTATTAGCATTCTTCATCCTCTTCCCAAGGATAAGCGACATTATGACTGTTTTGTTAACACAGTGAGCCTTCCAAGAATAGTTACTGAGGAAACATGAAATTCTGGCCATATCAGGATATGGTACATAGGATTACAAAAGGAACCATGCTTATATCCCAAACCATAGCATCCACCTATAACCTGCCCTGCTGTTAATAAAGTGACTCCATAATTTAATTTCAACTCCTCTATTGTAAAAATACATATTTCCTCGGCAGGACATTGCGGTTACTTCAAGAAGCTGGAAGACATCAGAGCATCACATTCCAAGCTTGGCATTGAACAAGAAGCCACCAGAATTAAATCAAAGTGCTTCTTTCTGGCAGGCAATGCAATTGTAATGAAAATTCCAGCCTTGATCCTCTGCCAGTGGTAGGCAGCAAATTGAGTGCATGCCTACCACTCCCAAACTGAAGTCCCTCAGTCTTGCCTAGGATGCCAACTACCAGAAGTACAAAAGATGAAAACAGTCTGCCAGACACAGCAAATCAAAGCACTCTCTTCATTAAAAGGAGATTAATACTTTCTTCCAACTCCACCCACGAGCAAATCCATCTTGCTCAGTCTTGCTGAGGCGAATGAAAGGAGGTTGATTGCTCATGGTGAACTCGGGATTCTAGTAAAGCTACTGAGGTGTCTCCTGCAGTCCCCAGAACCTGCCCTGATTCCCATCCAAAAGAAGCACATTCTTTCCAGCTGCTAGGTATAAGATCACAACGGTTAGTTATAAAGGCATAGCTAGGTAGGCAGGCTGGCATTATGCCTAGAGAGCAGAGGAGAAATGCCACCAGGAGGAAAGAAGACTGAGTTTGGAGAGGCGGCAGGTTCACCAGGCCGGGTTCCTTTCTCTTAGTGTCAAAAATCTAAGTAATATCAATTATTATGTAGAAGTGAAGCTGCCTTTCTTCAAAGCAAAAATATCTTAACTGGTATGTGGCACACACACTGCAGCTGGTGCTGTGGAGCCGTCTCAGACTATCTTACTCAGGCAGCTCCCTCTTCCACCAACCATATAGGGAGCCAATGACTTACCATCCCAGACAGTAAGGAGTCTGAAATAGCCCCACACACCCCAGAACAGAGGCAGCAGAGTAGTCACAACACTTACTTACATGAAAATTTGTGTTTGAGAGCAGTATTCAGATCACCTACCTTTTGATGTTTGTGAGCTGAGATCTCCCATCTTATTGATGAGTCCCTTCTACTCCAGGCCTCTTTTTATTCTCTCCCTACATTAATAACTAATGCACAAGTCTGTTCAGCAATGCTTGTCCTACCATGATTCCCACTGTGGTCAGCCTGTCTGGCTCAAGCTGTCTCATGGGAGAGGGGAGAAGACAACATTTTTAGTTAGCTGGAGGAGATCGTGTTTTGCCTTCACATGCTTTGTATCTCCCAAGCACCGTCCACTGTGGTATAGAATTGCTCCAAAGTAACACAAATATGGCTAAAAAACAAGCTCTTCCTGCTGTCCTGACACAGGTGCACTTAAAATCTTGGAAATATTGCTGCAGTACTGTATTCTGGGGGAAAAAGGGAAGGATATTTGAAATGTCTCAGCCAGCTCAGCCCTATTTTCTAACTAACTAGGTTAGCTCAACATGGAGTGCTTTTGAAGGGGTCACCCTGCACTGAACAAGAAAGCAACACTTTCAAAATATTGAACAAAAGGGGACCTTTGAGATTTTTATTTGAAAGTTATAAGAACAGTGTATCCTGATTAGTGAATGCCTCCTTTAGGAGAAGAGAAAAAAAAAAGAAAAAAAAAAGAAAGAAAGCAGCTGTCTTTATCTATACATTTGTTTCAAGAAATGTGGCCATTTAATAATTAATGTGTATAAGTGCCTAGCAATGAAAATGCAGAATGAAATATTAAATAGGGTTGGTACCAAATGGGAGGACATCCGAAAGGAAAAGGGTGAGAGGCAATGTCATTCACTATTCCCAGGAAACAGCTCTAAGGATCTAGAGCAGAATGAATCCAGGTGGATGAATATGAGGCATTTGGCAGGAGACGAGAAGGTGGGTCACCGATATTATTGTTGGAAGGCCTTTCACAAAGTGAGGCAAACAGGAGACAAATCACTCCCAGCAGCTGCCTTGCTTCCTGTGCCAAATTTGGCCCAATGTCAGGGATACATGGACGCACCAGGACAGACCTGCAGAGCAGATTTAACTCACTGAGCTGGAGAAACAGGGATGATTGCTATGATTGGTATAAAAAGCAGTGAACCAGGCACATGCAGAGCTAATGCCCTGAACACCTTCTCCAGGCCAGATTGGCACATTTTGCAGCTGAGGGGGGAATAACGAAGACTGCAGCTCATGGAGATGATGACACAAGCGGAGATGCATTTTTCGCCCTCATCCTCATCTTTTGGTAAGTTTCTGGTCAGCTTCTTATAGAGAGAAACTTTTGGGTGAGCTGAGAGTAGCCAGTCTGAAAGTGAGAGAAGGCTATTTCTATTAACCCTGTTGGCAAGAGCTAGGGTTATGAATTGTGTCAAGACCAAGAAAACACATAGGATGTTGATATAGATTTCAGACGTATTTTGTATAATAAACTACTTGGAAGTAAATAGTAAACAACTCAGAAGTAAAGTTAAACCTCACACTCCAGAGCTCAAACAAATCATTATTTGAAACCAAGCTGAAATCGCTGTGGGTGGCAGATATAACCATGTTTCTGCTTTCCCTAAGAATTTTATATCTTCATCTGGTAGAAGGAGCTGTTATGGGAAGACTAATTTGTCTGGGTTTTCCTGGACATTTCTCCTCAGAGATTTGGGAGTTACCTGTGTTTCTTGTTTTCCAGGATTCTGGGCTGGAGCTCATGTGTTGCATTTCCCACCAGGCTGATGAACATCAAGGCATGTGCAAACCCAACACACAGCATGTTTGTGGTAGACCCAACACTTCTAATAAGCATTAGACTTAACCACACGCACACCATAGAGGCGACGGGTCAATGTCCACCTCCAGAAATGCTGGGCTGGCTTGGCAAGGGCCCGCCTCAAAAAACACACAGCAGACTGGGTACTGGCTGTCAAGTCAAGATGTTAGGTTTGACAGCTCACTGTTCCCACATCTAAACTCTTCCCTGTCTCCTTGCAAAGCACTGTCTCGTGAAATGCAAGCACAGCAGTGTCCCTACTCCACCCTGTGGACCTTTTCTTCCAGGTGTACATAGCAATCTCCTGGTCCAACTGTCCTGATATCTTCTGCCTCTAACAAGAATAGGGGTGACCAGCAAACAACCCCAGTGCATAGGTGCTACAGTGCTGCCATGCCGAGGCATGGGAGAAAATCCAGTAATACAGAACATGAAGAGAAGCCTGTAAAACAGGAAGTGGTTTTTAGATGGAAAGCACTGCAGTCATTTTCAGAAGGCATCAGGAGCTGATTGAATCTGTGGGATTTCTAGACAAAATTAAAGGGACGGCACTGATCACGAGCGAAAAACAGAATCTGCTCTAGCCCAGGGCAGCCCTCACTTAGATTTTATAGCCCGATTCCACACATCAAAAAGTGCTTCCTTGGAAACAAGGAGAGACTCTGAAATCCTATTTAATGATGCGGGGCCAGATCCTCAGCCGTCTGAAATCTTCATAAACCCAACTCAACATGCAGACAGCCAGCTCAGATATGTCCCTTTCAGCCTGAAAATGAGAACCTTCTCCATATGTTTGCCCACCAACTCCTCACAATGAAGGAAAGCATGAAGACTCTGAATCATCCCCAGCCAACTGTATATTCATTTTTTCTGTATTTATTTCCAATTCTAAGATTAAGAAAACGATTCCAGTGCCATGACATCCATACAATTAAATGTATCATTTTCCCATCAACTGCCGTGCTGTGCCAAGCGGGGCAGCTCAGATATGATTGCCATATGGAACACATCTCTCCCTGCACAAGACTCAAACATGGCAATTAGAAACGGGCTGATTTTTTTTATTCCTATGAGCAACAAAGCACTCTGGAAGCACTTAGAGAGCTAAGAAGACTTCATTGTATTAGCAGAGCTAATGGTATTTGTCAGACCTTTCAAGTGATACTGACCCATGAGCTTTTACTGATAGCCCTGCAGCCCCCACAGAAGGCTACCGTTTGGATAGCAGTTACCCAAATCTTCCTGCCCTAGGAGGATGACTCCTAGGACCCCACACAAGGATCTCCCCCACACTCAGTTTATCTTCTTCAACCACATCCCGACCGTGGCCAGTAGAAAGTGTCTTAGACTCTTTTAAGGCCCCTCTGACAGCTTCAGTTCAAAGCAATCTAATATACAATGCCTATAAAGCCATATGAACGTATTGGCCTTTGCTAAAATAGCAGCTTTTCTCTAGTATTAGGGCACTATGAAGGTCTACCTGTAAAGCAAGTGCTAAGCACTCTTCAAAGAGCACAAAGAGGCCATTCCTTTTATAGAACTGCTGAAGATCTTGCTTTCTTTATGCTCATCCTCCAGCAATAGATCTCTGAAGAAAAGAGGACTTTGTGCTCCTTAGGACAGACCATGCTGCCAACACTGAGAAACAGCAATTGCTTTCACAGATATGGACATGACAGAGGAATTAGCCTGAGCTACTCTGCACTTGCTGAACCAGATCTGACCTTTCTTTTGCAGCCTCCTGAGTTGACCTTGATCTTATTCATGTTCCCACTGCTCCTGAGGTTGGGTTACACTCTTGATTCTGGACTCTGTTTTCAAAGTCTCCCATCATGAATAACATTGTCAGATCTTCACACAGCTATCTCAGGAATGTGAACAGGCTGATCTCCATGCTTACTCAAGGTGACATTGATTCATTCTCTCTCTCACTAGCCAGACTGTGTTATTAGAATATGCTTCATAACATCCTCACACATTCACACATCCACCCTCCCCTTGCACCCATTTTTGATCTCCACCTATTTGAGCCTCTCCCATCTGTGATTTAGGTTTTTGTCCTCAACAGGGCATGCACTCAGAGGGACCTAGGATTTGAGAACAAGAAGAGAAATTGCATTTAAAGAAGCATCAGAAGTCAGGTTTTGTACTGAGGTCCTATCCCTACAGCCCAGTCATTTCATACTCATTCATCAATGCATAAATCATGAATAACTCCACGGAAGGCAAAAGAGTTAGGCAATGTGAAGGGCCTCCAGGAGGGACTGGCTTCTGCCCAGGAGTGAACTCAGAGGTTATGTCTCATCTCTCTTCCTCTTGCAAGCAGGGCATAAACTCCCAACTAGGGGAAGATTGTTTGATTCAAACACCAAGATCCAGCTAAAGGGGGACAGATCAGAGGAGTTACATCTTAAGAGATTCACAAAATTTGCTTTCATCATCTCCAAGTTCCTCATATGCGACGGTAATCCAACGCCTGCTCATGGCCTGGGTATCTGAGGAGGCTCCCACATCTCGTCCTTGATTATCTGTGCTCAAGGTAGCATTAAAAAAAAAAAAAAAAAAAAAAAAAAAAAAACTTTCTTTTTGACCACAGAAGTTATCTGTCTACAGTATGTGGCTGCAAGGTGGTTAGGCCAAGGGCTGGGATTTGTGAAACATGTCCAGGTCTTTGGGTTTTCTTCCAGGCTTTTAGGGAGAATTTAAATAAAGAATTCAGCATTGGAAAAAGAAAAGAAGAAATGAAAAGAGAGACAGACATCTGTAGTGCTGATGAAGGCCCTCTCCTTGAGCTGACCTAGTTACCGTGCTTGGGGAGAGCATCACAAGTAGATCCTTTTCAACAGGAGAAACGAGCAACCAATGGCTGAATTCAGCCTCGGAGTAAACAAACATCTTTCACCAGTTTCCACATGAGGTATGCACATTCCCACCAGATCTCAATCTGATCACCAGCATCAAGAGCTGCAAGTGCCCCATCCAGCACAGAAGTGGCAGCCTGGAGCAAGAGCTACTGTCTATATAACACCAGAAGAGCTCAAGTGCAGCATCCCTGTGGCTGATTTATGTCCCCAGCTCCAAGAATAGACTTCACATTGCTGAAGAAGGGTCCTGAGCCTAGCCCCATGGCTTCTCATGTGATTTCTGTACACAAATAGGGAGGGCAAGCAAACATGCAGAGCTTCTGCCGAAGGAAACAGCAGCCACACTGCAGTCCTGAGCTCGCGTCAAAGATGCTGTGGCAGAGCTGTGCTCTGCTCTCTCCGGTCTGTCCAGCTTTGGCTGTGAGTCCTCCCACAAGGCAAAAGAGGCTTTGCACGAAACCCACACCATCGCACTGGTGGAAGGAAGGGCGAGACTGGCCACACAAAGCTCCTGTCATGGCTCAACTGTTTGCTAGGAAGAAGGAGCTGCTAGGCCAAAGCTCTGCAAACCCAGTAGCCTGGCAGCTTTGACTCTTGAATGCAGTAAATTTCATGCCTGGAGATATTTCTTGCCCTAGGATTTTTTTTATTTCATTTATTTATTTTTTTTGCCTATACACTGGATGGAAGAAGCAGAGTAGTTAAAGCCTCTGTGGATGCAGGGGCATCATCTGAGATCTAAGCTCATGCCAAAGGCCACCTTCCTACAGACTGGGCAGGGGAACTAAAGGAGGAAGGACACAAACACTATCTTCATTATACAAGACCAGTCAGGATAAGCGTTAATCTTTGACCCGGCTCAAACAAGCAACTCCAGCCCTCAACAAAACTCCTTTAGGTGGAGCAGAGAAAACACTGCACAACCTTGGAAATTAACTGAGTGGTTCACTGTGTGTATTCTCCCAAATGCTGAAAAAATGCTCCATATTCTAGTGGGAAAAAATGTAGAAATTTTGAGTTTGAACTTCCTGCAAATCAATCCTATTTTCCCAGTTCATAAAAATAGAAAATAATAATGGTGCCTACAGAACTTTTCTTTTTGTGCCATAGTAACTCCACGCAGGTTGAAGTCCATCTATATCCTGCCCTAGGATATCTGGGGCAAAGTGCAGGTTTGAATAGACGTTGCCAAACAAAAATCCTGGAAGTTTTGACCTTGTATTTTTCAAATTGCTACTAATAACCTTTTATCAAAACCAATATCAATTTAAAACCATGCCATTAATAGGAAAAGATGTAAGCCTGATCATTTCCTGAGACCTGGCATTTTTTTCCCTTAAGATCACACCTTCTTTCTAAAAGTCAATATTTTGTAAAGCAAGCCATTCAAGATACTTTGGCGCTAAGCCTTGTAGTTCTGAATAGGAGGGTAATACACGCAGTGAGCACAAAGGGAGTTTTGGAAATGTGTGAGTCTAAATCTGTGTTTTGGACATCATGCTGAATTGTATAGTTCTTGCCTAAAGCAGAACAAACCAGGCAACATTTGCTCTGATGAAAAGAGGTTGGAGGTACGAACTTCCAAAGTTAAAACTGAAAGTCAAAGAGAAGAACTCATGGTGAAGTTGCTGGATTCTCAGGAAGGGGGTCAAAGAGGAAAAAGCTAGTTATACAACAGACGAAACATGTGCCAACATCTCTATCAGCAAAGCCTTGGAGAGAGGCAGTGTACTGTAAATGCTGCCTCCCAGGTCAGTGTCCTTCAATTCATGACCAGGCCAATTTGTACTGTGAATTTTGCTGTGAGGGAGGTGCACTCTGAACCGACAAGAAATCCAGTGTTTGCTGTAACAAACTCCTGTTCCTGATAAGAGCTGTCCTTGCTCCAGTCCCAGCCTCCTAAACAACCCAGACCTCCTGTTAATCCTCACTGGCACCCCAATGTGCAGTCAATTTCGTATTAGGCCTCAAGGCAATTCAAAAGTTTCTCTGCCAATGTGCCAACAGACATGTGCAGCACATAGACATAGACATCATGCCAGATCACAGCCATGTTTCTATTAATAGCTTCATCCCCTCACCACAAAAATCTGCTCAATTTTTCCTCTTTACAAGCATGGGAAAGCCTGCTCTAATAGGAGTGAAGACTGAGGAACAAGGAAAGGACTTCTGAACCCTGAAATATCGCAGGCTCTTTCAGGGATCTTGGCACCTTCCAAACCTTGTCTAGACCCGGGGCTATCTCTGCAGTTGATCCCCAAAATACTGTAATTTTAAGCAAAGAAAGAAAAAAAAGGAAGAGAGAGAGAGAGAGAAAGAAAGAAAGAAAGAAAGAAAAAGAAAGAAAACTAAAAAGCCCAGTTGCTCATTGCTCCAAGATGAAAACATATTCTTTCTCTTTTAACAAAACTTCATCATTGTAGATGAAAAGTGGAAATTTAGGGAGAAAATATGCAGCCTACCAGTAAGAACATTTTATTAAAGCAAACAAACCAATGAGTCTCAACTGAAACTTTACAGCCAGCTCTGTGCTTTCCTTTGCCCGCATTGCTGCTCTGCTCAGGGCTGTGTTCACACAGTTCAGGCTCCCTAGCTTGGGCAAACAAAACTGTTTGTTAATGATGTACCTTAGAGCTTTGCTCTAAGTCCCCTTTCCCCTGACATCCCCATCCCATGTTTTAAGAGCTGTGGAGAGCCGGAAGTACCCAAAGGACCTTAATGATTCCTACTGGGAGTCATGTCAGATCCTGATGGTCCATTTGCCCTGCATAGGACATTGTGGAGCTGGGCAGGGGACACATCTCTATGTAGCATCATGAGGTATCTTATTCAGTCATTTGTTTTAAAGAGAACCACTGAAGGTAAGGTCCCCAATGGCAGCCTAGAGCTGCAGGGTCTTCGTGGCACAGCCTGACCCTGGGAGCTTTGATCAGCTTCAGTCTGCACCCACCATGGGATCTGAGCCACAGGCTCTGCACCCACCATGGCACTGGAGGTGCAAGGTCTGCGCTCATCACAAGCCCAAATACCTGAGGCCAAGAACAGAAAGGAGCCCCCGACACAGCACAAAACACATTACTTTGGCCTATCGCTTTCTGCCAATATTCAACCACTTCCTCACATTGCCTTTGACCCTGGTGTCCATCCCCCAAACCAGCCTGGGAACCCACGGCAGCTCCAGGGCAGAAGCACTGCCAACAAATCCCGCTGCCACCCACAACGTTGTCGCACTGGAGAATCATGCCCAGGGCACAGCTGTGTTTTCCTTAGAGGGTCACTGAGAAAGGAAGGGCCTTTTTTGTTCCCGATCAACAGGCCGTTTGTCCGTGCTCAGCGCAGAACATGCCTCCCGCTGCCCCGTCTCTCGGCTGTGACACACCGCATTATCGCGGCTGCCTCCGTGAGCAAGGATGGTACAGGCTGCCCGAAGCCCGATAAAGGCGCCCTGTGCAGTCCAAACAAAGATAACTCCAGGGGCATCAGGTCAGCAGAGGCTGTTTTTTGCTTCAGGGTGAGCCCCTGGAAAAGAAGAGTCAGGCTTGTTTCAGGCCAAGGGGAAACATTTAAAAAGAGCCTTTCTCCATGCCTAGTGGGATGCTAAAAACTTATAGTAACTTTCCTTGAAACAAAAAGCAGCAATGAGTAAGAGCGTATAGAAATGACTGTTCCAGTCAGAAGAGCACCCACTGGTAGGAAGTGAATCAGTGTTCAGCAAAGAGAAATTGTAAGCCTTGAAAGATGGAAAAGTCGGTCCTGCTGTTCCTTCACAGCAGCCAGAACAGGTTGCATAGGGAGTCAGCTGATAATTTTCTACTGGAACCTTTTCTTTTCTGATAGAAAATATTTCTACGAAGTTAAAATATGTTATAGGAAAAGTCATTTTTTTCCAAATAAATTTTAGGTTTCATTCAATAAAAAAAAAAAAAAAAAAAAAAAAAAAAAGTGCAACATTTCCTTTTAGACAAGCTCAAGCCAAACAGGAATATTACATTTTGTTGGCATTACCTAAAACATTTTTTTTAATGGGTCTCCAAAAAAATCCACTTCAGTTTCCCTGTCAGCATATTACCTAATGGAAAGTTTACTCTCCCACATGTTCCTCATTTCTTTCCTAGACTGAGCTCCTTGGACAACTACATCTCCCATGAAATTCCTATCTCGCCAACATTGACACTGCACATCTGGGGAGACATTTCATGTATCATGCTGCTCCATGGGAGACCAAATCCAGACAGGGAGCCAGAGCAGCAGATTTTGGAACAAAATGCCTAACCAGTCAGTGTAACAAACCAGAAAACATGACCAATGTCTACAGCATCTTCCACCCCTCAAAGTTATCTTTTCAGCTTTATCTAATGCTCATTTAAGAATTCATTCAGCTCTAGTAATAATCTAAACAGATATTGTGGGTCTAATTAATTAGCAGGCTCATGAGAGAGCACAGCTGAACATGTACACAGGTAAGAATTCCAGCAAATATTTTGTCAGTGGGAACAAGCAAAGAGGAAACACTCGCTTACACCGCCGGTCGAGTTTTATCACTAATTTATAACGAGGTTCTCAGCCACACAAATAGAGCCTTGGCATAAAGCAGCATTTGACCATAATGAGAAACAACCAAGCCGAGGAACACCTAACCTTTCAGCCTGGTGAACAAGGATTTTATACATGCATACATTAATTTCACATCCTACCCACTATTTAAAACAACTTTCCAAAAGGCTTTCCAAATTCTGTGGCACAGTGGGGAGAGGCAGGAGGGAGGGAAGAATACTTTTATAAGAGTTTCCAGAAGTTTCAATTATGTCATGTATGTGTCACACAAATGTATAGTGCAGGAAATAGCTGAATTTCAACACCTAAAATTAAAATTTTTCCAGGGTAGCATTTCCCTTAGCAGTCTGAAGGAAAACATCCTCCTTGTTTCAGTCCTAGAGGTTAGCTTTAGGTGAGAAATCCTACCGGAGACTGCAAGGTCCTTTATAACGTAGATCTCCGATAGTGTTAAGAGCTTTTTTTGCCACTTCAGACACATCCACGCATACATATGCACCCCAATAATCCTAATTAAACACCAATTTCTCTGCCTATGTGTTTGAAATTATGATTATACTGTAAATGTGTTTGGGAGTTTACTTATAATGAGGCCTGCTCAAAAAGCAGAATTTCCATCTCACTTTCTGTTTTGATTAGTCCATCATCGAACTGCATCCACGTGAGTAGCGATGCCTCTCACTTTGTCTCTCCTTCAAGCCAGGTGTCTACCTGGACCATATCATAGCCTTTCTCACAAAAGCAGATCCAAAGCACACCCTCAGGGACATAGTCCAGGTCAGGAGCAGGCTTGTAGGCAGTAAACATGAATTCCTATTGAACTGAAAATTTTCTCTTCCATTTGAAAAACAAAATGTTTCACTAACTCTGAGTGAAAAACCTCAGCATGTTTTTCCTGGTGGGAATTCGTATTTTTTCAGCAAAATTCTGATTTTTGTTGGAAGCATGTTTTCTCCTAAAACCCCTTCAGCAGAAAAATCCTTGGCAGGCTTTGCTGCCGGCTATTATATCAAGGCCACGTTTGAATGATTTTAAAAGGCACCACAGCCTTGGGAATGCCACATGGCATTTACAGCACCACGCGTGCTCCAACAGCGTGGAATGGCTGACAAGCACGCACGAGCCTGGTGCGAAGATGCAACACTTTATGAAATGTAAGTGCTCTGCCAGACCACGTTCCCTCCTGCTCATGGGCATATATGATTTGCAGTGGACATGCTCAGGGTCTTAAAGAATAATAGACGTAAGTACCACAACACATCTTCATTGTGCAATCAAGCATATGCCAACAGAAAACATTTATTTTACAGACACAAGACAGTTCTGCAAAAAAGTAGTCTCTATGTTTCAGGTAGTTCGAAAGTTCATAGGTTCACAGCTCCCATGTATCATTTTTGACTTTGGAGCTGGGCAGCATCAGTCTTCGCTGAGATACAGAAACATCTAAATGTTTTGACAGCCCATGGCGATGCTCAGCACAATTCCATCTCTTGGGTTTCTCAGTGGGCCAGCACGCACTTCCAGGTAAGATTTCTGCTGATTGCTCTTGTTTATAAACACAAAGAAGGCCACACTAAAAGCATTTTAGCATGACTGCCTCTAGTCCCTGCTGGTCTCAGAAAGCTGAGAACTGCCCAACTGTAAATACCATTATGTATTGTGACATTTTCCAGCTCTTTCTAAATAAATCCAGACAGTCTTTTTTATTTTTCCTTCCTCAAGAGTCATTGCCTGCTGCCTTAGGAAACATTTCCTTCTCACACTAGGAGATGAGGCAAAGGTTTTTTTCCAAAACAGGGGTCCTCTCCAGCACATCCCAGCTTTGCAAGAAAGCTCTGCATTTTGCCTAAGCTTTTGATGTGGGGACAGTCATTTAGGGACTTCAGTTTCCTCTTTTCACACAACCTATTTGTTCCTTAGCACCTGGTCATGCTGCAAGTTTTCAAAGTCTCTTCTATGTGTTATTAACCGGGCAGGACAGCATGGAGAGATAGATGCTTTTGCTTAAAACAAACAAAAAATCAGTGCCCAAGAAAGGGATTTGGCTTGGCCTTACAGCATTCCCAGTTCATCCAGGGGCTGCAGCGGGTACTACCCTTGGGCCTCTGGACTAACTGATCTAAATAGACCAAGAAGGAACATAACCTAGGAACTAAACATGCCTACAAAATTCCTGATAAAAGATAATAACTTGAAGGATTCCTCTCAACTTCAAAGCTCAGTTTGTATCTTTGAGTTCATTGACTCCTCTGCTCAGTCCTGCAGCCCTTCTACATGCAATTTAGCCATCCTAACATACAGCCCCAAAGGCAATTAAAGACTAAGCAAGGCTGATGGATGTTAGTAACATGCAATCTAGCCTTGGAAACAGTAATCTGAATAGACACAGAGGTGAGATCTCTGCTTCTGTGAGTTTCAAAAAGCTGTTAATCTGAAGGAACTGGGCTCCAGTTCACCAGCTGTGTCTATGCATTCACAGGAATTCAAACCCACTGCGTGCCCACCTTACCCACATCCCGATCCTTGTCCAAATAGAGCCAGCTGATACCTCCCCAGATGGGGACACTCACACACGTGGTGGACAACCAGCTCAGCTCCAGTGAGCAAGGGGGACTCAGCCAGACCAAGTCACTCGGCTCTGCCCATGTAAGCCAGGTTTGATCATGGTTTGGTCACAGTAGAGGCAGGGCTGGTTCATTAAGCTGGCCAGATGCACTAACACCCCAGCATACCATCATAGGGGAAATCCCAGCACTAGACTCCGCACCACTGAAACAAAGCCAGCCAAGTCCAAGGCTGTCTCGTTTCTCATAATCAAAACAACTCAGTCCCTAAATGGGGACAGTCTCTGCATCCTCTTTTTGAATTTCAAATAAAGGCAGGGAAATTAAGTTGAACACAGATTTTTCACTGTGGCTTCTAGCAAGAGTGAACTTCACTGGGGTAACCTTTAGTTTTCCTTTCTAACCCCTGAGGTTTGTATGCGCCAGGAGTTAGGTTTGGAACAAATCCCCAGTGCAGAGGAGGTGCCTGGTTTATCAGTTACACCTCCTGCAACTGACTCTATGTCAGTCACTAGTTTTTCTGATTTCCTGTGTATATTAAATATGCAGCGGCTCTTGGGACTGTAAATATGGCTTGAGAACAGCAAAAACATTTGGCACAAACACATTCATCATCCATTTTTCAGCCATTCAATGGCCTTGCAACAGTGCTAATTACCATGTGGCCCTTCACTTCCCCCAGAGATGTTCATTGCTTGGAGCTGGAGGCAAAGAAGTGAGGCGGAAGCCTGTAATTCTGCACCGGCTGGAAGACAGACCTGCAGCAAGGCTTGCACGGTGGCCTGGGCAGCAACCCTCTGGTGGAACAAGGGCATCAGAGGGCATGGAGAAATAACTGTGTGATTGTTAACCATCCCCGGTGTGATTTCTATCACAGGTTTACACCAGCTCTCATTTACTCTGAGCAGGAGGCACACAAAATCAGGGTTCCCAGTCCCCAGCACAGGAATGAGGGATCCTGAGAAGTGCCAAAAGGTTTGCAAAGGGGTTTTCAAACGCACCAAAACAGTTTAGATTGTAATGGCCTTGTGTGTGCTGGCACTTCTGGAAATCACCCTTTCTGTTCAGCTGGTGAGTAAGTTGCACTCAGGTGCTAGGGAAGAGGGAAACCTCTCTTTGCAGGCTCATGAGAGCCTCAGATCAGACCTTGATCAGTAAAAAAAGTCACTCCATCAGTCAAAAAAGAGAGAGGACACCTGGAGCCATGGGGTGAACCTCTGGGCTCTACACACCGCCAGAGTGGTCTCACTTGGCACTGTGGCTCCATAAAACAAACCCCAGTATGCCCCAGCCTACTTCAGAACCAAACTCCCTCCATTTAACTGCTCTGACACGCACAAGGATGCCCAGCATCCTAGCCAGACCACAACACATACCGACGGCACAGATGCAAAATGCCACCGAGTTGGATGAATGCTACAATCTTCATCACTCACTTTATTTACAGACATCCAATTTGCAAAGGAAAAGCAAGTAAGGAAGCCAGCATCCTGCACCAGCAGCGAGTGCCCATCGCTGGGAGATGAAATGGTCCAGAGGCTCCCTCGGTGTAGGGAGGCTGGGCAACCCCCATGCCACCAAGGCCAGGGTGCACACGCACACTGATCCTCAGTAATAAGATACCTGTCAGCATATAAACCAGTTAGGTGCAGCTTTTGTGTTCATGATAAGGCTGGGCAAAACGCTTTCTAAGAGCAAACGCTTTCGAGTGAAAAATAGCTTCTGAAAGAATCTGACAGTTTGCACATGAGGTTTCAGTTTGCACAGGATTTTTTTTTTTATTCAAGTAATGAAAATTCTCACATTGTTTCAAACCAAGAAACTATGTCTCGGTTTTCAACAATTCTTCCTTCTCACACATACACACATTCAATTTCTCTTAGCTCCCTTCCCCCTCCCCCCCTTTTTTTTTAATACTGGGAAGGAGAGAAAAAGGAAGAAAAATTGTTGATTTGAAAGAAAAACACGGGAAATGATTATTTTCTGGGTTTTAATCAAACGAACTTATTTCAAAACAATGTTTGTGTGCATGCCTGTCCACACTACCAAGCAAGATCCATGTTTTGGGGGGAAGCATTTATCGTTTTGGTTTCAGTTTTCCTATTATCAAACGCTGGCATCCTAGACAAACATTCACCTTCAAGACAAGCCCTGAGTTCTGGATGAAATTGGGAATGAGGAAGTGTAGGCACTTCTGATCTCTGCGTATGACTATAGACACGCCAAAAACTGGTTCTCTTAGGATCATTTGTAACAAGAAGAATTTGTAAGTGAAATAACATGACTCTACAGCCTTTCCCTTCCCTCTCAATGGCCTTTTCCTAACCGGAGATCCCAAAGCACAGTACAAATACAAATGCACGTTAGGTGTCTGTAGCTTCACAACATGAGTAAGAATAGCCTTGTGCTCTCCCAGGTGGAAAAGCTGAAGAACAGCAAATTAGTCCCATATATCGCACAACTTTAGTCTAAATAGAAGCACCAGCTATTTGGAAAATAGTCCCTTAGGGCACTTCATATTTAGAGTTTCATAACCAGGGACGCTTAGCTTTAGCGAAGCTGTGTGATTTACATTAACAAAAGTCAAAGGTGCTTCCCTGGAGAAGGACCCAGCAGTCACAGCTCAGTTGCCTTCCGCAGGTACGAAAGGTCCCAGCGAACGACTTTTGCCTTGTTGCAGCTGTGCAGCTGCAAAGGCTAATTGCTATTTCTTGGTGATAACATGAGAATTACAAATGCGAGGAGTCATTATCATCTCCCTCTAGTGGTTACTCAGCTGTTCTGACCCCGGACATGGGATCTTTGAAGGGAAAAGGGAATAGCATCTTTGGAGAAGAATTGCAACTAAAATGGAGGAGCGATCGCAGAAGCTGAGCTTGCAGCAGGATGCTCACAGAGACCTCAGTTTGCACAGCTTGGAGATTCAGGATATTCTCAGCATTTCAAGTGGGCTGGCTGAGCACCAGGACTGTGCTCATCCCTGTGATGCTGCAGGTGGCCCTAAACCACCATGCAGCATCTCTGAAGAGCTAAGAGAGACTAACACCTCATTCCTCGAAAGCAGAAAATGTCAAAGCCATCTGTACTACGCTACAGAAAAGGCAGCAGCACTGTTCCTGATGTAACCACAGCATTGGCACTGCCCCTATGCCTGTCCAGGGTATCCGGATACCCGTCGCTACTCATGCGAATTCAGAGGACCAGCTGGGAAAGGAAGACAGGGATTAGGGGCAGGGGGCAAGATCACCTTGAGAAAAAATTGGTGTTTGTGTCAGGGAATCATGGAAGATTTATTTTGGACTCAAAGGCAAAATCATGCACCCTAGTGCCTGTGCTTGCCTTCCAACAGTTTTATGAGCATCATAGACACATTTACAATGGAAAGTTGTTTTGTTTTAGAGAGGGAGCAGTCTCAGGACAGAACAGCCAGAAGTGTTGTGAGCCAGGAGCCGGCCTCACGTGTTCTCTGCAATCTGCAGAGCAAGCCCAGGCACCCGCCAGCCTCCGCGCGCTTTGCTCACAGTCCCACCTGTCACAGCTGAAGAAGTTTTGTTCCACCTTCCAGAAAGAAAAATATTGGTGGGAGGTGGGGAGGGAGCAGGGGGAAAGAGAGAAATGAAACCTATTCGAATATCTAGAAGAAAAGAAAATCCTACCATCATAAGAAATCGCAGGCCTTGCAAGTAACATGTGCAAAAGCAATTTCCAGAAACAAGTAGAACTTACACAACAGCAATGAGGAGATGCAATAGCAGCACAGAGAAGCGGGAGGAGAGAGAGGACTTGTGCTCCAAGTTTGGAGGCAACGAAGTCTTCAGGTGGAACTTGCCCATAAACCTACGGCTCATTTTGCAAAGCAGTCCAAGTTCCGTTGCTCAATACCTTTCGCATTTGCTTCCTGTGGCAGGATGCTCCTTACTCAGAAAGCATCCAGCAAGCGTCATTCTGACTCCAAATTTGGAGTATCCCTCTGTGCAGCACCAGCGAGGTACAATAAGATACAGCAGTTCTCACACAAGCTCATCACAGCAAGATTTTTAGGTTTTGCATGAAGAAGAGCAAGTGGGAGGAGAAGGGCCAAGAGGGCTGGGAGTGGTATGTACCTATGTATGTGAACAAATAGATTTAAATTAAAAAAATAAATCAGCAAAGCCCTGTAAGCATAAACGATCTGGAGAATTCTCAAGGGCTGCTTTGAAATCCAAAGGGTTGTATTTTGAAAACGTCACAGACCTTAGTGGGAAGTGGGGGAGCAGACAGTAATGGTTTAATAGACTGTGGAATGGCTATTAAAAAAAAAAAAAAGGAAGAAAAAAAAGGGAGAGAGAGGGGGAAAAAAGAAAAAGCAGATGGCAGCCCCTTCTCAGGAGCCATAAAATTTCATGGTGTATTTTCTATCCATGGCTTCACTGTAATTCAAGCCTTGGGGGCCAACTTTCTCTGGCAGTGGTTACTGAGGGGCCTTGGAGGGCAGCACTGAAGTAACAAAGGGTGGACACTTCTTGGGCACGCTGACCAAATGCTCCCTCTTAGGTTGTAACAGGAAATAAAAAGCAAATCATTTAGGAGAAAAACCTGAGAGACTTCCCAAATGCAACCTCGCAGCAGCAGGTCAGAGCCCCAAAAAAAGAAATCGGGAAAAAACAAAAAAGTCTTAGAAAATACAAAGAGAAAATGAGACACTTTTTGCATCTGGAGGGGCACAGCCCAGCTGACAAATAAAGCAGCATCAATCCTGCATGGAAAACTACTTCAATTTCCAAAGCAGGGTCTTGCCTGGATCATGGGGGTTTTGGGAAGGCCACACACTCAGGACCAGAACAACATTCTGGTCTTAAAAGAAAAACCTCTTAAAACTCCACCTCTGCAGTTTTGATAGTATCCATGCTTAAAGCCTGTCCTGTGATACA
This sequence comes from Rhea pennata, assembly GCF_028389875.1. Classification (NCBI taxonomy): domain Eukaryota; kingdom Metazoa; phylum Chordata; class Aves; order Rheiformes; family Rheidae; genus Rhea; species Rhea pennata. The sequence goes on from NC_084681.1 coordinate 12,513,860, forward strand.
GGTAACTTGTCTCTCAAGGCCACATGATGTCCATGATGTTTGGTCTAATTTTATCTAAACAAGGTCCAAGCCAAGACCATGTCTAGTTTTAACTTAAGCTTATTATCGTATAGTATATGAACCAAGATCCCGGATATGAATGCAAATAAAACAGAATATAAAGGTTAAAGGGCATTTTCTGGCTCCATCTTCGCTTATCAACAGTGTCCTGGACTTCAGTAGTAGAGTTTGGGCTGATTCTGCTGGGTGTCAGTGTTTCAAATTTGTAATACTGTCCATTCCCCAAATTTCCCCTTGGTGCTATCTTTGCTGTTGTTGCTGTTTGACATCGTATAACTTAGCCCTACATAAAGGGAGCACCCAGGAAAATAAACCTGGCCCCACATTGCTCGCTCATCATTTCCTGCAGGTTCTTAGAGCACCGCAGCACACTGAGAACCAGACAGCGCAGTATCACCGAAACCAGAGCTGCAACACACCTCTGGCATTATTTTATCCTCTCCTTTCATCTAGTACATGGTTATTTGGGATATGAATACAACATACATGAGCCTAAATGGTATTTTGTCCACAATATATAAATAAAACAGAGCAATTACTGTAATGGAGGAAAGAAGGGGGGGATTATTTTCATTTGATATACCCTGCAGATATACTTAGGCACGCTGGTTCTGAGACTAAGCATTCTGCACCTGCTAGAGATAAAAGTAATTAGAAATGAAACACAAAGAAAACTCAATTCCTGTTCCACCTTTTTCCCCTCTTAAACCATTGCTAGGTGGAGCAGAAGAAGAGGAGGAAAGAGGGAAAGAAATAAGCCTACTGTGCTTCAAATCCATTTATTCTAACTACTTCAAGATTTGTCTCTAATAGATTTGCAAATCCTTTTGTCTCCAGTTGATACCAAAACAATGTGGAAGATAAGAAACATTTTCTCAGATGTTCATGAAGTTCAGAGGAAATGAAATAAAAGACAACGGTACATTTTAAAATCTCACCACCACAAATACTGCTCAGTTAGAAGCATTTCCAATGTCTCTCTCTGTCTCTCTTGCCCTATATATATATGTATATATATATATTTATATATATATATGTACATATATACACACACACACATTTAGACTCTTTAGTGATTATTTTTAAATTCTAATGAATAATGCAAACTTGCTAGTTAATGACAATCAGACTCAAAGGCTCCAAGGGGCTAGTTTTATACGAATCTAGGGAAAAAGAAAAGAAAGATTGTAGAGCCTGAGACGCTGGCAGCCGCACACAGGCTCGGGGGTATGCATACGTGCAAACTCAGCATGCACAGTGGAAGCCCTGTGCACACACAGGAGCATTTGCAGTGTTCAAGCCTAGCAAAAACCGGACCGCAGCAGTCAGCGTACGGAGCGTTACTGGAACATGAGAAGGATGCTGAGGGTAAGAGCAGAGAAATACAACAGAGCTGGTGTGCGCACTTGATCATAACTTTATCCTTCTGTGAAATAGCTGGCCAGCCTCGTGCTTTATCTGGTGGTGGCAGGTATGCCTCATTGCCTCTTGTTACTATGATGTGATCTAGGTGATGCGATCTAGTCTTGAAAGCAGGTCCAGGTGGGGATTGAATTTTGCTATTTCTCCTTACTTTTTTTCTGATTTACTTTTTTTTCTTTTTTTGGGGGGGAGGTAAAAATAATGGAAATTTAGTGATTTCTGTCATAAAACAATTTGAAGTTGGGAGAGAAAGATGTGAGCCCTCTACCTGTGTGAGGAAATAAAGAAGCAGCTAGAGATGTGATGAGTAAAGGAAACTTGTTTTGTCCTTCAGGAATCCAAGTTTCCAAAGCACCAAGAGCCTGAAGTTCACACTGTAATTGGGCAGCAGCGAGAAACTGGTATTTCCTATCATTCTGCTGGTGGCACTGGTTAAAAAGGCCTGTTTCCTCATGGAGGTGCAAAGGAGGAGGAGGGAGGAAGAAGCAAAAGAGGGTTTCTCCTGCCCTTGCCTCAACTGAAATCCCTTTATTATTAAATGACCAAAATCCAGAGACGCGATTGCTTGGCAAGTTAGCTGATCATTTCGACTGCGTTTTTAGGAACCTTTCCCAGGTGCCCGTCACTTATGCGGCACTGAAGGTCTGATTTTTCCATTTCCTAGCTGTCCGTGTGTGAAAGAAGTGGGCAAGCGGGATTTGCACTGCTGGGAACTAGCACGGTCTGACACTCGGCCACGAGGAGCACCGCGCGTTCAGAGTGGTTCCTGGCTACGTGTACAAGCCAGCAGCACCACTACCCGCTAATGAGCAATTCCTCAGGAAGGTTAAAGAAGAGTCAAGGTTTTTGCAAAGGGCCTGGGCCATTTAATTAGTCTATTCTGACAAATGCAATAATACTTGCAGGAAGGCCAGGCAGATAAAGGAAAAGTTAAACAAGGTCAGTGGCGTCCGTGTGAAATGAACTCTTGATATGGGTCTGGAAAACCCTTACTGCTGCCACTGCCAGAGAAGGACTATTTTACCTTCTCCCACTTGCACTTGAGGGTAAGTCCCTGCTTGCTGCTATTCAAGAATTTGCCTTAGGGATGAGCAGGCTTCTGTTGGGTTAATGTAAGATTGTCCAGACACCCAAGTGCACAGCCAGGCCTTGCTGTACTTAATCATGCATCATGAACGATGCCCCCCTGCACTCCTCGGCCAGGCAAAACCAAGCCAATCTGTGCAACCACATTTGGAGGAGAAGAATGGCAATCAGCTAAGAGAAAATGTGTTTCCTCTAAACTTAGGTCTGATAAAATAATTCTAAAAAAATTGAAAATGTCTCCAGGAAAAGAAAATGTGGGTTTTTTTTGTTTGTTTTTGTTTTTTTTTTTAGTAAAGACAAATATATATATATATATATATATATATATATTTTCTGTAGTTTTGGCCCCCAGTAGATTTCATTTCTTTCCAGCTTCCACTTCCTTAAGAAAGTCAATTTTCCCCAAAAAAGGTGGACAAAAGTTCAGCCTGCATTAGAAATTTGCAGTAAAACATAAGGAAGGAGGAAAGCTGGCATTAGATCAGATAGCATCGTCCTATGTCTGTCTCCAGTGACCTTTGGCATGTGATCACCAGCATTTTAGAGACATCTGAGCTTTCTCCAGGAGACCCCTGGTAGCACCCTGAAAAAGCACCCCAGTCCTTGGCGCTTCCACAGACAAAGGGCACCCAGAAAGATGATGCATGAAATGTTCAAAACAGACCAGAGGAAGCAGTTCTAATGTGAGTAATTATCCTGCAGAGCTTCCTGCCATGCGATACAAGAGAAGCAAATAATGCAGAATAATTCCTCAAAGCATTGGTTACTTAGTTGAATAACAACATCAGCTGCAGTTTCTTTGCCTAGGTCTAGTATTATAAAGACTCCTGGTGCTCAAGCTTCCAACTAATCCCCTGCTGGGATCAGGAAAGCAAACAATATTTCAGTATCAGTGACACTCACAGCTTCAGGTAATAAGGAGGCTCAGACATCGCTTGCAGAGGCAGGCTGGTAGGGGAGATAAAGCACTGGTCTGCTCACATGCACCCTTTCCCATGCCCCAGTTTAGTTTGCCAAAACTGTATTTGCTTCAGCATAGAGGAAGCATTTCTGCATCGGGGATGCCTATCCTCTGCTTCAAGCCAATTGTTTAAAAAGCATGAAGCACCTTAAAAATATACAGAGCCTGCACTGTTCTGAATGAGCCAACACCTCTTGCTAGAGTGAGAGACAAATTCATATTTACTATCTCTCCGCACCCTCAAGTCTCGTAGGATTGGCTGCACGTGGCTTCGTACCACAGGTTTCATACCAAGCTGAACCGTTAGGTGCAGCCTGGTGCATACAGCATCTTTTCCAAGGGCCCATTTGCAAACGCGGCGAACAACGGCGCTGTGTCCCCAGCTCCGAGGAGCTGAGGCTTTCACGCTCAGGTTGGCGTGCACCGTCCTCCCCCCGCACAGGTGCCCTGGACCGCAGTATCATTAAGAAGCAGCTATTTCATGTCCTTACATAGTAACCTCGATGCTGCTACATGAGTAAACTATGAAGTTACACATTAGGTCGTAACATTTCAGGACCTATTAGGAACAAAAGTGCCTTTGTGAGCACACGGGTTACTGAATAACCTCCCCCATCCCCATAAAAAGCAGCAAGAGGTTTCAAGCTTTTCTTCTTCTTTTTAAACAAGATCTGGTTTATATGCAAGTCAGGATCTTGAGCCTCCTTTTTGTGTTTTCACAGCTTGCCTGCCTTGCTCTGAGCCTATCAGGAGTCCTCAGAGCTAGAACTGAGCTCTAAAACAGTTTTAGGGTCCCAAAGCAAAGGGAGAGTCTCTGGGTCTGAGAGCTCACTATTTAGAGCAGGATCGATAAAACCCCTGAAACACCAAAGCCCATCCATTTTGGAGTGCATTACACCTGCTCCTTTCTGCCTTGGAGGTCTAGCAGGAAAATTAGTTACTTTTCTTGGCGGCGGGGAGGGAAGCGGAGCTACTGCATGAGGAGGGAGAAATAAAGAAAATACAGCTTATGTGTATAAGTAGTTATGCTGCATCTCATCCACCAGCAGCAAGTGCCCATAGGCCTGCTGCTGCTCAACTACATCAACATCCCCTAATCAATGAGGTCAAAACTTGACCTTCTTCCAGTCCTGCCCAGTTGGATGGATTTCATGGTATGGGTGATATCAGGACATCATACAGCTGCTGACCAGGCCAGTAACAAGGTGGGAGGCTGTACATAACTTCTCAGCCCATTCCTGCCATCGGCCAGCCATTGAGTACATCAGTGTTTAGGGGCTTGATGTGACTATTTATCACAGGAACATTTCTCAGTCACCTGCCAAGCCATTGGAGAGGAGCCAAAACTACTGCAAGTACCCAACTCTGGACTCTGCCCAGCAGGCCTTCAGAGAACACATCTGAATGCTCTAAGGCCACCCATTTTTACTGCTCCTTTCCCATCTGCTGTCTTCCCTGAGCCATCTTCTAGCTGCTTTTTGCTGCACTATCCAGATTTCTTTTCTATAGATTAACCATAGCGGAAACACTAGTGCAGACTAAGCCCTGAGGCCACCGGTCAGAGGCCCTGTTATCAACTGTAATTCCAGTTGGAAATTTTCCATAGCAGTTTCTAATGCAGACACAGCCTATGCCTCAAAATCGAGTGTGATGGGGAGCCCTGGTTCCTCACAACATTGAGTTTATTAGGAGCTCCCCAAGCTCAAGTTACATTGCCCTGAAATAATTTCTCAGGGATACTGAAAGGACACACAGCTCCTCGCTCTTGTGCTGAGCCAGACTGTTACCACTTTCCACTAACAACCCCTTCTTTCACATGGGCCTAACTGGTTTCTCCCCCTTGTTCCAAGCTTCCCCCTTTCCTCCTGGAAACCTCACCTGCACAGAGCGCTTGGAACTCAAAAGCAACAGCTCTGTGCTTTTTAACCCTCGTTTCCTTTTCTGAGCTGAAGAGACTGGTTCTCTTGTAAACTGACTTCCCAGACCAGCTCTTGAAGGAACATTAACGGTTCTGTAACTCTGACTTATGTTACATGCATTTAAACCGAAAGGTATTTCCTACCATCTGTAATGGAGACTGAACTGGGCAACACCTAGCCACGAGAGCCAAGCTGGGCAGTTGAGGTTGCCAGATCCAGAGGTGCATCTGCCTTCAACGATTTGCCCCAAATCCCTTTTGCAGCAGCAAAATCAGGAGAAGAATTCACATATCACAGTTCCCAAACTAGCACCCTAATCACTGGATAATGCACTTAAAAGCATATCTATAAATAAACGTGGGCCTTATATAGACCCAATTAGAATACACTAGCAAATTATTCAAGAAGGTTGGCAGACATATACTTTGCTTCAGGTGTCAGGCACAGGAGTATATTATGGGTTTTGCATTACAGAGAATGCATTGTGACTTTGAGTTATATTGCTCTTAGCCTGTAAGTGAAACAATAACAGCTTGGTCTATGGAGATAACACCCCAGATCAGCTCCCTACAATAAATTAGTGAAACATTCCATTCCCCAGTACTGCAGTCTCACACCTCTAAATATCAACACAAACTCCAAGGGTTTGATGGAAAAAATGGTGTTAAGTCTCATGGTGTTTAAGGAATTTCCCAATATGCACTAAATTAACTTTCTGGCTACACTAAACAGAGTGGGAGAAAACAGCCCCATCTGAGACAGATGCAAGGCGAGAGATCCAAGCAGCTGTTTTGCACATGAAATCAGATTGCGATTAACACTTACCCCTGGAGTTCTTGCTCTGGTGTTAAAATATAGCTTCAGGGACCCCTCTGTTAAAAATAGCTTGAGTTTCTTCTGCGAACTGGGAGAAATTGGGAATTTGAAATCTCCTGTCCATGTCTCCCATGAAAAGTCAAAGAAAGAATCTCTCCCCAAAATCAAAACCATTGACTTATATAGTCATCTCTTTTTGTTTCATCCAGACTGGCAGTTTAAGGATTTGGCCCAAATCTTTAAAGTCTAGTTCATCAAATTCAACTGCAGAAAAGAGCTCAAAGCGGACAGGAAACATGATTAAGGACAGAAGTGAATTTTGATGCAAAGTGGCAATATCTGTTATTACAGCAGGTAGAAGAAAGCAGGAAGGCTTTCATGGATCCAGCCTAAGCCACACTGGCTCTTCTGAGCCAGAAATCCTGTTTTTTTCCATTTGTGGGTATTTACATACCTTCGAAATCCTGGAAGAGAGAGGAAACAGTCCAGCTGCTGATCAGCCTGAATAAAACTGATTAGGAACTCCTTGATCCTGGCTGTTGTTTTACCCCTTTTCTAGTTAACTGTGAACGTAAATGAACACTTCAGCAGTCAGAGAGCGAATTCCCCTTGGGTCCAGCAGCACTTCCCAAAGGAGTCAGCTCATTTAGGCCACTCAGCAGATAACATGAGTTTGTTTTCGAAAAGGCAAAGCAATCTGTCCATAAGGATTTCTCACGCTTCACATGCCAGCCCCAGCCAGGGAAATACAACATTAGCTACATCAAAAGAAATTGTTGAATGAATAAATTATAAAAAGCATTCAGGGTACCTATCTGGGGTATTATTTTACACACTGGTGCCGAGTAGGTTAAAGGAGCATGTTGTGCTGTTATTGCATTCCCAGCTCTGTTTGCGAGGACTCGGCATCACATTGAAAGTGAGACTATGGACACGAGCTCACTGCCAAGGCAACGCAACAAGACACAGATTTTGCTAATGTCACCTTGCCTCTAAGCATCACCCTTTAGCGAAAGGCAGCACCAATGCCGACCTTATGGCAGCACAGGAGGAAGAGGAGTCACATAGACAAAGCTAAATACAAGTCCATGGACACAAGTCCTACAAATGCAGCTTTATAGATGATTTGGACCCACCACTTCCTGTTGATCCCCTCCAGCTAATCCCAGGCCAGCCTCCTCCTCGCTGCAGTGGCACAGCAGTTTTAATGTGTTGCTCAGCCAGCCTGCACAGCCAAGAGACATGCAGCTCTTTACCTAGACAAAGCTGTTCATGCACTTAGGTACCATTTCACATTGGAGAATTTCAAAGAGCTTTGCAAATATTCCACAATTAAGCCTCACGACCCTTCTGCAGATGTGCTGAGTGCTATTCATCACAATTTCTCGGGCATGCAAAGAGAGGCAGAGAGCCATTAAGTGACTTATCTAATATCACACAGAAATCCTACAGGAGAATTAGGATTATCACCCAGCTCTCTGGATTACTAGCCTTTCTTAATACAATTTACTCCTGATCAAAACCAGCTAGTCCACTTCTGGTCTTTACCTGTGGTAAGATTTCTAACCATGCTGAATTTATATTGTTGCATTTTTTTAATGAAGAGTAAAAGGAAAAAAGTTAACTGTTTCAACAAAGATAAACAAAGTTCTCACCTTTCTGTTAAGAATACTCATTGATGGGCTTTCAGTTCAAAGTTTCCTGAATAGCACAGGGTCAAAGAGCATCCAACAGTTTTGGTGCTAACACCAGAATTACATCTTTTGCAGATGCCCAAGTTCTGCATGTGGAGCAGTAGGGTGCAAGCTCAACTCCATAAAAGTTGTGGAATCACTGCCATTCCCATCAGTGGGGCCAGGGTTTCAGCTGAGCTGGTTAGTGGGTGAAAGCTGCTGCCTTTGGCATAATAAACCTCCCTGAATCACTGTAAATTGTAACAAAATGGTATTAATTTTGGCCTTTTACCCAAAGAAATAAAAGCCTGTTCATGACTAAAGCCTGCCCACAGCTATACAGGCTACAGGTTTCAATCATGTGAAAAACATGGGCAGCCCAGAGCCAGAGGCGAGAATGGGGATCTGCTGCTGCCTCACATCAAATTCAGACTTACTCCTCGTCACAAAAGATTTTAATTTGGCCCCTGCTGTACTATCACAGTCACTGTTAGGCCAATAACCCCAGGCAAAGCAGTAAATTATGTGCCCCCTCAGCTGGCCTCTCCGTATGTTAACTCTCGCTACTGGTTAATGGGGCTTGGATGAATCCAGGCTCTTGCCCTGAACATCCTCCGACTTCCCCAAGTCAGCTCTGTGGGTGATTTCAAGGAACATCACCACTACATCCCAGAGGTGTTATTTGCCATCTGGAGCTGGGCATGCATTTCAGATGAACACCTTATCCATTGAAAAGCACACTTCTCCACTTAACTGAAATAGTTCAAATTCAAAAATTAGTTTGACCCCCCCCCAAAAAAAATCGGAAAGATAGAAATATTGGTGTTTTCAAAGCAAAATACTTCAGTTTTCTTTTGAAACAATGTCCTCCATTTTGATGTGAGAACAAGCTTCATTTATGTAAAGAATTTGAAAAGGACTGAAAACATAAGGCCAAGAGAATATTTTCTGACTGATTCAGGACCAGATGGTCGTATGGAAAAACAAAAAGAACAAATCAACAGCATCACCTTCATTTCCCTCTTTCCATGCCCTAAGAAATTAGGATCAATCTGATCCAGATTCAGCAAGTCCCACTAGAGACAAAACCCAGTGAGGTCACTGGGCATGGGCAGCTGTGCAACAAATGCAGCTCATCTTTGCTGCATTTTGAACAGCTGTTTGAACATCCATTAGAAATCCACAGGACCAGGGTATTTAATTCCCTCCTTGCTGATGGAGCTGTAGAACAGGCCTAGTTGAACCACATTTGTTTTCTGCATGGTGCTCCATGGCCCAGCTGGTCTGTGAACAGCAGAGAAACGATTGCCATTGCTCCCCTCCACTTTCCCTCTCTCTGGAGCTACGTGATCCAAGCTACTTTCAGCTCTGAGTTCTCAGAAGACACCAGGATTTTAGTCTGAGCTACTTTGCTCCTGCTGCTATAAACACAACCACCAAGCAATGGTGTGGCATTCATTCTAAAAGCCTTCCTGACCTGTAAGACCTGATGTTGACTGCCTTCACTGCTTATTCATTTCTGAAAATGAGCTTTGGGAAAATCTGCAGACGTCCTAACACCTTAGCTTCCTTGAAAGCCACTGTGGATCCTCAGAAATGTCAGCCTGTTGAACCAGTAGCCATGGTCAAGCCTTTCCTAACACTTAGCTGTTCTCTGCAGTAAAGAGTGCTCAAGGACTGGAAATGTAGTGTGCAATATAGTTTGAGCCTTTTTTTAAAAGAAATATTGACTACAAAATTAAATCATTTTAACTCTGGGCTCTTTGCAGCTGTCACATCTGAAACAGATTTTGCCACTTTGGTATCAGAAGGCTGGGTTGGTAAAAAGAGACATAATATAAAAAATCCCTAATGATAAGAAGACAAATCATTTGTAATTTGAGCCATAGCATCTTTCCTTCAGTATGTGACATCAATTTAATTCTCTTACTGCTCTGCCTAGGCAGAAACAGTCCCTACCTAGCTAGTGATCATAGAAAGAAGGTAATAAGCATATAACAAGGATCCCTAGAAACAAATAACGCCAGGCTTTTGAAGGGATTGTTTTTTGAAATATTTGCATTTCAATGGAACAGAAAGCATCCTTTCTCAATTGTGTTCTGCCAAACTCTCTGGAGCATCCCTTTCTTTCTGTTTGATTAATCATTTCATGCTTAAAGTCTTTTAAAACAGTATTACTTATATCAAGCAGTTAAATTTGTGTCTCTTCTGACACAGAATGAACCTTAAGGCTCTGTTCTGCTTTGCTCTTCTCTTCCTCTAGCTGCTTCAAGCCCTAAACCAGCAAATATGCAAGAGATTTTTTGGTCATGTAATAAGAAGCGGTAGATTTAAAAGAACAAAGCAATGATACACGTTCCCCATCTCAAGTAAAAAATTACAAAAGACAATTAATAAAAAAAGTGAATTTTTCCAAGTGTGCAGCATGATTGAAAAATAAGCCAATTAAAGTCCAGATTCAATATAAAAACTGAATATTGTCAAATGTATAAGAGAGTTGACACCAGCATGATATCTGCCCTTTCCCTTCAGTTCTCCATAGGGAGAAGAGTTCAATCTGCCATTCCAGGGCTGCTCTGTAGCGGAGGAGTTTTGACTGAGCTTAACTAGATTTGTCAGCAAAGTCTTTGCCCCAAGCTCAGGTCCAAAACCCAGATCTGTTTGGCTTCTCAACGATGCCCTAGGCTGCTTTATAGCACATAAGAAATGCTCTACTGGATCAAACCCTCTTGTCTTGGATTGTCATCTGCCTCAAATATAGGCAATGGGAGATGCTATTTAAAGAGTGTACATGTGCCTGGATACTGCAGTCCATGCCCACCAAACTGTTAAATATGGGGTACTAGAGAGGCATATCCCCATCCAGTCCTTTTAGTATCCATTTCTGGAGCTGTGCATGACTTTTTAAAATTCCTCTTTGAACTTGTTGATTCATCACCTTCATCATTTTTGTAAACCTCTCTCATATTGCAGCTCAGCTTTCTCATTTCCAAACAGAAAACTCTTCCTTCTCTGTCAGTACAATATCTTCTTCAGCTATACTATGCTCTTTAAAAGATAAATTTTACCTCTTTATGAGACTAAATATAAAAATTGAGCCTGGTCAAAGTGTGCTTTGGTTAAGTTTGTTGCACAAGGGACCAAATACCAACAGAGCTGTGCCGGTCAATGTAGAGGGTAGCGTTGTTCAAGGGGACTAACCCAGGCTGCAAATGCAGTAAAGTTTCCTTAATACAATGCTACTCTTGGGCATGAATGAGCCCCATTTCTCAGTACCAGAACTGATCCAGACCAAGGAACATCCTCCTGCTGCCATGTTCTGTCCAACACAGAGTTCATTTAGTCCATCCAGCTCAGCGATCCCTGCCCCAGGCTGTATTGCATGAGACAGACACACCTCCATGAACTTTGGAGCTTCCAGTTCACCTCACCTCTATGAGTGCAGACACATGAACAACAGGCAGCCTTGAAAATTGACTGATATTTTTTCTGAACCTAAAGGGAAGTTCAAGCTTGGCTCAAATTTCATTTTAAGTGATCGCTCCCCATCTCAAGGCTCACATACATCAAAGTGATAACCAGTGGGTAATATATATATATTCCATGAGTGACTGCACACTCAAGAAGTATGAAATACTTCTTGTGTTCTGCTTATTTATATATGAAACTACTAATCAGCAAACTGCAATGGTTCACAGAAAAAAGTCCAAAACTTCATCAAATGTCAAGTCCAGGACTAGGCTTGAAAACAAAGGGAAAACAAAAACATACACACAAATTAGGAGGAAGGGAATAAACTATCCCTAATGTTTTGGCTTGGGAGAATGGGAAAGAACCCAATCTACACTTCTGGATAGTTGAACCCTTCATTCCTGTTTTGTGTTGTTTTTACTGACCTCTGCACTTCACGAAAAAGGCTATTCTCACACTTCTATTAACCAGATTAACTCATGAGTCTGCACAAACATTCATTTGTAAAGCCTGCAGGAACTTCTGGAGTTTTTCAAGAAATCCTCTGGGATTTCAAATTCTCAGTTTGGATAGCAGCACAGGAAGTGTTCCATCCCTGCAAGTTACCAGGGAACTGTGCAGAGGGAAAATAAAAGAGGGAAAATAAAATTAAAAAAAAAATCTGTTTTCCGTAGGAATAAGAGGTCTCTTTATAGGTGCACTTTGGAACTACCTGCTATTCCTTCCGATTTCCTTCTCCAGCAGTCTCCCTGTAGACTATCACCATGCTGGGCCATTCAGAAAAGAGGAAGACATGCATCACTATCAAATGTAATACATCTCTGACATTAGGGGATCTTCCTCCGCTTAAAAGAGTAGAAAGTAAAATAAGGGGATTCTAAACCCATGGCTGGCTGAGCAGCTTTTCCTGGAGCACTTGTACCTCCAAGCATAAAAGGCAATTCTTTCACTTTTCCTTCTACAGATGAATATAGTGATACTATATTCTTTAACAATTTGTTTTAAAAGTTTTCCAAAACCAAAGGGATCTTTTAAAGTCTCAGACTAGGAGATGAACAAGCGAACACACTCTGCAGATGTCCTAGGGCCTAAGGGATACCCAGAAAGTGCTCAGATATGATGCTGAGAACTTCCACGGCACAGGACTTTGCTGCCGGGAAGATTAGGAGGAAAAGATGTCATGGATATTCTGCTACTCTCACTCTCTTCTGTAGCTGATGCCATAGGAAGCTACGTATCTCTGTTCTCCTTTGCTGTGGAAAACAGATCCATCTTGATGCTTTATCTTGGACAATCCAAACAGCCAGTAAACCAAGGGCAGCATGCATCTCATTTAAACATCTCATTTAAGCTTCTCATCTAGGCTTCCTAAGGGAGGAGGAGAGACAGGCACCTCTAGAAAATCAGTAATCAGTTATCCCATTCTACAACATGCATCAGAGAGAGACAGGCTGAAACATCTCCTGAACAAGACAGTTCTTCACAATGTCTGCCTGCACTGACTATAAGTAGGATCTGGCCATTTGCAGATGAAGTGCATCCCACTCTAGCCTTCATCTAGCAGCAGCCAAGGCTCAGGTGAAGCACAGGAGTGGAAGGATACTCACAGGACACTGAGTCCAGATCTCTGTTCTCACAGGCGCATGCATTAGGTGATCATTTCCACGAACTGAACTTACTGCACGACCATAGAAAGTGTTTTGGCCTGTCACATTCGTGGTCGTGCACACTCAGAGCTATTACACACAGTCACCATGAATGAAATATCTTACAGGTACAGCTGTCATCTGACATATAATACCATGTACTGAAATAAGAGCACTTAGGATCTGAATATTTTTGTGCCTCTGCCCAAGCTGGCTCAACTCCTCCTTCGTTTTTATGAAACCATTGATTCAGATCTCAAAACATACGTAGAGATTTTTTTCCCTCTTTCCAAACAGCATTACTCAAGCCAGAACTGTTCCACTCTTCATTTTTGTATTGCTGCTTTGGTCTTGCCTGTAAAGAAACTTATCAGAACAACATCTAATGGACAGCAGTGAGTAAAGCCCAACTCAAGAGAAACTCATATCCTCTTGCAAGTATACACTGGCCATCTCATTTCATAGACATCAGATTATGCGTGTGGGGATCAGTGCTGGAAGTCACACTTATTCGCACACTGGCTTTCAGCTTCAGGAAAGTTAACTAACTGTAGCTGAATCTCTGAATAAAGCACACCTAGTCTTCTGGAGAATGCAAGGTTTTTATGACTAAAAAATGTTATAATACGTGCACAAAAATGTGTTGTAATCACAACTGCGTTGCTGCATGGTATTATTTTCATAATAAGTCTGTTTTATAGTATTTCAAGTCCAGGCAAGCTCTAATGGACTATTTCCCACGGAGCAGCTCTATCTCACTCTCAGTGAAACCTCTTCTATTTAACATCCATGCCGCAGGTTAATAAATGCCGTAGTGTCATTTCCTCAATTTGCTAGTTTTAGCTAATGCCAAAGGGCAACATATGTAGCAGAAACCAAGTGTAGAAAAGGAAAACAACAGCTACCAATGATCTCAAAAAGCCTTTCCATCTTTCATCCAAGTTCTTTTAGGTTATATTGAAGAAAACCTCTGATTTATTACTACTGTCCAATCCTATGCTGTATTGAATACCAGCAAATTGCTTGTGGAAACTACCATATCTGGAAGATGCCCCTCATTATATCTGCGAAGCCTGAAGGGTCACAAAGCCTCTCTGTTTTTCCAGAGATGTACAACAAATGGAGCAGAAAAGTGAGTTTGATGCAAAGGTTGCTTGGAGCAATTCATAGGCCCATATGGTATTTCTTTAAATAAAAGCTGAAAAAGAAGTCTTCAGTAGTAATACTACTGCTGCTTCAGTACTAAAAACAAGGGCTGAAGCTCTTAATTAACCAGATTCTCAGGTTACCAGGAGATTTATATTGGGAATATTAGAAATGCCCTTCCTCCTCCTGCTCTCCACTTCAGTTAGAACAATAGCATCCTTCTTATAAATACCTATACATATCTATACATAACAGGCATTAAAGAGAGAGTGTGTCCAAGATAATGCATTCTGTTTACCTGGAATAATTATTGCATGGAACAAGTGTGATCAGGTATTTGAAGTAAAAAGATGAATAGGCAGAGATGCTACCAAAATTTTACTTTAGTTTGAAATACCATAGGATGAATGTATTCAGGTGACAAATCAATGTCAAAAACAGACAAGTCCTACATGCCACAATGTATGGTAGGAGTGAGCAGGCCTGATACACTTCACAACCATAGCTGAGCACATACGTTCCTGCATACAGAGGCCTCCAACCTTTTCTAGGAGTATTCTGCTTTTCTAGAAGTGTTGCTACGCAAGAAAGACCTTTTTGTTCACAGTTTTTGAAGTGAGAACATAAACAGGCAATTAGAGTCATTCAGCTGCACTCCCCCATTCCCACAGGAGTCGGACACTCGATGCCGCCTCTCACCAAGGATCAAAGCCTTCTTGCCAGCCAGCATTGGTTGAAAGTTTTTAACTAGGATTTCAACTAGGAGATGAGTGTTAGTTCAACAGTAGCTAATCAGTCATCACACAGTGGAAATAGATAGAGCTCCTTCATGACAAATTGGCCCTGAAGTAAACAGAAAAATGAGGACATCCTATTAGATTGCTCCATCAAAGCGATTTCTTGACTGGCCACTCCACTAACAAGAAAACAGCACCAAGATAAATGGGTGTGATAGAAGCTTCTCTGAAGAACAGGTTTTTGTCATGTTTTCATAGCCTCTGCATTGTCACAGACTGCAGATGGACTGCCGTTCAGAGGAGAGGCTGGTGCTGGATGCTACCCTGACCTAACAGCAGCAAGGCGTCCAGTCCTTGACCCATGCAGGTTCCAATTAGACAAAACTGGTCAGCTGTGTCCAGGATTTGTCTTCCCTTAAACACCTAACCGTGTGAAAACAACAATCCCTTTCTCCAAGTCACTCACTCAACCAGTCCTTTGTGGCCTTACACCCCTCTCTCAGAAAGCCTCCTTCAGTTTTGTTTCTCCCCTTCATGAGCCATGCCAATCATTAAAGAGACTTAGCAGCCCCATTATCATCCTGGGCAATTCTTAACTCATTAGGCTTTAAAGTTTTTGGACCAGAAAAGAAAAATACAAGCAAATGCTTAGGCATGATAAAAGGATGTTAATGTTTTACCCCTCTGACAATGACTGAATCTGTAGAACAACTATTATGGATAGTTCCATGGGCTTAGTGTTACTTTTTCCTGACATGAGGTCTTCTGCGAGGCAACTAATTAAAAATAGAAGAGTTTAAATCAGCAGTCAGCTTCAGAGATTGATTTGAATTCTCCCACTGTGAACTTTCAAACATGGAAGCATGCCTGCTTACACCAACAGGATCTAATATCCTGCCTTCGCAATGGACTTTTTACATTTTGGCAGGCTGTATGCCTGTGATTATGCCAGACTGCAGCATTAATAATTCACTACCTGATCTGATCTTTCAACATAAAGCACAAGTAGAGATGACATTAAGAGCTGCTTGGATTCCCCTCCTCTGTCATTCTCCTAGAGCCCCTCTTCAGATTGCATTTAGTCTAGTGGGAATTTAGTACTAAATTAACAAAAAAATCACCTTTCAGGAAGTCAAATCCACACCTATCACTCAAGCAAGAGCTGCTTTTTCTATTGAGTTTACTCTTAAAACCATCTTTGTTTTTGTTTAAATCTCTGCATTAGAAAAAGAGGTAAGATGTGTTCAGATTAGGATGCAGCAGAGGTCAGAAGTCGTTTTGGTCTATTCCTGGTAAGCAGCACAGTAACACTTCTCCATTCCTCCCTCTGCTTGTGAGACAGCAGACTACCTGCAAAAACGAGAGAATATCTGTAAGAGGAAGAAGCACACTTTCTAGCAAGAATTGCTTGTGTTTCCTCTGCACTGAAATAGAAGAAAACCATCTTCTAGGAAGCAGTACTACCCCAAAACATATTACATGGTTTTAGATAATCTAGGCCATTTCACTATGGGCAGATATCAGCCAGTTCCATGAACAGTTGCACCGCAAGGGAGCTGTGGAGCAGGTACTCCAAAAAGCTTTCTGCAGTAGCAAAGTTGGTTTGTTTATCTACGTCCTCAGGACTCCAGGTGACTTTGAAGCTTTGGTAAGCTATAAACATCCATTATGTCCCAGGTCTTTTCTCTTCACAGGAACTAAGTTTTGTTTTTAGTCACGAAAGAAAATGCAAGGTAAAGGATGATAATTTAAATTTTTATAAGATGTTTTTGTACAATATGCTATTTTCAGGTAGTCCGATGTGCTTCCATTTGTTGCCCTAATTGTTGCATCCCAAAAGCTAAAACGAGGAGAGGAAAACATTTCAGCTTTCTGTTTCAAAATACACTATGTTGCTACTTGACACTACCCACTGTTCTGGTGCTGTTATCACATTAACACTTAGAGATCCCAAATAAGGTCAATGCCTTTGTCTATCAGCCTTTGTACAGTTAAGAGACAGTCCTTGCCCCAAAGACCTTAACATATAAATAGATAAGACAGACAAAGAAGGAAGAAAGGAAACATTTTTCTTTGTCAGAGGTAGGAAATAGGAAGATAAAATGGTTTGCTGAAGGTCAGTGACACAGAGCTGAGGAAAGAACATGCTCAAGTCTCTGCACAGAGGGACACCCAGAAAAGGGAGCTGAAAGGAATCATTGTAGACTTTCAGAGACACTTAGTTTTCAAGAGCAGCTTTTGGAAGAGTGTTGTCTTTGGAAGGGGACCTAGTGAGTGACTTCAGGAGAAGTTTGGCCAAAGTAGAATCTAAAGACCAAACATCCTAATGGATTCAGCCATTAAGGACAGTCAAATTGCTCAGAGAAAAAGCAAGCAGAGGCTGGGCTAGTCCCAGAGCCCCTCCTAGGTATCTACATCAGTGGAGAAAACAGGGTACTGTGGTCAAAAACTTATCCTCCAAGCAGTGAGGGCAAGAAAAAGATGGTAGCAACTGAGGGTGCGAGGCTGGAGTGGAGGGGCAACTGCCTAAACAGATCTGCCTTTGGTATCATCCACAGCACTAGGACATGGAGAAGACAGAGTTTAATTCAACACTGCTTCCCTACATGCCTGAGAAAGACTGACGTATTAAAAAAAACAGTGGGACATGTCTTAGAGAAAGGCAGGAGAGAAAGGACTAAGTCCACCATTACCTTTTTCATTGTTGCATAAAGAGTGAGGAAAAAAATAGCAGACCTTATGGAATAAGCCATCCTGCAGAGTTTGTTCTTCAGCTCCATTTAGTGGCTGGCATGTGCCCTGTCATATGAGATTTCCCATCCTTTATTCATTTTTCTCTTCATGTCATGAAGGTTGTCACAAAAAGAGCTTTCTCCTGCAAGCTTTAAGTCACAGCAGAGCTAGTGGCAGCTGGCTCTGTGATTAACTGTGCATTGTGTGGTGGCTCTTATCCACAGCTATGACATGCCAGGCAAGTAATGTTAGAAGTCTTATGTTGAAATAGAGTTTGAGAGAGTGTTTAGTTAACCCAGGTTAAGCTCTGCAGTTCCTTTCTTTACCCCAAGCACAAATGGCTACAGGAATTTGCAAGGTTTTTTATTATTATTATTATTATTTATTCTAGCAGCTCTACAAGGACAAAGTGTTCAACACACAGCAAAAGGGACATTTAATGTAATCCACAAACTAAACAGTACAAAAAACAAAGTCAGTTGCATCATTAACAGCTTTCAGTGAATAATGTGGGATTTGTGCCCAGGGTCAGTGTAGGACTATCTATTTTGACCTAGCTAAAATGCTACATTTTTGAGTTAAAGGCTGCACATGAGTATCCTTGTTCATAGACCCAAAAGGAGAACAGCTGGATTCAGCTCATGCTCCGGATTCCTCTGGCTCATAACAAGTAGATGCTGAGATTCTTCTGACCCTGGGAGAAAGCAAGACTCGAGTCTGCCCACATCAAGCTGTGCACACTAGAAATTACCACTACATTCAGCTGAAGGAAAAGGATGATCTTCGCAACATCATTGTGATCTGGAGAAATTCTCAGCTGTCACTAACTCCTTTCTAACCCAAAGAATGAAGTCAATTATGCCCACCCTGCAAAGTGGGCATAAACTCTTGAGCAAGAAACAACTCCCACCTACAATACGTGGTGACAGGAGCTAGCACAGTATCATGAAACCCTGACAGAGTGGGATCTTCCATTGCACCATACCCCAAGTAATCAGAAGAGCCTGTGTTTTCTGCAATCCACTGACCCTTTCCAGTCCTATAACCTATGACCCATCAGATAGGAGCAAAGCAAAAGAGGTTTTCTAAGTTTCCCTCCAGAAACCAACTTCTCCTCCTGCTATTTGTTTGAGCACAGTCCTCCCTGTTATAGAACAAGCAAGAGTATTGCTTTAACTACTACAGCCATCCAGAGCCATTACTGACCTTTAAAGAAAACTTGAATTACTGATGGATAAGACATTCCTTCTCACAGTTGTCTTTGCTGAGGGTTGCTAAATAGCTGTAATCCTACCAGTTTCAACAGCCTTGGTGGACAAGTGCTTAACCCTTCCAGGGACATTCCAGAGCCATGGGGATCCTCCACCTTGCCAGAGGGAAGGATCCTTCCCAACATGCATGGTACCAGACCTGACCAAGTCTGAGAAACAAGAGAGTTGAAGGAAGGACAAACATGCACAGAAAAAACACTGGAAATACAGCCTGCCTAACTAGGACAAAACATATGTTGCATATCATCTCTTTGTTCATTTTTACCCAGTTCTTGGAATACTTCCCCCCCCACCCCAATCACATTGTTCTCTCTTCCACACTTCCTACAAAAAATAATGTCTTCCAGTTCCTTCCTCTCACATTTCTTTCCCCAAACTTTCAAAAATTCTCAACCAGGGTGGGTAACAGAACCCCCCTCTAATTGGAATGTTCATGGAGATAGTTCGTCTCGCAAAAATAAAACACACACCAGGGTAGTGGGGGATGCCTCCAACCCCCTTTCTGTCTGGAAACCCACACCTGTCCTTTGTCACAGCTGGATTGCTCAGACCTGGAATCTAATCCCAGTAGGGCTGGGGAGGGTGGTTATTTTATCTTCAGAGAAAGGCAAACAGGATGGGCACTCATTGATCTTGAGAAAGAAACATTAGCCAAATCAAACACATGCTGGGGTCTGAAGCAACAGGATGTCCATGATGTAATGCCTAGATTCACCTTGCCATCTCTTTTTACACTAAAGATGCACTTGGAAAGAATATGAGGAGAAGTGAGCATAGAACAAAAAAAAATCAGAGAGCATTGACCAAATCTTTTCTAAATCAGTGCAGATTCCCCACAACAAAAACACAGCACTGTTAGACTCAGGAACTTAAAACGATCTGGGATGTCCGACTGTTCGGGTGTGCATTGCCTTCTAATGCCTTGAATCATCCACCAGAACATCCTTGCAAGGCCCACTGTAAAAGATTTCCTGGTATTTATTCTGAGGTAGTGCCCCCAAGATAATGGAGGTCTCCCTGGGAGAAGAGCACATGCCTCTCCAGCTGCAGCCAGCTGTGGCTCAACATGAATTGAGGTAAAGACAACTTGGCAGAAGAAGTGAACAACAGAAGACTGACATTTCTGCTTGCCCACCTTCCCCCCCCCCCAAACATAACCTCTAAGAAGAGTCACATGTGATTTTGTGCAAGAACTGGTGCAAGGACTCCAACAGAGAAGCTCCTGCTGGCAAACTACCTTTATCTAAGACTATGAAACCATATTTTTAGTTATTGTCTCAGATCCTCTCACTTATGGCCAAAGAGCACACAGGGGGCAAATCAGAAAAATTTCTTGTAACCACCCTTGTGTTGGCCCTTTCTAGAGCCAGCTGACAGTTATCGCAGATAATCAAACTAAGTCAGAGAAGCATTGGGATGCCATTGAGACAATGGGAAGCAAACAGCTTCAGGCCCAGTCGAAAGGCCCTCTAGCTACAGCTGAGAAGTTACCTCACCCTTCACAAAATAATCCTTCAGCACTGCTCTTGGCCTTCACATTTTATATCTCATAACACATGGTGGCCAGCTCACTTGGGCTGAAGACTTGCTGTGACTGTAACCACCAGCTTGCACGAGTCCAACTTGTAAATACTAAGGGATAGTCTAGTATACCAGTCTGAATCAAATCTTTTCACTAAGGAAGGTCTACGCCATCTCTAATATCCTCACAAAACCAGCTGCCTGCCTCAGAAAACATGAGCCAGAAGACCCATTACTCTTTTGCAAAGCTTAGCTGCCAAAGAGTAAACTTTGAATGAAGTCAAAAGAAAGGTCTAGAAAGTCCAAGTCATGCCAGCACCCTGTCATGAGCTTCAGTATTTCGAAGTCTCCAGTTCTTCCCAGCTCTAACTGGCACAGATGCTACCAGGAGGAACTGCAGTCCTTCTCCCCACAGCCAGTTTCTCTTGTGAGAGAAATGGGAGGAACAGAAACATAATTAAAAAACTTTGGGGAGAACTTAATGGAAAGCCTGCAAAATGGGTGGTGGCTTTGTTTGAGCCGAAAGTCAAAGTTCTGTTTGATCTACACTCATTTACCAGAACTAATTCAGAGAGCTAACTACTGGCATGGACCTCAAAAGTTTATTTCCTTGCCAGTATTCCCGTACTTGTATTACCTCTTTTAACAATAACACTATAAAATTAGACCTTCGTTAATGTTAAATTCCACATTAATTCATAAAGAGAGCAGACAGACCTAACATGACCATCCAGGCACTGATTAAAACAAATGCCCAAGAGAACGCTGTAATATAGGTTCAACAGTTAAAAAGTCTTTGCCATTAGAGACTTGTCATTTTCTAATGATTTGCCTCATTAAGCCAAAGCTCTGTGGACCTGCCATCCTTATTCAGACACTTTAGGGCACTTGAAACAGTTGCAGGTGGGAGGCAATGCATATCCTACCATGTCCCCCTTTTGCCAGCCTGCCTCCTGTTTCTAGTTACAATCTTTTAGCAATTATTTCTAATGCCAAACCCAATGTTTTTCAGCTGATAGGAGATCAGTGCATTTCCAAAGGGGGGAAAAAAGAATGTTTTAGAGGTGGTCAAAGGAGCTTCTGCTGGAAGAACATGTTCAATAAGTGGGGGGTTTTCCCTCCCTCACTCCCACCCTTTCTGAAGAAGTTCTTATTTCAATTGGAAGTTTTACTTTTTCAGCAAACATAGGGTTTTTCAGCTGGAATTTTTAGCTATTTTGGCTGAAATGGCAGGCAATTACCTTTGGGGTTTTTTAATAGCTAAATTTTACTCTTTGGAAAAAATGTTAGAGAAATTTCCATAAATAGGAATCTTTGTCAGAAAAGACCATTAAAATTTGGGGGAATTTTTGTCTAATTAAGAATTAGTTCTTAAGCAACACTGTATTCCTGTTCAGATTTAACTTCTCTACATTTATTTTATTTACATTCTGTATAGCAGTCCCTAGCAGGAAACCTGAATCAGTCTCAACCTCTGAGATATTATCTGCCCTTTTTTGGACATGGTATCAGAGATTTGTGAGTGTAAGGTTTGAATCAACAAACATTTGAGGGTCAAGCCTTTTAAGTGGAAGACTTTTCAAAAGTCCCTGTTCAAGATCAGCTCCTTTTAGACTTGCATTATCACAATTCACCATGACAATTGTTCAAGTTTTAACTGAAAAAGGAAAGCGTTTCTAAGCACTTATCCAAAAGTATTACTTAAAATACTGAAGGAAAAAATAGTTTATGGAAGTATTTCTGATTTATTTTTTAATAGGCCCAATTTTCTCTTGAGATTTCTCCTTGGATTTTCTACAGAAAGTAAATAATTGACACAAAGATTCTCACTACAGAGACACCCCATAGTGACTTTCCATTTCTGACCAGCTCTAAAAGTCATTCAAACCTAGCTGTCAAAAGAAAAGTTGTTTTAAATAAGAGCCCTGGCCCACCTCTGCACCCCAGAGCTTCTAAAGTCTGGTGCTCTCCAGGCTGAGTGAGCATCACATGAGTCTGGCTTGGGTTAGCACAGTAGGGAGGAAAAAAGTCTTTCCCTTAGTACTTTTGTTTTCTTGTAGCCTGCTAGAAGAGACCTGAAATCAACCTACTGATCCAACAGCAGCCAACCTTACCCTTTATTCACATGCCACGGTGGAGCCAGCCCAAGTGTAGCACCAGAAAGAAAGAGCCGGGAGTAATTCTTTGTGTTTATTTTCTCTTGATCTGTGAAGTACGCTGCCAAGCAGAATCACTTACCTCATGGGTGCACAGCGGCACCGTTGTGAACCAGGCTCAGGGCAGAGCGAGAGGAGTCTGAGGTTTGATGTTCAGGAGTTCTCATGTTTACCCTGGGGTGGAAAGGGCCAGCTTAGGTTTCCAGCTAGAAAAGAGGAAAAAGAAAGAAAGAAAGAAAGAAAGAGCAATTGAGAGACATAACTGTGTCCCAAAACCAGTACTTCTGACCTCTTTCTGAACCCCGTGGCTTTGGAAGAAAGCTTAATACCAAATGCAGTGGAGATATTTCTTCCACAATGGTCCATTTCCACCTAAAACCAGACAATTATATACCCTAGTATATCATCAGGCCCTGTTGTAATTACAGACACTCTTACTCAGGTACATCCAAGTTTTGGAGTGCCTCAAAGGCTCTAGCAAAGCTCACCATGCTGTTCTCTTCCTCCTTGAGAGTCTCACAGAAGATACCTGAGACCTCAGCAATGGTGATGGTCTATCCACTACCCCCCACCTTTCTTTAGTCCAAATTACTCTTTCTGTTCTATGAACACTCGTACCCCAGACTACCTATAACTGACATACAAGAATAACACATACTCACATAGATAGTCCATATTCCTTTGGTCTTCCCCCCCCCCCCGCCCCCCCCTATCACTGACTGCCTCTTCTGGAAAGAACAAAGGTGAAGAAAATCATTAGCAACTATTAAAAGGAGATGAACAGGTATTTATTTTACTGTCATGAACACTTGCCCAAAACACTCACACAAGCCTTTGGCCTCTCAAAGAGGTGAGCTTTCCAGGTCTTCCCCCAAAACTCATCCTCACCTTACCCTCAATCTCCTCCAGCACCACCACTCCCCAGATGGGGTTAGACCCTCCTTTTATAGGGCCAGGGCTTCCCCATCCACCATCTACTTCTGCCAGGAATGGTTGTGGTTGCTCGGAGCTGATTGCTTCACTCCTGCCAGCACAGCTGCTATAAAGTTTCCCTACTGAAAAGGGCCCAAGCACACTTCTCTAGTACCAAAATGAAAGATGGACTGCTGAAGGGATGTGGAGGTTTCCAAAGTCAGCTCTAGGATGTCCATAGACATGCTCATGCTGACATACACCTAACTAACCCTAACATGTCATGGTAGCCCCTTAGTGACTGTCCATGGCTCTCCCCCCTCAGATGGCACAGGCATCAGGCAGGAGCCCTGCAGAAGGTAAGAAATTCCTAATTTCTTTATTTTGCCATTTGATTTCATTTTTTAAAAGCTCTTGTAAAGCTAAAAAGTGCTCCAGGGTCTGTGCTTATAACAGCCATCCTGATTGCAACCTGGCTGGGCTCTGGCTCTGCACTGGGCAACATACCTGATGGCGTATCTCGTTCAGCAGTGATTTTTCCAGCATCAGAACATTCTTCTACCATTTGTGTCCTCTAACTGCAAAATGGTCTTTCTATAGCCACAGTGGAAATCACTCCATGAGACTGACACTAAAAAGCTCCAGACCTGAGGTAATCTGCACATGGCACTACAGGATAAGGATGCTTGCCAGCTTTAACCAAGGCTGATGAGAACCCATTCTGTAACAGCAGAGATCTCCACTAGGGTTTTTTGGGTGACTCCCAGAAAACATCTATGCTGCTGCCACAAGGAGCAGAGTTGTCCTCTTCCCAGCAGCTGCCAATTGTGCTGCTTCTTCTGTGCCTGATGGCGTGGAAAACCAAGAGCATGCTACAGGAGGGTTGGACCTCAGGAGGATCTGTTACAAGATCCGATTCACTCTCTGTCCAGCACCACAAAAGAAGGCAGCATATATGAGAGTTTAAGGAGAAGCAAAGAGGGATGGGCCACCAGCACTCCATGGCCCAGACAAGGACCTTGGAAGCCCTCAGAGCTGCTACTTTTCCCTGCTATGGTTTTCTTCCAGCTGGCTCTCTGTCCTGCTCTACAGCTGACTTGCCTCTTCTACCCCTTTGGTTTTCCTTCTCATTTTGCCTCTGAAAAGGGGAAATGGAAAGAAGTAGAAAACAGACAGAATGATTAAAATCCAAATAGGGGAAAACTTGGGGACAAATTCCTTTTCCTAGTTGCTCAAAATGTTTTAAGTTATTTTTTAGCATTATTTTTCTCTGTGAAAATTAATTTTCAATCCTCTCTGCCAAAGCTTGTTGCATGTGAGGGTGAGGAATGAAAGCCAGGGCTGGTCAAGAGAAAAAAAGAAAGAAAAGATTTTTCTTTTTAGATCACCATTGAATATAAATTTTTAGAAACAATTGTCATCCTCACTTCCAAAAGGGAAAAGAGGTGCAAATATTTCCTAAATAGCTAAATTCACCTCCTGCTCCAAGCCAGAGCAAACCTGTTAGATTTTAGCTGGTTGTTTTATTATGTCCAGAAGAAATAGGGCAGTAGGAGGACCCTGGGAAGAGCATTTTCATGCCATCCCAGCATACAAGGATGCCTGGGATGTGGAAGGGGCTTGGTTAGATGCTCACCAGCTTTCACCGTTGCTTGGGGGTATCCACGACACTCTGGCTCTCAAGTGCTTCTGAAGGCCTGATCTGGAGCGCTGGGGTATTTGAAAACTCAATTATTCATGTGTTCATGCTGTGGGTTAATGCTGACTGACACTAAAACACTGCCTAGATTTAGCTTCATAAAATTTTTATCCCTGCGATGAACTGCAAGTCTTTCTCCAATTTCATTTAAAGGAAACAGAGTATTGAAAAGCCTACTGAGGAATTCATGAGCAACTAGCTGCAACCTCGCTTCTCCTCCTAGCCAAATACTGAGACTTGATTGCCATGGCAACATATCATAATTTTAATTCCCTTCTTGGTTGCTGTTGCACACAGATAAATACATCTGCTTGCTTTCCTGTTAGCCTGCCATCGCCTTTGCAGCGGGCATGAGGGATAAGGCCATTACTCCTTGCGACTCGCAAAGGATCCAGGAATGGGTGCTGAGCATGCTTGTGAGTGAAGCACCCTTTCCTTGGTGAGAAAATTCATCAAACCTGATCCAGTCAGTGCTCCCAATGCTCCAGGTTTCAGGCATCACAAACATTCAGTCACAGGGTCATATCTCCTGGAAGGAAGTCTTGCAACCTCTGTGGGGTTTCGTGTATTATCACAAAAATCAAAGGTAGTTTGCACCGCTGCTGGGCTGTCAGCACTGGGAAAGGGATGAGGGCCTTTGATGAAGATGCAGCTTCTTCAGTGCTCATGTGTCCCCACTTCAAGATTTCTCTTGTTTTAGAGAGGAGGGCAAAATACCCCACAAAATCACTATACACAAAGGCATTTATAGGAGTATAACTTCCCTGTGTCTTGCTGTACCAGATTACAGGCACTTGAGATGCCTGTTGGATTTCATCCACCACATCTGCACGAATACAGCATCGTCACTGAAAACGGCCAAAACTCTTTTCCCTAGAGCTTGTGGCTGGATGGGACCCTATGACCCCTGTCACTGGGATCTGAAAGAGGACCTCAGTCTCCCAGGATCACGTTCAGACTGATGGTTTTAAGCGCATAAATTGAATGAACTGTTTGAGGCTGAAGATCCTCATTCAGATCCCACTAGGGAGCCCTGAGGAGTTACAGACATTTGCAAGTTACTCTGTATATTTGGGACATCCACCAGTGTGCACTGCAAGCCACAGCTCAAACACTCTCAGTCAGGGTTGAAGAGAGTTGCTCCATTTTATGGGAGCAGGACCATTAAAAGATCAAGGCTACACGCTACAGTGCACAGTGCCCTTTCACCCTCTGCCCTTCCAAGAGATCTGTCCCTGGGCTGAGTTCTATAATATACTTTTCTAGAAGAGAGCTGGGGTCTCCAAAAGTCATTTCCATGGGAATTAGGCTTCCCATTTGTAGAAAATTCTGCAGTTCTGGGATTTTTGTTCTTTGTTTTTGTTTAAATTAAGATGTGGGCAAACCAATACACTTCATGCACAGAATAAAAATAAAATTTCTAATTCTCACATTAAAAATAGATCTATAATAACTGAAATATGCAGAAACACTCATTGAGGAATGGACATGTAAGCTCTTCTACCCCAACCAATATGAAGTATTCTGGTTCTGCCAAAATTCTCTGCAGATATTTTCCTTCTCATCACAACCCTCAAGTCTTGTCAAAGTCTCATGGAAATTTCCAGTGTGGACAAAAAGCCTTGTCCATTGGTAATTCATTTGGACAAAATGGCCAGCAGCAGAGACACATCTTGATGTGAGCTCTTGGTCTCTATAGCACTGATCACTTGTAGGGTACCAATACTAAGGATAGTTTAGAGTTTGGACCTGCCCTCAAAACTTTCTTATGCTCCAGTGTTTATACAGATATGTGGATTATATGGATATATGTATAAGACCCAATTTCATGACAAACATTTGAAGAGTTGCAATGAATTTAAGCACATAAAAGATAAAGGAGATTCATTTTTAAGTTGAATTTATGCTGAAAAGAGCAGACTGAAATCTTAGTAGTCTGTATGTAGCTATAAATCAGTGTTCTCCTCCACCTCTAAAAATTCAGCCTTTCCTGTTGCTGAAGGGTTAACAATCCTGAACAGAAACCACAGTTTTTTCCTTCCTTCTCTAAGTTATTTTATTTAGTTGCCCTTTCATTATTGTTTTCCTTTATCCAAAATAAAAGTAATCTAAGTAATTATAATCATAAAATGAATGTGAGTAAAATGGGTACTGCGGGGTTTATAAAATACAGATTTCCCCTTTCTGGGAAATATTTTCTCCTCTGTACTTAAACCTTTCAAGCTCTGCCCAGCTCCTAAGGTGGCATGTACCCCACAAGGCTTGTAAGGCCCCAAACATGAAATCAATTAAATATCTACCCCTCCTCAGGAGCACAGTTTAGCACATGCAGAAGGGATAAATGAGTGCTTAAACTTAAGTGTGTGCTTAAGCACTGTCTTGAATGGGGATGTTTTCCCACATTGGAACACGAAAGCACAAATGTCATCAAGAAGAAATTAATAAAAGTCTAATGTACTAGTTCAGCAGCCCAAGGCTCATACGGCAACGTCTTCAGAAGGGTTGAATGCTGCAACTCAGCTGAACTTACTCAAACATCACTGATTGACACCGAACTGAATATCTGACCTGCATTAGGTAATCCCAACCGAAGCAGGAGTCAGTTCCTTTGTCAACAAAGAACCCTATTTGGTTTGGGGGTTGCTTTGTTCATTAAACTCTTTTCTGAAAATGACCCAAGAAAAACCTTCCTTGATGTTAGCTAGGCACTTATTGGCAACTTTTCACTGACGTGAAAACAAGGAATCTTTCTTTAAGTCTAACATATCCAAGTTGCTCCAGACTGGTCAAATCCTCATTTCTTTTTTGTTGTTCCTTTTCTTTTTAATTATTATTTTTGAATTGATAACTGTTCTGTGTGTTTAAATCAGGCAGAAAGAGGGAAATCACCTTGATTCAGAAGAGGAAAATACCAGTTTTGGGACTGAGACATCAAGTGATCTCAATTAGACATTAATTTTTACTTCCAAATTAATAAAAAAAACCCTCAAAGAATGACAGTTCTGAGGGTTGAGTCCCATAACTCCAGAAAAACTCCTTAGTCCTCTCTAAAGTCAGGGGCAAGTGGTTCACAGTCTAGCTCTAAGCTGATCTACATTTTTTTCATAGTCTGTTTTCTGCATTAGCATTGGGGTTTGAACTACATATGAGGTGGCAATGCTCGCACATGAGATACTCCAGACCCTGCTCAGATGCTTCCCTAGAAACTGACTCCAGTATATCCCAAATAATTTACTTAACTGTTATTCAGGTGTATGGACGAAAACATCCCTATGGATCCTTCCACAGTTCCTGTAATTCTGCCCAGAACAATCAACCAAGAATTTTGGAGAAGACTGATCAATAGCTATTTCTTGATCACTGATATCTTCAATAGCAAGAAAGAAATTATTGGTATTTTAAATAAATCCAACTCTTTTAAAAAGATAGAGTTTAAAAACTGACAAATCTACCTTCATTTTTCAATATCTCATAGAGGACATGCTCTAAAGCACAGATTTTATCTTTCTACTCCTATCTGATGTGAGAAACTTGGAGCTTCACACAAATGGCTACCTACATATGAAGGTAATAAACTCTGAATTATTCAAATAAATTCTAATTATCAGAATGTACACTTCTGCTACGTGAATTAGCTTCATGGTGTGATTGACAGCATTTCCCTGTGTGTATGTAAAATCTCAGAGACATCATATAATGTGCAATGAGTACTCAGTGCATGCACACGAACACAAGCCTGCGGGAGTGCATTTGTGTAAAGGTCTCTACAGCTTCCTTGGCTGAATCTAGTGCTCAGTTTTACAGACATCCCTACAGCCAACACATTGCTGAGGCCTGGTGTTTCCACTCCCATTTTTTTGCTTTCATAGCAGTTCAATTTAGTTGCAGAATGGCAGAAGGCTGATAGGAAGAGCAAAGTATCAGTCACATAAGAGGTATCTAACCCATAAGACATTACCTTGTCTTCTACAAAGCAGGATTGACCTTGTTGATCTATCAGAACCTCGCTGTGTGATCTGGGCACATCACTGAGGATGGGGTTCTTCTGGTCTTCACCCGTGTTCAAGAGACGAGGAAGATGTTACTCTGAGCTAGTCATCACACACTCCCTGTAGATAGAGGAGAGAAACAACCACTTTCAGGAAGGCGTGCAGTCCCATGGTGGAGGTAGAAGGAAGGTGAGAGTTGTGACCCAGTCAAGCACAGCATGCCTGAGCCCTCCACAGCAGTTGACCCAATCCACAG
The DNA here is from genome assembly GCF_028389875.1 of Rhea pennata. Lineage (NCBI taxonomy): Eukaryota > Metazoa > Chordata > Aves > Rheiformes > Rheidae > Rhea > Rhea pennata. The sequence goes on from NC_084681.1 coordinate 12,543,334, forward strand.
CAAAGTGCAGCATCAACTCCAGAAAGTGCAAGCTGCTAGCAAGTATGGATAGACAGTCCATGCTCAGATCTGCAGCAATGTGAAGGGGTGATTTCAGCGCACCAGGCTGCAGCAGCAGCACCTCAGAGCATCAGCCCTATGGAGTAACACTAGTTCCCACCACATCAATCCCATACTGGGATCCACTTGTGAGTGCAGTGAGAAAGAAAGGCACAGTCCCAGACAGCCCAGGGTGACCGAGCCACCAGCTAACGTGGCACCCCTGGCTTGCACTTACTACAGATCTCCGTGAAACTCTGAGAAGTACCAATGGCAAACCTGTAGAGCAATGTACATTTTTACGCTGTTTTCTAAATGTGCTGATTTTTTTGGCAATATGACAGTAAAGTTAATCAGACCTTTCATTTCTCTAACCAGCTTTAAAGGATTTGTAATATTATACTCATACGTCGGAGAGCAGAAGGAAATTGTTTGTCTGATTTGGAGTCTGTTATTTATTGTGCATTAAGAGCACAATTGCTTAATACAGTCAACAACAGGATATTTTATCTGGGTCTCAGGGCGGTGGGGGTAGAAACCCACTCTCCAGTCCTACCATGTGACATAAACCTACTCTGATCTCAGAAGCCACCTCCAGAATACTAAAGAGCTGGGACAGAATGGCTTTTAAAGAATATAGTTTCCAATTAGGTCATTGGTTTCAAACACAGGGTGTACTAAATTAGTAACATTTGGTGGTAAATTTCTTTGAAGTTCTCATTAATCTTGGTCTTGGATTTGAACTTTTCTTGGCCATGTTCCTTATAGAATTTGGATCCTGGTTATGTCAAAACAACTGATTAGCCCCACAGTTTGAAGGCAGGGGGGATTAGGTAGGGCGGGTGTTAGATTTCATGAAAGGCCTATTTACCTAGTCGTTTAGCATGACCAAATGGGAGGGCAGCCAACAGGGGCGACGTGTTGGAAAAATTCCAGCGTTCCTGGCTCATTAGAGATCTCCACAGCAAATGGTAGTGTGATAACAGCCACTGTTCAGATTTAGCTGCCTACTGAATCCAGACAAGGACTGAGGACTTCCATTGACTTATGGGGGCTCTTTTGCATAATCAGATTGCCCACTTCTTTAGCTCTTGCAGAATTAGTAGGAAAGAAGAAATCCCTTCAAGGAACATCTTCAGATGGTGTCAATTCTTCTTCATGTATGGCCCAAGGTGAAGTTCAAAAAAAAAATCAAATTCTTTCCATCTACCCCAAAACATTCAAAATTAAGTCTTTGAGTAGATTAGAATCACCAAAACCAAGAATCATTAATTCACCCGGATGTTTTAACATGGCTCCTATCTAAAGAAGCAGTAAATTTAATTCACAGATAAATGAACCATAACACAGAGACACTGGTAACAGAGAAGAAAGTACACAGTGAGTCAGGGCAGTAGTGAAATCTGGAATGTTCTCAATAAGGCATGCTACAGTGAATTAAACCTGTGGCACGCTAACATCCACAGTGCACATCTCCTTCCTGTGGACTCCAAGTAATCAAAGAATAAACACTCCAGGAGGCTTTTCCTAGACACCACAGCCCAATGTCAGTGACCTGACAGGCAGAAGACTCAAATATTTGGTGCAGAAAAGCACTCTGTCTCACCAAAACATTCAACGACTGAGAGATAATTGAGAGATGAGCCGCTGTCAGTCCCCAGGAGACATCTGATCTCAAGCCAAGTTAGAGTGCCAGCCACAGAGGGTGCAAGGTCAATGTTATTTACAGGTCAGGTGAATGCACGTTGGCTTGGCAAAGCTTCAAGCCCCTTGTTGTCTCTTGCAGTTACCAGTTATTTCCATGGAACCAGAATGGGCACAAACTGCATTTCCAGGTGGTATAACTCCAGGAGAGAGACATGAGTCTGCCTTCACACGGTTCAGCTGCTCTCAGCAATGTCCCATGAACAATGCTTCTCCTATTTGTGCTGCAAGGCAGTTCTGGTACCAGAAATTACTAGATTGTTTTGCAACTTAAATACATTGGGAAATTGTAACTGGTGTAGCAGTGGGCATCATGCTTGCTCAGGAGCTTTGAATATATCAGTTCAAAGCTCAGTGACCAAGAAGGGCTGCTTGCGGCTTCAGGGTCATTCAGAGGCTGTTGCATTTGCCCTGTGAAATATTAAAAGGTGTGGGACCTACTTATCTCCCAGTCACAGGAAGACATGTCATGGCAGGCAATCCAGTGCAGACAGGTGGGTGGTCAGGCTCTGCAAGTCTCACCTTAGTGCTTGCTTAACCTCCCAGATGCACTTACTTAACCCTCAGCTACAAGGTACTGGTGCTGACAGGTCTTCAGTCTCTCACAATCGTAACTGTGATTTTAATAATCAAAATAGATTATAGTCAGAGGCAGCCACAATGATAATAACAGAGTATATAACTAAGCGGAACAACTTTTTCTTTAAAGGGAAAAAGCAAAATCTTGGCATTATGCTTTCATTTGAGAATATGGTTGGTTTGGATCTTCTTTTACATGAAACCCTTCCTTCCTTCTCTAGACAATCTAATTCTAAAACACTATTAGTGTTCAGAAAGTCCTCTCTTACACTGAAATGTAGTGATTGTCTCAGTACAGACCTTGTTCTCACCAGCCCTTACAGACACACACTCAACTTCCAGCCTCATTGACTTCAACAGGAACTCTTAATGTAAATAACGTTCATACATGGGCAGGGGCATTTGTAGGATCATGACCACAAAATTAATACAGAACTAACTTTAATAAGCCTAATTATGGCCATTCCTAAATGGTGGAAAAAGTAGCAGTGATATCTCATTGGCTAGCGAGGTAGAAATCACAAGTCTGATTGACCACGTGTTACTTCCCACAAGTTGGCAACCTCAGGGTAGGACTTCAGAAATCTCTCCTATAAAACTGGAGCTATAGAGAATCCAGTTGGCTGCATTTACATGGAGCCATGGAAAACATGTTTTTTTTTTTCAGCAATACATTTTGGCTTAGAACCATTTCTTCTGCAGTTAGGAGCTAGCTAACATCACTCATATAACGATGTTACAGCATAGAAAAAATAGCAAAGGGAGGAGAAATAGTATATAAGAGCCATTCTGGAGGGAGTACATCCTGAAGAAGTGTGTCTTTTTACATTGTTTGGTAAAAATTACACAAGCAAGAAAGACGACAAGTCTGTAGTAATACTTGTTGTTGTGCCTTCCTTCAAAGTGTGAGGCAATGAAAGTAAGCTACAGTTGAAGGACTTGTGGCCCAAAGGTTTAACTCACTCACCTGCTTGCTTTGGGATCTTGTTTCAGGATCAGTTATGAAGTTACGAAGGAGAGCTGTTCCTTTTCACTTGTTCTCCTCTCACTAGCTAGTAAGATCTGCCCTCAAAACGAAGTGGCCCAAATCCCCAAGAGGCCATAAGTTTCCCAGCACTGCCCACCTCAACCGCAGCACCTGGGTCCCTCCTTTCCTACCTGGCTGAAACTTCAGCAAGTCCTAAAGACCTTGAGCTGTCCGTGAACTTTTGAAGGAAAAGTTAATAGTAGTTTGAAAGCTGGATGTTATCTCTATGCCCAGGGGGAAGAGGGAAGAAGAAGAGGTGTCCTTTCATAGCGTGGACCCCCACCCTTCCAGACCGATGTACACTGCCAATGCTTTCACCAAGAGCCTGGTCAGAGAGAACAGGCCTTGAATCAGTGCACTCTGCCAAAGAAGGAAAGCTCAAATTTTCCAGAAAAAAGTATTTCCCCTAGTTCATATCCAATTAAAAATCATGAGGCAGTCTACAACAGCTTCTCATCTGGCATATCGTGAAACCACTATTTCAGCACAATTTACAGCCTTTTGGGGAAGGGAGAACATGGTTATTTAGTAACTTCTCTGCTTGCCCTCAGGAAGGTCAGATCCTTTTGTTCCCTGCCAGAACAGTGAAAGCCATAAACTGCAGGAGGGAGAACGTGTTGGGAGCTTGTATGTACAGTGCGGTGCACCTGGATAACCCTGCAAGCAGCCATACAAGAAAGGAAGGTCATGTATGAAGAGGCAGAGTATTATGGGACTGGTGCATCAGAGCATGGTAAGTGGCAGCAGTGCTGGAGGGCTGCTTACGTGGCAAGTACTGTAACGCAAAGTACACGGATTAGACGCATTTTACCAAGATTTTGATGAAATCTGACACTTAAGATTCAGTGGATGCCAGGAAGGGCTGATCCCAATTAATTTCCCCTCCCTAGCCTTTTTCATGTTAGGGGATGGGAAGTAGCAAAGCAAGTGCAACTTTTCTTCCCCAGAGCTACTAGTAGCTCTAAAGCACAGGGTGGTGCCCAGTTTTGCTGCCAGCACAGCCTGCAGAGCAGTGCAATGTTCATGTGGGCTTATGGCAGGACACACAACCCAAGAATGAGAAAGAGATGAGAAAAACCTGCTAACGAGTCAAAAAAAAAAAAAAAAAAAAAAAAAAGGATCTTTTTATAAATTTTAAAATAATAATCATTTTTAAAGGGGAAAAAATGTCAGCCACATTATTTCTATTCTGCTTTGTGTCCAAAGTTTCATACAGACTTAGTTGTTAGTATTTTCAGACAGATCAGGCAGGCACACAAATGATAGATACTGTCCCATCCATCTCGGGAGAAAAGCCAGCTAAACAAGCAGAATATTGTTACACTACATTTTCCCATGAACTTTGTTGAAGTTCTGACTTAGGGTTTGGGTAGTAATGTTAAAAGAAGTTCTCAGGGCTTGGAAAAAACTCTAGTGAGAGAAGGAAACACCTTCCATTGTTGCTAAACATTTGTTAGCATTTCATTTCACAAGAAATCAATAACATCAAATTGTTTCTGCCAAAAGCACAAAAGGACAATGGTCCATGTGCTGCAGCTTACCAGAAGTTTTTATCACCACAGCGAGGTATAAAACAAACAGCTTTTCTCCACTTCCCCTATCTATTCTGAATAATATTTGTCCAAGGAGAGCTGAAACTTATCTCCAGGAAGCTTGCAGAGAAAAGATAGCAGATGAACTGAGGATCAAGAAAAGCATTTTGAATAGTCCAGGAAAAGATTCCAAAGCAGTAGTTCCCAACATCATCTTCATCTCTGCCTTGCTTGGTTTAGCATGATAATCAATGTCTTATTATGCAGTTCTAACATTTCTCTGCAATTTAAACAAGGTGTTGGTAATGGTGAGAAATCTTCAAGGTCGCTTTCTGGAGAGCTGCCTTTAGCATTGCAGTCTGTAGCTATTTAAGAATAGAAATGACAATTTCATTCAAGCAAATTACATCCTGGAAGGATAATACAATCCAGTAACTACAATGGAAGTGATCAGATGTAGATCTCTGCTTGGAACACATCAGCTTTCCTGTGTATAAAGTAGGTTTCTGGTATCCACAAGCATTCCAGGCTAGCCCCCAAAGGAAAAGTGTGTCCCTCTTGTTTATCTCCAGGTACGTGGATTTATAATTATAATTTATCAAAAAAAAAAAAAAATCTCTTACTAGTGTATCTGGATGTATCAGTCTATTTAGAGTATATTTGCTTGGATATTCCTCACCTAGCAAAAGGAATTGTTCTCTGCCACACACAGGCAAATATTACATTCTGCACATGAAAAAGCTCCTTTAACCTATCATGAAAGTTACATTATTTCTTTTTCTATGCTCTTATCCAAAGAGAATCTCTTCTCTACTGCAACTACCTCCCTGTTGGTTTAGTCAGTGATTGCCTAGGGCATTGCAGCAATTCCTGTGGCGATTAACAGGTGGCCCAAAGGCCAGACTCTGACATCACTTAGTGAGCAGGCCCTTTTCAGGAGCAGATGGATTTATTTATTCAAATTTTACTCATGTCAGATGCTATGTGCTAGGTATTCACCAAGACATCAAGAAGGAGTCTCTCACCTCTGAGTGGATGAAGAGACAAAGTAGAATTGAGGAAAGGGATAACTTCTGGCAATGCATGTGCAGGTCAGCTCCAATGTTCGAAGAAGATGGTGGTGGTGTATGTAGAAGAGGCCTGGGTGGTGGGTAGAGATGGAGAGCCATGGGCCCACTGGATCAAGGTACCAAATCATTGTCAGGGAAGCCGACAGAGGAGATAACAAGACTATAGATGGAATTTAAATTTTATCTGCAGTGGGCCAGAAATTTCCCATGGGTCAGTTCCTGATGCCTTTCCCCATTTCATAATGATCTCACACAGGCTGACTTGTAATATTATCATATTCTTAATTGCGAGCAAAGTTCAGATCCAACCAATTCTGGTTTTGTAAATAAAAACCAGGATGGAGCTGAACTAGCATCCCCTATTTAAAGGATAGAGACCAAACAGGCATTCAGAACAACTTGCTTTGAGTGTTAATACAGGGGTTATTGGGTTTATGAACAGTCTGCTTCACAAAAGTGATCTGACAGCATGCCACTCTGTCAATATAATTTCACTCCTGCTGGCTGGAAAACAGAAAGTTTTCACGGTACTGCTGCTCTGCAGTCCCTGTTGTTCATAGAGATTTGCTGAAGTAATTTGGAGCTTAGTCCCTTGGGGACAGGCAGCATACTGCTACAGTGGCCCAAGCTAGCCCAGAACTAGCCCAGAAGCAGGGTGCACACCTGGGCACCAAGTATTCTATGAGCAGTAACCAAATGTTCAGGGATGTTTGCACCAGTTGCAGAGAAACCCATTCTCAGGTGGCTGAGGTGCATACAGATCCTTGGGACTTGCAGTTATTAACATGTCAGTTTGTTGTTTAAGATGGGGGGAATGTTCTAAATAACCTTGCAAATAGGATTTTTTTCCCCTTACTAGAATGACAGCTTTAATATACTAAGTGTATTTATTCTAGCTACCATGCACATGCAAAGAATTTCTGAGTAAAGTAATGCCACATACCTGCATATTTGCTAACTTGAACAGGAAAATCCAAAACAAAGGCTGACATGAAAAGCAGACACCTAACTCTGAGCTCGTTATCATTAAGTGATTCCTTAGGCTTGCAAGGCTTGCACTTCTCAATTCTACAAGCACCGAACATAGTGGAACCACTTGTTGTCTTCATATTCATCAGAAGCACGCCTCTCTGGGGGAACACAGGGTCTAATTCTGAGTTAGCTGTGCTCTTGTGGCTGCAGTGGTCAATATTGCAGAAGTGGTGCAGGCACTTCTTTACAAAGTGATGGCTGGAAGAATGCAAAAGCCCCATCATAAAATCTGCCTGACTTTCAACACAGAGCATGTGTCATTTTCCAGAGAGTGTCATCACATTAGGAAGCCTTACAGCTACTCCATCCAAAAACCATAACCAGCTTTACCAGATACACCCAAAACAGCCTCAGGAATGGCAAAAATGGGATGGAATTAAGGGATGAAGCTAGGCCTTGAAGATCTGGTCTATCCTGTCCCAGTTACAGTGATCACTGCCCAGCTGCTGGTGGATCTGTGTCACTGGGACCACCAGGAGCAACTGCCCACCCACTACATTTCCCCAGACACACTTCAGGGCTGAGCCTTCTTTCACAGCACGACTGTCGCATGCAGGGCCATGTCTCCCTCTGCTGACACCATTATACACACTGGCTGTTGAGCCTGCAACTGTTCCTGCACTAAAGGAGCTAAATTTTTTTTAGTTGAAACAATAGACACATGTATTGTGAGGAGCAGAGAGCTTGGCTTCTAGCCTCCGAGGAGAAAGGGTCCAGAAATGTCACTGTAAATCTAAGTTGCACCATAAGCAGGCCATGCTCAGCTTGAAGGTTTAGCATCAGTATACCTCATGCAGATTTGTGTTTCAAATAAAGTCCTGTACTTTGTGCTTAACTAAGTGAGGAGGCAGATTATGCAGCTAGTATACACTACGTACCATCATGCATTTACTGGAAAAATTTTAAAATTTTCATGAAGCTCCAAGCACTAAAAAATAATCCAGGCCATGTGTTTGCAATGAGAAGGTCAACTTGATACCCTTGCTTGCTCGTCAAAGTGGCCACAAAATTCAAATGAAGTCTTCAAGTCTGTCAACATCTTTTGATCAGCCACATTACATCAGAGCATCCCCCTCTGCTAGGAGAACCCAGAACAGTGCCACTTTTAAATTAAGTTTGAAATCAAGCCATTGTGTATAGTCCAATCTGACCTTTCCTTGAAGTGAAACCCACAGAGAAATGCTGGAGCCACTACCTTCAAACTGAGGAGTAAAAATTTTCCATAAAGTAAATCAGGTGGGTCGAATCAAGCATCCAGATGCAATGTAGCTGCTGGAGGAGTTTTCCCCCAGGACTGTAACAGAGACAAGTCTGCACAGTGACAAGATCTGTCAGAATTAAATGGAGCACAGAATCCACCCAGCAGAGACCCCCTCAGTGAAGCATTGCTGGAGACTGAACAGATTGAGAAGAGGCACCCTAACTCAAACAGAGCTCAGTAGGAGCAGGAAAAAAAACTCTGCTTTGTGAGCAACTGAATGAGTTTGGGTTTTCTGTGCAAAGGAAAGCTTGCTGGTGGCTGAGGCTATAATGTCCTGGCACTGTCTGACACATCCAGCCCTGGTAACTCCCAAACACTGGCCTGTCCTGACTCTGCTTTTGCACCAAACTGCGTCTTACCTTTGTGACACCCCACAGCTTCAATGTGTCTCTCTTGTCTTGGTTCTCCTTCCCCTTCTGAAGCAATTGCAGGGTTATTTGCTCCTGCGTCTGGCAAGTAGGAATCTGCTGCTTAGCTTCTCACAGCTCCCAGTGCCTCCTGTACTGAGACCTAGGCCCATTCACATGGTTAATCCTTGTGGGTGAGCTCCACAATCAGCTCTCCTGTAACCCAGGATGTGCTCCTGGACCTGGCCAAATTAGAGCATGGCACTGCAGATTCCCAAGGACAGAAATCCCACTGTAGAATTATTCAGGGTGGGAGGGACCACAGGTCACCTCAGCTAACTTGCTCCAAGCACAACCCTATCGTTCCTTGTCAGTACCATCCAGCCTGCTCCTTCCTCTAGCCCCAGAGGCAAGTTACACCACATTACTCTTTGTCTAACATTAAAATACCTCGTTTTTCCATAATATTCTCCAGAGCAACAAGCACACTCAGAATAAGCCACACTCTCTGTTAGCAGTGTGACCACCAATGTCCTATTAGCTGCACAGAGGAGCTTGGAAGCACCTAAGGAACATTGGAGAGAAGTACAGCAAACACCAGTGACAATAACCTCTGTGACCAGCAGAGGTAGATTCATAGGGAGGAGTGATTACCTTTAAGCATTACACACATGTGGCCATCTTCTGCCAGCCTAAATTCCATTGAAATTTATCACTGTTTCCTATTGACTGGCCTTCAACATTTAGATACAACTGGCCAGCAGGAAATATATGGTTCAGGCACATCATTGTGATTTAAACTATCTAAATATGTCCCTAAATCTTCATATATTGTCTAATTTTATGGTGACAACTGTCCCACCACTTTGAAAGATTCAAACGTCCCAAAGCTGGGAACAGGACCAGTTCTCCAAGAGCTCCACAGGCACAAGATAAAATCTAAGACATTAAGAGTCTTCTGAGGTTTGAATTTCCCCACACACACTTCCTTTCTCATTGGAATCAGAGAGTGCAAAGAAGCAACTGTGAAAAAAAATAGTTTCTTTTCAGAAAGTTACTTGAACTTTTCAAACTTTACTTTTCATTCCCATTTAGGGCAAAGATCCAAGATAGTTATTCCTGTGCTTAAACTACATTCAGTCAACCTTAGTAATTAAGGGTACTAGATCAAAAATGAAATTTATTGTACCGGTAACATAACCACAGTGGATCTTCATAAAATTTAACCACATGGAGAACTAGATTGCCTGAGATCTGCCATTCAACCAGGCTTTATTGCATTTATATATAGAATCATGAAAAATAAATTAAGAATGGGGATGACCCTTTATCTACCTAGAGGCCTTGGAAAGATGTTTGCCTCTGATACAGTTTGAAAATTAGCATTTTATAGGGCCTGACACACAAAATACTTTAAAATTCTGTAAATAATGTAAGTAAATTAACAAGAGATAGTGACTACAATGAATAAAACATAAGATAAGAACCTTTCCATTTCCTCTGAACTCTTGAAGAAAAAAGTGACTACATTCAGCTCTTTGGGAAAAAAAATTGCAAGTACTCAAAGTGCTGGTAGAATACACAGATAATTTAGAGAAACATGGAAAAATCAGTCTGAAGCTTCTTCAACTCTGCTACAAGAAAAGCCATGCTCTTGTGCTGAAGAGCACAACTCTCTCCAGTCCCAAAAGACTTCCTCGTGTTAGCACAGGGTTCTCCCTTCTTCATTAAGTCCATCTGAGAGACTGGATATGCCTGAACAGCTCTAATGGGGCTCTGTCTGCAAGACAACTGTAATTAAAGTCACATAGACATACCTGGGGACAGAGGAGCTATTGGTCCTCTCTTAGCATGGTCTGATGGAGTAGCCCACTTGCCTGCACAGCCCACTACATCCCTTCAAAAAGGCTTTTGGGCAAGAAAGTTAGTTGTTCAGCCATAGAACAAAGCACATGTCCCAGAGGAGAGCTATGAGGTTGAATGCATTAGAGTTGGTGCATACCAACAGTCGACATAACTTGTACTTTTACATTTACACTTTGGATCTGGCCTTGAAGCCCGAACCTACCATCTTTGGCCAGCAAAGCCAGGGCAGAAATCCTGCAGAAGCATGCCTTCTCAGAGGCACTAGCCTTATCAGATGGGCTGGAAATACGACATCAACAGCCCCTCCCAGGCTGTTTGGCTTGTGATCCTAGATGAACACCTGGAAGCAAAGAGGAGCCTGGAACAGATTAAATGAATTGGCCAGACTTTCTCATCTTACTAACATGCTGTAGGCTTCATTTGTGTTTTGGGCAGTGGTTCAGAGTGGGTCTTTGATTTAAACCAGATAGCCCATCACAAATCCAAAACTCCAGCTCATATCTGCCTCACTCAGATACTGTCCCTGCGAAAAAGGTCTTTATGACAGAGGCATCTCTGAGGAGTTCAAGGAGCACACAAACAAACAAGCTAGGATTTTGCTACCTAACAAAATAATCCTCTCCATCTCTTCTTCTCTACCTTTCATTTCCCTTTCCCACTTCTCTATTTCCAGTTTCACTGCCCCAGATGATGGAGACATTCAAAAGCTGGCAGCTTCCAAGCCCATTCAGCAGGCACACATCCTAAAGGGGCTGTTGCTGTTTCTTGGGAGAGCTAACACGCTGCTGCACCCCAACAAGGGGCAAGTGATGAAGACATCTCCTTGGAGGACTCACAGCCACAGCCCATCCACGTGCCATGGCCAGGATCTGGTTGGTGCATGGTCTCCCATTACCCCAAACAACAGCTATTACTTTTCTTCCTGAGAAGCAGCTTTTTTATCTCTGTATTTATGGAAGTGACTCAGCAGTCCTGACAGAGGCAGGGTTTTTGTAACTGTCCTGTGTCTTCAAGAGATGCCCAGGAGAAGTACATCCAGCTGATACCAGCAATGATGTATACAGACTGCCGTAACACTTCTGAGCCATCACCCCAGCTTCCCTTCCCTGCCCCCACTCACAAATACTTTCTCTCAGACAAAACAATCTCCATAAGATAAGAATCAATTTAAAATTTAGTTGGATGCTAAAATTCAACTATTCACTATGATTAACAACCTCAAGCCTTTGCACCTTTGACTGCGTGGCAAAGGCAAATACACAAACATTCAGCTTGAGAGATTGTAGGCCTGGTGTTTTTATTTTCTTCATTTACTTGGAAGGTTTCAGTGGCACTGCCTCCGTTAGGAGTGCCTATAGCTGCTGTAAGTGAAAGGTTGTGTCGGAGAGGAGTAGCTGGCAAAGAGAAAGATGATGTGTAACACCACCAGCGTGACAGATAGAAAGTGGCAGAGTCTGTGGCTCCCAGCATGTGCTCCATCTAGGGAAACTCTCCAAAAACACAATACGTTACATTCATATAACACCAAAACAAATAACTCAGATGAGGACTTCAGACAGCAACACAGCAAGCAAGCAAAAGTCAAGGACTAATGGCCTTGCAAGGCCAATGCTCTTTCCATGCTGCTGCCAGAGTGACAGGTTACATGACCAGTGGAGTCCCAGAGTAATTCTTTGCATTTGCAGGTAGTAAATAAGAGCAAAATAATTTAGGAGAAATGCAATGTCTTCACTTGCCCCTACTTCTGCCAATGACCCAACATCTCATTGATTGTTTCCATCTGCTGATAGTATCAAAACTTACTCCATGCAGTCATTAAACTGTTAACATCAATTACCAATCAAGCAAACGGAAGGATTTTACTCAAGTACCATTACTGCCAAATACATCTCTGTGTACAAGTTTCCAGCAGGCATATAGGCCGTTGAGTTAAACCATATGGGAGGTATGGGCTTGCTGCTGGAAGATGACTTTGTTCAAAGGGAAGAAGAATGGTCTGGAGCCTGTGCTTCCCAGAGAAACCATTAGCCTCTTCTCGAGTCCCACATAACCCCAGGCTTGAAGCAAGCAGAATCTTGAAGCAAGCAGAATTTGAGTTCTGCCCCCAAGCTCTGTCATTCTATGATCTGGGGCAAGGTATTTCCCATCTTTGGGCCTCAGTTTCTCCAGCTTAAAAGTAGAAGGGAGCCCTTTAATATCTGTGGGTAAATATATACATATATATAATGTAAAATTTATATAATATATAAATTTAATATTTTTAATAAATATATAATTTTATAAATTTATATTTTTATAAATATATAATTTATATAATACATAATATAAAATTTAGTATCTGTGGGATAGCTTTAATATCTATGGTAAAAAAAAAAGCAAAGGTCTTAGGACTCAACAGTTTCATTTTTAAAAAAAAAGTAAGGGTCTTAGGACTCAACAGTTTCAGGTATCAACAGCTAATTTTATTTCATTTGCAATACCAGAAACCTATTCATTTCCCTACTCAATGACTTTTGATCAAAATGACCCACTGCTCAAGCATTTTTCTCTCAGAGGATGCTGCATTTAATGCTTATTGCCTACAATCAGACAGAATGGTTTGTTGTTGTTAAAAATATTTTCCATTGAAGAAAATACCCATTCATATTCTCTACCCCTTTCCCATTTTCCTGCCCTCACATGTCAGCACTACTGATTTGGTTTTAGTCTGTTTAAATGCTATTGAGAGCCATGGAGAAAACAAGATTTTTTTGTACCAGAATTCTCTTGGCTATCAACATTTTTAGAAAGGGCAATCCAATTTTATTTCATTTTTTCCTGAAAGCTGTTTTTTAGGCTTGCAGAGTATTTTATTTTATTGAAGATAGATGGAGACCTAAAAACAAGGATGGCACAGCTGAGTTCATGCAAACCAAATATCATTCTAAGGGAAGTAGAAGGGAGATTTTATTTCCTTTCTTTTCTCAAATTGTTGCATTTTTATCTTAAATTTGTATCTATTGGCAAAGGGGGAAGAAATGACAGGATTTTTTGGGGCCCTGGGGAAAATATTTGTTACCCAACCAGCTCTAACCCTGAGATGCACCTGGTACAACGGAGCATCCCTGCTGTTCCCAAGAGTGGGGGCCTTAATACTGTGCCCCCAGCTACACTGAGCTGCCCTGGCAGGAGATGCTGGAATGGGGAGACTGCACACATGGCACACACCCCACCTCCATTCAGGACAGTTTACAGCACCCTCACTCACAAAGCTGGGGACCCCATAGCCACTCCAAAGGTGTCACCTTCTCTTTAGCATCCCAGCACTCAGAAAGGGACAGATAAAGCCTTGCTTATGGGGCTTTCCTGGGAGAAAGAGGGTCCTAAGGACCCTCAAACACTTTAGCACATAGGAATGGACTTCTGGGCCACCGGCTTGGGGAAAATTGTAATTAAATCCACAACAAGCCTGGCTATTCTTAGCCCAGAGTTGGTTTGAGCATTGGCTGAATGATGCAGATTGTTTAGTTGCTTGCAGGCACATTGGTGCTTAAAGGGAACCGGAGCTGAAGAAGGCTGCTCAGCAAAGTGTTCAGTAATTTGCTACTCCTGCAGTAAGACTGGCCTGGTTTACACCAGGAGCCCATCCTGGAAGGGACCTTGACCTCTGGCACGTCAGTGAAGGACCCTATACTGCAAAAGGGTCTCCAGGAACTGGTCTCCAAATCCCAAAATGCAAGGTGGTGCACAGGAAAGAATTAATCAGTTTACTCTGAAGAAGAAATTCTCCTTTCTAGTGAAGAAAACAGCTTTTCCTACATGATGAAAAATTTAAGAATGCCTGGCCTAGCTGTTTTCTCTTGGGGAGAGTTAAACAGCAGCCTGAAGAGAGAGACAGACTTTTCCCTTTACACATAGACAGCAGGTTTCCTGCTGCATCTCAGTGAATTTGTGAGACAAATCCCCCTTTTTACCCTCCACAAATCCAGGTGGATGTTCATCCTTTCCTCTTTCCATAAGAGAAGCAATTAAAAGAGGAGAATACCTGCCTTCTCAGTGAATATTTTGCTGAGACTGAACTCACAGAGCTGCACCACCCCAGCCCAAGCTAATTGCAATCTCTCTCTTGGACACAATGTGGGCATTTGCTAGTCTGATTTTCTAGGAAAGCAGTTAAATTTGGGGAGTTATTGCCATTCCCAGTAAACCAGCAGAGTCTGACCAAGGAGCCTGCATCATTTGAAGAAATAATTGGGATTTCAGTTCTTTCCAATGGTTCGAGGTGATGGAACATCATTCTTCTCATAGTTAATTTTCCCCACAGGTAAAAGAGAGACAATAATGACATTATAAGGGTACGTGCATTAATAGCCGGTATTGGGAACCGCACGGAGCATGCAGACAGTGGCTGTATTCTCTCATCTCTCATGTTGCTCCTCGGCAGGAGGCCCGCATGTTTACTGCAACCTCAGGACGTGGACGAGGTCAGAGACATAGTTCTCTGGCGGGGCCACAGACCTCCCCGGGGAGCCCCGGCCGGGGCCCTGCACCATTAAATGCCATTTCAGAAACACCAAGCAAACTCAACGGGGGCTTCAGCAAATGGAAAGCAGAGTAGGCGGCAGCGCGCACGGAACAAGCGGTGCTTTATGCCAACATCTGCACCTTCACTCGCATCCCTCGTTAGGCCAAACAAAAATAAAGGCACAAGCTTTCCATTTTCTTCTTTTATTACCCACCTTCAAAAATAAAACAAAACATTGGTCAGCCCCAGGATTCCTTTTTTTATGGAGGCCATCCTGCCATGCTATTGCTCCACAAGGACGTTATTAATGCCATTTACAGCTCGCCTAATAACCGAGCCCCTCTGCCTCTCCATAGGCAGGAGCCATGGAAGAGTCATTACAAAGGTGATCAGAGCAAAAACCTAATTCTGCTTGGCTGCATGCTGGCAAGGCCAAAGTAGCAACCATTCTGCATCCTGGCTGTAAAATCAAATTAAATTAAAGATCCCCCTTCACCAAAGGCCTAGTACTAATTTGTGTAACGTTTCCATTAAACAATGCTGCCTACAGAAAACATACGCTCAAGTACTTTGACAATTTAACAGGGAACATTCCAATAGGAAACATTATTAGATTTTCCTATTAAGCTGCTCAGGGCATACACTCGCTTAATAGATGTTAATTACATTAGCAAGGCTGAAAATTCAGTCCTGGTGGAATCTAAGTGACTTTTGCAAAATGACTCAGTACTGAAATTTCTAGAGTGACAAAAGGTAAAAAGCATAGATAGAAAATTGGAACCAAGCCACTATGTCACCACTTTTTCAACAGTGGCTTTAAAACTCTTTTATGTACAGGCATACTTTGCTTTCAGATTTCCAGAGCAATATTTTCTGTAATTTCCCAGACTGACAAAATAATTGGAGAAAGCTCATGATACTTGATTAGTGCCTTTTTTTCAAGCGGAAAGAATGGTTGATGTTAGAAACAGCGAAGAGGCAGAATATTTCAGTTTACCTTTTTTTTTTTTTTTTTTTAAGCCATTAAAAGTATTTCACATGTTTTCAGACCATGGTTGTGTCCCATTACATTCAACAGGGATTTAAATGCACACTTTGTGTTAACAAGACATAATCATTAGCTTAAATCAAGATCTAATTATAAAAGATTGTTGACAAATGATTTCAGACAACATATAAATGCAAGGCAGACAGTATTCTACTCGCATTCAAAAGAAATATTCTTTTCAAGATAACTAACTTTGGCCTAGATGCATTATACCTAATATTTGGGATTCACACATCCACAGACAGCTAACTTCAGCCACTTTTTGGAAGCATCTCCAGTTTTTCACTGACTGCAGAGGATTTACTACACATGGGTTTAGGATCCCACAGTTACATAGAATTAATTCTGGCCTTAGCATTTTGGCAGTATAATTTCTCTTTGTGTGAGCTGTCCACTCTCACGCTGGAACCCTTTTCACTAACAAATAGCAAGAGGCTTTAAAAAACTCTGTCATAGGCTGAAAAATGATCACTATTTTACTTGCTCTAAAATGGGAAGCACTGAAAATGGTCAAGGCCAGGGCAAAACCAGGGCTGAGCCTCACTCCCTGGGGCTGCCAGCCTGGCCGAAATGTTTGTGTATGGACCTACACCCTTGGGGTTTATACGCAATCCTGGCTCAGAGTTGTTCTGCAGATTGTATGGCTGCCTGAACAAGCACAAGTAGATAAGAAAAATACTATAAG
The DNA here is from genome assembly GCF_028389875.1 of Rhea pennata. Classification (NCBI taxonomy): domain Eukaryota; kingdom Metazoa; phylum Chordata; class Aves; order Rheiformes; family Rheidae; genus Rhea; species Rhea pennata. Next base: position 12,560,028 of record NC_084681.1, read on the forward strand.
ATCAGTGTCACAGTATGGCACACTCCAGCCAGAAATCACTGCTGTAGGTCGTACAGAAACAGCACAGCGTGTCCAAGACAGACAAAGTCCGTGCAGGTGTTCTAGTGTCACATATCTTCATACATGCAAGTGTGTGAAGAGCACTTACATACATAATGCAATGCAATCTCTCAAATCTAAATTAGTAATACTGTACCTTAAATTCAATAATGAGCTGGTGACCCTGGGCCCTTAAACAGCCTCTGTTCATTTAAATATGTCAGTACTAGAAACACGAAATACAGTGGGTAGTTTAAATGTATCTGAAATCTTATCCTATTCTCCCCCCATCTAAACCTATACTGTTCCTAACAAGTGTGTTGAATTAATTATTAAGATAAGTTTAAAGGAAGATTAGGTCTGAATGCAAGTTTCTGGAAAGGTTAGAGATTATGGAGCTAAGTATAAGCAAATACAAAGGAAAAGGACCCACTTGACCTATACTTGCTCTTGTCCACCCAGAAGAATGTCATCTCCATTTCCCCTCTCTGGCTTTGGTGCTGTTGCTTGCTGCTAGGTTATCAGCTTCACAAGGGGGAGAACAGTTTTGTAAGTCCTCTATTAGTAATAATTTTTCCACTTCAGCATAGTTTATTTCTTCAGTGCTTGGGAGCTGGGATCCAAAGCACAGTCCTTGCTATGAGTTCCATGGTGTTGATGGCTCTGATTTCCACCAAGGTGGCACAGCATGTAACAACCCTGAGCATAACACTGATGTTGTAATGGGGTAGCATGAATCCTGCAAGAGCAGTGACTGTGCTGTGGGTGAACATCCTAAAAGAGCATTCACATCCCTCATAGACTGGTGAATATTCATAGCTCTTTAAAGCAAGGCACAAAGTCCAGGAGGCTCCTGCAATGCATTGATGGTAACTTCATGTCATGGGTGTGGAGGAGCCTATGAGGAAGGGTTTTCTATTGGACCTTGTCCTAACCAACAGAGAGGGACTGGTTGGAGATGTGAAGGTTGGGGGTAGCCTTGGCTGCAGTGATCACAAGATGGTGGAGTTCAGGATCCTGCAGGAAAGAAGTAAGGCAACAAGCAGGATTGCAACCCTGGACTTCAGGAGAGTGGACTTTGGGCTCTTCAGAGACCTAATTGGATGAATCTCATGGGTTAAGGCCCTAGAAGGAAGGGGGGTCCAGAAGAGCTGGCTAGTATTCAAACATCACTTCCTCCAAGCTCAAGAGTGGTGCATCCCCATGAGTAATAAGTCAGGCAAAAGGGGCCGGAGACCTGCATGGATGAGCAAGGAGCTCTTGGCCAAATCCAGACAGAAGAGGAAAGTACACAGAATGTGGAAGAGGGGACAGGCTACTTGGGAGAATTACAGGAATGCAGTCAGAGTATGTAGAGATGCGGCGAGGAAGGCTAAGGCCCAGCTGGAAGTGAGTCTGGCAAGGGATGTCAAGGACAATAGGAAGGGCTTCTTCAAATACATTAGCAGCAAGAGGAGGACTAGGGAAAATGTGGGTCTGCTACCGAGTGGGGCGGGGGCCCTGGTGACAAGGGATACAGAGAAGGCAGAGTTACTGAATGCCTTCTTTGCTTCAGTCTTCACTGCAAAGGGCAGCCCTCAAGAATCCCAGAGCCTGGACGTGAGGGAGAAAGTCTGGAGAAAGGAAGATTTTGCTTTGGTTGAGGAGGACAGGATTAGAGACCTTCTGGGGAAGCCTGTCATCCACAAATCCATGGGCCCTGATGGGATGCACCCACGGGTACTGAGGGAGCTGGCGGATGTTGTCGCCAGGCCACTCTCCATCATCTTTGAAAGGTCCTGGAAAACTGGAGAGGTGCCTGAGGACTGGAAGAAAGCCAGTGTCACTCCAGTCTTCAAGAAGGGCAAGAAGGAGGACCCAGGCAACTATAGGCCGGTCAGCCTCACCTCCATCCCTGCAAAGGTGATGGAACAGCTCATCCTGGATGTCATCTCCAGGCATATGGAGGAAAAGAAGGTGATCGGCAGTAGTTAGCATGGATTCACCAAGGGGAAATCCTGCTTAACCAATCTGATAGCCTTCTATGATGGAATGACTGGCTGGGTAGATGAGGGGAGAGCAGTGGACATTGTGTACCTCGACTTCAGCAAGGCTTTTGACACTGTCTCCCATAACATCCTCCTAGATAAGCTCTGGAAGTGTGGGTTAGACAAATGGACAGTGAGGTGGATTGAGAACCAGCTGAAAGGTAGAGCTCAGAGGGTTGTCATCAGTGGCGTGGAGTCTAGTTGGAGGCCTGTGGCTAGTGGTGTCCCCCAGGGCTCAGTCCTGGGTCCCATCCTGTTCAACTTTTTCATCAATGACCTGGATGAGGGGACAGAGTGCCTCCTCAGCAAGTTTGCTGATGATACCAAGCTGGGAGGAGTGGTTGATGCACCAGAGGGCTGTGCTGCCGTCCAAAGAGACCTGGACAGGCTGGAGCGTTGGGTGGAGAGGAACTTCATGAGGTTCAACAAGGGCAAGTGCAGAGTCCTGCACCTAGGGAGGAATAACCCTAGGCACCAGCACAGGCTGGGGGCTGACCTGCTGGAGAGCAGCTCCGCAGAGAAGGACCTGGGAGTGCTGGTGGATGACAAATTGACTATGAGGCAGCAATGTGCCCTTGTGGCCAGGAAGACCAATGGTCTCCTGGGGTGCGTTAGGAAGAGTGTTGCCAGCAGGTTGAGGGAAGTGATGCTGCCCCTCTCCTCAGCCCTGGGGACGCCTCATCTCAAGTAGTGCGTCCAGTTCTGGGCTCCCCAGGACAAGAGAGACATGGAGCTACTGGAGAGAGTCCAGTATAGGGCTACGAAGATGATCAGAGGACTGGAGCATCTGCCCTATGAGGAGCAGGGTCACCTAGAGCATGTTAGACAGGGTTGCATCCAGGCAGGCTTTGAATATCTCCAGAGAAGGAGACTCCACAACCTCTCTGGGCAACTTGTTCCAGTGCTCAGTCACTCTCACAGTGAAGAAATTCCCCCTCATGTTCAATGTTTAGCCTGGAGAAGAGAAGACTGAGGAGGGGATCTCATCAATGTGAATAAGTACCTGAAGGGAGGGTGTCAAGGGGGTGGGGCCAAACTCTTTCCAGTTGTCCCATGTGACAGGACAAGGGGCAATGGGCAGAAACTGAACCACAGGAAGTTCTGTCTGAACATGAGGGAGAATTTCTTCACTGTGAGAGTGACAGAACACTGGAAGAGATTGCCCAGGGAGGTTGTGGAGTCTCCTTCTCTGGAGATATTCAAGGCCCACCTGGATGCAACCCTGTCTAACATGCTGTAGGTGACCCTGCTTGAGCAGAGAGGTTGGACTAGATGATCTCCAGAGGTCCCTTCCAACCTTTCCGATTCTATGAAACTTAGCATGGGTACACCTCCCCAGCCTAAACTCAAACCTCCAAGTGCAGTGTATGCAAAATATCTCTCACTCTGGTTTGCAGGGGCCCTGTTCCTCCTCTCAGGTGTAACCAGTCTGGGGAAACCAAGACCTGCATTGTCTCTGATACACATCTCAAACACCTTAGCTTCCAGAGCAACCTGTCTACAGAACTAGGAGAAACCAGCTCTCCAGAAAGCCTCCCATCCTATACATGGGATGACCTGGGTTAGGATCCTTCCATGTATGAAGGTGCCTTATTTTGACCTCTTCCAAGGAGAAACTAGTTGGAATTCAGCACCTGAGGAGGAGTTTGAGGCTGGGCACTGCTCACTGTGCTCAATGAGGAACAACCCATGGTGCCAGTTCCTGAAGCCTTCGTTAGGGGCTGTGGAGTTGGGACCGCTTGGACTGTGGGGACCCTGGTGAAGATGGAAGCTATGAAGGAGAAGGGGAAGGTTTTATCATGGCGATATTGGGTAGACTATGGTTTTGAAGGAGACTTGGGTAACTCTTCTCTGCCCTGTTCTTCTCTGAGCTTGCTTCGAAGCTTTATGGACCTGCAGGCAAAGGGCTACATCTATGTGACCACTCCTTCTAGGCAGGTGCATGCTTGCATCTTTTCACACTTACCAGATAAGAATGGCTATTTCTCCTCAATACACTGATGAGATGGAAACAAGAAAGTGCTTGTCTTGAAATAAGATTTCTGACAGCTTTTAGGCAAGTAGACAGGGAACTGAAAGTCCTCCATTAGCAACCCATCACCTAGGCAATTGCTCAAGTTTTGTCATTTTGGCTAAAGTGTCATTGAGACTAATTGGCCTTTTTCAGAGGACAAATACTACTTATCAGCCCTCCCTTATAACTACGTTCAGCCAATGACAACTCTAACTCCAGTGTGAAAACTTTTGAGTTCAAAACATCTAATTAGGTAGATGATAACATCAAAACAACTTCTACTCCACTCCAGGAACTGTCAGCAGCACACACAACTACAATTTTTTTGCAGCCTTAATCATTAAATCCATTATATTTGACATGTCTCTTAAATCCCTGGCAGTCACACAATTACATATGCAACTCTCCAATGTCTAATTTAATTCCATTTCTAGCATTAATGCTTACAAGAAGAAAAAACAACAAAAAAAAAAATCTAGAAATTATGACCTGAGTGTAATTGAGGCCTCAGAAGCAGAAGTTAATTCAAAATAAACCATAAATCTCCCTCTGCCATCATGTCCTTATTTACAGTAGCAAAGCTAGACTCATAATCACTTATGATACTGCCCAACCCAAGTGGTATATCAGGAGCAAGGCTCTGGCTCCAGCTAATTCCACTGAAAGAAGCACCAAAACCTCAAAGGCACGGAGGAACCTTGTGCCATCTTCCATACCCCTCTGCATGCTGTGACAGCCTAAGAGACCAAGCTTGGCTGGATAAGACAAGCACTTTACTTCATGAAACTAAAGCATTCCTCCAAGAATACTCAGTGAGCATGATTATGTCAGGTGTTTTATCAATTGTGAACAACAGACACAGGAGGGAGAGGCACTTTGTGTAGCATCTAAATAGCACAAATACTACTGCTCAGCCCCAAAAAAGCTCCAAGCCAAACAGCAGTCAGTGGGCAACCTCCAAGAGTCCTGGAAAAGTTCCATCCTTGGGCCAACTTCTGTCTCACTGACCCAGCTGAGAAGCCTCCACGGCCATCATTCCACCTGTGGTGACAGTTGAGGCACTGAAGTCTCCACCCAGCAAGGGAAATTCTACCATAAAGAGGGTATTTCACTTCGGAGGGCTTTCTCCCTCCTACTGCAACCCAGACAGACACTGGTTTTGCATTGCAAGATGGTTTCACCTCTGTATGCACAGAACAGGGATTTTAAAGTGATGGATATGGCCTCGTACAATGGGCAGTCAGACCACCTGAAGGGCCCTAAAGGTACAGCTAAGGCTACTTTTAGTTATAAGGGACTGTAACTGAAACACTGCTGTTTTGCCTCAGAAAACACCTCTGTATCTATTCATCTCTGTACCCTAGCTAAGTGAATCTAGTTATCCAAGCCAAATACTCTCTTGCTGTAGATGTAGTAGATTCAGAGCCCCCATTTGGCCTTGTTATAGGCTGATTCTTCTCTCACTCTTTGCCAGAGGCAAGTCCCACTGAAGCCAGTCAGCTACATCTGAAATTGCTTTATCTGCGTGAACATGCTCTTCTGCCTTCCTTTTTAATAAAAAACTTCCAAAATCTGTACCTTTGGCTCTTTCCAAAGAGTAGCACAGATCTACATTTGTGTGTTCATGCTGTTGGCCTGCCAAGAAGTAACTTTGGCACCTTTCTGCCATTCAGCACCCCATAAAAAAATTGGAATATGTCATAACTTCCAGGAGCAATCTCTAGACAGAAGTTCTTACTAATCCACATAGCTGAACATACACACAAACATATTTTTGTCAGTGGGTTCTAGGATTTCAAGATTAACCTTTGGGAGGTTCATGACCTACCTATCATTCCCTCTGCATTCAGGGGGGCAGGTACCTGTGAAGAGCAAGCCCATATGCTTCCCGCGCCAGTGCACAACTGCTATTAGCATTACTGTCTGCATACTTATATCCATCCAAGAGCTGAACCTGCCTGACCTCATTTGGCTTATGAGATCACAGCCCACAGAGGTATGGCTGCAGGCCAGTAGAAAAACAGATGTCTGCTATAGACACCACTCATTGATACTTTATTCCCATTTATTATTTATCTAATACACACTCTAGGGCAATTAGGATTCTGTTATTGTGAACTTTTTACCAACAATTTTATAAACAAGGTCTGTCTAATAACCACTCAAGACATGGAGAAACACCCTTACCAGGAGACATAACTCATTTGCCACAGAATGAAGAGCATCTTGGTGATGACTGAAGTTGGGAGGGGGGGGGGGGAACACCACACACACAGGCAGCAGCGAAACAACTTGTATTAGTAGCCTGGAGGCCAGCAGCCCAACTTCCATTCATTTCTGTAGTTAAGGACTGCTAACACAGTTTCTCTGCCTCACCTTCCCTATCGTAAAACACAGAGCACTAGCAGTCACTCTCATTGTCAGGAAACTCATGACAGTATGAAATCCTTGGAAGATTCTCAGGCAAGAAGAAAACACTTTGGAGAAGTCTCCTGGACCAGCAGCTCAAGACCTTCTCTAACCTGATGACATCCTTGCCAGGGCAAGGATCCCCAGAACCTCAGTGCGAGTCCTGAATCAGTTTGGTCTTCAGGATTAAGAGAAGTTGATAATATGCACCCAAATATTAGCTTTCCCAGTACATCACCCTGGTTACCCTGAATGGAATCAGCTGTGAGATACTTCCCATGTTTCACAGCAGACAACAACTATTTCTAACCCAGCCTTACCTCTTTATGCTGAGGATTTTTACAAGCAGAAGGAAATGGTAAAGTGGGACAAGGAGTAGACTGGGGAGAGAGGAGGAATGCAAGAGAAGATGGCAAAAAATGATTGTACCCTTAAGACCACAGAAGCGGCTAACAGGACTGCACAAAAAATAACACATAAATACAAAAGCAACTGGGGACAGAAAGAGAAAATATCATCTTGTGGGAGCAGAGAACATCTCTGGCATTGCTGTGACCTCTCTTCATGGGGAGAGGCAGAGCTGGAGACCAAATTTGCCTAAAGAGAGGGAGATATCAAACTGGCTTTGGTGTTGTGACCAAGAGAGAAACACTGGTGCATGCGTAACCAGAACAGCAGCATCTCTGGAGAGGCTCTGCTGCTGATTCCCTCGCCTGATTTGTCAGATCTACCCTGGGAGGAGAGAGCGACCTTAGGGCTATTTTGGTCCAGACTCACCACAGTCCTGTGAGATGCCTAATGCAGAAATAACTGACTTGGGCCCCCTCCACTATCACTGTATGAATCTAGGCACCTGGACTCATCTCCTCCCATTCGATCTATCGGGGAAATCTAGGCTCGAGGAGAGGGTGGTCATTTTATTCTCCTTGTGCTCTAGGGCTATACAGGTGCCTATCCAGCCCCAGCATGATTTACAGCAGCTCCCCAGCCATGCTCAGTAGAAACCAAAATCAGTTGTGGTAAAGGTGCACCCAAAATCCACTTCCTACACTGCACTGCAGAGGTGAGGGCTAGGGAGTAGCCTGTACTAGAGCAGCCAGGGAGGTATTATCAAATGACATTTTCCTTTATCCAGTGATAATTGATGATCAGGCCATTAGAACACAGATTAATGTCATGGGGTCACAGAAGGTACTGTAGAAGGGACCTTAGGTCATCTAAATCCATCCAACTACCCCACAAAAGGCTCGTTCATGACAGATATTTGACCCCTTTGAAATAAGTGGGAATCTTCTGACCAATATTTTAAACAAAAATTTTCTTTGTCTGGCCGCAAAATGATTTATTAATTTTGCTTGGTCTTACCAAGTTTTCAGACATAGAAAAAGCTCTAAAGACACTTTCTCAGTTATTTTCAAAACAGAACCAAACTTGTTTTAATGTGTCCCTCAAAAGAAGTATTTCTGAACTTCTAGATTGTTTCTACCAAAATAATTCATCTTGGGGGCAACCAAAAGCTCTAGAACTTGTGCGGCAGGGTTGTTTTATTTTGTTTTTTAAGCTTTGGGATCTGCCAAGAACTTCAGACTGTTTTCATTTTAAGATTTGCTTTACAAATGCCAACAGAAGAAAAATAAAAAAGTCTCATTTGAACAGATATAAGGATCATCCATTTTGGGTCAAAGACACAAGTTGGTTAGGATATACATTGTGGCACAACACCCAGATCTGTCTCCCAGGAAGTAATAAGGATAACTGAGGATTTTGTCTGGAAGCATCTAGTGCAATAACCTCTCTTTTGCACAATTTTTCCTTACCTTGTCTCTGCCCCGGTTCCAACCTTTGATGAACCAGGTGCCAGGTATGCTTCCTGGCAGAGAGGGAAGAGAGGGTTAGCAGACATTTGTTAAGTACTTTGCTCAGCATGATTGAAAGGTGCCACCTAAGCATGTAGCACTGGGATGAGAGACGTGAAAGTGTAATGTTGTGTTTCCCTCCCATAATTAGAATTTCATCATGTAATAATAATAGGTAATGATTGATCGTGGCTCCTCACCGCTGCAGGATTTTGGTCATTAGGAGGAACTGATTGATCACTGGAGCTGCCATTTGGCCATGCAGAGCCCTTCCACTGCCTTTTCAAAGGGGAAATCAAAGTCTCTTAAATAAAATAAATAAATTTAAAATTTAAAAGATCCCAGATCACAATCAGGAGACGCTTACCACCTCTCTACCCTGACTGCATCAGTCAGCAGAGCAGGAGGTTGCCAAATAGCTGCCCCAGAAGGCATCCTTCTGGTGTTATAACACCACAGAGACTCTTGCTTCCCATATTCATCCACCAATCTAAGGAGGACAATGGGGACTGTCCCCTCAGACACTAGAGGGACTGCTTTGGCTAGTGGCTCTAGCACAGCTACAGACTTTCTGCTATCAGGACAGCAGAGGTCTAGTTCTCAAATAGGACTTAAATGCACATTAATACTGCAAACAATGAACAGGGGCTGAGGAAACAGGAACTTGTCTTTGTTTTCAGGCTCTGCCACATATTTTCTGCATGCCCTTGGGTGAATCATGTCACCTTTTCACACTAGTGGAGTGGGGATGAAGTTTATTTTGTCTGGATTGCACAGTCTTTGAGGATAAGGACTGACATGCTGGGATCCTGCCTTTCCTTCTTGATGGGGCTTGATAGGGCTAGAGACCTCTTGGGGGCCTCCTAAGAGCCTCAGGTAGAGCCTGCATCCCTCTCCATCCTTCCTGTTCCCTTGAGAAACTCATCAGCTTCCCAGGTGACTGTAGGCATCACCTGATGGTGATACATTAACAAGCAAAGAGCTGTAATATCCTACAGGGATACAGAGCCTGCACTCTGCTAGCATTGCCAAAAGTATCATCAAGCAACTAACTGCCTGTAATTGAGTTCTCAGAAGTATCTGCCCTGAGGTGAGCCACAGAGAAATTCTACAAATGAAGATAATAGATGTTTGTGTCACACACACAATGAGAAGCAGCAAACTACAATCATTCACTTGATAAATTCAGCTTCAACAGCAGCTGCAATGGCTTAGTCCACAGCTGAATTAGAGTCTTCTAGCAGCATTCAGTGTATCGCTAACTGGAGTGAAACTGTTTATTGTCCTGCATTAGGCAGCCCCTGGAGCTGATCACAGTAACTCATGTAATGCCATCTCTAACATCTTTGTCCCACAAATATTCATAAGTTTGTCCTGATTTCCAGACAGGATTCATTATCTACAAGCGTTTACCAGAACATCTGGAGAAGCAGGGTCAGCTATGTTGCTAACATTAATCAGTGCAGCTCCCTTGAAGTCAACACAGCCATGCCAACTCATTCTTGCCAAGAATTAGTCAATATTTTTTAACCTAGAAGCTTTTCCTGAATATTGTTTATTCCCAAGACACATCATTATTTACACTTTTAAATAGGAAAGTGAAACTGGTGAACAGCAAAAGAGATATATACAGACATTCAACCACAATATCTGAAGGCAGCATCAGAATTAACAGCTCCATTGGGGCAAGCTAAGGCAGTATCATAAGCTCCACTTTCAGGATGCAAACAAAACAGAGGAATGCAGTCAGGGTAAGTAACATTCCCCCAAAACATCCAAAACAATCCAGAAACAAGCACTAAAGCCCCCTAAATGCAAGCTCATTTCCTCTTTTTACATGACCTCCGAACAAGTTTGCAAGCCCAGGGTGAAACAGTGAAACTGCTCAAGTGCCTGGAAGTTAGATGCTGGAGATAACATTTTCAGAAGTGATTGGCCCTGGGGCCAATGTCCCAGTTAGGTGTCTAACTGCCAACATTTCCAGCTGGAGCAAGTTGGTTTTATGTTTTGAAGGTAGAGGCCTTAGAAACCTAGTTCCCATTAATTTTCCGTAGAATACAAGTGCAAAGTGCACAAGCTGCTTTTGAAAATGGGATTGTGCACAATTAGAAAAAAAAAAGAAAAAAAAAGCTTCGTTATGAACCCTTTGAGAGTGCCTGTAAGACTTCAAGAAACATTCAGAAGATGAAGAGCTCCCCTAAAAGCTACCCTTCCTTGAGAAGGGTGGAAAATAAAGTTGATCCCTCAGAACAGTCATGACTTCTGTATGGGACCTGTTCCACCTGCAGTGACCTTGGTTAGGTCATCTGTGCAGACCCAAATGGGGACTGTTGGATCCATCTTTAAAGAGCTACACTCAAGCCAGAGGTTAACCCCTTCTGCCCACGGCTATCTGTAGGGCTCTGCCACATACGGCAACACAGTCATTCGTCCAGCGTTTCACACACCTCCCTTCCACATCCAGTCCAGCCCTTATGCCTTTGAGATGCAGTGTATCAGCCCATTGCACTGAGAGATCCCCTGCAAGACCCCTCGCCCTGCCTTTTCCAATCCGCCTCTACCTTTTGAATTGCACCCCCCAATTGTCTGGAGACTGTTGTTCACTGTTGATATATAAATAGTGTATGTTATCCAGCACAATACTTTAACAACTGAGCTTCCAAGAATTCTCTCAAATAAAGCAGTATAAAGCAAATACACACAGAAGAAAAGTAGTGAGATCCTTGATACATCAGATATGGGTTATGCTGTATCTGTATATCTATATCTGCCAGATAGATGAAGGAAGTAAGTCTGTCATAGCCATCAACACGGACATTGGGTTTTCATCTCCCTTTCTACTGCAGAGACACATCTAGCAATATAGGTGCTTACTGTGATTCCTGTTGCCCCATCTGGCTGCCCTGTGCAGTTAGCCAAAGTGTTAGTGCCACCTCATTTTACAGAAAGTTGTTCTCTTAGCTTTTAAAAACATGGAAATTTCTGCAAAGCAGTTTTCCACAGAAGCAGCAGATTTTCCATAGGAAGTGATGAAAATCTGGGGAGGGGAAGTGAGTCAAAGTCCTTTGGCTTTAAAGGAGTTTTGCTTGTCAGATTTTTAAGTTTTGCTTTGCTTTCAGTGGAGGGGGAGGATAAGGTGCACACTAAAGCAGCACCGCATCTCCAGCAGCAGTTGTTCATAACATGGTCTTTCCTCTGCCCACTAAGCTGTGCAATACTTAATTTGGAGCAGATTGGCTAGATTCTTTCCTGGTCCTTAGTGGTGACATGCCATTTACAGACCAGAGTCCTCCAGCTTTGTGGGCTGAAACCACATGGACATGTGGAACTTGCTCACTTTACCTAGTCCCTCCCTGAGCTCAGCTTTGAGAAGTTCAGCGTTGGACAGCCAGCCAGGCTGCAAGAAGACGTGAGTGAGAAAGGAAGACTATGGTAAATCCAAGCCAGCTGTAACCAAATCCCCCTTGAAGGCTGTTGGGAAAATGCTAGGAATATGCCAGCCCACATGCGACTCCTCTTAAACCAAACCAGACAGAAGTGCAATTTCACTCTAGCAAGAGCTCTTGAAACTCTCAAGTGAGCCGTATCCAGCTTTAGTTATGTACTTTTTAACCTCAATAGGCATGATCCACTAGATTTCATAAATATTCTGATGTATAAGGTGCCTCTAAGCAACTCCAGTCTATGCAAAGGATGCAGAAAACAGCATTTGAAGCATCCATTGTGGTCCTCTTACTTGTTTTCCATATCACCCTTCAGCCGTCTGTTTACTGCCTTAGTTTCCTCCCTGACTCACTCTTTGAAGGCAGTGAAATTCTGCCAGCCGGGGATCTGCCTGGCTGGCATTTCCCTTCTGGCATTTCTGGGTGTGTGCTCCCGTCTGCTTTCCCAAGGAGGTGTTTGAAGAGCACTAGCTGTCTGCCTGGATCACTTGCCTACTAGGCTATCAGAGATTTGCTAATCTCTTTACATTATGTTCAAAGTCTGCCTTGACCAGAGAAAGGACACAGGTGCACTCTAGAGAAAGCCCAGACAGAAAGCGCACCTCTAAATTACAGACTTGCCACTGTTCAGCTACCAGCAGAGAAAGACAGAAAGACAGAAAGACAGAAAGACAGAAAGACAGAAAAGCACTTCATCTCCGTTTCCTTGCTCTTGGAACTATCTGGGGGTCAGAGATGGGGTACTGGATGCAAGCTACATGTCTTATCCAGTCTAAGCAAGTCCTGTTGCAGATCATCCTAGGAGGTTGATCCAGAGACTTGGAAACTAAGCTGAGCTTCAGATAACAAATTTTTACCAAAAAACAAGCTGCCAGCCAAAGCAGTAAAGCAGAAAGCCTGAGACTTCCAATAACCAGGCCACACATGCCTGAAAGAGACCCAAATGTGCTAGGTGGAACAACCAAGCCCAATATAGCTGAAAGCAGCTGTAACCTCTGCAGAGGCCTGTATGTGTAAGAGAAACTGGAGAAGCTATGAAGAACAGAAGAACCAGAGATCTGCTGCAGAAGAGTTATGAAAGGCACCTGATGTTTTTCCCTGAAAAGCACAGGAAAGTGCTTGGTGGAAGAGGAAGTTAAGAGGGTTTTGATGTTGTTTTTTAAACAGACCTTGTTTACTTAACACTATACTAGAAGAAGGGACATTGGAGCCCCTGAGGTCCTGAGGAAGGCACAGCGGCAAAGCCTATCAGGTCTGCTGGGGAAGGCAGCTCCAGTCACATCAGGAAACCCGAGCTGGGTTCCGTGCCCCCCTTGAAGGGTGATGAAGAATTATCCAAGGGAGTGGGGGGGGGGGAGGGAGTTTTCTTTGCTTCAGTGCCAAAGAGTTATATATATAAAAAAAAATTCATGGTTAGATTAATGAGAGAGAGAGAAAGTCATTAGAAATCAAGAAATGAGATAATTCTGCTGTAGACATGAGTGATGGTGAGAAATAAATTATATTTGGCTGACATTACTTAATTAGTTGGAAACATGGTGCTTTTTTAAATTTGCTTCGGTGAAGCTTTTAAGCTTTTGACACATAAATTCCCAGCTATTCCATCCTATATGCCAAAGCAGCCAGTTGTAGCTCCTCTGCAAAGTCTTTTTTGATCATATTGTGTTAAAATTTGATTCCATTGCTCAGGTTTTTGGTTGCTTCCAGAGTATGGCACATAATTTGCAGTGGGAGCCCAATGTCCAGCTCTGACTTTGCTCCCGAGGATGGCTAGTACCAATGTCCTCCCAGTCAACTTGTAGTGGGATAGAGAGGAGATAGAGCAATGAAAATGCCATCATTTGCCTCGTGCTCAAAGCAGTTTTGATAACTGGTAACATTTTGTGCTACTGCTGCTCTCATTTGAGCAGCTCAGATGCCTTAATGAGCACAAATTACACTTCACAGTTACAACTGCCTGCATAAATAGTTGCAAATAATATTCCTTGAGGATGCCAGTAAATTTTAACTGAATAGTTATAGCCACAGTGACCAATTGCTACAATTTGGTTTGTAAGCCCTGACTCAGAGGGAGGGGAGAGTTGCTGAGGCAAGAAGCCTAAAAAACCTGCAGGACTGAATTATAACCTGTTGGAAAAATAAGGGAGAGCAGCAGTAAACCAAGCGAGTGGTTAAGTACAAAGAAGTCAAAAGCTGAGAGATCAACTCACCCACCATGTCTTTTGTACCACTCCCCGCAAAGTGGTACGTAGGGCCCTGCAATGATCTGAAATAGGTGTTTCGGTGAAATTAACTGTGGTCTGCAAACAAGGCAAATCCTGACTGGCAGGAAGCTCTAACAGACTCCCAGTGGCCACGAGGTTTTATCCCAGCTGAAGGTACTCACACTAACGTTTGACATAGGAATTCTTTTCTCTAATAAAGAGGCCATTAAACAAGGTGCTGAACGCTTACCTCGTGTAGAAATGTTTGAATGATTTATGACAAATTAGTCAGTATTATTACCTTCTTGGATATATGCGTTAGGAAAAGAGTTAACACCATAGCTCTTAACCACAGAGAGAAATTGGAGGATAATAAAGTTTAGCTTTAAATAAAGCTATTAATGGACAGATCTGGTAGCTAAGACAGATTTTTCAAATGGAAAAAATAACACAAATTAGGAAAAGCAGCAGAGCAATTCTTATTGCAGGAGTCTGGCAGCTAGGGAACTGGAGTTAAGACAAATGGACAGCCAGCAGCACGAACTCACAGCCACCTAGATAAAAGAGATATGCAGTACACCCCAGTCCCCAGCAAATAGCATTCAGGAAAACAGAACTTCTTCCTGAAGCCAAGTCCAGGTGAAAGTTTTCTCAAGCTTCAGGGTTCTTTCAGGTTCATCATTTCAATCCACTACCCAATAAACATAGAGCCATCTACAAAACCCACCATTTCAGTGACTTTTAGAGTGGATTCAATTGCTCACAGTTTGCCAGCATTTTTTACCCTCTCAAGTTCTGCCCAGCTGGCTTTCTAGTGCAGGCAGGCCACCCCACCCCACCCTTCTCCCTCCTTTTACCTTCCTTCATCCTCCTCAGAGATGTCTCCAGGTGCAACAAGGAGGTGCTCACAAAAGTAGCCCATTCCCTTACAACCTACTTTTTCTCCACTCGGTGTTTACCCATCACCCACATCTGCACCTTTGCAAAGCGACACTCTTCTGGGACTTTTTCTCAGCACTGACCCCAAATGTCTCCTGCACTAGAAACACAGTTTGTACAACCTGGAGGCAACCTTTTAGTTTTAAGCAGTAGCTCATCACCTTTCTCCCATCAACCTCTTCTCATCCAGAGAAAAATAAATTCACCTTTGTTATCACCATTATCATCAGCAACATTTCAGTGGTTGCCTCAGTTTTACGTATTTCTCCATCAAACAATTCTTCAAGAGCTTTCTTCTTTAGCAGTTGTCTCCACCCCTCAGAGCCATTAGGAAAAACCCTTCAGCCCATTTCCTTTGAAGAAAGCCCTTCTTTGTATTCAGGACCTGATCCCACAAAGAACATGGACATCCTGACTTTTACCTTCTGGACGTTCTTGCCATTACCCACCCAAAACAGCATCTCAGAATGGGATCCAAGCCTAGGTGCACCTGGGAGTCACCAGCAGGGAAATGCAGAAGACAGGTCAGATGTGAAACTTCATTTCATAGAGACTTATCTAGGAACACAAGTCAGGTGCTTTCACCTAGACTGCCTCAACTGATGGTCTCCTATGTAGGAAGGATCCCTAAGGTGATAGCATCAGGCTGAACTGGTTCTCAGGGTGCCTGCAGAGCTAATATCTGATAGTAACCAGGGCACACCTGCCTTTAAATCCCAACCAAGGGGGCAGCTTCAATGAGGTAACAAGCTGCTCCATTCTGACATGATGGAGTCAGTTCTCAGCACAACCAGTAGCACAACCAACTCATATGCTACTTTAGGCACTTTAAAGTAAAACTTATGGGCAGGTATTTAAAATGTGAGGTATCTACAGAATTTAAACACTGCCAGAGTGTGGGAGCCACTAATTTCAGTCCTCAAAAGTGCTTCAGCACCTAATTCTTCCTAGATCTTTATAGTGAACATTTAGTTTTGATCCTTTTACAGAAAGCCTCCAAAAACTGGATGAGTCTGAGACTCCCATCCATCAGTTTGCATCCATGCAGCACATGCAAAACTCACTAAGAACAATCAAATTATTTTAATTCAGTTCAGTTAAGTGGCAATTGCCACATTACACAAATCCATAATGCTCTTTAGATGCTGTTTTGTATAGCACTGGCCTGGGACTCTTCTGAATTTAACGATAATGTATTTTTACACCTTGAAGTGCTGAGCACGTAGGGAGCAGTAGCAACTACTGGCCCCAGGGGGATTGGCCCAGCATCCCTAGCAGTTAAGTGCAATGCTTTCAGAAAGAAACTTGGTATGAGGAGCATTCCATGGCGCTGGCCAGGAGGGACCAGACCTGTCCTGCACCATCCCTAACACAGGAAGGTGCAGAGCCCTTTCACCAGCCACCAAGACCACCTGCTTTTCTTGGAGGGGCTGAAGGCCAGTCCACGGGTCTGCTTCGCCAGGACCGTGCCAGGGGAAGAAGCGTTCAGCAAGGTGGACCATCCCATGGGCGGTGCAGCAAAGCCCCAACGCACGTGTTAACCATCCAGCAGGGCCACCAGCTCCCAAACACAGCCCTGGGCTTCAGAGGAGCTCATGAGCATGATTAAATCCCACCACCTTCAGCAGGCACTTCCAGGCTTTGCTGCAAGGCTGGCAAATGTTGAATAGACGTTCACGGGATGCCCAAGCGGTGGCTGGATGCCAAATGCAGCCCTAAGTGCTACCGAACCCAACTGGCCTCTGTGGCTGTCAATGAACGCAATTGTGGCCATCTCTTGGTAAAATATATTTTTATTTGTTCATACAAATAGTATGAATTATCAGAATCATCTTTCTTGGTGTAAAATTAATTTGTGTTGTACATACCACAAAATACTTGATTTACATTTTTTTTTTTCAGATTTTGGGTGGGGAGGTTGTGGGGATTTTTGCTTTTAGGTTTTATTTTATTTTGGGGAGGCTTTTTTTTTTTTTTAATGAATTAGCTATTCTCTAGTACCATGTTACAGACGACACATCACTAATATCCGTACTGCACTTCAGAATACATGACTGAATGAAACTCAGCCATAAATTAATGTTACAATGTGAAAAAAAGAACTTCTAATCACATTCCCAAGCTTAAACTTCAAGTTTTCTTTTTTAAATTATGACAATAGCATTGACTCCAGCATTTGCAAGTCAGATGTACACCACGGGGTATTCACCTTTATTGTCGCATTGGTTAGGTAAGGCCTTTCTATTAAATGAAGTCTAGTAGTCTAGTACAGACTTCATCACAAAGGATATTGAGCCAGAGCTAACAATTTGC
The DNA here is from genome assembly GCF_028389875.1 of Rhea pennata. NCBI lineage: Eukaryota > Metazoa > Chordata > Aves > Rheiformes > Rheidae > Rhea > Rhea pennata. The sequence goes on from NC_084681.1 coordinate 12,577,272, forward strand.
TTAAGGTTAGAAGAGTTATTATTCACTCTCAGGATTTCTACTCTCCAACTAAGATTGCTTCATGAGGGCACTTTGCAGGGAGGCTTGATTACACAAATCAAGCCCCCAGCCTGCTGCATTTCATGGAGCTGAGGAAGGCATCAGGATATTAAAAAGTTGTTTCCAAGAAAGCAAGAGGGAAGAGATATGGGATGCTAAATCTTCCAGCATTAAAAAATAGGCAGGCACACGCACACACACTCCAAAGGAAACACAACGGAAATGAAGCCATGGCAAAGCAATAAATCCCAGAGGCTCTTGCCACTTGGCCAGCGAAGCAGCTTCGGGGAAGTGGCGTAGTCAAGTTCAGTAGCTTGCCCTGGAGCACACAGAGACAGGCTTCGTTCTGTCCATTGCATAAACCAGATAGTAGGAAGACAGAGGATCTGAGACCCCAAAATCACTCTTTTCCATCAGGCTCTGGTTTCCCCAAGGAAGTATTTTCCTTCTAACCCCTGCACCCCCAACCCATTCCCCTCAACCATTCAATGCTAGCAAGGTGCCTGTGATAAAACAGACACACCTGCACACTTATCACCTTGTCCTGGCAGTGGGGAACAGAGCGGGCACCCTGGCTTAAGCAAAAACCAGAGACTCCAGAAATGCATAGATCCAGCACCACTAAAGGTTGTTATCTGACCAGGGCAGCACAGGGCTCCCGTAAGCTGTCTACCACCCTGTGTAGCCCTTTTGCTACACTTCCATTTTTTTTTGTGTAGTCACTTTTGTGACCTCCGAAAGGGGGACTATGTTGATCCGAAGTGGCATTTTTGTTGCTAGAAATGATTTGGGGCAAAAAAAGAGAGGATTTGCAGAACTTGCCTTTGTGTTGGAGCAGGAGATGTTTGGAGGCAACTCCCCAGGAGGAATTTGCATCTTGCCCCCACCAGCTTTGCTACAGGGCTCAGTCTTAACACAATGCATCCTCCCTTTCCTTAGCTGAAATGGCCCCAAAGAGCCTCTTCATCATGAAATAGCCAATGCAGACAGCTGTAAGGGGCAGGCAAGAGCAAGGAGGCTGTTAAAGTAAATGAAACAGCTGGGAAATACCACTGACTACACCCTGCCGCAGCTGGGCATAGCTCAGTAACACGCTCTTCAAAGGCTTTTTCTATGGGCTACTGCAGGGAGAGGTGCAGGGCTCTCATTTATCCAGGCAACACATGTAAAGCTAGAGTATCAACACCTGTTGTGCATTTGCTGTTTCAAGTTTTACTACATTGCACACCTTACGCAAGGGCTCAGACAGTAACATCATGAGATTTACTTAGGACGCTCCAAGCTGGTGCCAATGCATCCTCTCAGGTGTCCCTACACGCTCTAAGTCAGGTGCATGCCTATAGTGTGTTGCATCCGAACTCCGAGTTGGATTAAAGAGTTTAAAAGCCCACATTCGTGCCATAGTTGCACAATGACAACACAGCTCTGCTTCTGTTACAAACTCAAGGAGCAAATCGTTTCTGATATTACCTCACTCTCCACCTCTCAGAGGTGGAACTGCTATAGGATGTGCCTTTTTCAGGGTAGGAAGAGGGGTCAAAATCTCAAATGGGGCATGAGATGTAGCAAGTGAAAATCAACCCAGCATGTTCTGACATCCCTGAGCATTAGGCCTCACCTGAGGGATGGGTTTTTAGGTTTCTGTACCATGGTCGGCCTGTTCCTGTCTCTGAAGGCTCAGGTTCCTGGGCCACCCAGCTGCCACCCCAGTGCTCTCACATGCCACTCCTGAGCCCAAGTGCAGCCTCCACTTACCCCTGCTTTCCTACAGATCCATCTCTGTTGGAAAAGCAGCATCTCCTGGCTCTGAACAAACAGTGCTCCAGGGAGAGACCACAGACAAGATGTCCAGCCAAAATGTGATTGAAGTCAAGACCACTAACAGGGACAAGGCTGAGGTGCCCTGTTCTTCTTTCACCCGCTTCACCTCCCAAGGTGCAGCCAACTGTGTCCTCTGCAATCTTCTACTGATGGGGACAGCCCCGAGCAGCCACATCAGCTTTTATAAACAGCTCCATGGCTCTGGTGGTGTCTTTGGTGCATGCAAACAGGTTCCTCTCCCTGCATTGCAGGTTTAGCCTCTTCTCAGCAGGGCCCTTGTGTGTGAGTGCTCCTAGAGGTGACACTTAAGAGTCATTCAGACCAGCACTGAAAATGCCACACATTATATATATATATAATTCTATTTTTTTTTTTACATTTGTCCTGCAGTAAAGATTTAAAATGCATAGAGGGATAGTGGGAAAGAGCTTTCTTGGTGAAAGGCAAGAAGGAGAAGACAACTCTTCCCATGCAACAGTCTCTCAACCTCCCCGCTTCTTCTCCTTTAGAAAAAAAGCACATTATCCGTACAGCAGAGGCTTGGGATATGGCAGCCAGCAGAAGACAGCCAGGGCAGTAGGAGCTTTATGGCTTGGGGGTCCCTATGCTTTACATGCACTGGTAAAACAAGCGGTTGTCCAGCAAAGGTTGGATGGAGACGCACAACCTCCCTTCCCATCCACCCCAGCTCCTCCGTAACCTGCAACTGCCCCCGGGGCCAATGGGATCTGCCAGCAAAGCTGCAGGATGAGGGAGCACAACACCCGAGTAGAGACTGGGACACCGTAATAGGGAAAGCAAGTGTTTATAAAGGCCAGATACCCGTAACAAAAATAAATTTGTGCTTTCCCTCCTGCCCCACCCCCACCTTTTTTTGTTTTTTAAATACAAATTTTTGTTTAGGAAAAAATGGAAGCACCATCTGTTACAAACCAAACCAAAAAGAGGAGAAAACAGGGAAAAAAATAAAAACAAGGAGAGACATATTAGAATTAAACACTGTGGAATGTTAAACAGGTTATGGGCTACCGTTCTAGCCAGTGCGGTTAGGCAGCTTAGTGAATTAATTGCTTAGGAATTAAAAATAAATTATTATAAAATAGATTTCTGTACATTTTACATACATATATATCTCTTTATATACGCAAACCGTGCTGGGCAAGTAATTACAGAGGGCTTTCCCACACCAGCCTCAGTCCCAGCCGAAGTCCTGCCCCGTCATCTGGTAGAACTTCATGTTGAAAGGCCGGTAGAAGTCCCGCAGTCTTTGTACCACCTCTTGATCTATGTCGGGGTGGGTCCTGCCTTTCGTCTTCCCCAGGCAGTGGGGTTTGCTGCTGCCTTCCGCCTTCTTCAGGCATGGGAAACCCTTGGTTTTGTTGAAGTAGAAGTGTTTGTCCGTGATGATCCTCTTGAGGCCCAGAAAGTCCTGGACCCTGCCCAGCTCCCCCGCAGGGTCGCTGATCAGCCTCTCCCCGCTGACAAAGAGGATCTGCCTGATAGGGAAGTGCAGGAGCCAGTTCTCCAGGTGCTTGGCATAGATGCCAATCTGGATAGCGCTCCACGAGGTGTCAATCAGGCCTGTAGTCCTGTTTTTGAAGGTCAGGCTCTCAAAGGTGGGGATATCGGGCTTCTTGGAGAGTGTCTGGGTGTAGTCCGATATAGCTCTGGTCACAGGGTCCCGCACGACCACGATGAGCTTTGTGCCCTTAGACATGGAGGAGATGCGGGCTGGAGCTTCCTTGGTGACAAAGTAGCTGGGAGTCTTCTCCATCGTGATCTGCCCCTCGAGGGTCCTGGGCATGAGGTCCCTGCCAGACAAAACACACACACATTGGTTAGAAGGGCAAGGAAGGGGGAAGGAAAAACACAAATATACATATATACATTTATTAATATATTTATCAGTATATATTTATATATACCCAGACACAAATGCACAAGAATTTTCCTCCCTAAAATGCCTACACAGGTCTTTTAGCCCATACAGATAAATCCATTTCCCAATGATTTAGGGATTAGGGGAGATTATTATTAAAGGCCATTGCATTAGAAATCCAGCTCAGTAATCCCCTGGTTATCCATCAGTGGATTATCTGGGCTGTACACTGCACCTGTAGCATGGCTAGCTGTACCGCACCAGCCCTGTATGAATCAGGATGAGTCCAGAGCTGCATTTCACGTGGACCTGGGCCAGGCAGCTTTCCAGGTTCAGCCCAACACCAACGTGGGAGAGCAGAGCTCCCTCAGCTCCAGCCCACCCTCCCGTATCACCCAGAGGTTCATTTTCCCCAAAGTAACAAGAGGACCCGTGTAATGCAAAGGCTGGCGTTCATCAAGCTTGTGCGCATCTTCGCATGACCCAGCAGCCAGCTAGGACAACTTATCTCCATGCAGAACACAGTATCAGCTTGAGAGCGGGGCTTACCCTTAAAAATGCACCCTTGAAACCTAAATACTTGAGCAATTCCATCTTATTCCTCTGGCTCATGGGTGAAAACTAGAGAGATCACAGGAATGATGGAAGTGGTCTGAAGGAGGAAGAATGACTTTCTTTTTCTTGACATTCACTAAGCAAGCCTAAATATTTTAGACCATTTGCCAATATTTTCCCTTTATAATCCAATGGGACTCGTTTGCGCCAGGCTGCAAGACAGTTAAAAGAGAGATGAAAGGGGAGTCTGCTGCAAAATTAAAGCTATAAAACTTGATTAAGTTTTCAAAACAGCAGAGAGAAATGACCAACTAGTGTGTGATCTGCAAGCTTTAAACAGCATTTACCTCGGACATATTATACTGCACACAGAGAAGCTATTAGTTCCTAGAGGCTGTTCTCTTCCCTTACTGTTTTTATGCTTCTACAGCACTGCTCACAGTGGGCCCTTTGCAACCCCCAAAGCCACCAATGACTTTTATTAAATCCAATGGTTGCCCCAATGAAGAATTCAAAGAGGAAAAAAATGACCCATCCGATCTAAGGCCAAATAACAGGAAAACCAGGAACAAATGGCCTGATTGAATCAAAAATCATAGTGTACCTATGCAATTTGGTCAGTAGCTATTTATGCACCCACTATAATGGTATTTTACTCCATCATCTCCTGGCATTCACCTTAATGCAGTGGGTCTGCTGGCACCAACATCTCTATCCTCTGCACCATGGTGAGGCAAGCCCTTCTGCACCAACCCACTGGGTCCCCACGGCAAATCTGTGCAGGTCACTGGGAGAGGCGGCAGGCAGCCCATCGACAGGAATGCTCGACCTTGGCTGATGGGATATCAGCTTCTGGAAACCTCCAAGAGGGAGCTACCCCTCTGGCCAGTTTCAAGGTCGGGCATGCCAAGTTTCACATGTTGTCCACAATGTGAGATAAAACGGTCTACCAGATTCGTAGGATAAGTAACCTTCTGGAAGTCAGAAGCCAGTTTTTGCCAAAAAATAGTAAGCAAAATAAAACTTCAATTAATCTTTTGCCTCCCTGGCTACCTCTGCAAACCCCTAATGGCAGCACAGAACAGAGCCAGTCAATAATATTCAGAGAGTGACTCTTAAATCTAATGTGAGCTGATGTGGATTTCGACAGACTACTCATTAAGTGGTGTCTCTTTTTATGGTCACATTAAATCTGAGTTCTACATCCTGCATTGGCCACCGACCGGTTTCTAGCTTGATTTAAGAGGTCAGTTTTAACCCATGAAGTCCTTAATGGCCTGGGACCTGCCTAGAGAGAAGACTGCTTTCCAAGATGTGCTCAGCATGGCAGTGCTGGCAGACAGTCACACTGAAGCCCTCCATAGCAGTCAGTCTGTCAGGTATGAGGCGCCAGACCTTGAGACCATTTTCTCCTCAAGGGCTACCAAAGCCAGTATTTATTAGTCTCCAGGGAATGAAGCAAGACTTATTTTTTTCCTCCTTGCACAAGAGAAACATTGAATAGGGCTGGGCCATCAAGCCCTGTGAAAGAACCGTGTGAAATGCAGGAGGAAATTGCTGGGGTGGAGGTGCTGAGTCAGTCGATCTGGTTTGGGAAACAGTGGCTCTTAATTACCATTTCAACAAACATAGGTGAGTGCACCAGTCCACTCCCCTGGAAGTAGAGAAAAAAACAAGGAACAACTTTGTGTTCACCTCTTTGAATGAAGATCTACCACCCTGATCTCAGTGCCCTTGTGGTCTACTCAGCATCTGAATCTACGCTCTTGACTTGGTGCTGAGTACAACCAACCTGCTTTGTTTTCAATACAAGCTGAAGGCACTCAGTTCTGTGCAGGTTTAGACACTCAATTTGGAAATGGGTCCTCTGTGGCACACACCCTCCACTGCACCATCCTTGGCATTTTGCAGACGGGTTTTCTGTAACTAGGAACTTTCCTGCTGATAAAGGCAAAGGACATTGACACTGCTGCCACAGTCTGCCTTGGTCAGCAGAGGCTAAAATGAGCAGAGATAGAACTGGAGTCTCCAACCCAAGAACAAGAACTGAATCAATCAAAGCTTGCCCTCCAGACCCTTGCTCCAATACTCTACTTCCTTCATTGCACCCAGACAGAAGCCAGGCACTGCCTAAGACTAAGACTATTGCAGTCCGTGGATAAGGCTTGAATCCCTGACATCACATCACATCACAGGAAAGCAGAGTTTCATTGCAGAGGCCTGCGCACAGCAAGGATCTTTCCCATAGTTTCCATAATCTCCAACAGAGGCTTCATCCATCATGCTGGCAGCTGGAGACAACAGACCCTCAGGGACAGGAGTAACTGGTTAAGCGTGCTGCTCTGAGCTCATATAGGTGGAGATGCCACAGAGAACAGTTTAATCCCATTCAAACCACAATTGGAAAAGGGCAAACTGACCCACATATAGCACTACAGCTTCAATACAATACCCTAGATGGAAGTGTTGGTGGAAGCAGGACCAGCCTCTGCACTGAAAGCATCTGGTCCTGAGGCTTCAAGATAGCAAAAGCTGCACTAAACCACAGACATTGCAAAGCACTGGAAAAAGGAGTCATAACGGCCAGAGAAGCTGTAGCCATACAGCTTGTGCTGGCAAGAGTTGACCCCTCTGGGTGAATGGAGAGAGGTTCAGCAGAAATCCACGTGAACCACAGCCCAGTAGCAGGTGGATGGAGCTGCTAATATTCTATACAGTTCAGCAATGGGGCAGTTCATGACAGTTATGCTGTCCTTTATTTCCATGGTGGCTTCAGAGACGCTCTGCAGACCTGAGCAACTTCTGCGAACTCTGGTGCAAGTAAGAACTGCAGAGGTGCATCCACCACTGTTGGCGGTACAGGAGTAGAAAGGGAGAACAGAAGGGGAACTAGCCTGTGGGAAAGAGAATTCAGTTGAGCCTTCACATGAAAGCAGCCACACCAGTCAGGATAGGAGCTAGATGGAGACACAACGGAGGGCTGCAGTGGATACTACGGTGGAAAATAAAGATAGTACGAAAAGCTTGGCAGGCAATCCATCATCTTGTTATCTCTCTGCCTCCTGGCAACCTGGAATTCAAAGACCTCTGGGAGCCAGAAGTCGCATCCAAACTGTCGTATTTAATATTGACTATGAAGTGCCTAATCTTTTCAAACCTATGAATACTCTGAATACTCTTGGCCTTGAGGACATCCCACTACAGAGAGTCCCAGCACTGAAGCACTGCTTTTACCCACCCTTTGAACCCCTCTCCTGCTGCCATTGCTTGGGGAAGGGTTAAGGCACCTGCTTTAGGAGCACTGAAGAGAAAAAGCCAAGAGGATGAATGCCAGCAGACTCTGGCATCCCTCGTTCCCCACTGAGCTCAGTGGGCAAAGCGCTGGTGGAGCTCAGCGCAGCTCTGCCAACCCCAGTGGGGCTGCAGCCTTATGTCAGTGGGGGACCTGCCCCCGAAAGTGCCCGAGGACAAGTCTCAGCAGAATGAGGGAGCTGCTGCATGAGCACAGCTATGAATTTTCTCCAAGCGGAGAGCAGAGCCCCTAACTCTGAGCTATTAACATGTCAAGAGAGACAGAGGAAAAGCTTTTTCTTTAATGAATATTTCCTCAGTGAAGCCTGCATCCTTCGTAGGCGAAGTGATAGGCTTAGCCTAAAGATGGATTGGCCTACTTTACCTATTAACCACTCAGACTAATGTAATAAAGACTCTCTTTATTCAAACAGCCCTAATCCCCAGCCCAGTGCTGGAATAAGAAGGGATGCTAAAATGAACCTCACCAGGCTGCTCCTTGGAGGGGCACCGGGAGGGGATTTTTCTTTTTTTTCTTTTTTTTTTCTTTTTTAATCACAAACTTCTCTAATGCGAAAAATGGACCCGGCACGAGATAAATTTACAAAGTCAGAATGACAGGTGGCCACACGGTAATCTAATCCTGCAGCCTAATGCCCTTTGTGGCAGCTTTTGTCTGCACAGAGGGACTCGCAGCTAATCTGCTGACACTTTGCAATAAAGAATACGGAGCGGGGCTATTGCCAGGGCCGGGAGGCGGGGGGGCCAGAGGGGCCTTGCAAACCGGTGAGCTGTTACTCATTTGTAGCAAGTTGGCAGGTAGGAGAGACCGGTACAACAGCCCGGCTAACCAGCCACACAGCTAGAGCTTGGCAAGATCGGTGGGGAAACCCAACTGGGAGGACGGCCGAGGGCCAGGACGTGCACTCGGCCGCTCTGCTGCGCTGCACCCAACGTGGGTGCATTGCTGGGCATTGACTGCCCCCACAGCCCAGCAAATCACATCCGATACCGAAGCCCTGATGGATCTGCCTGCCAAGAGACCAACTGGGAAACACTCCGGTAACCCCATAGCAAAACTCCCTTCACATTTATCATGGCAGTTGTGACCATTTTATCTCCAGGGATGCCTGGGTAGAGCTTTTGCTCCCCTTACGTGCCCCTCCTTGCTTCCTGTTATTCATAAACACCAGTCAGCCATGGGGCTAAATCCAGCTGGGGATTTAAGGTGCCTAAAGCCTCTACCACAGCGCTGACTCATCCTAGGGTGGCTGCAGACCCAGCCACCACCAGCCCCAATGTTACCATGAGGCTGTGAACTGCAGCTGCAGGAAAGCCCAGGCACCAGGTGCTCCAGCAGGTCCTGCTCCCAGAGCCGCTACCCAGTGGCTGGATTCGCCCTCCGGCCATTGCACATGAGCTGCCTCAATTTCCTCCACAAGGATGACAAAACTTTGCTCCTAGAGGGAGAAGGATGAGGTAGGGCTGATGGTGTATGGGGTATTCTGCAAACAAGAGAAGCGTCATTATTGCTAGGGTGAAACACCTCAGTGTCCATCAACCTCCTCACAGCCTACCAGCTTGGAGGTATAGCCCAGTTCTCTCCCTAGAAGCAAGGAATATAGCAGAAAGGGAGAAAAAGCAGGTCAAACTGTTTTGGATTTGAGCCACATTCATGCCAAGTTCAGGCCTGTAATCCAGAACCAGTTGCTTTTCCGTGCAGCAGTGCACATTCAGAGCATCCAACTAACTTCGAGCCACTTTCTACCCAGATTCCTGACTGGTGTTTCAGGAAGACAAAAAGTGGTCTCCTTCCATAAAACTGATATTTGGAAACCTGGCAGTTCCTGGGGAAAGCACCCCAAAACCCTAACAATGGCCAGTCTAACAAACCATGCAGACTAGATTCAAAGCTTATAGCAAGAAGTTGAATAGAAATGAAAAAAGCTAAATAAATAAATTTAGATCGAGTAATCTAATTCTACTGATCTTGAAAAAGAGCTGTAGACACTGAGAAAAGGGCACATTTAGGGAGGTGATATCTCCATCACTGCCACTAAGCAGCTTTGTCTTCCACCTCATCCACCCTGCCAGGGCGATAACCACTTGTTCCCACTCTCTGAGACAGCATGTTGCTAACAGCAAGCAGGAAAAATTTACAGCAGCTATCAAAGCAGCCAAGGGCCAGATTAAAAACGCCACCTTGCAGCAGAGCCTGATAGTAAGTGAGAGCTCCAAAAGAAATAAGGTCTGGGAAGGAAAAGTGCAGTCCAGGACAACAGTTTTATACCATTTTTTGTCTTGAAAATACTGCATTAGAGCCCCATTTGAAGCACCTTTTCTGCACACAGAGTTCCCTCAAGAGCTCAGCATCAGGCACTCGGCTCTCACACCGGCTGCAAGCAGATGGTTCCCGGTGCAAGGCGCCTCCCAAATTCACACTCGCTTCCGCGAGCACCGACAGTGCTCAGCACCTCGCAGGATGCCAGCCTCCGTCACCAGCCCAGTGCAGCGGCATCCGGCAGAAAAGCCTGGAGTCAAATAGAAGCTGCGGCGCTCAATCCGCTCTAACTCCAGTTGGCCCTCCTTAACGCGGGGCTGGCCTCTTGCACCAGTCCCAACGTGCTCAACAACCGGAGAACGAGCATATTCCCAGCTTTGCTGGGATGCAGGGGTCTTAGAGAGGATTTTGAAGGGCTTCCGCCCCCGTCTCCTTTCTGCAGGGTATTACCATACCCAGACCACATTCACTGGAATTTACCACCAGCTTTCAACTGGCTTTATAGAGCTTAAATTATGCACTGTTATCTCCATTATCACTAGCGAGCAGAACTCCTTCATCTTTGTTACCAGAAGCCAAAAGCCAAAATAAGCTAGATTACTACAAAGGCCTTTAAAATCCATGGCAAATTTTGCAAAAGACTTTAAAATCACCAAAAGGAGTCCCAGCATCCACAGGCAGAAGGGGGTCTCTGTTAGAAATACAGCATGGCTTAGCCAGCAGCTCAAAAGCTGGACTTTTAATGGCGGCACTTCCTTCCAGCTTGATAATAAAATGATCAAATCCCAGAAATACTATTTTAAACCAAGACTCTGACAAGTCCAGGGAAGAATGTTGAAGTAATAAAGCTTTTTAATTACATCCTAGAGTCTGCCATCAGCATCAAGGTCAATGGGCTTTGAAATTACCACTTGGCTCTGATTCTGCTTTCTCATGGCAGCAGATCTGGGTGAAGGCAGGAGAAAAACAAAGGAGGAAGAAACGGAGAGAAAGGAGGCAATACCAAATTCCTATTCTGGGGTAGGAGCACTCACAGGTTTATTATTTCACACCTCAGATTTTTCTTTCCATAATCTCGCCTTGCTTGCGCTGCCCTCATCTCTTGATGTCACATCAAGGACCTGTATGGTAGCACCACGGCCTCTCCTTGTTTTACTAGCTGGTGGCAAGGGCAACATGTGTGCCTTCGTCTCAAGTGGGAACCCGTCATTTGGGCTGGCAAACTATACAACAATAAAACAGAACGGCTGTGAACCAGCCTCGGCCTTTTTGAAACGGGTGTAACTCTATCCAGTGCCGTCAAACACTTGCCATGACATTTACACAAACCAGATGATGGGAATTAATGAACTTCAGGGGTGAGGAAGGGGGAGATAGAAAGGAGGAGGGAAAAGGGGAAAAATAATTGGGCTTGCAAGTCACCTCCTCCTCACCCACCTCCCCCCTGCCCCCAGATCGCTGCCAGCTCTCCTTCACCTGTTGGTGAGTTTGGGATTAGCAGGGGGGTGGAGAGAGAGGATGGTAATAACGTGTGAAGGCCCCCCATCATGAAGCTGCACAAGGGCGTTGATGCAGCTGGAGAGCTGGTGCCTAAGTCTTCATGGGAGGCACAGTCCCATACCACCCAGTGCCCCACGGGAACAGGGCTCGCTCCTTGTCCGGGGATGGGCAGCAGGGTCTGATCTAAATTCCTTTGAAGTGGATGAAAAAAATCCCATCAAAGGCTGGGGAGTGAGGGGAGATATGGGGCCCTGGCAGATGGTCCTTTCGTCTCATGCGGCCTCCCTGCTAAGACCCAATCCGTGCACACAAATCCAGCTCGCACCAAACGGCCCAGGCAAATCAACGCAGAGCAGTGCCCCAAGCTGGACACAATGTACCGCTGTAGTCATTAGCTATTTGGAAAGACTTTGTCCAGTCCCCAAAATTTGGTGAGATCAGACCTAAGCACTGCTCCAGCAAGCTCATCCTCCCCACTTTGCAGGCGAAGTGAACAGAGGCAATTTGCCCAGGCACAATAATGGAACTGAGAAGACCCAGACACCATCTCAGGCTCATATCCAACCATCTAAGCACACCACGAGGGCTGTGTGTGATCACAAGACTTACAGCATTGATAGCTGTCTGAGCTCCGGACATGGACCACATTGGATGTGAACATAGGCTGCAGAACTTGGGCCATACACAAACAAGGGCAGTTTGATCAAAGGCTGGTACCTAAGCAGGCCTCAGTTACATGTCCACCTTCCCCTTCCTGAGGGAGACAATCCGTCCATAGCTTCCTGCTGTGAAGGGGACACCAGTGCTGGTTGGATGAGATGGGAAGGAAGAGAATGGCACTGGTAAAAAATGGGCTTTCAAAAAAAAAAAGAGGAGAAGCAACACAGTTGGAACATTGCCTGCCTCTAGGGCCAGCAAGAGATGGGAAGGAGAAAAGCTTATAGCCATTGAATCAGGTGCAGCTTTCTCCTGGTAGTTGGTTCCATCTTAGGAACGCGAATTGGTTTTATGTGCAGAACCGGTTTCCACCGCAAAGGTTTCCTCCAGACACCTGCTCCCACCTCCACAGGCTGAGGCACCAAGCCACATTAATTTCAGGGCTGACCTAGATGAAAGCCAAAAACACTTCCCTCCCAAACACCTCCCCCACCTCACAGCTTTAAGTATCATAATTAGAAGTGCAGAACCAAGATAATGACATGTTATCCCCCATAGGGCTGCAACCTAGTATACCTAAGTGTCATATATGGTGCATTGTATAACTATGGCCTATAGGGTAAGGAACAACTTAGAGCAGTAGAAACAGCTGAAACACTAGAAAGCACAAATAAAACTTAACAACGTCTCCCTTGTGGCCAACAGACAACATATGCAGCCGTCATTTCCGAGACATGGTTGAAGAAAAGTCACAAAGCCATTCTTTGAGCTTTTGTTGGGAACCTTTGGGAGGAAGATCTTAAAAGGGTTGGTGACCAGCCTGAAAAGCTTGGGAGAAACATACCCCACTTGCAGATGCTACTAAGAACACAACTGCAGCTGGCAACCCTTCCCTTCTTCCTGGTGGCCAGCTAACCAGCTACTTCAAGTTTGACAAGAACAAGCTCTTGTGGCAGACAGTTCAGAACTGTGCTTTGCAGACTTCTCTCAGCAGGAAACATATGTAACCTTAAAAAAATAAATAAACAGAAACCCTTTTTGTTGGCTGGGGTCACCATTCACAACTGCCTTCTACATCAGGTACTTGCACTGGAGCAGAGGCCAGAGCTGCTCCTGGGTCAGGCTAAGCCTTCCTCTATCCCAGATCCATGTCTCTGCTCCGGGCCATAAGAGGACCAGGGCAACGCAACTACTAGGCAAGCAATGCTTCTCCTTCCCCCTCCACTCTCCCAGCCTTCAATTAAATTCATCTCAGGGACTTTCCTGGGCCTGATGCAATTTATCTACTCAGTAACCCTCAAGAGATCTCTCTACCAACCTTTTGTCCAGGTTTCTCTTAGATCCACCTAAACTTTCTGCAGGCATACCCTGCCCTCATTCTTCTCCTTGTGCGCTGTGCACCAGCTCCCAGCTTCATGCACCCATTCTTGCACCAAGAGACACCAATCAGCCCATTCTTGCCCACTATCCCAGCCTAACTCCCATTTTGCTGACTACTGCATCTGCTGCCGAGACAGCTCTTTGCTAGGCTGAGGACTCCTCTCACAGAAGCTACTGCAGCCCTACAGAGCAACTCAAAATGAGGCCACTGTGATCAGATGGCGCTTGTGCACCTACCCGAACATGTGCTGCAGAGATGTGGGGCTTTCCTCTGGCTCAGGAGGGGGAATTCCCGATTATTTCTTCCTCTCCTCCCCCAACAACAGTCTGAGAAGCTAAAACTGCTCAGTGAGCGTTCCCTCCTCCTTTGCTGGAGCCAGGCGAGAGGTTCATCAGCACCGCCAGTTCATTATACAGGCCCTCATCTTTATGTAAACACTGAAGCCTCTTTCTGTCCCCCATCCTACTTAAAACCTCTGAACTTCCACTAAATAATGATCTTCAATCAGGGCAGGGGGAAGAGGGAGGGAGGGAGAAAGAGGGACAGCGCTTTACATATCAAAGGGCTGCTTTGGAGGGATTTACAATAATTTCAGATGAAGTGGTAAATACTCTATTCACTTTGGTTCCTCGTCAGTAGTAATTATAATCCTATTAGCAAGGTCCCAAGAAAGTGATTGCATTATCATCCAGTGAACATCTCTGTGGATTTTTTTCTTTGGGGGGGGGGGAAGGGGGTGGCAGGGAGCATAAGCAAGTAAAGAAATAGGAGCAACAAAAGACGCAAGGACCAGCACCTCCCTTCCCCCACGAAGGATTTGATCTCTATTGTCCTACTGCTTCAATTGTGCTTCGCTGTGAAACTAAGAGCTTTTGAGGGCAGTACCAGGGTGCAGCCAAAAGGAGCATCTTATTCCTATCGGTCAGCATCCCTCCCCCCCACCCCGTTTCCTTTCATGCCCTGAGAGATCCCCCTCGCCAGGGACCCTCACAGGCAACAAAGAGCGTGAGGTCCCGTTCCTGGCGGGCCCGAGGGGTGGCTAGCAGCAACACTTCGATTAAAAGCTAATTGCTGTTTCTGCATGAGTTCTTCAGAATATCGCTCGGCCTTACCGGCCTTTTATCGCCCACTGGTCAAGTCATGTGAGATTACACTGATCTGTCTCCATTTCCAATAAATAAATAAATAAATAAAGGCATTTCTTGTTTAAAAGAAGAGTGGGGAGGGGGTAGCTTGGTGAAACTCATAATTTGGGGCAGGGGGAAAATCCTAAGCCCAATAGGACTGAGCTAACTAGCAAACCAGGACTTTTTTCCAGCAGATCCCAGGCACAACTGTCTCAGCTGATCTGTGTCTTCCTGCCTGATGTCACCTCTTGTTCAGCCTGTTGAAGCGTTTAACAGTTTGTCCCTGCACCCATGCCCCAGCTGCACCAGCATAATCTCCTTCTCTCTCTTATGGCACCTAAAGGATACCAAAATTAGCCCTCAACACCTCCACCGAAAAGCTTTTCACCTCAAAACATAGCTAGCTGACTTCTGCTCAGCTCTTCTATGGATAGAAGACCACAGGTGACTTAGGAGTTACACTGCTGCAGATCTGGGACAAAAGATCACCATCATGATGTCCGAGTTTATCACAAAGCAGTAGAAACACTTTTCCCTGTAAATTAAATGGAAAAACAGCCTGAAAAGGGGACAGCGAGAAGAATTTTAGGCATCTGCAGAGATTGAGAGCTCCCGGCTCACTCGGAGGTAAAGATAAATTCTCAGGATTGCCTCTACCTGGCTTCTGGCTCTTACACTATCATAACTAGATGAATTGGCCATTTCTCCTCCCTCATAAATTTATAGCCTTAATTTAATGTTATGTTTCTAAGCTTTGCTAAGCAAAGATTTGGTAGATCTGCTTATGCATTCATAGTTACAAGGAGTTCTGCTCTTGTAGCCCAGCATGAAGACAGCATTCCCTTGACACCAGGGACATTATTTCTTGAATATATCACTACTTCCAGAGCACACACATATCCCCATCCAAAAAAGGCAGTGGAAGAGAGTCAATGTCTTGAGTTATCAGCTAAACTGCAGTAACAGGAAAAAAGGCAAAAACCAAAGTGGGGCTATTGCAGGCTTTTGCTAGCTCAACTTAGGCAAAAGAAACTCAGCTTGGAAGAGCTTTAAAAACAGATCAGCAAATCAGAGCTGGTGCAAAATCCAAACCACAGTACTGGTACGTGAAGGCAATAGAAGTGGCCCCTGCAGAGGAGGACAGAGGGCCAGTATTGCTGTCACTTGGGTTCAGCCATCTCTAGACCTCTCTGATCTCCAAGGGGGTTGGCTATGTTACGCAGCTACACCACAGGAGTACCCTAACTCAAAGAGGAAAGCCATGATCTCGGGCTGGTACCCTCACAGCACTCTTGCGAAGGCAGGGACGTGCTGCCTGGGACCCCTCATGCAGCAGTAAAGGACTTGATACTTCTTTGAGGGTCCTTGTAGCCCCATTGCAGTAAGAGGTCATGCAGCAGACAGTTATATAAAGTCACCCATGTCCAAGCAATACCGGCACCTTGGAGGGGCCCAAGCAATATCCATACTGCAGACTTCTCCCAGAGACTCTTCCCTCCTGCCCGTTCCCTTCTCCCTCATGATGGACCAAACCGGACAAAGTTTGCACAAAGCTGAAGCCCCCCACAAAAGAGGCAGCCTTCACATGTAATCACAGCTCCTCCATACTCTTCCTCAGAGCCTGCAGTGGAAGTAACAGCTACCAGGAGATGGTCTGAGTTACTCAAAAAGATCGCAGGTTATGGAGGGTGTGAGTAGAAAGAGCTACATCTCTTCATGGGACAGCCTCTCACATACACCGTCAAGGAGCCCAGCAGAAGGCAGGGATGCTCCCAAGGCTCAGCTTAATGTCAAGAGGGAAGCATTGGGCAGCACCCTGCCGTGGGCTCTGGTGGTATTCATTCTTCAGCAGCACACACACAAAACAAGTACAGAGCAGAGCCCTTAGCCCCAAACTGCTGCCACATCCACTGACTTGCTCCCTTAATTTGGAGATGTTGGAAAACCACCAGCACTGCCATTCATCTGTCTTTTGGAGATCTCTTCTCATCATAGTGCTTAGAAAGGTGTCTCCTTGCTGCAAAGGGATCAGTCTCCTAGAAGGTTTAGATGGTAAACTGTCCACAAAGGACCCCATGGACACAGGCATTTGGAGTACCAGGGGAAGTTGTAGCAAGTGTTCAGGTGTGCAGAGAGCAGCTCTGCAAGCATCATCACAGACCAGCTACAACCTGCTGGCTTATACCTGGTGGCCCTGAAGCACCAGGAACTTCAAGAAGCAGCACACAGCTTTAATGCATGAAATGAGTAACATGGCCACTAATTCAAGCCTATTGCCTCTCCCATGAGAGAAGCTCAGGGAACTTTGCCTGTCACTGCCCACAGAGCAGAGCTCCCTTGGCCACATCACAGAGCTCTCCTGCAGGGACATGTAAGGAGGCTGGGCTGGCTGACTTATCCACTGCACACTGTGCAGGGAGCCCCCACTGCATCCTGTCTGGAGAACTGAGTAGACCCAGCAAGTCTGATGTCTCACACCTCCCATTAGGACATTAGGAGATATTTCTAATCCAGGAAACCTGTGGGAGTTTATCCCATCAGCCTCATCCCTAAAGTCCCTGCTGTTCAAGGCCTTTTACAAGGCCCCTGGAAGGTCCCTGGAGATAGTATAGAATTTTTATGTGGTATACTGGTGGCCCAATACCCAGCGAGAAGACAGTATCTCATTTTGGACCCAATGGGCATGTCTTGTTCATCTAATGCAGAGGAGAGACATCTCTTTATGCATCCACCAACCGCCCATACTGTGACAAAGCACCAGAGCTGCATTTGTGTAGTCAATGCTGCATTAGCCAGCAGTTTCCCAGAAGGTTCCAGGGTGGCAGCCTGCAGAGATTATACAGATGTGGAGTTTTTACACCATAAACTTACAAATCAACTTCATGGTTAAGTACAGGTGCATCAGTGACTACTATGTTGCCCCTCTCTAACCACCAGCAGTGCCACCAAGGCACGCAAAGTGAGCTGCTTTCTCACCTACCAGGCAAGAGTGGAGATATGTGGGACACGCTTGCACTGACAGGTTGGCTGGCTCCATCAGAGGATTAATTCCCTCAGCAGGGGAGAGCAAGCTGCTCCTGTGATGCCCTCAGCTTCACAGCACAGGGATGCAGCCGGTGCTTCTGCACACCTTCCCTCCCCACCAGAGCAGCTACAACACTACATTTCACCTGTGCTAATTTTGCTGGAAGGGAGGGGAAAGAAAAAGAAATCCCCTACACCAGAGTCCTTACCTAGATGTTGCCCAAGTCAACAGCTGCCAAACAAAACAGAGCCAGCAAGATATGGGTAGGACCTTGGTTCCTCTGTTGCCCCGTCCATAAATCATCGCCATGCTGAGAGGTCTTTTGTGTTTCCCTCCCGCCCCCCTCCCCAAGCACATAAATTAACGCCCTAATCGGTGTGCCTGTACGGACAGGTAACAAGTCACCTAGATAACATGGCCTTTTGTTAGGCACCCGCGCAAGCGGCCCAAGGTTTGCACAGGGAGGGCCTTCTTCACCACCTTGACACACATTCCTCCTCCTCGAGCCCAGCCTTCCCATGCTGGGGCTTTACAGCTGCGATTAGACAAGTGCTCCCCGATAAGCCCTGGGTAGAAAGGAGCCCCACCTCGAGCGCTTCGGTTGGCAATCGGCCCTGGCATTTCAAGCGTCGGGGATTGCATTCAGCCGAGGCCAAGCTATCTTTCACTCGCCCAGCCCTTCCTCCTTTCTCCCTCCTCTTCCTCTCACAGTCATGCTCTGTAATTCCCAGTGAAAGCAATCCCCTCCTTTTCCCCACCAGAGAAGCAGACCCACCACTGGGGAGGCGGTATTAAACCATCATGCAAAGTTAGGAGCCCCATAAGGGTCTGTTGCTGAGGTGGCCACCTGAGAGCCCCACTCCTGCTCCTCTTCCTCACTGAGAGATAGCAAAGGAGGGAGGAGAGTTCATCTCCTCCCTTGCTGGATATGGCAAGGAGCAAAGTTTTTATCCGCACTCCTTTATTTTATGCCTCAGCACTTCCCCCCTCCCCCCCCCCCGCACAGAGAGCCCTGAAAGCATCTTCAGCTCGGCTGCTGAGCAGAAGCAGGTTTGCTGACCCACACAGAAGTGGCTCAGTCCCTCCACAGCAAGGCAGCTCCTGGCAGTGAGGTCAGGGCAGACTTGAAAAAAGGCTGAGATAGATACATATATATATATATATTTAAGATCTGAAGGTCTAATAATAGCTTTAAAAAGCCAAGCATGATCTCTAGGAACCCATCTTCTGCCTCTGAAGGGATACCATTGACTAAAGGTAAGCCAGCATCATTTCCTGAACAGCCGAATCTGAACAACGGAGTCCTCTGAATGACAGCTCAGAAAGTGGCTAGCTTCCTATTTTCAGCATCACCCCCCCCCAAAAAAAAATAACAACTTTTTTCTGTCCTTTTTGCTCACAGATATATATATATGCATATTCCTAGCACAGGTCTAAAGACACTGGCAGGTTTCTGCCAAATCCCAACTGTATTGCTCCAAATGGCTTTCCAGCAACATCCAAAGCAGACATCTAACTTTTTCACACCAGGCTTCCTCGAGTTTTAAAGATAATGAGATGCTCTCTATAACTGACAGAGCACAAGTAACCCAAGAGGTGGCCAAGACTTCCAGTGATGAACAAGCTGCCAGAAGAAGACCTGCTACGTGGGAAGGGACTGACCTGGCAAGCGCACCCTGCCCTTGCATGGCCCAGCTCTTGCTGTACCACAGGAAGCAGGTGAGCACAAGAATTAACATCAATAAAGTGCTTTGAGAACCTCACATGAAAGACTTAGAACTACCATGAAACCAGAATTTCTGCCTCAGTGCAGGATCTAGGCAGAGACGTTAGGGAGGGTTTGGCCCCCACGACTCGCCAGCTGGCTTTTCATTACCTTGACCAGCCAACAGGGTGGTTCAAGATTTTAAAATTGGTTTAGACTTTATTCCAGGCTGATCTATCTAATTCATTTACCCAGGTCTCCTGTCTCCTTCCTAGCATAAGCAGATATTCCTTGCTAAAGAAGGCTGGAGCCTCCTCTGGGTGCAAGGAAGAGGCCGTGCCGAGCAGGACACAAGCCTGCAGTAATCTGGAAACTGGCCTGGCCAGCATGGACCGTATGAGGATGAACTATATTTGCCACCTCATGGAACAAAAGGTCTAGCAAATTAATACACTGTTGATCCTCTCAGTACTGATCCCTAAATGCATTTTAATACAAATGGGATTGCTGTCTCGACCCATTCATTAATGGATTTGCGATTTACAGTCACAAAGAAGTGGCCAGTGCACTGGAAATTAAGGCAGCTCCATTGTAAACAGATCAGGTTAATAAGTGAGAACACATTTACCCAGATTAAGATTTTTTCCCCCTAACAACACCTATCAGACCACTGTGGCTTCCTTAGCCTCTCTCCACCCTTTTCACCCCCCAAACCAAACATCAAGAACAGAAAATAAACTTAAATTCCAGAAGAAAGGAATAGTGTACCAGGTCTGATTGATGAAAGCAAGCTATGGATTAGCCATGCTACTATATCCCAATGTTGGTACTCAGCTCCACAAGGTTGCCAAATTAAGGACAGAGCAGGAGGAAACAAAAACAGTCTTGAGAAAGAGTGAAATTCCCAGCAAGGGAGTGAGACAGGCACCAATTAAAGACACATGAAGGAGCAGGTCTGTCCACAAAGTTCCCTTCTCCTCCAGTCATTACATGGGATCATGACTTGGTCATAAAGTCAGCTAAATGCAGTCAAGAGCTCTTTAAAGAGCAGACCCAGCTAGTGAAGATGCACTGCTGTAGGTACAACAGATGCAAAGCACTGCTTCTAATTAAAAAGGTATTCATGTAATTAGAGACTTTACATCGCCATACCAATGACTTGATCTAGCCCAGCACACTCGCTCAGGCTGTATTTAAGAGGGCTCCTCATGCCTGCCTTTTGTTTCTGACTACCTGGGTCATCTTTCCTTTAACCGTGCCCACTTCTCCACTAGGCTGTAACCCATCCTGGTGGCTGGGACAAGTAGGTCCATGGCCACACTGAGAAGCAGAAAGAACCTTGTGGAGTTGAATCAAGTAGGCCAAACTCTGACAGTTTTCTGTCACAAGTAGGTCCATCTTGCTAACCAGCTCCTGGCCATGCTGCGAAATGGGCACACAAACCAGCACAGTCCCCCCTTGCGGAGAGCTCATATTCCTTCCAAAGCCTACTACAGGGACAAATCATCCCGTCGTCCCTCAAGCCCCTCTACATAAAGAGCACAGTGGGCTGTGTGCTGAGGCCTTGGAGCACAACCCAAGTGAAATGACTTTTCCCTGAACACCGAGGAGCCTGAATAAGAGCTATTGTTATTCAGATGAAACCAAGTGTCAGATTAACAAATCAATGGGCATAAGAGATATAAAATGGGTTACCATTGAAGCCTTTCAAATGCCCAAACATATGGATGAACCAAATGTGAATTGTAATTGACTCACCCACACCTTTGATCTCTATACTCTTGGGTTCCCAAAGAGACAGCCACGTCCCCCTCCGCTGGTGCTGAACTGATTGGGGCCTCCATTGAGAGCCCTCACAAAGCCTATTCTCTCTGCTTCCATCTCCTGGATGTAGACATATCCTGGCATTCAGCAACTCAGACAAGCCAGCTCCCGTCTTAGAGAGGGTGACGGAGCAGAAGAACTCGACTTGAGTGACCCCACGCGACTTCTCACCTGGGAGCCCCACGATCCCAGGGCACTCTCCCCACCAGCCCGTGCCATCCTCAGCCTCTCCTGCATGGCCTTCTGCACGCGGCTCCCCTTGGA
Source organism: Rhea pennata (assembly GCF_028389875.1). Taxonomy (NCBI): domain Eukaryota; kingdom Metazoa; phylum Chordata; class Aves; order Rheiformes; family Rheidae; genus Rhea; species Rhea pennata. The sequence continues at coordinate 12,598,621 of NC_084681.1, forward strand.
GAGGCACTCAGAGGTGCAATACAGTCACTGGAAAGCAAGTCTGTGCAGCAAGTGTGCACTCCCCAACTGCTCCCCAGAGCCGGCGGCAGGGTTTGTTAGATTTTCCAAAAGTTTCACTGTACATAACCAAGAACCAGACATTGCCAGAGGGGGTGTGGAGACCGCAAGCACTTGAGCGCACTGCAAAGCCCAGACTGACATGGACACGCTGGAAGGTGCTTTGCTCTTCTGCAGCAGCCTCAACATCAGACAGCTTGTATTACCTTTGCTTGCACAGAAGAGACAGCTGATTCTTCTCCTGTGCTGTTACTGTAGGTACATTAGAAGTAACTTGAAGTTTAAACCAAACCTGAACCCCCAATTCTTACTTTAGGGGTTTGCAAAGGGTGAGCTTTAACCAGTTTTGGGTAGCTTTGAGAGTGTCAAAATGAAGCATTGTTTTTGATACTATAGACACCTGACAACTCTGCAGAGTCACACAGCAAGTATTTGTTTGGCTTTTTGTGCCTCATTACAATCTCAAAGTTCACTGTCGATCTTCCAGGAAACTCGGCCCTGCTTCTTTTTCCATCCCCAGTTCCACCTGCACAGATGGCTTTTATGTTTTTTTTAACCCACACTGAAATTTTCCCACCACCTAGGTATCAAACAAAAATTAAGAAGCTCAGTTCTTGCTACACCGAGTCTGCCAGCACTGGGCATCTCAAAACTCCTGTAACTGAAGGTGAATCCCTGGTAGTTTCCCAGCATTAGGTACTGGATCCCAGGGGAAGCGATTCCCAGCTGGGAACGCTGCATGTGCCCCTTCCTCCACTGCGGCTGGAGGAAAATGGGGTCTGATGGGGGAACCATGATAACCCTTCCTGGGACAGCTGAATGTGCAACAACCACAGAGCTGACCTGCAGAGGACGGGAGGAAGGAAAGGAACCCGGGGAGAGGGAGAAAACTCACAGGCTCTTAATCTGCTTTAGGACCGCCTGAGCTTGCTGTTTATATATAGCTTAATTAATTATTACACTGCATTTAGCAGTGTGACCTTGAAATTGTCTCTGGGGGGAGCCAATAGCCCCAGCATAGGACCGGCAGCCTGCCAAGGAGCCGGTGCGCGCAGCAGCTCCGGGATGCCCCAGCAAGCAGCAACAGCCCGACTCCAGGAGTGCACACGGGCGCTGAAGCAATTCCCCGAGCGCCCTCGTTCAGCCCCTCTGCTGTGCCGAGCCGGAGCCCCATCCGTACCAAGGCCCCCGGGTCCCTTCAGTGGCTGCTTTTCATCCTTGCACGCGCACGCTAGTCACCGTCTGCATGCAAACGCCGCTCGCGTCCAAGGGCTGCGGCGCACCTGCGATTTACTCCAGCACCCTTTAGTTTGGCTTCAAGTCCGACCCATCTTTAAAATAAATAAATAAATAAACTGAAGGTATTCCAACACTGCAGGTCTTGCCAGGTTTTAAACAAATATTTAATAGCTAAATGAAGCAGCAAAAAATTTTATTAATAAAACTCCGAGGTTTCATCCTCCCCCTAGTGACCAGAAAATTGCTGCACCAAGTCACCAGCGTCTTTCCAGGCTCATGCCACTAACTGCAACCACACAGACCTTCGTGCAAGATGACAAAAAAAAACCCAAAATATTAAGGCAATTTAATGTCAGCATAACGTCAGTCCTCTCAGTTCTTCTGTGCTCAATCGCTTTCACCCTCTCAGCAGTTTCCAAAAGATTTCCCAAGCCGTCATACACTGCACTTCTGTACTTGGTACAGTTTTATATTTTAAGACAAGTTTATAGTCAATACTTGAGACAGGCAGCTAGTTGCAAGCTAAGGGGTTTAACATAACACTTTTTCCTAGCTGCTTTATCAAACTTCATCAGTGCTATGGATTTCGCCAAAGAGGATGCGCATGCTTCTGGGGAAACATTTCCTAAAGTCAGTCGTGCACCGAGGGCCTGATCCTGTAGCCCTCACTCAGGCAGGGCTTAGGACTTCATGAAACAGAGCCAGAAATTCAGGCACAGATACAGTTACTGAAAAACAGCAGCTTACTGCCCAGGCCACCAGCGTGCTATTGAAGACACGTCTCTTCACTAGAGCCAACTTCACGCATGAGAAGTACAATTGTGAGAGAATCAGTGTTTTAACTCCAGCTGTGCTTGGTCTTGCTGGTCACAGGACCACAGTTACAGCAATGCAGGATTTGGTTCCATATTCATGTTCAGCATGAGATGAATAAAATATATACATCCATCTATAATATTATGAGAATGCATATAAAATACACACACACACACACACACACACACACACACACACACATATATATGCACAATTCTCACTTGCTTCTGGCCTGACTACTAAGCTGCCAGGATTCACACCAGAGGGAACAAACCATGCCAATTCAGAGGAGAGGTTACAACTCATCATTTTTCTAATAAACTAGACTCCACTTGGGTGGATTTTCAGAAGTGCGCTGCAGTACAAGCTGAGCAGAGCAGCCAGATTATAACTCTGATCTTACGGATTTTACCTGCGCAAGGCTTGCAAGAAGGCACTGGGCTGCCCTTAGCAGTGAGGACTACTCCTCTGAGCAAGGGGGAGCAGATCTGACCTCCTCTAATGCTGCTGTACAAAGTTACATGCAGACAAAGGTTAGCATTGGATGGCTGCAAAATACAGTCTGGGTCAGACCCTCAGCTGCCATAAAGTGATATAACTCCCTCGAAACTGGTGTTAATTTGCCCGGGCCCTCAATAAAGACCTTCTCTTCTCTATCTCTTTTCTGTAGAGAGAAAATAAAATAGATTTTGAGCACCACCACTGAGGAGGTTCAAGCGGACAGAAAGGATTTAAAAAAACTATAGTGAAACATGATGTTGCTTTTCTTCAAACAACATTCTCTCCTCCCCTGCTACCATGTAACAGGGCACTGCCACGCTCAGGGATTTCAATAGAAGAAAACAAAAAAATCATGAATTAGCCATTTCCTTGAAATGAGCGTGAGGTCTTCTGCTCGTAGCACGTCTAAATGTATTTTCCTCTTACATTCCTATCAGTATCATCAAGATCCTCAACCGCCTAAGTCTGAGCCTCCCTGAGTGACTCCAGACTCCAGTGACATTGGAGCACAAGTGCCTGCAGACCATGGAGGGCAGATTTTGCAAGGCCACGGCTAAGGAAGGCAGTGCACAGCATCCCTGCACTGCCCATTCCTCACCCCAAACATCCCGTTTCCACCAGCACATGACAATGCCAGGTACGAAACCACCGTCATCGACTTCATCGACCACCTCCACCTTCAGAACTAATACCATGAGCAAAATCATCACCAAGAGTGTTTGAAGCCCAACACGGCATCAGAAGAGATGATCTGCTTCCCCTAACATCTATGAACAAACTAAGATTGACTGTGTATCACCAAATCTGAGCAGCTCCTGCAGTCCTCAAAGATGCTCCTACAGCTCTGAGACAGCCTTCTGCAGACATTACTCTGCTAACAACCTTCCTTGCCTCCACCTGCCCAGACCTCAGCTCACCGCCTTCAAGACTCATCTCTAGGCAACTCACAACAACCTTTAGACCAACTGGAGACCAGGAGATGGCAGGGGATAGGACATCATTAATATCATAATCATAGGAGCTCCCTAACAGCAGTTAGATTGTCAGTAAATCATTGCCCTAAATTAACCTCACATTCGTTTTGAGAGTGCTGATAATCAATACGCTTCATCATCAGGTGCCTCATTAGGAAAGTCAAGAGGAGGTCCACCCATTCTGTTGCCTTTTGGCTGCTGTCGGCAAGGTCCGATGAGCAGAGCCGCGTTAAAAAGCCCATGGTTTTTCGAGTAAGCTAGTTAAGAGAAACATTGGGAGCTGCTGCAAGACCTGAAAATGTAACGGCATGGGCCAGCACCGATGCAGTCATTAGCAGCACAGCACTTAGCCATTCCCCCAAAGAACCGAGAGGCCTCTCCTGCTGTCACTCCTCACCCACTATGTGGTGAGGACAGGTAGCAGCAGATAGCCCCCTGACCCCCTAATTATACTGCTGAAACAACGCTCCTGGCTATTCGTTGTGCTTTGAGCCCCTATGTTAACTGTCCTTCATGGTTCCTGCCTATTAATTATCCCCTTAACCCACTAATCATCTATATTCACACCACCACGAGAGGTCAACATGCATGCTGAAAGATCGTTGGCCTCCTTCCTACATGGGATGGATTAACAGCACCAAATTCAAGCTCCAGCAAGGTCTGACAGCAAAACGTATTCAGTATTGGGCCAGATCAGAAAGACAGCTCAAGAATGTGTCCGTTTACGTAGAATTTTAATAGAGACTGCCTCTGGGGCTTGCTGGATCTGCTTGAAAGCACGGCGTTCCCAGAGAGAGCCTTGAGGTATCCAGAGCACAGCGTGTTACAGAGCACTGCCCTTGCCCACTTTAAAAGAAAAGAAAAAAAAGGGGGGGGAAAAAGGAAGAAAAAAAATCCCCAAACCCAGAGTCGAGCCCGTGGGTTTTTCTTCCCATGGGTTTTATGCCAAGAAGGATTCCGCGTTCCCCTGCCCGCTGCAGAGCATCGCGCTAATCCCATTAGCGAGGCAGAGCCACCGCCCAGGTTCCCCCCCAATGCCTGGTCAACTCGGAAAGGCTCAGCGGCTCAACAGGTGAGGCCGTGAAACCCGAGCACGGCAGACGGCGTCGCCCCCCGCCCCCAGCGCCACGCTGGGAAGGACTCGTCCCGCGTGCCGTATCGGGCAGCGTGCCGCCACCGGAGCGGCGCGCCGAAACCCCAGCGACACAAATAATCTTTGCCATCTGTTTGAACAGCTCAACCCTCCTCAGATCCGAAGGCATGAGCCCACGCAAACACAAGGGCCTTGCTGACGGATGACGGCAGCCCAAACCGCCTTTCCGCGGGCTGCCAGCTTCGGAGCTTTGCAGGGCGACGGAGGCGATGCCGCCCGGGCGGGCAGCGCCGAGCCCGCTCCAGCGGGCGCAAGCACGCCCACATCCGGGGTGACCGCTGAAAGCCCCCGCTTGCTCAAGGACAGCGCAATGCAAAGCGTGGGTCGATTTTTTGTTGATTTTTTTTTTTTAATTGAGGAAAGAAACATTGCCATTGGCCAAGCCGTGCTGGAGAGCAGACCCGTATTTCGGGACGTGCTCGTTGCAGTTAAATGCAACCCACGGGAACCTGCGGAAGGCACCGGTCCACACGCAGATACGGCCCTTTGCGTGCAAAGTCCGGCTGGGAGGTTCCTGAACCTCCCCAGCCCAGCGAACCTTGCGAAACCCAAAGGAGATGTCCCACTCGGTTTTGCAAGCCGTCGAGCAGACCAGCCGACCGTGCAGGCCAAACCCTGTCCGGCACACGATTTGCAGTTTTCCTTTTAATGGCAACAGTTGTATCCTTGCCCGGCCCCCAGTCAAGTGGCTGTGAGCGTGGAGCAGCTCCACTCACCCCCTCCCATGCTCCTTAGGGCAAAAAAAGAGGTTCCCAGGGTTAAAAAAAAAAAACAACCAAAAAAACAAACCAAAAAACAAACAAACAAAAGAACAAACGAGACGGGAGCTGAGGAAGTTTCTCCAGGTTTGGGAATTCCCATGAGGTGGCACTTTGCACGTGAAGGTCCCAAGCCTCATCAAGGGCAGTGGGAGAGCCCAGGGAACGTAAATTTGAAGGGATTTATTGCACGCTGCCAGACTGCCGGGCCCGATCGCGCTGAGCCGGCCAGCCCACGGATACCAGCGAGGAGGAGGAAGGCATGCAGCGTGGCACTAGAGGAAAGGATGAAGCCTTTAAACATTACCCCCACCAAAAAAAAAAAAATAAATAAAAGGAAAAAAAAAAGGAAAAAAAAAAGGGAAAAAGCTATCCCGCCTGGGTTTCCACAGACTAAGGAGCTCGGGATAGCTCTGCTGTGGAGATTGCAGCAGGCATCTCCACGGCCCGGGCTTTCCTAGCAGAGGGCTACAAACTGGCAATATAAATCACTGATGTTCAGCGGGATGGGGCAGGCGCAGCCCGCGGCAGGAGGGCCCGGGCACTGCCGCCCACCGGGCCTGAAACGAGATTAAAAACAAATAAATAAAAAAAGAAGAAAAAGCAAAACCCTAACTGTAATTATTCATCCTTTTTTTTCCTTTCCTCACATTCATTGCAAGACAAAAGGTTTCCAGGTTCCTAGTTTCATTTAAAAATGGGTCATTGCTGCAAGAAATAAGAAGTAATAGCCAAAGCAACTGGGGCTTGCAAGAAGTCGTTTTTCCCACCATCGCTGCCTCATCTTGTACAGCAAAAAAAAAAAGCAAAAAAAAAAGCCTCAGTATCAGACTGCAAGGCCGCCCGCTGCAGAGGGGCAACTTATTTATTATCCAAAAATTCCACGCACTACTTATAATTAGTTTGCAGTAGCGCCTGGATCTCATTTCTCTTCTGTCATGGTAAATATTTTCCCTTGAAGCAGATAACATGCTGCACTCATTATTGGGGTGGGGGGGGGGGAAAACATTTTTACTGGAGTTATTTCCATTAGCTCTCCAACTATCTCGCTACCAAAAATCCATTTGATTTTTCCCCTTTTCCCAACGCTGTTTAGGAAAAGGGGTCGGCACCATTGGATATTGTTTTGCCGGCCGCGCAAAAGAGAAACACCTTTCGTTTCGCTCCAACTCTGCCACCAAGCAGAAAATGAAGCAAGAAAAAAAAAAAGTTTGCACAGCCTCCTTCAAAAGTTTTTTTTTTCATTTAGCCATATGTGAAAACTTCAGGCACAGACCAGTCGCTATATAAATATGATTAATTACAAATACTACTGAATAGACACTTTCGTCAAGCTAAAGGAGCAAACTTCTGATGCCATTTGCATCTCGGGAACGGGCAGAAACATTAAATACATCGTTGTAAGGCAGGGACAATTTAAAAAAAAATAATAACAGCAACCAAACAGAAACTCTTTAACAGATATGGCCAGATTTGGTCAGAAGCCAGCCAAATAAAACATCCCTCAAATGAGGCAAGGGTCAAAACTTGCATCGTCCCCCTTTAAAAGGCAGGCAACCGGATTTAAAGTGTAACGACTGGGTGCTGAGGGCACAAGTTAACTGCCCCGATTCCAAAGTTCAGCTGGTCAATTTGCGCAAAAGCGCCTGAAAAAACAAAAGACGAGCGTCGCCCAGCTAAACGCCCGGCTACTGGCACAGCAGATATTTTACAGCATTTTTAATCTGATTTTATTGGGCCATTAACAAGAAAATACAAACGCTTATCCTTATTGACGTTACGATAATAAATAAAAACCTCATTGGGGCTTGTGGAAATAGCCTGGTCCCGAGAAGCGCCGCGGAGCCAAGATTCATTGAAGTCGGTGGGAGTTTCGAGCCATATAGTATCTGATTTCTACCACCGAAATTGCTGCATCTAATTCAAACTGATTAAACTGGTTAAAAATGCTGCAAAATGACCCAACAACTTGCCTGCTGATTTCAGCAAGTACTCTCCCCCTAATATATTCTGCATTATTTATTCTTCTTCCCTCCTAACTCTCCTCCCTGCCCCAAAATCGATTTGGGTCCCAATCCTGCGGATAGACAATATGCTCCAAACCTCCAGGCAACTTCGTATCCGAGTGACTTCGAGACTTTTAGCATCACTTAAATGTGATGCTTGAGAGTTTCCCCAATGAAGAGGAGTCACATTTAAGCCAAAAAAAAAAAAAAAAAAAAAAAAACTTGCCTGGATACTCTTTAATATGTAACCCCGTGTAACAGGGATAGGGCCCGTGCTTCTAAAAATTCAGCAGTTCCTAAGGTGAAACTGTTTCAAAACTTATGGGCAACCTGGGAGCCAGCGTCTCCAAATTTTAAAATAATATGTTTCCTTTAAATATTGATTTTTCCCCACTGCATCTGGGATAACAGATTAATGTAATCATAAGCATTATTCTCTCCTTCGCCCCTTCTACCTCTTACTTGTAAAAGATTAATCAACCATTTTATGGTCTAATTTAGGTACCTAATTAAAAACAGAGTTCAACACATACAACACCATTTTTCTAATAAATCTTGACAGGTCTTCTGCTTTGTAATACTCCAGTTCTCCTTTCAAAATGCTAGATGCATATTTTTTAAAAAAAACAAACTGCACTGATAAAGATTTTGTCCTGGTCACCCTGGGACGACAGGCTGCACACTTCACTGAAATGCTACAATTGCATAAAACGAAAGTGCTTTCAAAGAGACTCCTTCTAGCCAGATCTTATCCTGCCTTCACTTCACTAACTGCTGTGGGATAGCAGCATAAAAAAATGAATAAAACAAATAAAAAGACTTAATCCTAACAGCACTTGGAGGGTGGGAGTTTTTCAGACTGCAAAGCCACTAAAATCCAGAACTTCGCAGCTACCACCTCGCTTCCAAGTTTCAACTTTCAGACCTGCCTTATATTCCTGCAAACATTCAGCACAAAGACGTATTAAGAAGATTTGTGATAACGGAACCTGAGCGACCCAAGCACCAGATGCAACCCAAAGTCAGCGGCAGGGTGGCTGCGCGCGCAGGGCGAAGGACCACCGACCGGACATCTTCTGCCCACCCTGGGTCCCCTTCAACCCCAGCCGTGGGCAAACGAGGTGGCGGGGGCCGGGGAGCCCCGGGCTGCTCCCCGCTGAGTTACCTACCCATCCCCGTGCCTGCAGGAGGACCAAGTTTTTGATCCTTAACGCAGACATGCCGCACGCCAGTCCCGATCTCTAATGTTACTACTGTGCTTGGGGTACTGGTGGGAAATCAAAATCTGCCTTTGCTGAGAGCACTGTACTCTACGGCACTGGTTCAGTATCCAACTGATACTTAAAGCATGCCAGCCATGCCATAACGACACGCCGGCTAGTGAAAGTTAAAGGAACGTCTATGTTAAAAACCTGCAGAAGCTCCGGGAGCAGAACAAAATAAGAGTGCTCAGAAAATTAATATTTAACTGTCAATTTAAAGATTAAATGCAGTTTACCTAATTTAAAGTCTACAAACGGCTAGCTGCCGCCTGCATTAACGGGGACAGCGAATCCGGCGCAGGGAGAAGTAAGATTTTCGCTGGTGGGTTTTATTCTATTTTGTTTTGTTTTGTTTTGTTTTCTCTAGCGGCTCGTTCAGATCATTTAAATTTAGCCTCGGGAGCTCCTTCGACCTGCTCGAAAGCGGCGACCGCGGGGCAGCGCGGAGCCGTCTCATCCCCGTCGAGCAGGGGCCGCCCGCTCCCCCCTTCCCTCCCCAAAGCGAAGCGCTCCGCGGCGGCGACACCCGGCCCCGGGCCGGGGCAGAGCCCGACGGCCCCGTCCCGCCGACGGCTGCCCCGCCGGGGCGCACGGGACGGAGCCGCCCGCCTTCCCCGCGGTCGCCGCGGCCGTCGGGTGTCCGCGTCGCGGCTCCGGGACGAGCAGGGGGGCAGGGAGCGGTACCTGTACCAGGCGAGGCCCCGCTCGTAGTTGCGGTCGAAGAAGTGGGGCTCGGCGCCCACGGCGCGGACGTCGGGGTGCACCCGCAGGAACTCCAGCAGCGCCCGCGTCCCCCCCTTCTTCACGCCGATGATGATGGCCTGCGGCAGCCGCTTGGTGCCGGAGCCGTTGAAGAAGCTGGAGATGGGGCTGGCGGCGTCGGGCGCTGCCCGCTGCTCCTCCAGGCTGCTCTCCTCGGCCGGCTCGGGCGCGGCGGCGGCCGCCGGGCTCCCCGGAGGGGCGCGCAGCAGCAGCGCGGGCAGGCGCGGGGCGGCGGCGCGGAGCGGCGCGGGGGAGCCGCGGGGCGGCGCGGGGGAGCCGCGGGGCGCCAGCCCGGGCAGGGCGGCGCAGGAGCCGGCGCACGAGTAGAACATGTAGAGCCAGAGGAAGAGCATGATGAAGAGCAGCAGCAGCCTCCGCCTCAGCGGCAGCAGCGGCGGCGGCGGCGGGAGCGCGCCGGGCACATCGAGGCAGCGGTTCAGGCGCTGCCCCATGTGCCCGCGGGCGCGCCGCGCTGCATGGCTGGAGCTGCCCGCCCGGCACGGCACGGCACGGCACGGCCGCCCCGCTGCACGCGGGGATGCTGCATGGGGCAGCGGCGGCAGGCGGACGGGGCGCAGCCTCAGCGCGGCCCCATGGCGAGCGGCCGCGCTGCGCTCCCGGCACGCCCGCCCGCCCGCCCCCTCGGCGCCGCGGCCGCCGCCCGCCCCAGCGCCGCTCTCGCCGCCGCCGCCGCGGGCAGCGCAGGCAAAGGCAGGGGCGGGGAGCGGGGCCGGCGCGGCCCCCCCGGCCGGGCCCGCCCCGCCCCGCCCCGCCCGCGCGCTGCCGGCGCAGCAGCCAACGGGCGGCGCGGGCGGCCCGCGGGGGCGGGGCGGCGGCCGCGGCCCGCGGCACTCATTGGCCGCGGAGCCGGCGCGGCGCCCGGGGGCCCCGTCGGCGCCGCCCCGCCCCGCCCGGCCCTGCGCGGGGGCCGCGCGCCCCTCCCGGGCGGCGCCGCTGCACCGCACCGCGCCGCCCCCCCCACCCCGGGCGCCGTCGGGGCCGCGCGCTGCTCCCGGCCCGGTGCGCGCAGACGGGCGGCGGCGGCCGCCGCTCCGCCGCTCCCTTCCCCGTCCCGCTGCCGCCGGCCGCTCCCCCGCCGTGGCCGGGCCCGAGCGCGTCGCCGCGGGCCCCGTCCAGCCGCTCCCGGCGCCCCGTAGCAGCCGTGCGGCGCCCGGGCTGCGGCTCAGCCGGGGCGGGGAGGGAGAAGCGTTTTTAGGGCAAACAGCGGTTGCCGGTTCCCACGCACGACACCCCGCGGCAGCGGCTCCCCGGGGCTAGTACAGAGCGGGGCCGTGGCGGGAGCAGGTTCCTGCCTGCCGCCCCGCCAGCAAGAGCAGCCGGGGGAGCGGCGAGGGCTGCCCGCGCCCTGTCGGGGGCGGCAGCGTGCCGGGGCACGATGCTCCGCGGCCCCCGGGGGCCGGTTCGAGCCGGGGGAGCCGCGGCGGGCCCCACTCGGCAGCTCCGCACGCGGTGCAGCACGGCCCGGCCCGCTGCAGCACGGCCCAACTCGGTGCAGCCCCCCAGCGCCGCCCGCCGTCGGAGCGGCCGTGCAGATGTGCACTGAGGGCGCACACAGCCCTGTGCGTGCGTGTGTGTGTGGCCAGCCGGTGTGCGTGGTGCTAGTGCAAAGCTCTGTCCTGGAGGGAGCGTGCCAGCCTGGCCTACCTGTCCCCCTCCAAGCTCGGAACAGCATCCACTCCGTGGGGCCGGAGCTCAGCAAGGGGACAACGCTGAGCTGCCGCGCAAGCCCACGTCCCCGTCTGCCCTGCGGCCTGGGCTCCCCGCCATCCCAGGAACCTGCGGGAAAGCACCGAGGGGGTCCCAAAATGGGGTAAGCCATAGATCGAGAATGAGTCCCTGCTGAACACATCAGCAGGAAACAATGCCTTTCTTAAAAAAAAATGCATCATAAATAGGCATTTCACATTATATTAAACCATAGAAACTTTAACCATTACTGTAACAAGTCCCACGGTGGCAGGTATTTTTCAAATACACATAACAAGAAAAAGCACTACAATATTCATTTGCTGTAATACAGCAAACACAGACGATTGTTGCCAGTAAAAATATTCACAGATTCATAGACCTTAAGGCTGGGAAGGATCATTATGATAATCTAATTTGACCTTGTAACACTAAACTATTGACGTGCAATCATTTTTGTGTCGAGACCTTCTCTTCTGTTGGACACACAACATCTCTTCTGTAAATATAGCTACAATCCTGATGTGAAGCCTTCCAGCTCTGTAAGATCCATCGCATCCCTCACTGATGTATTTCAGTTAGCCTGGCACCTTATTTCTAGCCAAATTCACATTTTATTTCTAGCCAAATTCAGATAGTTTCAGGTTTCAGGTTTTGAATCCTGTGAGGTTTTTTCCTACATGCTAGAGAGTCAGGTGCTATTTGCAACATCTTCCCTAAAATGCTGCACTTCCCAGCTTTTCGCAGAACTCTCCTATAAAAAGTGCCAAGGCTCTTTGGTAATGGTAGATTATCAGGTGGGATAAAGCATGGATTTTGAGATGAATGGAGACCCTCCCCACTTCTCTGTGCCACCCTTTCTCCCTAGCTTATAAAGAGTGCCTCAACGCTCAGTTTTAGTGAGTATTCTGGAGGTCTCCAAACCAACTGCTTTCCTTCCCCAGAAGGATGATCTGGTGCTACAGGCCTCATGCCAGTAGTGCTCAGGTTCAGACCCTGCAGCTCGCTCTGCTGCCTGTAGTGAGGCTCTTTGACTCAGGTCCAAAAATGACTTTGGATGCTAAAGCTGCTCTGTGTCTCATCAGACGTGTGGTGCCTGCTCTGCTCTCCAGAGCCTCACTGGGATTTGTACATGATCCTGAGAGATTTGCATTTCCACCATGACACTCAGTCCAAGAGCAGTGGCCTTCATCTCCTGCTGGACCGCTTAAGGCTGGTCTGCCTGCTCTGCCATTCGCTGATCAAATGTGCTGGGTGTGAGGAGCTGGAGCCTAAGACAGATTAAACTGGACACTGTCTCTCAGACTGTCTCTTGCTCAAAAAGGTCCCACCAGAAGGCAGGTGTCATACCTCAGTGGTACCTCAGATCTAGAGATGAAGTCTCATTGCAGGTCCAGGTGTCTGAGATACCAAGCGTTAAGACAGCATGGCAGTGAGTGATGCTTAGCCCAGGTACCCCAGGAGAGCCCACCCAAATCAGAATCTAAACAGAAGCTACTTGAAGGCAAATACTGAGGTCTGGGATGTGTCTTGGATCTCACTCCTTCCTGGGCTTCTCCTGCTACTCAGGAGCCTTCCTCTTCAGAAAAAGGTAAAAGGTTGTAGTTTGTTTTTTCTAGAAAGCTAGAGGAGGGTCTACCACTGGTAAGTCAGAACTGTAAGTTAGGCTCACTTCACTCTTTGCTTCCCACCCTGTCCTGCACAAGAGGAGATTCCCAGACCAATAGGCTGCTGCCTTTTCCAGCACCAGGGTATTTAGAGCTCTCCCATTTCCCAGCTTTAATTTTAGATATGGCTTGAGCCCGTGAACCCATCTATGGATGGGTGAAGCACACCCTTTCTCCAGATGGGCTTGAGTAGGAAGTCAGAAATTTTCTAGGCTATTCTGTTCAGTTTTGTTTGCTACCCACTGACAATCCCCCATGGGCTAATATGACACCAAGTACAGACCCATGTTCATGCAAAATTACTCAGTTTTGCAAATTCACCTGTTATTTTCAGAGACTGCAAAATCATTGCAGATTATCCTATCTAGTGCACTTGTCAAAATAAGATGCCTAAACTCCCAAACCCTCTGAGATGTTCTTGTTACTCCATTTCCATCTCGTTGGGTATATTTCAAGGATGGGTGATACGATCTCTATAAATGATTGGACAGTGCTTTGGGATGAAAGGTGCTGTCTAGATGTGAGGCAGCGGTGCTAATGCTTTTATCATTGCTAGGAGTCTTGGCCCCACCAGCAGATCTATCCAAAGTGACAGTGGAACGTTATCAAGGTACAACACATTATATTTAAATAGACTTCACTCAATTGTAAATTCTGCCTAACTGGAGTTTCTCCCACACTACTATTTGGGTTGTGTCTCAGAATTGGGGTCCAGCATCATCTAATGATGTAGAACCACCAAAAAGGGAAATTTGAGTGGATTTCAGCTTATAGACCATGGCTGGGCTCCCGGGACATTACTCATTACTAGAGACTCAGGTTAATTTTTACTAATGGAGACTTCTCTCCACTAATCTGGATGAGCGGCCCACAGCCCAGCCCCGGATTTATGTGGGGAGTACCCCCAGCTCCAGAGACCTCTCGCTGAAGCACCCTGTACATTGGCCATCCCCTGGGGGCTTTCACTCAAGAATGTTAATCAGACTCAGCTTTATCCCTAAACAAGATCTAATGACAAAATAGTAAGTTTAATTGTGAGACTAAAGACAAGGGTTCAGAGGTCTATTTGCTCTACAGACACAAAAGAGAACTGTAAGACAAGATAATGCAGTTCCGGATTATAGCTGTCAATCCACATTTCCCTTGGTTCTCTTAGTGTCTCAGTTAGATTAGGACAACAGCAGCCCAACCTGCCTACCCTACAGGCATGCCCGGGAGAGTTGCCACAGCTGCACAGCCCTTGTCCCCTGCGATCACTGCCTGTGCCAGCTTCCCTCCTCTGGAGGCTTAAGGATGGAAAGAGAAGCAAGGTCTTCATTGTCCTCATTCAAGCTGGGTTTTCCAGCTCCTGCTTCTTCACACTGCTGTAGGACCTGTTGCCCGGACTGGGGACGGAGTACTGGTACATGATGACATTGGGGTATCTAGGTCATTTCCATATTTTCCATTTCCTCCTGCCCATAATATTTGGAGGTACATACTCCTTTGACTTGCGTTGGCTTTCTGACAAGCCGCATCTTTCCTAGTGCTGCATTTAAGAAAAATCCTGTCATCGCACAAATGCCTTGTGAGATCTGCCACATACGTGGCAGCATTAGTTAGAGATCAAACACAATACAACAGCTCTTGGACGTAGAGTTAGAGCATTAGATTGAGAAACAACTAGCACGAGGAGACTCTTCGCGTGACACTGAGCTTTGGGAACCTCCTTTGGAGGACCAGCTCATGCAGGCATTCCTGGAGGAGCCTGCGGGAATTCTACACACTCCAGGGAAGGGCCTTACCCTACATTCACCAGACACACACATAGCTTGGCAGCTTTAATGCACATGTGCAGCTTTCCTGCCACGCTATTATTATTAGATGCAGAAAACATTGTAGTAAATTAGCCTGATTTCACTTCAGAGTACTGTTGCTTTAAAGGTAGAGCTAATAGGCTAGGATTTGCTGGAACATCTGTTTCCCTTTTTAAACTTCTGCAACCCAGTTGCTGCAGAAAAAAGAGCAAATCTTTTTGTGAGTGCCTTGATTTTCTTGGATGTCAGAGGAGATAGCATGATGCTGACTCCTTCATATATTGGCTTTACCTCACTTAATGAAAAGTGCTGTGAGAGCTAATTGTACTGATCACACTGGATATTGTGTGTTCATCTTGTAAAATAATCCCTAACACAAAGACTTTACAAATGAAATAGAACTCACAGATAGAAGAGGGGAAACAAGACATAGGGAAGTGTATGACTTCTCCAGAGGTACCCTACAGAGTAACAGCAGAGCTAGAATTGTGCCTGGGTCACCTAACACCTTATCAGTATCATAGCCGCCTGGCATCCCCCCTTCTCAGTATTTGCAGGTACCCCTGCAAATCTTTTTGCAGGACCAGGTATTTGCAACACAAATACTGAGATCATGCAAAGCAGATCTTATGTGCTTCAGCTATGGAGTCAAACTGCAAAATATTTCAAAGCATTTCTCTGCTGTGTAATAAAGGAGATGATTGTGTTAGGCTATGTATATGCTATAAATGGTCTTGTAATCCAAGCAGTCATGAAATCCAATTGCAGGAGGAATCACTTCCTAGTTTCCCTCTGCATGTTGGTAAAGATCTGCTAGTAGGCAGAGGCTGGTACTTGTCAACAAAATTAAAGAGAAGACTTCTAGGGAATGCATGAATCACAATTACGGGTAGCAATGTTCAAGAGATGACACAGACTGGCTCTCGGTGTAGATTTACTCACCTCTTTACTTACTGTTTTGTGCAATTCAGAACATAAAACCTGCTGCTTCCATGACAGGCTGCTCCCTTGTACAGTGTTACACCTGCAAGGTATAGGGAAAAGCCTTAAGACAGAATAATTCTTATTGTTCCTTATGTCAACCAGCACCAGTCAGGGTAACATCAACAAAATGTCACAGAGAGTTTGGTTTAAGCCCTTAATGTATGTCAGCTGGAGCTTGTAAAATTTGGATTGGCTTTTAAAGAAAAATAGCCCCGAGATAGGTTTTACTGTAATTGTATCTTCAACGGTTGGACTCCTGTATTTTTTCTCAGGAATGACAAACTTGTAAGTTATCAGGAACAGCTTCCTAGCAAAGGTAGACCAGGATGAGGGCTGAGACAGCTTTGTCTGCGCCATCCCTGGAGCAGGGCGAGGATGCACGGGAGGCAAGTTTTGGCAGGTGCTTTGGGAGCCAGTTGTGACTCTGATCCAGGCTGACCCAGCTGCCTCCGGCTCACAGAATCACAGAATGGCTGAGGTTGGAAGGGATGTCTAGAGATCATCTTAATCCACTCCCTCTGCTCAAGTAGGGTCACCTAGAGCATGTTGCCCAGGATCATGTCCAGACGTCTTCTGAATATCTCCAGGGAAGGAGACTCCACAACCTCTTCGGGCAACTTGTTCCAGTGCTCAGTCACCCTCACAGTAGAGTTTTTCCTTATGTTCAGATGGAACTTCCTGGGCCTCAGTTTGTGCCCATTGCCTCTCCTATCATGATGCACCACTGAAAACAGCCTAGTCCCATCCTCTTTACATCCTGCCTTCAGATATTTATACATATTGATGAGATCCCCCCCTCCCCCGCAGTGTTCTCTTCTCCAGGATGAAGAGTCCCAGCTTTCTCAGCCTTTCCTCACAGGGCAGATGCTCCAGTTCCTTTAAACATCTTAGTGGCCCCTCTGCTGGACTCTCTCCAGTAGCTCCATGTCTCTCTTGTACTGGGAAGCCTAGGCCTGGACACACTACTCCAGATGTGGCCTCACTAAGGCAGAGTAGAAGGGAAGGATCACCTCCCTCGACTTGCTGGCAATGCTCTTCCTAATGCACCGCAGGATACTAAGCTGCACCTCTGCACACCACGGCACCAGCCTTCCCCTTACTCATGCCTCCCTTGAGCGCATGGCTCCAGCAACGCATGCACCCTTGTTCGCTGGCTCTTGCAATTTGTTTAACGTGATATGTGCAGCAGTCACAGCAGGCGTGTGTGCCGTCCAACACTAATGCAAGCAACGAAGGATCAGGGACTACACTGTGAAGAAACTAGTGTTGGCAAGAAATGGGCACAAATAGAAATGCAAGATCGGATTTGCTCTGTGCTTTTGAACAGCCTCTGTTTCTGAGCGCCTGATTCATATTAGTAGCATATAAATGTCTTGCTTGCTGATTCATCAATAAACTAATTGAGCTGCCTCGGTAGGGTGGCTGGATCCCCTCTCTTGATTTATTATTCACACAGCACTGGAAAGGTGCAGCTCGTGACAAGAGGTCAGCGTGGTACTGAGTGGAGCATTGCTGCGAGGAGCCTGGAGGGTGGCCAGCTTTGCAAAGCACACTTGTTAAAACAGGGAAGAAAGCACAGAACCCAGCACACGCTCGAGTCGAGATGATTAGAGGATGTCACCCAGCAAGGACACGAAAGGCCAAGCCCATGAGCTCATCTCTCCGGCATCCGCACTGGATGCCTGCGAGGCCGTGCGCGCGGTGGCTGCAGTGATGTGCTTTCCAGCACTTCTCCAAGGCTTACACAGCACCACGTCTCCCAGGGCTGATGCTATCCTGTTAGCCTTACGCTGAGTTTCACCTTGTTGTTTTACGGGGTGCCTTCCTCACTAAGGAAATCTTCATGTGCTTTGGGGCAAAAGTTATTTTCTGGTCACTGAATAGCCCAATTCTGAAATGCTAAGTGTTTTTTTTTTCTTTTGGAATACGAAGATTTTTATGTCTGTGACAGGGCACGCAACTCTTAAGGATCTGCAGAGGCAACTGGTCTTGCTTGTGGAGATAAATAGGTGCAGGTAACTGAAATCAAGCCAGGGTGCTGCTTTTGATCCCTATCCAGGAAGGATGCCATTTTCTTGGCATGATCTGAAGAGCCTTGCTATCCGGTTTAGAGAAGAGTCATTTACCTTTTAATGATGTTAAGCAGGTGCACGTTCACAGAAAAATCAGCCATTTGGGACTGTTTAACCCTGGAGTACCATGGCACCATGGCATGCAGTGATCTGACTGCAGGCGTAACTGGCCAACACCATCTCTTTTTTTTTTCTTTCTTTCTTTTTCTTTTTCCTTTTTTTAACAAATAACAAACATACGTAACTCCATGTTGTTTTTCTCTCCTTAATGGTCCTTTAAAGTTTTCCGAGATGTTCCTCAGTCACGTGTTCCATTTCCCTTGCAGGGTCCTAGGGAGGAGAGATCCTGCAAATTTTCATTCCACTTCTCCAACCCCTAGGAACCCATAGATTTGTCCTCTCTGCCACGCGTCCCCTTGGGTTGGTGGATTGGAGTTCGAAGATCGAAGCCATACAAATCCTGTGTTGTCTGTCTGCAGCCTCCTCACCTTCTGTACCAAGGCAAATCCAACGTTACACACATCTGCTGAGCTCCCGTTAGCCTCACGGCAGTGAGGCTAGGGAGAAAGGGCCCGGATCATTTGGAATTTTGTTTTGACAAACGCACGCTTTCGGATTAACCCAGGGAGGCCCAGCTTGTACCGAGCATCACGTGGGTCAGGACTGCTGCCACAGAAGCCAGTGAACATCCCAGCTGCAAATCGCTGGACTGCCGCGGGGCCGGGCCACCCTGCAGGCGCAAGGCAGCAGGGTGGCCACAGCCGGGGTCCCTGGGACTCACAACGGGGCAGCCTTTGGCCAGGGCTACGAGCGATCCCCCCCTCCTCTTCACTCCCTGCAAAGCACGTCCCAGAGCCACATACTACACCCGAGCTCTCAGACATTCTTCATACCCACACCAGGGCTCAGGGACGCTCCAGGGACACCATCACGTCTCCCAGCATTTCCACGGCTGAGGCCCACAGCGCTCTTGCTGGGGCAGCGGGCAGTACTGCTGTACATATGTAAAAAGAGATCTTGTTTCTCTCAACCTGAAACCATTTCCTCTCCCCTACTGCCCTCCCTCCCCCTGCCCCCCTAATTCATCCCTGGGGTTTTAATATCTATTTCTCCAAGTGCCACGGGCCAAATTTACTGCTAGCATAACTCCACTGACTTCAATGGAGAAGAGCATTTAGGGTGCTCCAAGGAGGCATAAGTAGGAGTGATGTGATGGAATTGAGTAAAGGAAAATATAGGCTGACTGTCAAGAAGAGTTTCCTACCAGTGAAATCTATAGACTGTGGAAGTTTCCCATGGGAACAAGCAGAAACCAAGTTGCTGAAGTCATTTTCAAACAGCACAAGAGAATAGGAAATCAACCCAGTGACTGGCCAAAAGGAAAGGGGAGATGACATAATGCTACTTCTCCTTCTCTGATTTCTGTGGCTTGCCTTGCTTTATCCATGGAAGCATTTTCAGGCAACTGGATTTCTCCTTGTTTTCTGAGTAATGCAATGGTCCTTGTTTTTTCTGGATATGTTTCAATTCCTCCACCAAACTTTGCCCCTGATTACAGGCATATACCCACTGCAATCCCGTTAGTCCTCCTGTTTGTCCTGTTGTTTGCAAACATCTTTGGGGATCTTTTCAAGCTGCTTTCCAGACTTGCTAGAGTCTTCAGCTCTGCTCCTGTGTTTATGTAGGTGTAAAATATTATTCAGTCCAATTTGGGAATGATGATAGGGCTCATTCAGGCCAACCCAGAGAAGTGCCAAGCTACAGGAGCTGTAAGACACACATTTGTAATTTACTGGCAAGGGAAAGGGAGAGCAAGGATGGAAATCTTCCTATCTTCGAGGATCCTGCAGGCAGATTCCTAATAGATCATCTGTTGGAAACTCGTAAAGGTAATTAGCGCATGAGGAAAAACTTCTTTCCCTGGTGACTTTTGGTTCTGATAGCTACTGCCTGCCTATACGATGCTCGCTATATGAAAACGTGCCTGCACGCGCAGGAGACATGCCCAGTTGAAAGCCGGTGCGTTTACAATCTCTCGCACATGGGACTTTCTAATGCAGTTATTAATGACTTAACATTCTCTCATCGTCTCAACATTAGCAACTTAAAGCTTTGCTGCTAGCAGCCTCCTACCTCGCACAGTTCCCAGATAATTACAGATTAGAACCGGCTAATTTTTATTTTTGTAAAGCTGTCGGAGATCTATGTTTGTTATTATTGTCTCCTAGGTTGCCAGTTGCATAAATACATATGAACCCCCCTTTGATCTCTAAGTATAATGACACAGATTTATCAAATGTTTGCCTTTTTATGTCTCTTTGAAAAGGCTGATTTATGCAGTGCAGTCCCTACCTCCCTTCCTCTCTTGAAATATGAAGTGTTTGTGAGCAGCCAAGGTAATATTTAATATCCTGCCAAGAATCCTTTGCACTTCCTAACAAATGAACTACAACCTACCCAAATGGTTCACATCTGTTTAGCCTCTTCTCCTTTCAAACTAAACAAATTAGCATCAGAATACCTGGGAGACACACAAAGTCCCTTTCTAGATGACAGAACACGGACAATTATTAGCAAGGGGAGGAACTGTACTGAAAGGCTCCGGCATGGATGGAGCAGATGTTTTCACATCTCCTGGAGTGGCCATGAATGACCCGCGCCACGGTGGACATGCTGCCGTGGCCTTTTGAAGCGGGCGAGGAGTCCATTCAGAGTCGCCTTCTGAATGAAATTAAAGGCAGTGGCCTCCTCTGCTTAAATGTTTCATTTAAGCTGCTTCCAGCCAAAAGAAGTTGTATAGTTCCCTCCCTCCCCCATAAATGGCTAAAATAAAGAGCAGCCCCCCTCGCCATTGCTCCCCACCCACGCACTGATTTAATGCAACTTCTCCAACCAAGTCCCCCCAGTTATCTGTTGGTGGAAATAAAAGGACCAGCAAGGATTTCCAACTTTGCATTAGCTGTGTAAAACTCCCCATGTGAGCCGCATCAGGGTTGGACAGCATGTCGCAGGCTTGCGCTCTGCAGCCCCACGTGGTCCCCCAGCACCCACGAGCTCCCGCTTGTTCCCAAGGTGAGTGGGCATCACCATGCACCAGCCTGGCTCCAGCCTCCTCCACTGATCTAGTGTCCTACCCTTGGGATGAGTTTGCAGATAGTCTTGGTACCCTGTTTGGGAAGAGAGCTTTCCTCATGATTCAAGCAAAGAACAGGTAATTCTAGGTTTAATTTCTGCTTTTTTTGGTTTCTTACCCCAACTGCATCAGCCGCCTAGCCTCACCATCATTTCCCTCTGTGAAGCTGGGTAGAACAGGTATTTGTTTTTAAGGTAGAACAGGTATTTGTGTGTGTGTGTGGGGGGGGGGGAGTCAGGAGAACTGCAAGGGGTAAATGAACATCTGCAAAGTATGTGAAGTTTTTGATTATTGCAAGCTTCCACAGCCTTTACACAGGCAATCACAGATTTGCATCCCTCCAATGATGCTGGGCCATTCAAATACTTCTATTCCTACTGGAGTTTCAATCACCTTTTAATCAGGCATTTACCATCACTTTTTGGGTAGAGATAGGATGGGATGCAATAGGATGAACTCTGCTGAGTGCTCATTTAATTGGATTTATTGCTGAAGGATGGAGCCAAATGAAAAACACTTTTTATTAAGGCTAACACTTAGCTTTTGTCATAAACGTTTTGAAAACGACAACATTTGAAAACCTTGCTAAGATACTGCTATTAATATGGCCTCCAAATTGCAAGTGATTAAAGCTAACAATAGCTACTACTAAAATGTGGCTTTGTAGCATTGGACCGCATGGGATGCGGCAAGGAAAATCATTATGAACATACCAGCGGGGTGCGATTACAAATAAAAACAGATCTGTAAAGGCTACGAAAGCAGCAATAATCAGTCCAGTTTGCAGTTTAATAAGGGCTAAAGATGTTCACTGAAGGTACTATTTATTACCAGAGACAGGGACACTTTTTGATTAAGGGGCGCAACTTCAGGATAAGTCAACAGAGGGAGTTCACTTCCATTGGTGGCCAAGCGAGACAGCCTGCAGATCCCAGCTAGACTCCCAGATCACTATCTGTCCATCAGTCTGCAGAGAAGACCATGCCTCTTTGGCCCAGGGTGCTGCTATAGGGGCACAGCTAAACAAGGTTGAGCTCTGGTCAGGCCTTCACACCCATCACTTCTGAGGGCCTGAGCACTTAAGTTCATGCAATTACACATTTTCCAGAGTGGTGATTCCTCAGCTTATCCACGGGCAGCTCATGAATGTCCTTATAGAGCTGTGCTGGCATCCAAAAATGCAATGGAGGCTGTTCCTGAGCAGCAGACACAAGACAGTGCAAATGCCAGTGCAGGTGTTCCGCGACTCCAGTGGACCAGATCTACCAGGCAGCAGAGCAACAGCACCATGATGGGATCCCTTCCCACCAGAAGCCCCAGCTCCCGGACCACAGGAGTGAGGAGCACTCAGTTTGCCATTTATTAGCAAATTAAGGCACAGCATTTTTCATTCCTGAGTGGAAGGGGGTCAGCTGCAGCACTGCAGTCCCAGACATGATGTCCTGGTGGGGCTGCTAGCCCTTGCTGGCCTCAGGCCCATGGGGCTCTTCTGGAGTTGGGAATGGACTTGCACACCATGTGGTGTTGTGAGTGATGAGCCTGGAGAACAGCCCTGAAAATGGCTTCTTGCAAACATTTCCGTTTCTCTCCTCCCAACACTTTTTTTTTTTTTTTTTAAAGATAGTTAATCAGACTCTTTCATGATGTGCTGCCAGCCCCTGCTATGTTTCATATGAAGGACAAGGGCACCTAAAAGAGAGACGGTTGCCCTAAGTAGTAGGCCAGAAGCTTCAGACAAGGGGGAAGCGATCTAAATGATATTTCTCTCTCTCTGCTACGGACTGGATATGTGGCCCTGGGCAGCTCACTTCATCTCAGCATGTCTTGGTTTTCCTCATGTGTTGGTTAGGAGCAACTCAGCACAGGGATTGCCACTGGACAGGGCATCTATCACAGAGCCTTCACACTCTGCTGAGGCCTTCAGGCAGCTCTGCAGTGTGAGTATCAGCATGAACCTCCAAGTTAAGCTGATAAACTCAAGTCTGTTCCTTCCCCCACTTTGGACACAGTCCAGCAGCTCCCCTGGAAGCAAGGCGGAAATGCCTTAATCACCTCGTTTGCATCTCTGTTTCAAGTTTAATTTGATACAGTGCCTTCTCCCCCAGCCAAAAATCCTCTAACATCTCTCAGCTTTTGTTAGCGGCAGGAATCTCCATCTTTTTAATTTCTCAGAAAACAAAAGAAGAACTCTCATGCCAGACACTTCTTTGGGAACGAGCTTTGATTGATGCATGTCAGTCTTCATCTCAGTGGTTAATTCTCATTCGTCAAACAAAACGATTCCTGGTAAAGACTCTTCTGCCCAGCTCACTGTCCTCTTCAGCAGCAGAGGCTGGTGGACTCTCTACCCTTTCCAACCCAGAGGGGAATGTGCACTCCACTTTACTCTCTTTCTCCTGCATGTTTTTGGAGGCAGATGCAAAGTTCAGTAGGGTCCTCCTTACAGATACTTCACGTAATTTGAGAGAAAGACCTTCTGTTTTCAGTCCCTCGATATTTTGCAAGGTAGTTCTCCTAAGTGTGTGTTTGTTTCTGCTAAAGGAAAAGACAATCCAGCTGCAGCTGCAGTTTACACTGGTGCAAGTAATGGATTTTTTAGAACATTTCACAAAAAATCATTTATCAAAAGAAAGCTGTAGTTAGATTATAACATGTTAAAAAAGTGAGTGGAGATCAGAACAGATCTTGCCATGTGTCTTCGATAGCATCACAAGCAAAGACCAGCAAAACTGGGAAGGATGACCTTAATTGCTAAACTGCCCTAATCTCTGGGGTTGCACACAGCTCTGAGACACTCGAAAACATCCGTTCCGATGTCACACGCTGCTCTGCTCAATGAGCGGGACCACAGCAGGACTCCTAGAAAGAGAAACGGTAATGTAGGTATATATTTAGGTCAACTTTTCCAACTTTACTGGAAAAGCTAGGCATCTTTTGCACCTCTTTTTCTAAATCACACTGTTCCTCTAAACCACAAGGACCATGGCAGCAGCTCTCCCTCCAGCCCCCAGTAAAGCACTGTAGCTACCATGCTCAGAACAGGTACTCTCTTCAGAGAGTTAGGCAGCAACACTCAAGTAAGCTTTTACAAACAATAATCTCTCAAGAGACTCAGAACTTGGCAAAACATGCTGCATCTTCACAGAATAGTTAAATGCACCAGCCTGAACCCATGACAGCCCTTTGCTGGTCTTTCAGTTCTTGTTCCAAAGCCTGGAGGTGCCAGGAGTGGTTAAGAACGGTAGGAAAAACATCTCCACATTGTGGGAAAACAGCTCATTTTGCCAATCTTGTTCTGTGAAACAGTTGAACTGTGCCTTTTGAAACACTGGAAACTAAATTCCAGCCTGAGGCACTGACCAGGCTGGAAAATCTTCAGCACAAACAGTTAAAGTCTGGAAGAGATGATGGAAAAGTGCATAAAGGCACAGTCGAGGCCAGCTCTATTAAATACATATATTTCTGATGGCAAACTGAATGGCCTTGGGACACTGTGCATGTGCTACACTTGAAAGACCTCAGTTTCTTTGGGTGAGGGACAATCCTACTGCTCTGGGCCTGACAACAACCTTTCACAAGTGTGAGGATCCTTGCAACACGGCATCTTGGAAAACCCAAGCTCTAATACAGCACAATAACTGTCTGACTTTAAAAAATGCTTCCAAGATTAGTTGGCAGAAGAGTTTGGAAGACAGTGCCAAAGCTCATTAAGCTTTGTGTCAAACTCCTAAAGCCTGTAGCACTTGTTATCCCAGGGAGGACTAAAAAATCAATGGAAACCACCCAGCAAGTCATAGTCTGAGAGAGACTCCCATTGAGGAGGAAGCTCACTAACAAAAATTTTGATCTTAGAGCTTAGCCGTCATCTTTGACTCCATATTAACAAGATGCAGTTTGGGAGACGATGAAGATTGGAACCAGATTCTAATTTGTGTCAGGCAAAATGGACATGTCTCAGCAGGCCTCAGTGCTGTCCGCACACCTAGCAAGGGACCGGTGCTGCCCTGAAGAAGCGACATTCTAAATAGACAACGACTGAGGGAAGTAACAGCAGCACCGAGAGGCAAACCGCTGACCCAAGGCCTCACAGTCAGCATGGATGGCAGGAGCTGCGCTCAGCGAGTCTTCGTCAGAGCCAACTCTTAGCACGGTTAAGAAATCCCACAAGTAGAAATACCATCAGGGACCGCCTGCAATAGAGCTTCGAGTATTATCACCACCAGCAGAACTGCTTAGTAGGAAAACAGTGATGACATTTCTTTGTTTTAAAAGCAGAGTGTTCTGTAGACAGCCTGTGTTTCCAAGAAAGGGTGAATATCTAATCACCTCGGGAGAGCAACCTGGATAACATGCCTGCTATCTGTAACAACACTGATTTCTAATAGTATCACTCTGTTTCCCTTCCTAGTCTCATGGGATAACAAGACCTGAAAAGACGTGTGTATTTTGTGTAAGCCTTGAAATGCTGTGGCCTGGCTGAGTGAGAAACGCTGCTGGAGCCAGGAGAGTGTGAATGTGTTACTCTGCTGGGGCAGATTATATCGGAGATTGATACAGGAAGCAAGAAAAAAATGTGGGGAAAAGCAGAAGGGAAAGAGCTGTGTGCACAAGGATTGGATTTCCTCATTCATGCAGGAACAAAGCGTAGACCCCCACCAACTGTGTGGCTTTCTGGGATGTCCGTCACGCTGAGACGCTGCAAGCGGCTATATGGAATCATACAACGCTACCCGCTAATGCAAGAGCTTAGAGCAATTTAAAATAACGTAGCTAAGCTTTCCAAATTGTCCTGCAAGGCAAGTGTTGTACTGAGATTAAGCGATTTGCTAAAGATCAGAGAAAACAACAGAACCAGGGGTAGAATCCAAGTCGCAGCTTGCAGTAAGGCTGCTCTCACCATCAGCCGGTGCTCTCTTTAAAAGGCCCTAAAGAATAAAGGTTAGGGGACTGGCAAAACACAGTATTCCCTCTGATAACAAATGGTGCAGCTGAAGTACAGAAAGTTTGATGTTTTGGCATCAGTGCGTTGATACCATTGTACCAGAGCAGCAGGGAAAGGTCACAAGCTCAGGGCCTCACAGGGCTCGAGCTACAGAGTTGTTTACAGGTCCAATGAGACAAAACATCATCATCTCTATTTTACAGAGAGATCGTATTTCTTATTCAGAGATCTCGAAAGAATTAAGCTCTCCTGAGCCTTACAGCTACTGTTCTATCCACAAAACCACACTTCTCCAGTCATACTTGGGGTTTAAAGTCCAAACGGGCTAAAACTAGCTTCACACTCTTGAGTCACCAGCCCAGATTCCTCCGCGAGCTTCTGCACATGCTTCTGGTGGCGTAAAATTGCCCACTGAAGGATATCATTGGCAAAGTGCTATAACAGCAACACGAGACCATCTCAGGAACTGGCAGATCCAGGAGCTCGAGGGAAATGGCACACTGCTGCCTTTTCTTTACTACCACATAAATGGCAGGTATGTTCCAGATGGGCCAATTCATGGGGAACATATCCAATAACCAGGATACAGAGATGACAATCAACTTATATTCAAGTCTTTTGAATGGGACAAGAAAAAAACCTGCATTTCTATGTAGGAAACATCCTTTCAGATCGAAGGAGCCATGCAAGGTGACCTGACGCTTGCAAGGCATGGGACTGAGCTGCAGGAAGCCTAAGTTAAACTTCTGGCACTGCCTCAGCTGTGCAAAGTAATCACAGGCAAGTCACTCACGTGCCTCTTCTGCCTCTTTCCCTACAGAGTTTAGGCATTAATATGAGCAGTACTGCAGTGGGAATGACCTACATCAATCCTAGATGTAGGTAACAGAGATCAGCTACGCCCTTGAACAAAGGCAGATGGTTTAGTACTTTTTCATTTCCATCGTGACACCAAAAATATTGAAATGGGCATCTTACAGTACCTACTGTATCTATCTAAATGTAACCAGAATTTAAATTTGGCAATGCTTTTATTTAAAAAGGACATACAACAGCAACAATTTCTAAGACAGTTAAATTGTAATAGATCACTTCATTTATATCTGATATATGGCCATTTGGGGGCACAGCAGAGAACACTTTCTAGCTAGCTCGAAAAAGCTTTTTTAAAAACAAAGTTATTTCTCATCTTTAAATTCCAGATCCATTGCTTCTAAAGATACGCCCACTCTACAGGCTAGACAGACTGGGTGGGGAGATGGTGGTGCAATTCTGTGACTGCCATTTTGCAGACACTCAGTGATGATTACAAAGCTCATGTCTGGCCTTAAAATCTGTGAATATCACACATTTTGGCCCAAGAAATGAAGATGGCTGCTCTTCAAAACTGTGAACCACAGGCACGTCCTTGGGACCTTTAATAAGAACTGTGTTTGTCAGGACGGTGCCCCGTGCTTGCAGGCCATTCTGACGCCTGGATCTCTAATGACTTTGGAGAAAACCACAAGCCTGTTGCTTCAGTGCCGCTTTCTGCTTTCTGCCTGCATGAGCCAAACCTACGGTTCCTGTGAGCCGGCCGCTCGTTACAGCTTCCTCTCACAGCTAAAGGCTCACCAGATTCCTTTGCTTTCCACAAACACGCTCCACTAGCGACTTATCTTCAGTGTGCTTTTTGCACAATAAACAAGCACTTTGCAAGCTGTCCTTGCTCTTGCAGGGATCAAGAAGAACATTGTTGCTACTTGAAACACCGCAGACCTATCATCAAATACCTTTACAATTATCCAAATTGTTTAAAACAAACAGCTCTTGAGCAATCCTCTCTGTTTTTGTACAGTATGCACTTTATTGCAGAAAAGCTTGAATGCATTTTCAAAACAAATTAAGGAGTTGCACAGTTGTATGGTTTCCAGATATTTCTATGAAATGTTCCCCACAGTAACTTGAGTACAATGGAGCCTGTCAGATAAACAGTACCAGGGAACTCAGTACTGTCATCTGCAATCACTTGAGAGAGTCAGGAAATCTTACAACTGGTTATTTAAGAGCCATGTAAAACAGGTGGCTCTGTTCCTATGAAGCACCTTGGCCGACAGAGCAGAGGTTAACGGTGTCACTTCTGATTTACACCAGTGTAACCGAGACCAGAAGACGGGCTTGGATCATGAAAGCACCCAGTGAATATTTTACGTCAGCATGATAAGCACATGCTGGCAGATTTGTGAAGTTTCTTGAAGGGCTTTATTTGGGATCAGATTAGAGAAACTGTCTCCCATTTCAGGTATTCCTACCAGCAGACGTCTTTGGATGCACAGTGGTGCTGCCCAGGCCCTTTCCACATGGGAAAGAAATCTTGGCATGAAAATGCGTCAAGTCATAACAGGCATTAACTACCACAACAAACTATAACATAACCCTTGTCTACAGTAGATACTGCTGTGTTTGGAAGTATCCCAGCTGGTCACAGTCAAACCACGTATGTTCAGGGCTAGCCGCAGCCCCAAAACAGCATCATAAATATATCAGACTGTGCCTAGAAAATATATTACATCGTATCAGTTAACAAAGGTGATACATTCTCCTAATAGGACCATCCCCAACATTTTTTTTGAAAGACCTTGGCTGCATCAAAAATTTGAATATTATCATATCAGATAAATCATCCCCCCAAACATCCCTTTTTTTTCCATAAATTGTGCTTCCTTACTGGTAACATACCCCCAATGAGGCCTTCAAAACACGGTGGTGTGAGATTAAATACAGTTCAAATTCTTGATGCAAGCCCAGAGCTCATCCAGTACAGGAGCTAACTCCTTAGTAGATGGGCACTTAGAGTAAATGGGCAGGCACAAGACACATTAGCACACAAAAGCCTTAAAACTATTGGACTCTAAGATCCAGTTCTCACCTGGTATATCTTTTCAAAGCTTCACTGGAATAAACAATAATACTAGTTTTCACCAGCTGAAGATCTGGCACACAGGATCCAAACCTTAATAACATAAAAACAGAAATTCACTGGAATGGATATACGGTAAAATGATTAAGAGGGTCTTTCAAAGTATATGCTATGGAGTATCTGTTTATCTTCAGGCTCTTTAAATGCTGATGTGTAGTGTGCTGTAAGATAGTTTTCTTCATTTCTTTAGGATTGTGAAGGCTATATGAAACCCCAAAATCTACTGAAGTGAATGGGAACCTTGGGAAACGTAACCGACTGATAGTCTCAGAAACTGAAGGCCTCTGTAAGAATAGAGCAGGAACGGCATGGACTGAGACAACACAAGCTCACCCACTCCAACATGGGCCTCAAAGCTTAATTTGAAAAGGCTGCTCATTTGTTGGGGGGTGATAAATCATTCATTTGTCGCTTCCTGACTTCTTTGCCAAGGCTGCCAGTGATGGCATTTGGTAAGTGTGCGTATGTGATTTGCTAACTGAAATCCTACCCATGAGACATGAGATCAAGACCCACAAAGACTTTGGAAGGCCATCAGAAAGTGATGTGCTTCTGATGGAGGCTAGAATTTAATCTGTGATGAGTGAAAGAGGCCCGTGGCCCATGAATGCTTTAAGCTTTCACGTCCCTTCCCTTTAAGAAGAACACAGAAAATCATCACATGAAGTGGTCACTAGGCACAAACAATTCTTCAAACAGATCACAACAGGCTTCCCCCTCCCATAATTACTAAAATACGCTACCTGATGTGTCACATTGATGACAAATAATTGACATTTAAGGCAATCTAATTTCCACAGCCCTGCCATGATTTCCACTGAGATCGCCTTTCTCTTCCTTCTCCAGGAAAGGTTTCTTGCATGTGAACATGACAAGCAGCAGCAATGGCAAATGCCACAGACTGCAGAAGAAAAGCTTCCTAGAACTGCTGCGGTCTGCATCCCTGTAGAACCGAAAGCCGAGGTAGGAGATGTACAGGTTAATAGGGAGTGAAATGATAGGGAAAGTCCACGTGGTGATGTCGAGCACAGGAGCCACTGTTGAGAGTCCAATTAAGGCCAAGCAGTGCCGCAGAGCCACCCGCCTGCACAGCCCTGGATGTGTCACAGACATCATGCAGTATCCTCCTCGGGAGTAATCTTCTCGCAGCCCCCAGCTCAGGGCATTGAAATGAGGGAACTGCCAGGAATAGAGGATTCCTCCTAACAGTACTGCACCTGCAGTGGAAAAGAGAGAAGGAAACAGGCATTAGAGTGCCCAGCTGGGCCATGGTGAAGGAATGCTGCATACAGACTTCAGCAAATGTGGGCCTCACCTGCAAAAACAGACCTAAGAACCCAGGCAGGAGTTAAAGGATGTTCTGTCTTTAACTCACACAGGGTTATGCACAGTTCTTCTGTTTTTTGATAACTTGTTTAATTTGGAAAGCATTTCATCGTGTTACTTCTCCCTAATATCTGCTCTCACTGACTAAAGCATTGCTAATGATCTCTGCACTAATCAGTCTCTATCTGAGAGAAGGTCAACAGAATCAAAGCAGAAATTGGGCAAGACACTGTTCTCCCAGGAGTCTCTAGATTCCACCCTCAGGTGCCCAGGTTGGTGCATCTTGAGAAGAAAAAAGCCAAAGGACAGAGCAGTGTGTCACATATATGTTATTAGCCAGAAATATGGGGTCCTGCTGAATGAAACACAAACAGAAAAGGAGGATAAGCTGGCATCCTCCAGAGTACTAGGAAAATAACAGTACCCTGACAGTCTGCAGCACGGTTAATCTTACTGTTCGTTCACTGTGTGAAGAAAGGAAAGCCCTCACGGCACTGGAGGTCTTAGATCACAGACCTCGAGGAGGCAGCAGAACAGGCAGATGTGGCTAATGAGGCGACAGAAGACCGAGAACTCATTTCTTCAAAGCAATCCCAGCCATTTCAAAATAATTTGATCAAATAACTCCATTCACACTGATGAGCTACTTTAAAATTTAAAAAAAGAGAGCTATCAATGCACCACATTTTTCACAATTTTCCAGCTATCCTCAGGACGAGGTACAAGGTTCATCAAGGCCAAGGGAAGTTATGCTGATTTCAGCAAGCTTCAGGAAGGCCTTCAGACTAAACTGTGTTTGCTAATTTTGTCCGAAGACATAAAAATCCCCCAAGGCTGTTCCACATTATGAGCATTCCTGGATTTTCCTTTTGTTTCTCCAGCTCTCAAACACTCCAGTCTTAACACTCTCTTTGCATCTTCCTGCCTCCATGAGTTCATTCTTTCTGGAAACTGCTTCTCACTTACGGAGCTGAGAATCTATCATTTTCTTAATCACCTGACAGAAACACAAATGGGAATGTGTGTCTCCATGTGGGTTAATGTCCTTCAATTCTTCCTCTTCTTCTCGCCTTCTGTCCAGTGACTGCTAGGACTGTACCAGCAGTAAAAACTAAGCTACTGTCTCCTTTGAACTTCTTTGTGGTTCACACCTCCATCTGTTTTGGCCGTATTTCCTTGGGGCTGGGCATGTCTCATTCTTGTCTTCAACAGCACACCACGCAATGTTGTGGCAACGCAAATAATAATCTATGTTTGCAAAAGACCTTTCTTGCCCTCCCTTATCAACCAGTGAAGGAATGGCCCATCAGACTTGAATAAAAATACAGTTTCCAGTTGCCTATAAGATACATTAGCAGCATAAAACGCTGTCTCATCACTTTTTATAAAGGGTAACAAATATTTCCATTAGGTGAGTATATGCCTCTGGCGGTTGATTACATTAAGCACGGGGATAGAGAGACACTCATGTAGAGGGGATGCAGCTTTCAGAACAATGTTGCCTGCTACAGAATTGCAGGTGATTTTCATACGGCCCAAGATGTTTGCAAATCTTGTGGTTTGAACCATCTTAAAGTCTGACTTTCAAGGGATGGATCCTTAGAGTCCTCTCTAAATCCAAAGCTTTTAAGATAGTTCAGAACGGAGCACCCCAAAATCACCATTCATTTCACAAAATCACGGCCAGGGCCAACAACTGTAAATCTGACGCTAACAGGACTTGATTCAGTTCTGCTGAAACCCAGGGGAAAGAACTGAGATAGAATTTTATCAGGGATCAGCATACTCTCTACCAGGACAAATGACAGGGAAAATGCTCTTGCAATATGTTATCCTTTAGTGCTTCCTTATTCTTGTAAAACATATTACCAGAGGCAAGATACTGAATCTGATAAAACTACGATAGGAATATTTTTCAAGTTTCACATCTGGTGCGCTTTATAGACATTCCCTTGTCATTCTTCCTAACTCAAGAAAAGGCAAATTGCAGCTCTCCATCAGAAGGGGAAATGCAAGCGGCCGGCGCCAGGCAGGGCCAGCATGCGCGCGCGCAGCCTGTGCCCGCTTCCCGCGGCTACGTGCCAGCCTCCCTTTAGCGAGCCATGGGCTCCACTCCCGCGTGCCCCATCCGTCACGCAGGCTTCACCTGCTCACTTGTTCAAACGGTGCGTGCAGCCGAGCTCAAACCACACCCTAAACCTCAAACACACCAAACAATTCTCTAACCGCTCTGGTTTTCACACGCCAGCCTTTGGAATTTAAATACTGTGCCTACACTGCAATCACTGAGATAACAGATATTTTGCAGAGAAGCCAAACAGTAAAACAATTTAGGAGAGCATTATGAGGACTATAACTGACCTGATCTTTTTGATGATTCCCCATGTGCCCAGTACATCCTGTAATTTCCTTTGCATCAGTCGAGATCATTGGGTTGCCGTAGGTTTTTAACCATCGCCTAAGACTGACAGCTTGCAAAGCACAGCACATGCTACAGTATAATTCAGTATCAAAAGAACCCAAACTAGGACTCCTGTTCAAGCCCAGAGCAAACATTGTGATCCTCATTAATTACTTAACGAATGTCAGCTATGTCATGATTAGTTCAGCAGTGTTTTTAAGCCACGTTATAGAGAGACTAACTCTGGAGAATTACGCAGTTCAAAATACTGCAGAGCCTACTCTGTTTCTTCCGTGTGGTTCCCAGAAGTTTGGGAACTGAGTTGCATCAATGTAAATCTCCCTTTTCTCTGCAGGGTTCCTAATTAAGACCAGAGCAGGTAATTCACCACTGTAACACACGGAGCCGGCATATCTTCAAACCCCAGTTCTTCATTATTCTTTCACCTTTGTGGGCAAAACAGGTATAAAATGTTTTCCTATTGAGTTCCTGTTGTTTTATCTTCACTCTGTACTGGCTTAAATCATCTCAGAAGTTACAGGATAGCAGAGAACCTATAGCTTTCACGGAGTTAAAGGTAAACAATAGATTTCACAGTTCATCATGAACCTTAAGGTTAAACCACTACTATTTTTCCTAGATTCTCTTAAAAATATTTAAATAGTAATATCTCCTGTCATAAGCCAGAACAAGATTTTTTTTTAATTTTAATAACTCAGATGAAGCCAAAATGTCAACTGAAGATGAAAAAGGCAGAAAATCTTGATTATTTCTCTCTTTAAATAAATTTTTAGCTAGTAAAATACTCAAGTTCAGCAAATTGCATTTTTTCTAAAACAAGCAAGACACTAAATTCCATCGTGATTCAGAAACTGCTTAGCAAGACATTTTAAGCTTCAACAAAATTGGTTAAGACCTGGCAATAACTGTGAGATGAGATTTCCAAAAGCCACTAGTGATGCTGGGCTTGCAGTCTGAAAGAGTGGACCTTGTTGGAATAACAGGCACCACCTGCAAATTTGTGTCCTTCAGGTTGTCAGGAACGCCACGTAGTCTCTCTAAACTTTGACTAAAAATCCATGTTTTTTTCCCTTCAAAGCCATTCATGAGTCAGAGGACCATCTCAAGACAGCAAAATGCTTCATCATAAAAAAGAGCAGTTCAGATACATTGGGGCAAGCTGCCCTCAAGCTGTCCTGGTGATGCACTTTGACAACCTCGTCTGCTGAGCAGCCCGAATCTCAGGCTGGTGAGCAACGCCAGTGCCTGTACCCGTTCAATCCTTGGCCTCTCCGCCAAGAAAAGCGCCTAAGAGCACAGGACAGGAAGATGGTTTTAATGACATGAACGCTGGCCACTGACCGACGCACCAAGAGTGCAGTGCTGGTCAGACGGCCACCACTTCTCGTCCTCTCCGTCCTGGGGGACGGCTCAGCGATGCAGAGCTGGAAAGCTCTATTCCTTGTTCCCTGAACAGCTCCTGTCCAGTATCGGACGCACGGGTCATCCAAGAAATGGTGGGAATACCCAGCCATTAAGCTAGCAGTCCAACAGAAATCCTGCCTGGAGCATCACGTCGAACCAACTGTTCCATTCATGTGAAACAATCTGCGGATGGCAACCCGTTTTATCACCCGCTACGAGGAAACGCTGGGATCCCGCCTGACTCTCGCCTGCTGCGGACGACGCTGCGCCAGGCGGTCATTTGAAATTTGCCTCTTGCACGCTGACAACGCATTTCACCATCACAGCACTTTATATTTCGCACAGCTGGCGCCCAGAGCGGTCGCCCCACGCATCAATTATCGCAGCTGCCTGCTTTAAACATCGCTCGGGGGTTCGGCACTACCTCGCCGACACCCGGAGGAAAATTTCTGAAGGTTGGTTATTCCCGGGGCACCAAACGACTGGAACGAGTTGAGGAACGGGCTGGAGAACAGCCCCGTCAACGCGACTGTGCAGCTCCCGGACCAGCTCGAGGCCCGTGAGCCTGCATGGGTAGACAAATCTGCACAAGCCCAGGCAAAGGTGTCCAAGGTTATCTGCAAGGGCCCTGACGTATTGACATCGCATCCCTGTAAAAGCGCCAACAGCACGTTCTCGAAGAGTGTGTTCTCTCCCCTTCTCCTTCTCACTGCTCTTTGGACTACGCACGCTGCCCTCGGTTTACGCAGGGGTAGGCAAGGCTTTGGTGCCACTTGCAAGGTCTACTTAGGGCAAACACCTATTTATTTAATCCATACTGAAAAAAAAGAGAAGGGAGAAGCTGATCTGTAGCATTAATTCAAGGACAGACTTGTTCCTTCTGTCTTTTCTTTGGTCTTGCATCCGTCTGACTGGGAATTGGCCAACCAGGCATTAAAATAAACACAGAATGGTTAAAATATCAGCTCCGAAACAGATGTTGAAATCTTATTGCATTTCCCAAAGCTGGTGTTTACTGCCTTGGCAACCTAAGAACGCTGTTTTGCTTAAAGCACAATTTTAGTAATTCTTCTGCCTTGAATAATGTGAAGGAATTTTTAAAATTATTTCCAGACCTTGGTAGCTCGCTGCCTTATTAGAGGAAAGCACCGGCCTGTTGTCTCTAGGAAACGGGTACGAGTTTGGCTCCCTGCAGACGCGAGCAGGTTTGGGAGCCGGAGCGCAGGCAGGAAGCAACCACACACCGTTTTACCCCGTAACGCACAACTGGCTCTTCTCAGCTAAAAGACGTTGAACAAATTACTCCTCCTTAATCCAGACAAGGCAGATTAGAGCGCAGCGGCTTGAATTAGTGCAGCTGTAGCCACCTGCTTGTGAGTGACCGTGTCTCAAGGCTTGGCATTCCCCCCGCTCCCCTCTCCTCCAAGCGCAGCCGATGCAAAACGTTCTTCGCTGCGGTCCGGAGTGATTTTTGCAGGATGTCGCACTGGCAAGGCACGTACTCAGCTTAGCCCCAGAGCTTCTCTTCTCTACCCTTCTCTTCTGTGCTTGCTCACCAGTTTAACACAGCAGCTTTCTTAGGTGATTTCTCAACGTGCGGCAATTCTGGGCGTAAAGGAAAATTTTTTTAAGTCTGTAATAGGTATGCCTTAGTGCCTGTTGCAGGTTCACTGCTAAACACCCCAAAGGTTTCTTTTGGAGAGCTAGGTCCAAAACACACTTGTTCTGACCCGAAATACAAATACTGCTTTACTTGAGTGTCAATAGCGATTTTTTTTTTTTTTTGTGAAGGGAGAGTTAGAACAGGCTATAATTAATATCTTTCCTACACTTAGTTTTAGTGATGGAAAATAACTAGTAGGGTCAATCAATTGGCCTCGGATTACATGTGTTCAAGATACCGCCCAGATAAAAACCTCTCCTGAACTAAAACCGCTGCCTGCTATTTGATTTTCACAGTTGTCTTTGGGAGGCGAAAAGGGATCAGCTCTCCCAAATTTACATCTTAATCTGCGATTAGGGAACATTCTCAAATATCAAGGCGTTGGGGGAATTTTCTGCTCACAAGCCTTAACAAAACCAGAATTCCACCGGATTTTCCTACTGCCTCTATCTCCTATGCTGGCAGCAGAGCAGGACAACAACTGGCCCTTTTGCTCCTGCTAGAAACCAAAAAAAAAAAAAAAAAAAAAAAAAAAAAAAAAAAAACACCCCATGCTGCTGATTGTGCAGGGTGACACGTGAGCAGCTAAGCAGCCTTGAGAGGAAGAGGACGGAGAAAAAAGTATCTTTTCTAAAGCTTTACAGAAGGTCCCTCCAGTGCATACAATAGGGCTGGCGTCAATGTAGGCACACGCAGCTCCGGCGCTCCGGCGGTAATTGCGTGCCTTCAAGGTTAGACGGTTATGTAAACGAAGGGCAAGGAGGAAAACACTGCGGGGGGGGGTGGGGGGGGGAAGAAAACCCTGAAGAGCTTCATGGTCACGGTTTCAATAGCTGTTTCTTTTGCGAGAGGGCACAAAAGGCTTGTGGGTGCCGCGGGGCTGCTGGAGACACCAGCGCTGGAGGAGATGAAGGGAAGGGGATGGTGGACGCGCGCGCGGACGACGGGATGAGCCGTAGTGCCCGCCGCTGCCAGGAGATCCAGCGGGCTTCCTCGCTGCGGGGAGATGGGCTTTGCCAATGCCTTGAAAAGGGGGAAACAGGACTTCCCCAGGTGCACTCGGCACGGTGAGAAAAGTATCCGCCTGTTGACACACACGTGCACATATGCTTTTTATACAACACGCAGCAGGTTATTACTGCTGGAAGCCTTGCACCTCTCCATAGAAACCCAAACGTGGCTTTCTCTTGCAAAACTCGATCAAGCAGGAAAAGTCAAGCCAAGGTACAAGACGGTGCAGCTTGCTCCTACTCACGTGGCAGAGAGGAAAAAAGTCGCTCCTTGCTCCCGCTCGGCCGCTTCTTCGAGAAGTGCATAATTCATCTGAGCTAACCCCAGAACCATATGCCATAAAAAAACGTGAGCCTGTTGGGTAAGGTGAAATTCCCAGACCGTTCATATGTGCTAATGTGTTTTAAGAAGCGTTTGCCAAAGTTTGTCAAAGCACTAGATTGAACCGAGGATTGCAAAAGCTGCCCTGCTGCGCACGGGCTCCTAATTAACGGCGCTTGCCCGATCGCTTTTGGGGTGCCCAGCTTGGCTGAGTGCCAGCACCTGCCAGGCACGGGACCCGACTAGGGCACTGGAGCCGAGATGCAATCCCATCCCGTCTGCCCTGCCTGCTCCAAGGAGCCGCGTGCGGCGCGGAGAACTGGCATGGTGGTGATTTCACTGTGCATTCATCTTTCAGCGGAAATCTTGCACCCCAAGGCGACCCAGCGGTGCAACCGCCACGTCCTTTGTCTCCTGTGAAGTTGGAAAGGAAAAAAAGAAAAAAGCAAATAAAAAACCCCCCAAAAGTCCACTGCCTAAATTTACAATTTACAATAGCTCCTTACTTGTATTGTCCCTCTGCCTCACTTTATACAGTTTTTACCCAAGCTCGTTCTGTGTGCAATTGAGCTGCTGCTTTGCTCCTCCTAGCAGACAAGTGCCACATCAGGGAAGGTCTAAAAGACTCCAGCAATTGCCAGGTTGGGCCATGGACCCCCTTCTCCTTCTCCTTTTTATTTATTTATTTTTTTGGGGTTACTAAACCCATCCATCTGCCAAATGTCACTAGCAGATAAGAACTGCCCATTTCTAAATCCCCGTTTGTAAATAGATGTTGGCTGCCACAATTAATGTCTGCCAGGCAACACAATTTGAATTACAAAGCGCAGGCAATTTAAAAATCAGCCTCCCCTTGATTACAATGGATACGCAGCCTACGAATTCCGTAGCCCCAGGAATTAGTTAAATTTCCGAAAATGAATGAAAATCAATCCAAGATGTCTTTCAGGCAAGCGAGACCAGAAGTGGAGCATCTGAGATAAACTAAATGGTCTCTCCAGATAAACATTCTTTGGTGCAGTAAGACCGGGCCACCACGGGGCTCTAACGGCTGCTCCACCAGCAAGGCTGTTATCTGCTCTGCCACCGCCACCTACGCAGAATAAATCCCCTGAACTGATAAGCTGCTTGTCGCTTCCATCTAACTGTGTGCTTTCCGGGAAGACCTCGGCGTGCCGGCTGGGACCAAGCCTTGGGTGCAGGAGCAGGCGAAGCTCAAGGGAAGAGGCGGAGAAGGGCCCGCGGCGCAACGCGGGCGCGGAAGTGATCGCCACCGACTCAAGTTGGGTTCGCCAACTAGAAATGAGGACTTAAAAGGGACATCAAAGGTCTCTAACAAGCAAGCAGCTAAAGGGACGGGCCAGCAGCACAAGTGTAATTCAAAGCGTGGGTACGTAGGTGCTCTTGCATGCCAAATGAATAGCTCGGTTGCTTCCTAAAGATATTATGTGCTACAGGATAGGCACAGTGTCACGCACAGGAGGGCTGTTGAACACGGCTTCTGCGCAGAAGGAAAATCTCAGACCAAAACGGTGGCTCCGCTGAGCTTTTCCTCTTTCTCCTCCGTCTTTATGCTACCGCTTAGGGCTTTAAGTGGATTTCATTAGTTTCCTGCTAGTCCGTCCTTCGTAAAATCAGAAGGAATGATTAGAGGGCATCTAGCTTTACTAGAAAAACAAACATCTTTGGAAATAAATAGTACTACAAAGGAACAACGCACCCTGCTTTCAAGGAAGCAAACTTGTTGCTGCGAATCACAGCCTGGCAGTTAAGCCCTGCATAAATACCCCCGATATGTGGTAGTGATATCCCCATGATAAATTACATTTATCACACACCTTTGACCATCTCACCTGCACGCAGCTCCCCCAGCAAGGAAATGTTAACATTCCAAATCTTTCATCGGTTTCAAACAGCTGCCATTAAAAAAAAAAGAAGAAAAAAAATCCCAGCCCACAACAAAGAATTCCACATCTTCCCAGAGATAATGTTATCTTTCTCTTTTGAAATGTGATGTTTTCCCTAAATTACATCAGCACAAAATCCAGGGTTGGTGGCAGGATGTTCAATCAGGCTTAAGAGCGTATAAATAAAGAGCTATTAGGGCCAGAAATGGAAGCAATCATCACTGGGAACCACTGTAAAATTTGCAGAAGATGCATAATATAATAAATATAAGCAAGTATTAGCATCTCTAGAAATGGAAGAGTCCCAGGTTTTTATCTGGAACACGTAATATTCGTATTTCCTGCTAGAAGCTGTCAAGATATTAACCCTTGAAATAAGGTTATAAATAAAACGCAGACAAGCAAAAACAAGGCGGCTCAAATTTGAGACTCTTTGCTGTTATTTCCAGATTAGAAAATTAGGAATGAGCTCCGACTATATCAGATGACCAACATCTCATAACGCTGTTTATGAATCATGCCGCACGATGCTATCGAAGCTCTGATACACAGTAGACTGCAGAAACAGCTATCTAGGATATACAGCATGGTATAACACCCCAGTGGCAATTAAAGGTCTGCACTTAAAGATTATTTTCCCTAAAACCAGCAACTCCTACAACAATGTGACTGCTGTAAGATTACAAGGAGGCAAAATCCACAATAAAACCTAAACTCAAAACCCACCAGTTAAACTGTGAGAACCTTCTTTGAGAACCTAATGAGAACATTAGTTTTCTGACTACTTTCCTTCACACTCCTCTTTGTTACTGGGTGGAATAATCAGTCTTTTTTTTTTTAAACGAGGTGCAAATGTAGTTTCACACTTCTACCTAAAACGCGGTTAAGTCTCCAAGCTCATTACACATTAATAATGAGCTCAACAACTGTAGGCAGGCAGGTAAGAGAAGGGTTGCAGGTCTACACTTTTGTGCATGTTTGTATGTGCATGCACACTCATACTCAGAAAGGGTCTAATCTTGCACAGTGCTGAACTCTTTCTTCATAGTAGCAGAATGCTTAAAACACTGCAAATCTTTTAACTTCCCCCCCCCCTTTTTTTTTTTAATATTGCAATGCACTGAAATCCTAGGTTCAAGTCACCATTTTCAAGATTCCCCCCAAGGATACTTCAGTATAAAGACTAGTATCACCCCAGGAACATTTTTTTCACTACTAAATAAGCCACCTCTCTTCATTGATACAGATCGGGAGGTGACTGTAGAAAGCTTTAGCTATCCAGAACCGACAATATATCAGGTTAAGCACCAGCGCAGATCACCACGTTCAGGGAAA
Organism: Rhea pennata; assembly: GCF_028389875.1. Lineage (NCBI taxonomy): Eukaryota > Metazoa > Chordata > Aves > Rheiformes > Rheidae > Rhea > Rhea pennata. The sequence continues at coordinate 12,638,798 of NC_084681.1, forward strand.
ATCTTCCGTCTTCCACTACCTCCATCATTGCCTGGGATTATCCCCTCGACAGCAGAGCTGGCAGAAAAGTACATGTGCAAACTCAGCGGCAAATTATATAGGAACAGCTTATTACTTTACTTCACTGCTGGGGTTTACAGCAGCAGTTTAGGTGCTGTTTCATAAGCAGGGGAGAAACCACGGAAACTTGAACCGTGGCAGCTACGACCGCAATTCCTTTTGGTGAATCGGAGCTGCAGCTCCTCCAGGCTGGACTTGGCATTGAAGCAAGGGGAAGCAAGGGCACGTGAGAGTCGTCTTTCAGCACTGACTGGGCAATAAGATGCTGAAGCCAGCACAGAAATTCCTAAATGCTGTAAGAGCCAAGGTTTAAGCAACACCAGCCAGAGTCATAGAGTTATAACAAACATCCATTTATTCTGTGCTTTTAATCTATTCTCTTCTCCTTAGAATCAGAGAGCTTCCAATGAGGTCTGATGTACATTCCTTAACATGAGACACTACATATATGTACACACCATAGATGTCTAAATATAAAAAAAAGCTTCCAAAGATACAAATGTTTGCATAGGAGTAATGCACACAACTAATAAATAAATAAAATAATAATAATAAAAAAACCCAGAAACACCCCACCTTCATCCTAGCTCTGGATTAGATCTATATCAGAACATTTGTACACAGCCAGTTCAGTGTGGCTTTTATAGGAGGTGCATAGCCTAAATGAAGAATGGTGTGCTACGGATTTTGCACAGATTTGGATAACTTCTGTCTACAAGGCTTGTTGCTGGAAGCATTACTCCAGTCTTACACATACCACACGGTGGGATGAGTGTGTGCTAAAAAAAAAAAAAAAAAAAAAAAAAAAAAAAAAAAAAAAAAAAAAAAAAAAAAAAAAGAAAAAAAAATCTTAACAGACCTGTTAACTGAACTTCATGAGTTTCTCTGGAATATAACTCCGAAGAGTTACTTTGATTCTTAAGTTTCTAGCTGGCAGGAAAAACAAGCTCTAATTGTGTCAGCGTTTAGCTGTTGAAGAGATCAGAGTTTTATGAGGGATGTAAAAACAGTTCACAGTTACTAAAACAGAAATCTTTGTCTGCTTTTCAAGGAGAGAGGGAAAGGAACATTTACAGTCTACAGTTTAAAAGTGTGCAATTAAGAAATATACGCATAAATTCATCTTAGGATATTTTCTGGCATGTGGAAAGACAGCAGTAAACACATCTGGGCATTTTCCTGTTGAAAGCTCATGACTGAAAGTCATATCTAACTTGGTATGTTTCTAATCCTGAAACTGCTTACCATTTTCTTCCACGGGAACCCCACTTGCTACAATAGTGTTTTCTTTTTTAGATTTTTTTTTTTTTTTTAAGATGACTTAAGCACATATTCAGTAGGACCGTGTTCTTTCACCAGCTGATGTATTTATCCCTAAAATGCCCCCAAAGGCAGAATGATACAGTCGGGCTTGCTCCTTCAGTGCTTGCACAGTGCTGTAACAGTGAGCTTGGCGCTGCAAACAGTGGAATACACTGGGTTTTGAAGCGCTACTGGGTCATAAAGAATTAGGCTGGAGAGAAAACATTAGTTACTGCCTTTCAAGAAGATGTTTTCAGACACCCAAAGGCAACGCCCACAAGCGCTCTCCCCCAAGACGTAAATTCTGGATTTCTACTTACCGGCGTCAAGGCTACCCGTAGCCGCGGTCCACCCCATGACGGGGGGGATGGCGCCGACGACGGCTCCCACCCACGTGTTGGCGATGCTCATCCGCTTCAGCGGCGTGTAGCAGCACGTGTACAGGAAAATGTTGAAGGCGCCCAGGGCCCCGGTGAGCGGGTTCACTCCCAGCGTCAGCAGGGCGATTCCCGGGACTCCGCAGGCGGCAGCGAAGCACACGGCGAGCAGGGGGCTGCGGAAAGAGCCGGGGAGACGCGCGGTAGAGAGCTTCCATAGCCCCCTCTCCTCGCTCTTCCTCCCGCAAGCAAAGCTTGGAGTTTTTCCTACTTTCCTTTTAACCCAAAACTCCTCACTCAGCCCAAACGTTCGTATTTGACCCCCACCCTAACACAAAGCTTTTTTAAAAAGCTAAAGGCATTCTTGTCACAGATTTGGACTAAGTTCTTCCTATTCTCACACCGTTCTGTTAACCAAACTAATTTACACTCTTTGGGTAAATAAGCTTTACTGGAAGTTGGGGTTTCCAGCAGACTATTTTCTTTTATTTTGATTTTAATCTCAGTGAATTCCGAACACTGGAAAGAGCACTCAGGGCTTGCAGTGAATGAGAACAGTTGTGGCTTGCCAGATTTTTACCTGATTGCAATTTTCCAATGAATCCTTTGACTCAAATGCAGCAGTATTAGACATAAAATTAGGAGGCACTTAAGAGGCGAAGGGTACGTTCAATCATTACAAAATTACCTCTACAGGATTTTTTTTTTTTTAATTTACTGAGAAATGGCTGTTTTTTCTTTTTTTACACTCCTGTTTACCTTGCGCGCAGTGCTTAGAAGGGGTAGCACACTGAAGCAATTCTGGTGACAAAATCAAAAACTAAAACTTACTACCTTTTGAGCATAACTGCAATAAGCTGAAGATATTTCAGGTTTGCCTGCAAGCCGCAAACCAGAAGGGTGCAAATGACCGCTGCTGATTTCTACCGCACATGAGCTAAGCCCAGGGAAGCTTGGAAGTTCCTGCTAAACTATCTGTAAGAAAGCAGCTGAAGCCAATTTGTAAACTTTTGCTACTAAGCTCTACAATGAACATCCAAATACGATGAACAAGGATTTTTTTGTTTCGCTGGTAAAACCAGACTTCACAGTCACAGCCAGCATGCAACTCTAAGGAGTGTTTATTTGTGCTCCCTTGCATCCCGTAAACATGTTTGCTGCTGGCAGAGATATCTTTAAATTAACGTATTCAAGAGCAATTGATACAACTTGAGAAGAGCATTAAACGCAACTGAGAGAAACAACATAGTTTGGGAGACCTGTGGAGGGGGAGGAAAAAATGCCATTAACTGAATTGCTTTTAATAACCCCTACAGCTAAATAACACACTTTTAGTCAGCCATACAAGAGTGTAAAATTCACTTGCTTGCAACCAGTTTCTCTGCGTGAACCTCAACTTTACACATCTTGTCTTGTTTAAAACTATGCAGCCTTTGTATTCTACGATCGTGGCCAAATCTTTAACCCTAAAGTACCTGTTGCCAGCACGGCTCCAACCCTCATACGGAAAAGTCGCACCAGCTGGCGGGGATGGATTTTACAGCAGTTTTATCAGTAAAGAATCCTACAAACATAGCCGGGCAACCGTGTTGCCATCCATCGACAATGAGACATATAAAACAGGAGACTGCTTTCCCGAGCCGTTCGGGGAAAGGAAGCATACGGCATCGTGCCCTTCAGGTTTACAGTTCGCTGTGCTCTTTTATGGGAATGCAGCAAAACACAATCTGTGCAGTAAACTGTCTCCACACCGACTACAAATGCTGCGCTTTCAAGATGTTGCCCCTCGGTAGCGAAAGCCTGCCTGGGTCTGATTCCTGAATAAAATATAGTCACAGGGTGTAAAACCCCAGAGTTACACAATATACACCTTCTCAAGGTGGCAAAAGATTAGCTTGACCCTATGGGACCATGCTACCCACATCTGGTCCTGCAGGGCTCAAGGACATAAATGAGGACACGGTTTGACCTAATGCAATGAGCAGTTTTCTCACTAATCAAGAGTGAAGACTCTCCTATGTCTCTCCAATGCTATATGTCATGAGCTAGTCAGGGAAGAAGCAGCCACCAACCTTTCCTTCCTCCTCATCCAGAAAGGGAACAGAGAAGGCTGCAAGTACAAAGATCTCGAGGGTTAAACTTAGCATGTCTCTCCTACGTTCCCTCACTTGCAGCAGCAATAGCCCATACAATGTGCTATCGACACTGTGACACCTTGGGACCCCACTGAGGGATCAGAAAAAAATCTTTAAATAATGTGGCTTTATCAAAAGTGAAGGGGGAAGTTACATGACTGTGATCTCCAAAGATGTGTTCTGTTCCTGGTGGGTGAAACTGCATTTGTCTCTCTCAGTTTCTTCGTTTTTGCCTTTCTCAGAGGGAAGTGGCTGAAGAAGGTTTGATTATTGGCTGTAATAGCCCTAACAACCTCAGAGGAGGGCATCAAATCATTCATGATGGCTGTTCTTCAAAAGCAGTTGAACCATATTACCTATACATCTAGAAAGTTTTGCATGTTTTACTTCTTCCTAATTACCTAGCATTTCCTTATAAACCAAGGAAATGTAAAATCCTCCTAGAATAGTAATTGTCTGACTTGTAAGGGCCTACACTAGACACTCCAGCTGAGGTCAGAAACTCAAACTGTGATCTAACAGTTCAGATTTGTTATCTCTACCCCATAAAATGCTCCAGATTTATAAAGAAACTACAATCCAAAATTGGGAGCTTGCTTTCTTTGGGATTCATGTGGAGAATTCTACTCACTCTCACATTAATATGCCATCTTTATAAGGTCTAATAGAAGCACAAGCAACTCTCCATTGGGAAACTGAGAATATTTGAAGAGAAAGGAAAGAGATTTCAATCACTGGTGCTTCTTAAAATCCCAAGAGTCACTGAAGATAAGACTAACCTTGAGCTTAAATCACAGTAGTTTAAAAGGTATTCTGATTTCTACTAGTTTATGGTCTGCTAGGGACCATTATGCAAAGGTTTGCTAAGACTCACCACATCTCCATCCTTACAGTAGATCTGTCCAAACTCACGTATGCTGCGTGAGGTTCACTGATTTAACACGTGCCCTCTTGTCAGGGTGCTTGTATCTCAGGCAGCACAGAAAATCCAGGATCTCGTGCTGGATCAGGAGAAAAGGCTGTGATGCTGCAATGAAGCAGGATTTTCTCCATCACCATGTCATCCCAGTACCCCCTACTACCATGCCATGATACATGCATCATGCCATGATACAGTCCAATATGCATCAGGGATCATGAGCATCAGATAACCTGCTGCTTAAGAATTCACAAGTGGTGGTCAAAAATGGCTGCAGGGTCTCTGCTGATACCCTGCATCCTTAGACCATCCCATACAATAAGGCCTGGCTGATGACAGGAATTGGTACGTAAGCTCCAACTCACTTCAGCATTCTCTTACGCCAAGGGAATTGCTCCCATGGGAAAAAAGGCAATCTTCCATTGGAAAATTGGACAAGAAGATAGCTCAGAAAGCAGACTTATTGAGTAAGAAGCTGGGTTTTATGATGGATTCTTGGGAGGAGTTGGTTTCAGTTATTTAGCTGATTAAAATCAGACTCTGGAAAAAAATATTTTAAGTGCCAAATGAGTTCTCATCACATTTCAGCTCAAAAATACACAGTATGTCACCACACTTCCCAAAGGAAAATTAAAACGGGGCAGTTCTGCTTTACGTCCCTCTCCTTTATTGAAAACGTATACGCTGTCGGGCTGTCGTATGCCCAAAAATATCCCTAAAGGACACCCAAAAGGTACTGAAACCTTATAAGAACTTTACTTGAAAAAGGCAAAAAAAAAAAAAAAAAGAAAAGAAAAGAAAAAAGAAAAAAAGAAAGAACTTTTTCCTGATCCAAGGAAAATTTGTTGACGTTTTTCTGCCACAGAGTTCACCAAAGATGGACCCTTTCCACTCACACTCCACCAAAAGTGTCTGATAGGAGGAGGACGAGGGGGAATAGAGGTCAGTGTTTCCATTCAGTTAACGCAGAGCTGAAGCAGAGGGTTTCCACATGCTATTAATCAGGCTGGGGAGAGTTGCTCAAGGGTATTCCAGTGCCAGTGGGGCGAGAACGGGGTGCAAGCAGGAGGAATCCCACACCAGTGAAATTCAGGTTGCTTGCACAACTGCTGGTGTTGACATGGAGCCTCACCCATCGCATCACCGATGGCAGCTTCGGACTGCAGAAATCTGTTTTAATTCATTTGCAATAGCATACACCTTTGAATCTAGGTGCCCCTTACAGATGGGGTTGGTTATACGTACATAATGATCTTGCGCACACGTTCGTGAAGGATATTTATTTAATAGGCTCCAGAGTCATGTGTAATAGCACTTATTGACTCACAGTATTACTTAGAAAAACTGAAGGAGGGAAAACAAATGAAACCATTTGCCCATCTATAAAATTAATGTACTATCTTACCTATTTCACAGCAGCATTAGGAAGCTTAATGTCTTTAAAGATCAATAGTCTCACCAATATACATGCTCTCCTACACTATCTTTGGCAAAACATTTTGTGAAGATGGCTGCTAAAGTGAAGTCAGCATTATAATATAAAAACTAGTATTAAAAGGGGGGAGAAGAAAAAAAGAAAATTATAATCAGAAAAAAAATAATCAAGAAACTAGATGAACTCCCTCCTCAAAACTAATCAATATTTGCAAATATGGAAAATCCCACTATCACCCTCTAAAGCTTTGACCTAACTCTGTGACCATATTGACACTTATACATAAATGCAGACACCAAGCATACATGAATTGTGAGTAGGTGTATTCATGCAATCAGCAGTTGTATGCAATTCATGTTCAGATGTTATGCAAATATACAAGAAATACAATTTGTGACCTTGCCTTAATGGGAAACTGGGCATGCCAAACATATTTACATAAAAGCATAAGCTTGAATGTAAGTGACCATTTAAGACTGCCTGCATATTTTTCAGGGGAAACATAAGTGCTTTATATTATAAATTAGATTCAAAGCCTGTTACAATAGGTAATAAAACAAATTCTCTCTTCTCCCTGTCTGTCAGAGACCTCTTATAGAAACACTGCCCACTTCTAAAAGGCAAACTAAAGGGGGGGGAGGAAGCCCTTTTGTTTTGCTGCAACCATACAAAGAATACCCTAATGAATTTCACAAGAAAGGTGAGACTGATGGCTCAGATTAATCTCGATACTGTTGCTCTGGACAGGAATTTCATCCGCACCTTCTGTCAAAACAACCTGTCACAATATGAGGAGGAATAGTCTAAAACAGTCTAAAATGCAAACTGACAATGATGGAAGCTCCAAAGAAGTTATTTGGCAGAAAAAGAATACGGGTATGATTCTCGTCTCTGCAAGTTTGTTTTACCATCGGCATCTGAGACACAAGTCCAGTGCACAAATACTGTTCCAAAAATATAATTAAAATCAGATTTCAGGAGTAAGCATCACAAGCTGCTTATTATTTCTGGAATCTGTAGGTACTAAAAGTGCCCTCAGACTAGTCACCAGTAAAAGGTTGACAGAGAAAGTACTCTCCCTCCAACTTTTTCCAGGTCAACAACAAGTTATTAAAGTTTTTGAAGACATTTACAAACTTAGACCACAGCGTCAGTCTGAGGTTTTATGTTTTTCCAACAATAATGAGGGGTTACAGAAACAGATGCACGAGTTGCTTCCTTTCGACAGTTTTTATGGGCATGAAAGCCCTAGCACATCAGAAAATCCTTATTCTCTGCAGCTGCTGATTCACCCAAGATTTGTGCATCTCCTGGTATCGTTTTAACTCCTGCAGCCAGGCAACACTAAGTTGCCACCAACCAGCACTAGGGTGGGACCTGAACCTGTGATCATCATGTCTACCAGAATCCTGAGCAATAACTTGGTCACCTCCCTCAGCTGGAGGAGCATCACCAAGGGATTTCTTTTTTCAGCTTTTGGGTTTTTTTTGTTGTTGTTGTTCTTTTTTTATTTTTTACATTAAGATCAGCACCTAAAAACTACTGAACATTCCTTGGCAGCTTTTCAAGATCAACCAAGAAAATTAAGGAAGGCCAGCAACCCAAGAGGTCACCACAGACAGCCCCATCCCACAAGCACTGGGAGCAACAGAAACGCGGAGCTGAGGGTGTTAATTAGTTGCAATAACCCATGCCTGTGCAGAAGCCTTCCTGCTCCTCTGATTTAGGCAACTGGGAGGAAAGTCCATCTCCCTCACGCACACCTCTGGATTGCATTTGTGTAACTTCTAGCTCAGCTTCCCCAGATGGACAGATGCTTGGAACCGGCAGGAGAGGTGTCTTCTGGCACTAGTGCCGTGAAGTCAACTGACTGTAAAAAAAATGACCCACCTGGCTGTAAAAGACATATTTTGCCACAAATAGCAACAGCAGCTTCCCTGAAAGGATTTTTGATAGGAGGCTAAAAAAGAAAAAAACAAAACAAACAAAAAAAACCCTCACTCTCATAACTTCCAAATTCAAAACAAGGAGAAAAACATTCAAAACCAATCAGCAGTCACGGCGGAGAACTAAATTATGGCAGTCTACCAGCAGTGAAATTAAAATTTAACTTTCCACACAAATCCTTTCAGGCTGCATATTTATATCTTTAGTAATAAAAACCATATTCATGACCATTGTCAGCTGTAAAAGTCATACAGTAAAAACAACAACAGTGATGGAAACAAACTGAACATTGTCTGGATCAGTAGCTTTCTCATTGATGGTTCTTCTAAAATGATTCCCATGTTTTGCAGAAGATATCAGATTAAACTCTAGAAAAAGTTCTTCCATTAGGTGGTGGATGGTACCTGATAGAAAAAGCATCCAGGTTTAGATCTGAGATTTGAAATCCCAGTGGCTACATGAGGACACATCATGACGCCTAGTTAGCACAAGTTTCCAACAGCTTATCTTTTTCTACGAAAGACTTAAAGCATGACTGACAAAACATTTTTATCTTCAACCACAACTTTCAATTACAGATTTGATTAGTCTCCAAGGAGAGGAATCCCTTTCCAATTAAAAAGAAAAATAGCTATAACACTGGCAGAGTGGATTTATTGCTAGAAGCCTTTTTTTCTATCACGTAGATCTTAATATCGGTCACAAGCGCTACAAAACATGAGCAATCTGTGCTCTCACTTTTTATGCCATCTCCCACAGTTACATTGTGACTGAAGGTTATGAAAGACCCAAGAACCTGCTGACTGAGGCTTAATCTTGCAAAGTACCAGAATTTCATTAAGCTGAACAATATCTATCAATGAGCTAAAATGGTACTATTTTAAGAAAAAAAAATGTACAGAAAGATCTGACTAGATATTCTTTTATGCTCTCTCAGTCATGCAAGAAAGTTCATGACTCATGATGAGGGCTGGAGGAGGACTTATTTTAAAACTAAAATGTAAAACTAAATTACGCTTTGAATGGGGAACTCAGTTCTTCCCCATCAACTCAAAGCAGCAGGATACGTTACAACTGAAGACCGATGAGAGGCTCTCTATGAACACAAACAAACAGGGAACCTTGTCAAGTCTTTGTTTTTTTCTTTTTTAATTAATTATTTAACTTCGGCTCTACAGGTAAAGAAGCAGTTTTATCATTCTGTCTTTATTTCAACCTCTGCCCTCTGACTCTGAGTCGTGCACAGATCTTCACCTGGTGTCTCACCCCCAAAGATGCACTGCTGTGGGAGACCAGGCTGTTCCTGCACTACAAGAATTGGGATTTTATGTCAGATTCCCTTTACCTGGGTAGTACACTACTGCAATTCTTAACATAGCCAGAAGCCACATGTGAAGTTCTAAAAACCATTTGTGAAATAAAATCTGAACTGGGGAGGAACTATCTGCAAAAAAAGACGTATGAAACCTGTAGGGTGCTCCTAAAGAGTGGGGTTAATGGGTCACATTTAAGCACTTAAATAAGGGGTTTAGACTACCATTATAGTATTGTGTCTCCCGATAAAGGGTTTACAGCCCTGAATGTTTCAAATAAACCTCTTTAAAATGCAAAGCTCTTTGAAATGAATTGCCCCTTTTTGAGTCCCTAATACCTTTCTTCTGTCTGAAGAGTAAACCCAGGCCCATGGGCACCACACTGGAAGTGGTTTGAATGACATCTGGACCATCAACAGGGAAATAAGGCAGGATTCGGTAAAGCGGGACTTCGATACATGGCAAGGAAGGTAATAAAGCACTGCGATGGATAAACCTTTATAACTGGCCGGAAATTGTCACAGAGTTGTCACCATGCTCTGGCTTCGCTATCTACCATCCTGGTTCAAAAGTGTACTTACTGTAACTTAATATGGACTGCGATAAAATATCCCGCATCTGCGTCAACTCCCATGCGTGGAACCCAAATCTTCCCATCATGGCTGCATATAGCTATGACTGAAAAGTCTAATTGGCGCTGTATTTTAACCAAATTGGAGGCAATTAGTTTCCCAAGCTCCTAAAGAATCTGAGCTGCAGATGTTCGGCCTCCCTTGCCAGAGCGGGGAATGTTAAAGCAATCATAAACAAACAAGTCTAGTTTAAAAGAAACACTTCATCTTGAAAAGGACACATCTCTCTTTTTTATGCTTGCATACATCAAAATTGACTCAAATGATTTTGCTGAAAGTTTCCACCGAGATGCAATGTTCACGCTAAGACATGGCAAGAAGGATTTGAACCCGAGAGAGGAAAGAACAACTGGAGTTCGAGGGTAAAAAGGCTCCCCCAGCACGGGGCTGTCTCCTAACCCTATTCTGCCCTCATTTTTACCTGCACAGCTCCAAGTGAACAGTGTCAGGATCTGGTCCGTCATCGTGCACAGGTTCGAGAGCCTAGGACCGAAGCAACTATGCGTTTGGGACGATGTAGGTTAGAGAAACACCACCAAAACTTGGAGTTACTAACAGCACATTTGGTCATTAAAAAAAGGGGGGGGGGGAGAGAAAATTATGCTGCCCTTTGCTATTAAGCAGAAACTCCAATTGGGCCTCACCACTCCACTCAGAAGAAATTAAAAATGAAAAAGACCTATACTTTTAAAATGTTTATGTTCTTATTACATTTGTTATATACACCAGAATGCTAATCATAACAACTCCAAGCAACCCTGCAGAGAGTTAGCGCTCCTTGTTATATGTCTTTGTTAGGTAGGAGTGATAGGGGGAATAATAATATTCACAGCTTCCCTGCAGTCACGAAAATGTAAATATTTTTTTTAAAGTGCTTACAAGACAAACCTACAGTAAATTTGAAAAATGGGCCCCGCAATATTTAAACTAAATCCTCCTCTTTAACCTAACAAACGTAACCTTAAAACATGGCAGTTAAGTGATCCATTCATTTTATTTTAAAAACTCAAATTCTCTATTCATTTAAGAACCAGTGACCAGCTGACAAACAGAATGGGTAATGCGCTCTCTCTAGAAACGTTTTTCTGTGATTTAGTACGATTACAGAATAGGCTCTAAACATGTGCTCTGCTCAACCTTCAGCCAGTGCATAGAAAGCAGCAGATAAAGAAGTCTCAGGCTACCTCTCAGTCTCATCAAGATGGAGAAAACTGAAGTTCTATCAACCTTTTCTCCAATAAAAGATCATCCAGCCTTTCTAGATCATGAAGGCCAGGATCATAAACTCTAAATACTTTCCTGGAAACAATGTAAATGTGGAAAATAAGTCATTCACTACATCCAGAGAAAGCAGGACAAAAAGTAACAGTCTGCAGCAGAAGGAAAATCCAGGCAAGAGACATTATTCAGCGGAAGAGCAATCGAGCAGATGAGCCTCCCAAATTGCGATATAAGAAAATAGTTCCTGCCTACCTGCAGTTCCCTCTGCAGCCCTGTAAGCCCGCATCTTCAGGGATCGTTTTAAGACTCTACAGAATGCTCTTCTTTCACCTTAGAGGTGATTCTTCCAGAGGAAAGAAAGTACTGTGTAAATGTAGAAGTTACCGTAAGAGAGAGCTGCCCACAACACTGCTGCTGTAGATCATCCAGGGCAGCTTATTTTATAATATAGCAATAATATAGCAACAATACAGACAGTGAATGGTCAGCAAAAAGCCACAAAAACAACAACCCTCCCCCACCCTATTATTAAACTGCAAGGATAATTTTAGAGTTTTTTCAACATATCATAGATTTCTTCACATTAGCACATGTTGTATTTGAGCGCAAACTGCTGTATGAGATGACATGACTGCCGTACCTGTCACGATAAGCCAAGCACTGTCACCTTCAGCACCACCAGCTATGGCTTGTGTGTTTCACCACTGAATTTACCAACAAAACTGCTCTCAGCTGTGTTCAAACATGATAACGTTTAACCATAAGCTAGCTTAAAGGTACTTGAAAATTCTAATAAGAGCAAAATGAAAAGTCCTCAGGAGACAGTAGGAGATGTGGAGGGCTAAGCACAGGACGTACTCCTAAACTGAACCCAGGGCTTACCATCTTTCTACAGGCTTTGGTCTAGCTATTTTGGGTCCAAAAGTGTCCTTTAAAAACAGCCTGGAATATTTGGGAATGTAAAGATTCCCTTTTTACCCTCTGTCACAGAGAACAGAAAAGAAGGAATCTTTTATTCCCCAAAAAGCAAGGAAAGCCAATCTCAGCAGAGCATCCCAAGCAGATGAAAGCTCCACAGCCTAGCAGTAACTGCTGAAATGAAGAACTTTTTCTAAGGTACTACTCCATTAAAAAAAAAAGGGGGGGGGGGTGAGAGAGAACCTGTGTTTAGCTGCCCACGCTATCTTTTCTTCACTGGTACATAGCTTAGTTTTCCCATTTTCAACTTGTTCCTAAATTCACCTATGACTGATGGTACTGAGCATGCGAACACTGACAATGGCAACATGAACTACATGATGGTCCATCAGAAGACATGGATATCTTACCATCTGAGTGACTGAAACCAGGACTGACAAGAATAATCTGTCAGGAAAACAGAAAAAAAAAAAAAAAAAGCACAAAACACTCACCAGGAACAGTGGGGACATCTGACACAATCTACTGCCAAAGCACCAGGACTCCGTCCCAGGGCTGTACAGCAAGAACCAAAGCCTCAGAGGCTCCATTTCTGCTGTTTAGCAGGTTTGAATTTAGGGTTCCTCTCCTATAGCAAAACCAAATACTCAATGCTTTTAGGAAGCTAAAGTAAAATAAGATCTCATCTCTAAAAAAAAAGATTGGATCTACACTAGGGGAAGTTCCAAAATAATTTTTTAAATGATGAGGGCTGTCGTATATCAGGGTGCTGCATCAAGGCAAAGCTTCCGTTTTCTCATGCAAGAGAAGAGAGTAAAAATGGTTGCATTTTGGGGCTTCTATATTATCTGGGTTTTTCATCTTGGATGGTTCTATCTAAAGCTGTATTTTACAAATGCCCAGATGAAAAAGTTTTAAAAAAGAGAGAAAAAAAAAGAAAAAAATCCTCATATATACAAAGTGCAGGAACATGAATACAAGGTATTATTGTTACACAACGGCAGCAATGCATCATGGTGGTTCCCACTCCTTTACTGCTTGATTCATAACATAATATTCCATGTGATTCCACATCCTTATCAATGAAATTCTGAATAAAATGTGTCAGAGGTTCTCTGCATCTCTTAAACTCAGGAATGCAGCTTTCCTAGTCACTAAGACTGAACAGCGAGAGCCTGCATTTGTCAAGCTAATTAAAGTGCAAGAAAAACCTCTTTTATAGCTGGCTCGCCAAGCTGATAGCATGTAAGTTATAACTTGTAGAAGGTATGATAAACTCTGTCCTTCAGAGCAAGAAATGCACTTCTAGCACAACTTACGGTAAACAGAAATCAAGGTAGAGCGGCTTACACCCAGAGGCAGCTCCGTAATGGACTTGTTGAGTAGCGACGTTTCCTAGAACGTTTGGCACACGCTGAAGAATGATGCTGCTGCAGTTAAAGTAGATAAGGTTCAATACTAACACACGGAACAAAGTGTGCGGATTTGGACTGCATTAAGCCAGGATTTACAAACACGAACCTGAAATGTTTGACAGACACAGAAAGAAGAGCCAGCAGAAAAACCCTGCGTGTAAGTTCAGGGCAGGAACCTGGGCTCTAAACTTCATTTTAGCTCAGTTGTGCAGCATCACAGAGGGGAAACTCACTGAAACAACCACCTTTGGAGAAAACCACTCATCCCAAATCATTAAAAAAAAAAAAAAAAAAAGCGGCTAAGATGTCTAACCATGAGCAGATAAGACATCTCCATTAGGAGCCCGTATCGGCGCTCCACAGCGCTCGTCGCAAGCAGACGGAGCAGCCGAAGACGAGCAACTTCTTGGTCCTGAACGTTACATTAAGAGTTCATAAAACAATCTTTTTCACTGCCTTAAGGAACAAAACAGAGATATAGTTAGAGCTATATAATTTCCTGCTAATACACATTCTGAGCTGAGGATAATGTGCAGCATCACCATTTTTTGGCAAATCCCACAAAATGGCTCTTAATACCTTAGACCCATTTAATCAACATCTTATGCAGAGAGTGAATAGATAATTGAAATATAAGTACTGTCATCCATACCCCCTTTGGGAAAATGACACAGCAAGCATTATATCATTCCATTAGTCCACCCTTTGATGTAGGTTTTATTCTCATTAAACTGTGTTTTAGCCTCAAGGTTTCTCCCCTCACCTCTCCATGACGTGGCCAGGCCAGAAAAAGAAAAAAAAAAGAAAAAAGAAAAAGAAAACCTGCCGTTCAAAATGCCAAGGACTACATTTTTACAAATAATTGTACAAGTCACAAATATAAAGCTCCCTTTTTAATTTCTTGTATACCAAATACAGGCAATTACAGCTTCTGGAAAACAGGGGAGGAAAAAAAAGGAAGCCCGAAGGGTGGTGGTAGGGAGAGAATGCATTTTCTTGTTTTCAAATAATAAAGGTTGCATACAAGCAGGATAAAAGCTGCTTGAAAAGGCTGTTGCGGTGGCGTCTGCTTTGAATTGTGCCCTGTTTAAACAAGAGGAAAGCCTCCCACTGCAAAAAGAAACATTTTTATCATGCAAAAGATCTCAGGGCAGTCCCTTTAAAATGAGGTATTTTCTAAACTAAATATTGGAATGTTTCCCTGCAGGGAACGAGCATCTGATCTCTTAAAAATGATTATTTGGGAAGAACGGTAGATTTATGGAGTTTTTGTTTTATTTGCCTAAACCTAAATACAACGAAATCTATCTGAAATGACCACCCAAGGGACCAGACCAGTCAGCTAAGTAGACGCTGATCTTTAAATGGGAACCAAAGTCGTATTGAAGCCCTTGGGGAGATTTTAAACTTCTGGCTTAAAACACCAGATTGGCGAAATACTGACTGCAAGTTTCAGCATAAGCTCAGGACACGGATTTCCTCGCTTACATCAGGTAACTCCATTGACTTCTGTAGACATATTCTTGATTTACATTAGTGTTAGCCAGCAAAGAATTAAGCTAATTACACCAACTTATCAACAGCAGTTACAGGAGAAGATTTTTTTAATGCACTCACTTTTTCATTTTTAAACTTGCAGTAGCTGTGAGGCTGGTACCAGCAACCATGTCTGGAGAGCTCAAATAAATACGGAAAGCCCGACACATGGCAGTTTTCTACCAGTTTTTGAATCTGCAAGTTATATTTTTTGCAATTGCTCATAAATATAAGCCAATCAGTGAGACATATTATTAGTTTAGAGTCTCTTCTGGTTTGATGCTGCAGGAGTTTGGCTTATAATTTAACCTGACCGAAGTCAACCCTTCACTCACACATGCCTACAAGTAGGAAAAGCATGACACAGTTTTCATTAATCACAGTAATAACTTACAGTGGCCATTGGAACTAGGAACTTCACATTTCATGCACATGCACTCCACGTGTTTTGCTAACCGAGGAGATTAATAGGATTCCAGGGAAAAGATTTTACAAACAACTTTAAGATTTCTTTCTTTGCAAACCTCCAAGGCATTAGCAGTGTTGTGATGACTTCTATCAAGTTAAGAGACTCAAACTTCTTAAATGCACACGGAACAGCAAGCTTGAGAGCGCATATATTCAGCATAATGAGAATGCAGTTATATTCCACAGCACATTATGCATATATTGGAGGTTTTTAAGAATAAACAGACTGTATAAAGCCCTAATGATCTCATAGTTGCCCTTGCTTTGAGCAGAAGGTTGGACTGGCGATCTCCTGAGGTCCCCTCCAACCCTAATGATCTCCTGATGCCGCACATGCAATGCTTCCTGGCCCTGCACATGGATTTGGTGCTAAACCTGCGGCAGACTGAGGGTAAGCGTGCCCAAAGACCCGGGCAGTGAGATCTGACACAGGTACTAGTGGCAAGCTGCAAAATCCCATGGGACCACAACTGAAAGGTGTCTGCATGGTTGCAAACAAGTCAGTTATTTAGAGAATGCTGTTTGATGAGCAAGATGGGAACAACTCCCCCCACCACCACCACCTTTCTTTGATGGAAAGCTATTCCTTTACAACTATTAAGTTTTTATGAGTGCTTAGCACAGCAAATCCAGGAGGGCTGTAAGTTCATAAAAACAGCCGCTTTTTACCAAGAGCGTATTTAGTTCTGCGTAGAAGGGCAGTCGAGACCGTCGCTTTCGACAATATAATGGATCGGGACACTTGTCATCCGAGAGGCTAAACTAACTCAGCTGCTACTGCTAACACCAGAGATTTATTAAAATTAATCTGCGGGAAAATTAAATCCATTACTTTAGAAAGCAGGAGATAAATCATACGCAACAGGAAACTAGGAAAGGCTGCTACCATTTCGGTCAAATCGAACGTCATGCAAGCGCATCCAAATTTCACTTGTCAACGACAAAAAAACAACTCATAGTAGGCAAACCAGTATCAGCTGCTGCTAAAATGCAAAACACAATCAACGTTCCATGAGTTTAACACTGCAACCAAAGCACGAAGAGCATTTTAAGTTGTCTGTATTTCCAAACAAGACTGGAGGGGTCAGGGGAGGGGGGAGGACGTGCGGGCAGGCTGCGATGATGGATGGCGTTTAGCGGCATGCTGCGTTTGGTTCCCCTCTTGTTATTTTTGCAACAGGATGTCTCTGATTACTCTCTGAATAGAGAATAAGGACGGTTACGTCTCATTGCTCACAAGGAAATATTTTTTTCCTCGAGTCCTACAAATTAAATAGGACATTGTAAAGCAAGCAGTCAATGAGCTATCAGGTGCTATTTGTCACAATCTAGCAATAGTGTCAAGGCACCACTGGAAGCAGTTTTGGGGCTAGCAAAAAAGGGACACCTACTCTTTTCCTACACACAGCAGCTCTGTGGAGACCTTCTGCTTCATTGCACGTATGGTTTGTCTGGTGTCAGGGCCAGACCAAAGGGTTTTACACACGGGCATACTGAGCCTCCAGACAGCTATTTCAGCCAAGAAAGTTGATCCAGTACGGACAGGACTTCACAAAGAATGCAAGAAGATTGTTTTCCCAAATCCCATCCTTCCAGAGATCTTTGCAGCACTGGCTCATGAAACTCCAAGCAGAGGGCACAAATTGAAATGCGTGGGAACAATTTCACAACAACTGTGTTTTGTAATGCGCTAATTCTGTGCATGGACCACCTAAAGCAAAGGTGCAGGCTCATCTAGGCACTGACCGGCTCTGTAATGCCACAGGCTCCTCACCGAGGGGTACAACTTTGATTCCAGCCCAAGTTCAAAGCATCAAAAAATTGTCTTCAACATGCAACAACCTCTTTGAAAAGCTCGCTGGTTGTAGGGCAGCTGCTCAGCGTGCAGAAGGTCACAAGAAAGCCATCAACTTATCTGGCAGCCACCATCCAAAATCTTTCCAAGGAGGTGCAGGAAGCCAAGACTATGGTGTTTCATGCTGCAAAGAGAATCTCAAGCTCTGAACTGAATCGTACAAAACCTGGTATGACCCTGCTCCCTACACTGTAACACACTTAGCTTTCTGTAATGAGAGACTTATGCCAAAAAAAAATCCCAAACAAACAAAAACAACAACAACAAAAGGAAAAAAGAAAAATACAGGAAATATCAATATGTTTATGGAAAATGGAAATGAAGGTGAATCTTAAATGATGCCTGTTTTGCACTGCATATTACTGGTGTTACAACACAATTAAAAAAGCATCAGAGATTTCATTATATGAAGCAGCTCAAGAGGGGAAAATGTCAAACCTCAAATGTCAAACAAATTTGGGGCAAGAACTCTGCACACACCCCAAATTTTCTGGATACTTTCCCTGAGCCAAGATACCAGCCTCTTGCGTATCATTCCTCCTTCCCTGACTAGTTGGTTTTTGACTAGTTTTTAGCATAACCACTTAAGGGTTTTAATTAATCAGCAAGGAATGAAAGAGTTCAGAAAACACCAGGGAATATGTGGCAAAATATAACAAGGTTAGATCACTTGCACTGGATTATTCTCCTCTGGCACACCGCAGAAGAAATAACCCCAGTCAAGGTCTGCATGTTCAAAAGTCTATGGGGAATTAGGCCAGCATTATTCAAGGTAAGTGACACTTTAAAGAACTCTAAATTAGCTGTTGACAGTCAGGTGGATAGATTGATGAGCGATTACCCGAGGTCCCCAACATTACCATTCTGCGGTGAAAGCAAATACGAAAGGGGGAAGAAAAAGTAAGCAAACACATTAAATATGGTTTTGCCAATTTGCAATGTGTTCAGATGACAGCAAAGTTCATTTCAGTGCTGGAAACTTATTAAAAAGTTTGCTTTCTCTAAATCAAAAGTTGTCCAAAAGTTTCCGAGTTCTATTTCGGACTCCAGAAACAGAGCAAGCAATGCTACTAGATGACAATAATAATAATAAAGCATCTCCCCAACACCTTTCTTCCTCAAAGCCTGGAGTGGAGGAAATCAAGGTTCCTTTTTCCAGTGCTAAAGAACTAAACAGGAGAGCAGAAGGGCAGCTCCCCTGAACTGCACAGTTAAAACAGACTTACTGTATGCGCAACAGATGTCCTCACGACAGCGGTCCCTAAAATATGTTTTTAAGCAAAATTCACTGAACTCAGGAATCTGTAATTAGCACCACCTCAGAGAACAAATCGGAACAAGTTTATTGAAGTGCTCTATTTACAATGAGACCGAATTTACCCCCGGGGGTTCACTTTACTATTTTGTCTCAATTTTCTTGTAATTTCATCCATCACGTTTTTTTCAGTCCTCCAAAGGTGATGGATAAAACACAGAAATAAATAAGACCAACTGTTCACAGAAGCCTAAGGGAAAACATAATTTTGTTATAAATAATCCTTGGCATGAATCGTAGAAATGCAATACTAAAATTGTTTGTTGAATCATTTATGAATTGGGCCTTCAGTTTCAGTTTGCAAATAAGTTATAGTTTTTGTTGATGTTCTTTTTCATTTTGTTTTTTTAGCTGGAAACAAGCCTTTGAGAAACTGAACTGATATATAATCTGGAAATCAGAGCAAGTGAGAGGGAGTTTTGGGGGGCTTTTTTTTCCCCCCCCTTTTTTTTGGGGGGGGGAGTTGGGGGGGGTAGGGGGTGGTGGAAATCCTATGTTAATCCTGGACAATTTCTTGAATTTACATACAGGATGATGAGAAAGTAATCGATGACAAATTTTAAAATTATGTTCTTAAGTGCCACCATTTTCCGTTTTCATTCCAGCTTTATAATAAACGCATAGAAAAGGCAAAGACAACATGATGCCTTACAAAACAGCCAAAAGAGAAGAATGATTGTCTCTTAAGTGATTTTTAACAGGACCTCTGTAGGACCATTTATAAAACTGTAAAGGAGATGAGTTCTAAATATTTTTCTTGGGAAATTAAAATGGATACATGTGATCTAATGGATAAATAGGACTAGTAGAAAGATTTACTAAATCATCTCGAATTTGCTCTGAAGATGTGAAACGCTGAAGCTTTACTGTTACAAACTAATGCAGAAGTCGAGTGGAATATAACCACTCGCTACCATGCTGGGCACGTGGATTTGTTACCCATGCAGAAACGCGGGACACGAGCTGTACTTCTGCTTTCCCGAGGAATTCAGTATTTTAGAGGACAACTGATAAGGCACACTTCTCATATAACGGTCATAAACATCACGAAATACCAGAGCACAGACAGATGCATTTCTCTGAGAGCCTTTTTTTCTATAAATTGCTCTTTTCCCTCATCTGAAGCAGAAAGAAAAAGAGAGGGAAGCCTGGAAACACATGAAAGGAATATTAAGACTCATTCCTCATTAGCCAGAGGAGGTGTACAGAGCCTTACCTGATCTGTCCTCGCACCAGTGGTCTGTTTTTCGTCCTGTTCATATTGGAATCAAAGGGAACCTCAAAGAACTGCAAGGAAAAAAAAAAGGGCGGGGGGAGAAGAATCAAAATGAAAGGCTGCCAGAAACGGTGCCATGTGCTGTCTGCATTTGCAGGTGCTTTTCTTCTCTATTTCTGAAGGTTCGGAAACACAACTAAAATGGCAAACTCCTTTTACTGAGCTTTGAGAGTCTCTGTTAATATTTTTGGCATTCCCTCAGAAAGGAAATCACCTGGAGGACAAAACTAGTTTGTCTAAGTCCCCAAAAGTTAGTAGAGCTTGATTCCATATTCTGTTCTTGACATGTTTGACACAGCTTTTATACATATGCAGTGTGTGTGTAAATGTACATTTAGCTCTGCCCCCAGTTTTATATTAATATAAACAGACCTTGCAAATGTTGTGCTTCTGGTATTCAAAAGACTATATGCTACAAATGCTATAAATTTTTTCAAGACCATCTAACTTCTGAGAACCCATAACCCACCCAAAAAATCAATCAATTCTTGTAAAATGCTACTGAAACTGCTCTGAGCATCTAGCTCTAGCAGCAGGGAATGAACACACCATATGGTCTTATTTAATGTCACAACCCAATTTGACTTTAAACACTGCCTGTGGGAAAATTTAGGCAGCACTATCGTCATGCTATGAATTCCTTTAGGCTTTTGCATTATCATTTCTTTTGCAGAATGTTCCTGGAAAAGCTGAATGCAGTTTTCCATACAGAAAACAGTAAAAACAGTTAGCTTTACATGTGCAAAATAATAATAAAAATAAAAAGCATCTAGAAAAAGCATTATGTATTTATAGAACGGGTATTTTCTATTGAAGCTATATCTGAGGTTTTGGGGCAGGATCCAAATTATAGTGAATATGTAGGAAAAGCAGCATAACAAATCATAATTTCAAGTGATCAGACTGATAATACCTTGAGTATTGTTGAACGGCAGATAAGATTTATAAGGTGCCTATATGATAAAACTTACATGATTTCAGCAAGCTAATGTATCCTCTTACACAACAGAAGACAAATTTAAGAAACATCCTGATTTAGACAGTGCCACATTGCTGGCCTCACTACCTAATGGGGCTGCCATGCCCACTGCAAGGTAAAAATGATCGCTGAAATCCATGCAAAACCCCAATATCCATGGATTTTGCTTTTAATTTATACACTGCAAAATTCCAAGTATTTCATACATTTGTCTTTTCATCCGCACAAAAATTATTGCCATGAATAAATAATGGGACTGTAATAAATCTAAACACAAGCATTTCTGTACAAGCAGCACCAGAGGAATAAAATTCATTTGGGTTCAGAGCTACACAAATGCTACGAGACTACATGGCCTTCCTAAACAGGCAACAGCCACAGTGATGCAAGTCAGATCAAGCAGAGAAGAGCAGGGGAAAAGATGAACTGCTTGAAGACAGATTTGGGGAAAGGATCCAAAAGGTTCTTTGAGGAGATGAGCAGAGACACACTCTCCCAAACACAAAACATACAGAGATGAAGAGGCAGGGCATAGGGACATCAGGAGCAGAAGCAGTATATGGTAAACCAGAAAAGATTGCTGGGACAACCATAGCCTTTGCCCGTATAACCTTTTGGGGGTTAGAGAGAGAGAAAAGCACGAGCAGCAAGTAAAGCATCCCATTAACGCATCCAAGGGGCAGCTGGAGGCCACCTAAATACACCCGAGCTAACTCAACACCATCCCCTTTGCGCGTGGCTGGGCACGTAGGGAGGCGGTCGGGAGGGTACCAGCCTTCTGCCAAGGCCCGCGCCGTTGTTGGTGTGATGACAAACCCCCTCACCCGGTAACAGAGAGCCAGCTCTGGTGCGGCCACACACCTCTGCTTACACGCCTGACGCTGACGTTCATAACCTTTCTTTAACAACTCTAACCACAGTGTAGCTACTCCCCAAGCACAGCTCCTCCGCATCTAGCACCGACTAACATCCTGCTCCAACACCCACCCACCTCCTGCGTCACCTGGCTGTGGCCCTTGTTCCTACAGCCCGAGACACAGGCAGGGACAGGCTGGCTTTCAGCAGCAGGTGCCCTGAGCAGATGAGGGTGAACGACCCGGAGATGACGCTCTGCAAGGCATCAACAAGCTGATGAGCTTTAACTAAACAGTTGGCTACAGCAACGCCTGTACAAAGGTTTCCACCTTGCAGATCTAGGGAAGGAAAGGTCTTTCACAGCCATGCAGAGATCACAGACCCCAGCCCTGCTAACTCTTACTCTGAAGTAATTAGCGTTAAACAATTTGGGAACCTCTGCTGTTGCGCCGAAGTATTGCAGGCACAGACAGCACGGACGAGACACCCCCCGGATCATCCTGCCTGACGGAGCCCACACCACCTACTATTTGCGGTGACATTTTTAACCGCGGAAGCCCACCTTGAATTACTTACTCCCGACAGTTTTATCCATTCCCAGGAATCAGGCGGTAAGAAAACCCCATGTGTTTAAGGGAGGGAGTGCACGTGCGTGCATGTCCTAAGTTTTCTCCGTTTAAACAAAACTTGCTAACGCTATGCTCTAAAAGCCACAAATTCCGCAGCGGGAATCACCTTCACATTTTGCCGTGCTTAGGAAACTGTCCAAACTTGCTAAAGGAGTAAGAGCAAGGCAGGCGTCGAGGAAAAGCGTAGACAAGACGCAGGGGGCAGCGGCGAGGGGAAGCCTGCGACGAGCTCACCGTCGCTGCCCACCAAAGCCAGGACCCTCGAAGCCGCGCTCCTTCGCCGCCGGCCAGCAGTTGCCAAACCCCTGGGAAAGGGGATGTCTCATCCCCCTCTGGTGGCTGGCCGACACAGATTAGCAGGCAATTCCCGGTTTTCTTTTCCTGCAGCTGAGTATCGGGAGTCCCGAGTTTGTCTGCGACATGTCAGCAGACCGACACGGTCCAGCATGCAGGGATTTCCGCGCTTTGCCGGGTTGCTTCACAGGCTGCAGAGTTAAACACTCAAAAAACACAGAAGCACGAGAATTAAAAATGTCAATGCAGTTTCTAATTACCAGCTCACGCACGATTTGCTACGATTTCTTGCTCGGGACCACACTGGGCGCTTCGCAGCAATCAGATGTTCTCCTCTTGGTAAACCTGCTGCAAAAAACTGCAAAAATTTCCTACCTATTTCCAGTTCCTACCCACTCTGAAAGTCTTCTGGCCTTACTAACTGTAGTGGAGAAGCCAAGTCTTCAGGCTGCTCAGCCAGTGCCCAGGGACACCTCATGGGAGCCAGAAAGGACTTCAGAAAGAGAAAGAGCTCTTTGATACGTCTCACTCTCCGTGACTGCAGTTTTCGACAGTCCCAGGCAAGGAAAGCAAAGCACGGACCGCGCGTGGGGCAGGAACCGCACGGGCAGTTCCCGTTTGGTTTTGTATCGGTACAACGCTGTCTTTTCAGCGCCGGGTGTTTTGCAGAGGCTCTTTGCAGCGTCGCGGCGAGCACCTACGCTCCGGAGAGAGCGAGCGCTCCGCTCGGGTCCGCCGCCACTGACTGCTTCCGACAGCTCAGCGTTTGCTAGCGGTTCGTTTCACTGCTACGTTTCAGAGACAATTACGTTAAATGAAGAAAGAATTTCATTTGACATCAGAGCAATAGAGCAATCCAAGGGAAAACTCTACAGAGCTGAAATCCTTTTCTTCTCCTGAAAATATTTTGTCTATTCTTTTTTTAAAAAAAGACCCGATTTTGCTTTTTTTTATGTTTGTGAAAATCTGACTGCTGTGAGTTTGCTTCCAGTTTAAATTTGTGCATGTGAGGAGATTCTCAGTCTTAAATATTAAAGGTAGTCAGTGTGCAATGGATACTGTCAAAATGATGCATAGGTTTTCAACCCAATGCATCTCAAATATAAAACAACTGAAATGAAGAACAGTTGGACACAACACCTTTGAAAGAATTGAAACTTATGCAATTGAATTTTTGGCATTACCTGGCAATACTAATCAGTGCATGAAATATTTGCATGTATTTACCACAATGTTGTTAACCCCCGAATATAATACGTATTTTGAACAGGAAACTTCTCCGCTGAGTTAAGCCGTCAAACAACGTCAGCCTCTGTATTATACAGACAGGGCTGCTAACGAAATTAAGATTACTGTATGACTGAAATCTGAACTTCTTTGCTTTTTTTTTTTAATCCAAATGACAGTCTGAATAATCTATTACTGTCAACTGTTTGCAATTAAATTACATATCTGATTGAACTGCAGTTAAGAAAAACCCCTTTATTTCCAATGCCCCAGACTCTTTCACTGCGCTGGTCGCAATTACATGTCAGCAAGATGCCATTTATCAAAACTTCTCACATTTTGTTCCCAGATGTTCAGCAAAATTCTCTCCCCACTTGAAATTATCTTCCCCTGATATTCTAGAAAAAAAATGATAGAAATGTGCATCTCAAGTATCATTCCACAGGAATGAAAGAGTGAACTCAAACATATTATCTCGTGCCAGGCCAGCACAGTACCGCCTGTTTTAGCGAACAGTAAATTCAGTAAGATGAATCCTGGATAAATAAATATTTTAGTAGGTCCCAAGAGGCTTTTTCCTCAGGAAGTCTGAAGGCATCAGTTCAGCTTGACGAGGTGGAATATTATCTTCCCTAGACATTTGGGAAGCTAGCCATCAAAAGGACAGACAGAGGGTTAAATCCACGGCATCTGAAAGCCCCGAGTGTCAGAACTTGGCCAGGGCTTTCACAAGCCCCTACCCTAAAGTGTAATCTCTATGCGCTGACATTTAAAACATGACGTTGGGGAAAAAATAAATCAGGTCAGCCAGTACTTTGTGGTTTACGTCTCTGGCAGCCTGATCAGACTCTCTGTGTAACTCTCATCTAGTTAACATACAGTAGTTATACCTTGAACATCTAACCATTCTTAGATTAACTGTCACATTACTGCTACAATCATCTTTTCTTCCCCTCAACTTCTTCGGCTCCCTTTTCTTTTTTATTGTTTCTTTGTTTCATTTCTCCCAGCTTATCCCCTGGCAATGGCAGCTAAGCGTGAGCCCATCTAAGGGATCCCGGGGTCCCAGAGTCGTTAGCTGCTGGGGAGGCAGCTCAGCTCACCCCTCCGTGCTCCCCCAGGCCGCGGGAGCATCCTTTCCCCTGAAAGGTGTGAAATCTTTCTGCCGGAGAAACTAGCCAAACAACTGCAAGGCAAGGAAAAGCATCCAAAGCTGGGAGAAGGTGACAGAGAAAGTTTCTTCCACCTCTTTTTTTTTCAAAATTGCACCTATAAAATTGAGTATACTTCATAGTACGTGTTCTTGTCCAAGAGGGTGCAGACGTAAGGCAGCTTAGAGCAACAGGGCTTAGGCAATGTATTCCCAAATAAAATAACTGCAGAAACAACATAAAGGCATTCGGAACTAAACTCCTGACAGGTTTTCCCATCAAATTTTTTGTTATGCCAATTTGGGGGAGAAAAGGGGAGCTAGAAAACGGAAGAAGCGACGCATCCCTTAAAATAAAAGCGTTGTGTGCAGCAGACACAGAAGGCAGCTTGGCATTCAGGCTTCCTCCGACACACACGTACTTTACTGCAACACACACATATTAATAATTACATATAGACTAAGCCAAGATTCCCCAAACCTCATCTTGCAGATGCATGTAGCATTATGTTATGCTGGAAATTCAGAGACTCGCATTTATGGTCCACCTGCAGTGTGGGACACCCCCTCATTCTGGCTGTATCATCACAGAGGACTTGCTTTCCAGTTAAATACAGACACCACCTATCAAGGTTTCACACGAAGCAGCCTGACTATTTGCACTTAATGGGGCCAGCACGAACGGATGGCGAGCCTTGAACACGGGCTGCGTTTGCCTCCCGTGATCATTTCCGCGGGAACGATTTTAGCTCCTGAATCGCGACAGTGCACTACCTCTGCTCCTGCCGACGTGGAAACGCAAGCAGAGCACACGCGGAGCAGCAGCGCGTCACGCGGTTTATCGGAGAGATCACCCGCGCTTACGCTAATAAGTTTTCCTCGTATCCCACTTTGGATTTAGAAGGTAACAAAGACCAGCCTGGACCGCGTCCAGGGCCAGCTCTAATCTGCGACACATGGTGGAAACAGCAGCAGGCTGAAATAGGCAACTGGTTTTCCAAGTATTGACATAACGTTTTACTCTAACGCTAAACACGTATTTACAACAGAACCAATAATCCCCTAAGTCTAAAGGCAGAACATAACCCCTGCTATTAAAAGACAATTTAATTCGGGGTGACTTGGAGATCTTCTCATTGCAAAAATGACTTCCGCAGGCCAGCAGAGCTCAGAGCGCTCTGCGGCAGCAGCCTCCT
Organism: Rhea pennata; assembly: GCF_028389875.1. Taxonomy (NCBI): domain Eukaryota; kingdom Metazoa; phylum Chordata; class Aves; order Rheiformes; family Rheidae; genus Rhea; species Rhea pennata. Next base: position 12,665,252 of record NC_084681.1, read on the forward strand.
TGGAGGCAGTATCACCCCAGCCAACAACCCAAGCCACTTTTTTGGGCAAAAAAAGTTCAGCCTGATCCTCAGGAGTCAAAATTACGTGCTCTCGTGTCGCATCCCAGATCTGCAGGGTTTACAGCCTGCAAACCACTTACGGCTAAATTGCAATTAAAAAGCAGCAGATCAGGTTTCCGTGCAAGCAGGTGGGCTTAGAGTCATCCCACTTAACATTAGAGACTTAACCATGGTGCGTAAGCGAGGCGTGGTTCTGCCCTCGGCTCCCTGTGTATTTACCACTGAGAGATAACATCTGAACAGCCCCGAAGTGTCGAGGTGAGCAGAACTGCCCCATGGATGCCCTTCTTTCTCTCCAAAGTCTTAGGGCCCTGCACCAAACTCGGGAGGTGGAGACGAGCTGGAGCGCCAAGTGAGAGCCAAGCTACGGAGCTGGCTATTGGCAACAGTCAAAGCCTCTGAGCTAAAGTCTCTCACTACAGACCCAAGCAAACATTTTTAACACAACATAAATAATTCCCTCTATAACGACTCCCGACTTTGATGCTTCACTGAATGTCTGAAGCTAGGGTGAAACCAGGACACACAGGACACGCCTTGCATACGCTTGCTCTGCTTGAATAAGATGCTTTGGGGGTTTGGTCATTTCCCCTGTGCTATGGGAGCTCTGATCCTGCTGGGGTTGCTGGTCTTGGCCAAGAGCAAATAGTTAATCAGAAATTTTATTGAAATACTTAAGTGGAGACCGCAGAGGCAGGTTGGCAGAGCGGAGTTTGGATATGCGGCCAATAACCTGCACCCTCCGTCAGGAAGAGCATTCCTGTAGCTGGTCTATGGGGCTTCTCAATTGATCAAATTTGAGTACCAGCCCGTTCACAAAGTTTCTCAATTTTCTAATGTATTCAAAAGAAATTTGCCATAATGAAAACTGGAAACGCATCAGGCTACAAAGATACTTGTTCCTTCCTTGGCATGTTCTCTTCTTCTCTGTACGATCTACTAATTTCTACTCTTTGTGTTTTTGTAATTTATCTTGTATTGTGATAAAATAATACATAATCACATAAAAGTAAAAAAAGAAAAAGCATGTAATTTATGGTAAATAAGATCAAAGTCAAGATTATTATTATAGTTTTTCTTCTTGTTTCCTTTCAATCACTTTTATACGAAGACAACAAAGAATAATTAAAGTATACTACAAAGGTCTTTTTATTCAATTGTACACAGATGTGATTAAAAAAAAAAAAAAAAAGCAAAGGGAAGGATTTTCAAAAGCACTCATGGACTGATCTAACACTATTCTCACCAAAGTCAATGGCAGTTTGACTTCAATGAGAGCACGGACAGACCAATACTGAGTGATTCTGAAAATCCCACCCTAATTGTACAAACAAGAGAAGGCTTTAGAGATTGCTGGCTTGGAGATTGTATATTTGAGAATCATAAAGGGCACACAGCACCTGTTTGTCTTCAAGATATGAAAATAAAGCAAGGCAAATATTTTAAGGATTAGAAATGGCTTTTTTCTTTTTCTTTTTTCAAGGCAGTATCTGAAAACCCTCTGGCTCTGCAGTTCTCAGGCTAGCTATAGATCTGCTTTAATATTTTCCATTTCAAAGAAGATTCCAATTAAAAATGAGATTGATGCAAGCCTGAACAATGTTACTTACCAATAGAAAAGAGTAGCTAAACCCAAACTTGTCATGTCCCAGAAAACTGGAGAAAGACCTTGTAGGTAAAGCAGCTGCTGTGAGTTGAGTTCTCTTTTGTTTTTGTTTAAAAGCTCCCACTAAAACCACATTCTTCATATTATCCAGCGTTTAGAATCCCATTGCTATGCAGTGAAGAGAGGAAGAGGTTATTACTTAAAAAAGGTTGAGATCTGTCACTTCAGAAAGATATCTGAAGGATTGAGAATGGAAAAATTCAGTTTTCCATTAACCCTTCACCTGTCCTGTGAGATTAACAACGTGCAGCGCAGGCTCAGCTTTTACACATTCAAGAAAGGACGTTTTACTTTCTCCCTGACTGCTTATAACCACAGGACTTGCTAAGGATTCTCAGTGACATCCACCACCAAAAAATCTAAGACATACTTCCAAAAGGGCAAAATAAAGTACTCGGGTAGCCTGATCCAAAACATGTTTGCTAGACGGACTACCAAAACAAGTACAGGCATTAAACTCTTGCAGTGTGATGCATCACCGCTTTGGTCACACCATATCCTCTAGTGACAGCAGAAATGCCAGCACACGGAGTTTCAGAAGCGCATGACTACGTTAACACTTAAGAGTGTCGAAGTGACACATCACCACCACAAAGTCCTCCTTACCACTGCTCCGTCTTTGAGGCCTGCTGTGATGATGAAGGATCAACGCCAACGCAAGCGGGACAGATGCGTCCTGAAAGTCAAAGCCAGTAACTCCTGATGACAGGTCATCGAGGTGCCCGGGTAAAAATAACGAGCTTGGGTATCAGTCCACATTGCAATAAGCAGGGCATTAAGGAAGTTAGGGAAAGACAATTAAGGACTACATTTGGTCTTTAGCTGCATGAGTAACTTGAAAGAAATAATGGGGCATTTGTACAAAACGATGTACTTCTACATGCAAAATTTCTCTCATATTTCTCTTAAAAAGAATGTCCAGCACCAGCACTCCCAGAAATGAAAACTCTTCCATTTCACTGCTCTAAAAGCACAAGATGTCTGAGACCTGAAACGGGGGAAATCCTGTTAAGCTGATTCAGTAAGTATGAGACAGGCTCCCAGGGAAACACCAGAAAGCCCAGCTCTTCCCACAGCAAAATACACTGTGTTAAGAAGATGTTGTAACTAAAGTAACAACTGAAAACCACATCGTCCTTTTTAAACTGTTTAATCTTGAAAAGGGCTGACACCAGGAGCCACCTAAGCAGCATATTCCTGTGGCCTTAGAGAGCTCAGCTGCAGCTCCCTGTGAAATGTAAATCTGGTGGGACAGACAGACTCTTACCTGATGTAAACCACCTCGGAGAAGTCACAAGAGCTTTCACGGGAAGAAATTTCACTCTCTGGCCAGCTCCCAAAGACTTCTCATAATACGACATATTTACCACTGAGATCTTTACAATTAGTACACAACGAAGGTGTCCACAAGCAAATGCTCCATGCTTCAGGTCTTCTTCCAGGACCCACATGGCACTCTGGCTCGACCACCTACTCATTTGGGCTCCTTGAACCACAAGGAGCAACTTCCAGCACTGCAGAACCCATCGCACCAAACGGCTTGCCAATCTCTCACTTTGGACGTGGACTTCGCCACCGTTGCACTCTTCCTCTTCACCTTGAGATGCAAAGTGCTGCAACACATTTCATGGGGCAGGGGTGCACTCAGATTAGGTAAACACCTCGTCCCCTTCCCTGCTGCTGACGTAAGTAACTGCAGCCACAGAAAGACCTGATCTGGCCGAAAAAAAAATCTTTTGTATTTTCTCCTGGATCTTTTCTGCCTGAATCATTATCTGCTTCACTGCATCAGCTCATCCTGCACACAAGCACCGGAGAGGGAATGGTGAAGCTGTGATTTGGCTCCTTCCATGTAAGGGACAACGCAGCTGAGCTGGTGCGCCCAGCTGGTGGGGACTGAGCAGAAACAGCAACGCAACAGCATGTCTCTCCATTTTTGGGCATAAACTGCCCTCAACATGCAGACTCCTACAAAAAAGGTAGCAAAACCGCATTCATCTATATACATTGTGGTTTCCTGAAATAATGAGGGAAATCGTAGCTTATATATACACAATTCAAACTTCCAACATTTGGACCTGGATCACCCCATAATCAGCTGCCTACGTACGCAGGATTTTAATGATGGCAGATGCAGAGGTACATGTTTTCGACTACTCAAACTATTTTATTCCAATATATTTTAGGAAAAACTATTAGAGTTGAAAAGAAAATAATACCACCTTTATGACTACCCAAATATACTCTGAATCATTTTGCAAAGCCATTTTCTCAAAGAGATTGCTTTGCATTAAATCATATTTGTCAGGAGGCCAGCATGCCATAAGTGCAATGTGTAATTTAGAAAACAAACAAAACTTCAAATAACCATCTCTTTGCTGAAGATAGGAATTGCACAAGGTCAGTCTCTGGTTTAAGTTACTCTATGTCCTAAAATACATGAGGCCAGGTCCTCTGGACACCGTGCAGCTGCTTTGAGCAGTACTGCAGATAAAATCCGATACTGAAGATGGCTTAGACAAATTCCTGTGGTGGAATAAAGTTGTCACTTGGGAACTCTTGGGGAAGGATTTCTGCTGCTGAACACAAGTGCTGGAGTTAAGGAGGAAATCTGAAGTCCACCAGGAAACACAGCTCACCACATAGCAGTTCAGAGCAGGAGGAGGCAGGAGCTTCTCAAATGCCTGACTGAGACTCAAGATCCTTATTTCTACTAACCACAGCACCCTACGCAGAGCAGCAGGCTCTCCTCCTTTCGGCTACAGACAGGTTACTTAGTTGCCCGCACGTTACCTACTAACTCAAAACACCTTTTCATTTCAGGAATTTAAAATGGATCAGTTTTGCTTAAGTTGTTGAAATCTGTGAAAAAAATAATTTGTCCTTCCATATTTGGCAAAAGAAAAATCTGCAGTTCTTTTTAGCCTAAATACCTCAAGCTCACCAACAGTTAAAAAAAAAAAAAAAGAAAAAAAAGAAAGAAAGAAAAGAAGAAAAGAAAAGGAGAGAGAGCGAGAGATCCAGTTTGGGAATGCTGTAATACAACCAGTAAAAAGTACAAGTGTAAATAAGGGTGTAAAACAGAACAAACATTTATTAGCAAGCCTCAGACAAACAGCATGGTCCTAGGACAGATATACCGCATTTAGCAGCAGCTCCAACCTCATAACATTAACAAAATTGTTCTACAAGATCTATTCTTTTAAAATATTTGAGAGTGGATTATCATTAAGGGTTCTGAGTCACATTTTTACATATGGCCTATGGAGGGAATCTACTGAACCTATAGTAGATAGTTTATGAGTTTCCCCTTTACAATAAAAATTCGTTCATTTTTTTCCTGTCGTTCAGATTTCTGGAAAAAAGGAGTAAGAAATATGTGGGGGGGGGGTCCGTGATTCAAACTAAACAGTGGCAAGAGAACATTCTCCTGGTGCTTTAGTCCACCAAGCAACTCCCGATGCCAAGAAGAGCTTAATTTCTTATATTCTGAAAAGCTTTAAATGTTGAAAGATGATATCAAAGGCACCTTTACGAGTGCAATATTGGAGCTTCATTTTGTGACACTGGTTTTACTTTTCAAAATAGCTCGGCAATAAAGCAAATGAAGTCAAATAACTATTCTGTCTGCAGAGAACTTAACAGAAAGCTATCAATTTTATAATAATATATATGTATATTTCTTATGAATTTCACAGACCACAAGAGAAAGCTGCATCTCTGCTCTGGAATTTAATAAAATGGGTACAAAACCTCTAAAAGGTCTACAGCTAAAGCAATATGATGCAATTCTATGAACAGTGGTTTTCAACCAAAGGTCTGCAGTCTGCATGGAAAAGGTTTGTGAAAGGTGATCAAGAAAAGCAAGTTATATATGCTGTATAGGCTACATATGCGACACAAATGCGTTCTCTCCTCCTTTGGAAAATTATCGCAGCTCTGCTAATTCAAAGACATAGAAAAGTTCACAGAACTATATACAGTTTCTACTCAAGTCTGAGTGTTTCATCCAAACGAAATTAGCTTTTTTAAGGGCTCTCTCTTCACAGAGCCACGTTTTTATGCACAGTGTGTAGACTTGCCATAGACAGTAACGAGATATCTAAGATATATTTAATCAATTAGCAACTGCAGGCAAAGTCTAGTAGCCATGTTGTTCTTTTCTTAAACGTAATGCACAAACTGGGACCATTAAATGAGGTTCAGCATCATTATGCTCCTCTTAGTCAAAGGCTGGACGATGATCCTGCATACTCAGGAGTCAAGCTGTGAGGACATCTCAATCCAACGCAGAGGTCTCACCTTTCCCCCCCGCCTTCATTAAGGCTGAAAGTGAAGCACCAGTCTCGTAAAGCCTCGTTAGAAAGCACAAACATCCAAACCTGTTGTAGGGGTATCACATCATCCATCTTTCTAAAGCTGTCAAGAAATGTTTGTCATTCCAATACTGCTCGCATCTCCCAAATGCTAAGATAACATGCCCATCAATCTCAGCTGGAGTTAAAAGAGCAGTTGAAAAATAAATAGTTCTGAGTCATGTTGCTAAGAGGGATTCCACACACTATTAATTTTAGCTTGGAAACCAATTAAGACACCAAGTCAGCATTACTTCCCCCCACTTTTAAGGTATAATGACCTCCGCTTGTGTAAATTTATTTATTTTAATAACTGCGATCCTTTCAAATGCTTTAGAAGTTGAAACAACGGTAGTTTTGGTCCTGGCTTTTGGGAATAGGAAGAGTTTTTGCCAAAAGGAGGCCAAAGATATGAATGAGGTAACATGATTCTTTTTATTTTAGTGCATCATTCTTTTTTAAAAAACAAAAAAAAAAAGTGAGAGAGACACACAATAACAAAAAAAAATCTGGTCTAATAGGAATTGACAGGAAGAATAAACTGGTACTTTCCACTCAAAACCAATTAGCGCAGAACAACTTTCCTTCAAAAAGTTAACCTAAATGGAACAAAACTAAGTCAGATAACTTATATTTCCAGATTAAACTGTCCTGCATTTATTTGCTGATATTTTCAATTTTGCACTGCTGGGGCCCGGAGTAGTAAGTGAGCACCGATACGCAAACGGGGCCGGGACGCTCTTCTCCCCTTCCAGCCAGCCAGCTCTGCCTCCTGCTCGCAAGGAGCAGGAGGACCTATTAAAAAAAAAAAATCCCAAGAACTCACTGCTCACTGCCCCCTCAGAACGATGCAAGGCTACGGCCCAAATCTCAGAGTTCACGCAACAGATATCATCTGAAAATAGAAATGAACTTGCAAGATCTTTTTAATATTGACATGGAAATGCTGCTCTTGTTGGCTTTGCCTTCTGGGTGCCTCAAATGTCACATGTGTTTGCTAAGTGCTAGCCCAATATGAAGTTTTCTGAGCATCTATGGAAAAAAAAAATGGAGAAGAAAAAAAAAAAAAAAAAACCCTCTGGTCTCAATAGTCTAATTTCCCCTAGTGATACCTGAGTCTCTTGGGGAGATTATTTCAAACACTTTGCTGTCTGTAGAGGCACAGGGATCTGACAGCTTTGACTTAAATGCTGCTTCATGGAAATTTTTGCTGTTGTTTTCATTTTCCAAGAAACTAAAACCAGAAGTATTAAAAGTCTTTTTGTGATAATGGAACTTTGTTGCAGGATCTAATCTTGGATCAAAAGTTGAGCACCTTTGCCCAGGGAAGTAGGAATGCATGCGTGAGAAGAAGAAAGATAGCAAGTCCAGCATCAGGGTCCTGCTGGTTAGAACAGCTCTTCATCGTCGGCAAGTATGAATTCAAGCCAAGAAGTTAATCTGCTTCTCTCAGAGCCCATGTCAGAATACCATTTCATACCCTCACTCCACCTTAGCTAAGCACAGATATTAAATAAATAAATAAATAAGCAGCTATTGGGTACCCTCAGAAGGTCCTGATGTTCCACAGCATTCAAAGGCTGCTCCTGCCGAAACTGCAAGCTCTGGAGGACGTAGGAGCCTTCACTGCTGTATCCAGAGAGAGCAGTGGGGGCATCTGTGCAAAATGCAGGAGGCATCTGGCAATACCAGCTATAATTACAGCACACCGTTAAAGGTACTGATAAAGAGTGTAGTTGCTGATACGATCCGTAGTTCCTTCAGCAAATCAGTGATTTTGGCAAAAGCGCTTCCTCTTTCATTACGAACAATCCATACTACAACTCTGCACCAATGCTGCAAAACATCACAGCTTTTGGTGACGTTACCGTACCAGCAGAACCCAGATCCGACCAAGCCCCATCTCAGCTTGAAAGGATCAAAATTTGTTAAATGAGTATTGTGGCTTATTGGGTCTGAAGGTATGCCTGTGCAAAGGAAACCCTTCATTAAATTCACACCTTCCATTTATTCACAGACTAAATCCCTCAGCTGAAGGGCATTAAACCATTCTGCGGGCAGACCCTCAGTTACAGGAGCTGCCAAGAATGCAAGATCAAACTGGAACTAAAACAGACGCCAAAACGTTTCTATCACGAAAGAATTCTCTTGCAACATCTACTTTGGGACCAAATTTCCAACCCTTCACAGAGGAAGCGATGTGTGTATATATTTGAGAAACACTAACTTCTCAGTTCCCAAAATGAGTTTGCAACAAGAAGTTCTTATTCCAAAATAAAACAACCCATATAAGACATTGCTGAGGAACAGCAATTCTGTTTTAAAATTCACCTCCTACTAAAACACGAATGAACTTCCCTAGGTAGCCAGGTCCTTAAATGTAAACCTCTATTGAATTATGCCTCAGTTCTTGTGCAGACAAGACCCAAGATGCACTTACATGATAATCATTAAATATGAAGCAGTGAAATGAATTGCAGTGCTTAGCAATACTTCTTATGAAATAAGATTCACAGAGGAAGCATGAAATAAAACTAAAAAAGCAAGTGGTTACCAGGTCTGCATGTTGTACTGAACAAAAATGGATCGATTTGAAAACAGCCATTAAAACTTGTGAATAGATGGACAGAGGTACCTCACCAAAACTCCTACAGAAGCTAAATACTCAGCCCAGCTATTTTATGCATGCAGTAGGAGTATTAAAATCAGAATGAAATCTAATTAAAGTCATTTAAACACCAAACATTATAAAAATAATTTGCAGAATTGTGCTGTTTAATAAATAAAATTTTCTGGTTAGCTCTACAGTTTAGCACTTGTTCAAACAAAATAATGGGGTAAAAGGTTCAGGTAGAACACACAGTTTCACTATTTAGAAACAGAAAAAAAACAAGTTTACCAAGCAATCATCTGTTCACGGCTGCAGAAACGACAAGGGCAAAATATTGTGTTCCCAGGAAGAAAAGGAAAAAAAAAAAAAAAAAAAAAAAAAAACAGAACAGCACAACTGCAGTCAGTGCAGTCAGAAAAAACAATCTTTGAATGTGCCTAGTTTCCACCAAAATGCAGTAAGGCATGAAATTCCTTTAAGCAGTTTGGCTATTTCTATCCAAACACACACTCATACCGTATTTTCTATACTAAAACACAAGACAGGTTTGGAGGATTGCTCATATGGCTTATAAGCACTTCATTTACCCGCAAGCACACGCATTTACTGTGTAAATATTTATAGTTTGGCAGTTCATTCTCCGAATCTGCATGGGTTTTCTCTGTCGGGCTCAGCCAGTGATATTTCCTCTAAATTTCCGCATCTCCAGATGCTTTGCTCACACACGAGTGATGGGGAACAGTTGTGCCTATTAGCAGACAAGCTGCTGACAACTAAGCAGAGCTTCTAAAAGCTGGCAGAGAGATAATCTGGCACCAGGATCTGATAAATTAAAAGAGAAGAGGCATGGTGGCCTACCAGCACAGGAAAGACAGAAGAAAAATCTAATTCAAGCCCTGCCTTTTCCCTTCGGGTGTTTCTCATCTCAGTCTAGAGTGCTCTGGTCCAAACAAGGCAAAAAAATGGACTTATTTAACCACTCTGCTGTCCAGCACCAGTCATTTTTTAACGCAGATATCCACCTTAGGTAAAGGTATCTCTGGATCACCACCTCTTAAATGATGGAGCTCTGAGTCTCTTAAAGGAATCAACTACAAATACATTTTTATGATGTTTTTCTCGTTTGTTTAAAATACGATAAAGATGACTAGAAAAAAAAAAATCGGTTATTTTATTTTGCTGTGTTCTCCTGCCTTCCCTCCCTCTAAAAATAATCATCTTCAGTTTTACAGAAAATACTATACTGGGGGATGGAAAAGAAAAAAAAAATGAATCTGGGAGCGCCGGAGAGTTTCAAAGCAAGCTTTCACGCCTTCTCCAAAGCCCTCTGAACACTGACCGCTGGGATTCCCGTTACCCTTAAACGTCGCCATGAAAGAGTATCAGCAGAACAGGTCAAAACAAATATTCAACCAGCCAGACTGGTAACCTATTTCCATGCAAACAGCTCAGTTTTCCAACTCTTCTTGTCAGAGGTCTCTTGAGGAAGCGGATCAGCAAAAATGCCCCAGCGCTGAAGACTCGACTTCATCACCGGATAAAATAATCTACTACCCCTCAAGGCAAAGAACTAAAATACTCATCAAAAATATACATCCTCATTTACATTCCTACACTCCTCCTCAGACACTCAGTTTTGGCCACTGTCGACAGAGAGGATTTCTTCATTTTGGCCCAGAATGACTTTTCTAATGCACCTCCCTCTCCTCGCTGCTGCCCTCCCACTCACTCCTTAATTAAAGGAGGTACTAAGAGAAACCACGGCGTGAGGCAGCAGACTCTCAGCAACTAATTTAGTGCTTACTTCCAGTCTATGAACTTTTGTACAATAGATAAAAATGAAAATTATTTCAGTTTAACAATAAAGAAGAGAAAAGCACAGAGGAGACAGTCTTCCCTTTTGAAGCAATGCCAGGGAATAGAGATGGCTTAAAGAATGCAATAAATCTAAAAAAAAACCCTTTTCTACAAAGCAATACGTCAAACAGAAATGATGCTTAAGCAGAATTATCAGAGTTCAAAGACTTGCTCGAATTGCCACCATCAGCCCTGCGGTCTGGGCTGGAGCCCTGCCTTCCCCCCAGCCCCCGAGGCAAGCCGCCTCCGTGGCCAGGTCCATCCCAAGCCCTTCTCCATGAGCTACCCAAATAGGCATTTATCAGCTGAAAAAAGGGAACATACAAACACTGATTTTTAGGTAGGAGTTTCTCCCTTCATAAAAACTTTTGGTCCAGAAGCTCCTAGATTATCCCACCCTGGCCAGAAAAGTGCCAAGCAACCTTGACGTCTAGACCAAGGGAAAAGACTGGCAGGTCTGCTGCCGTGCCGACCACGCTCGACGCCTGCTAATCGTCCAGTGGATGCTTTCGTAATTAAATATCAAGCAACATGAGGCACTTCAATGTTTACATCACCCCCTGCCTATAAAACCAATATAAAAATTTTGCACTGAGAAAAGTAAAGTATTAAAAACCATCCTGTGGCTGCAAGGCCAACCCATCAAACCAGGATGAGAAATCTCAATTTTAGTGCCAACAGCATCTCTTGGGAACGCCTCTGTATCACCAAAAATTGGCAAAGCTGAATGCCAATTACATTATGCTTGTAACTAATGTAGACAAAGTGGAACGAGTAATAAAATCAACAAAAAAACAACTTTCACTTTGATTAGTGATCACAAACTAATAGGCTTCAATTACAGTTTAAAATTAGGTGGTGCTATCAGTCTCTCAGTTATGTAAGTAATAACCATTAGGCCTGCAAAGAGAAACAGCGGGGCTACCTATAAAAAAGGCTTTCTACCTGATATTTGCTAGAGTTTGAGGTTTCTAGAATTTAGTAACTGCGTTTGCTTGGGGAAAAAATGGAAAAAAAAAATTTTTTTTTTTGAATAGTGTGTATCCTGTAACAGGAGCCACAGCCTCACAAGAAAGGGCCCCAAGGGCGGATACTCCAATTGCTCAGATTTTTATAGAGTTAACAGACTTGCTGTGGTTGGATCCATCAGCTCTGTGGAGCAAAGAAAGGCTTCAGATGGTTCAATAAGCTCTAAGTAATGCAAATAGATTGTGTCTGAAATTCAGACATATTTTGCTTTGCAAAGCGCAAGATTTTTTTTTATTATTATTGTTGTCAGAAAAGTAAACAGAGAAATAAACAGTCTATTAAACATCATTCATACTTTCTTGGCAGTTTCATCAAAATACAGGGATGCAAGCCAGGCTTTGGCAGGGATTTTTCATTTTAAACAATCTCGAAGGAGCCACTGAACGGTCTCAGCGAGCAGAGCTGGCGGGGCCGAGCCCTCGCCGCTGCTCCGGCGTCCGTGCCGCACGAAAGGACTCACCGCTTCCTGAACTGCTAAAGCTTTTACGACGCCTTTCCCCTAATTTGCAGTTTAACTTTACTCCTAGCTAATTCGTACCCATTTGTTCTGCCAGCATTTGTTCATTGGTTTTAAAGAGCTCCTTTTCCTCGCCGAGGCATGCCCCCTCGGGATATTTATAGAGCAATCGTATCCACGGCAGCTTTGGCTCCGCCACGCTGGGCCAGCCAAGCTCTTTTAGACACCTCTGCATCCCTCCAACATCCCAGCAAGGCCTTTTCGGCACCTGTTCCTGCTTGAATTCATTTTTCTTGCATACGGGAGAGGCCACAAATGCACATGGATTTCCAGCGGAGGATCTGCTAACGGCGTTAGTAGTCCCTTACCTTGGTGGCAATGCCTCGCTGGAGAGAGTCAGCATTGCGTTTGCCTTCTTCCCACCAGCGCACAGTCATGCCCTGATTAAGGAAACTTTTTTCTTTTTCCTTCCTTCAGTATTTTCTGCCTAAGAAGCTTTCAGGCTTGATCCAACAATAGATAATACTCTGAACTAGAAAGCAAAAAAACTTGGCTATTAATCCAGGGCAGGTATTTCAAGTCCACTGCTTGATCCAGAAGAGAACACTTCATGTTTCTGCGTTCCCTTTTCCATTCCCACCCTTGCCCCTCTGACCCATTTAAATCCATAAACTTACTTAGGACAAGAATCATCCCTTAGTCTAAGTTAACCCAGAGCCTCACAAGGATCCTGATCACTCCTGTAAAAATCTTCATGCCTCCCAGATTGGAAAATTTTAATATTAAACAGTCTCATCCTCCAATCCTATTACTGGTTTTCCATCATTTGGAAAGAGACCTATATAAATGCTTATGTGTACTTGTAAGTGTAAGATGCAGTTGTATACTATAATTACAATAATAAATATATATTTTTATATACATATTATATATATATTTAGACTAATAAAAAGCTGCTATTGGCATACTGAATCAAGGCAGAATCTAAATTTTTTAGATTTTTTCTAAAATCTTTTTTTCCTGAAAACTTGCAGGCTTGCCTTTCGTTTTCTGAAGGCTATCACAAACGTTCACTACTGAACCCGCTCAGTGGAGATTGCAACGGATGCAGAATTTATTGAAAATGAGAAGAAAGGTTAGATTTGAGGAGAAATAAGTTCAGCAGACAACTTGCAGGGCATGCTGGAAAAAGGGCATAAGGAAAGCACTGCTCCGGATAGCGTCGGTTAGAACTACGTTGTCCTCGTAGCATGCCACTCATGACAAAAATGAAGTTGTGAACAGAAGATGCATTTATTTTTTCTGAACTGCAATAATTGAAATGAATTCAACGGAATTTGCCAAATCCATTTCAGAACTATTTAAAAAAGCTGCTGAGTGGCAATAGCCAGCCAGGCAGCGTGGTGCTTTGCAAGTTTTCCTGTGGGCTCCGGCGCTAGTGCCCCAAGATGAGCCCTAGGTCAGGGAAAACCCGTCCTGCTCACAGCAAAGCCTAGAGCTACGGAGAAGGAGCTCCCGACAGCACATTAAATGCAAGCATGTGCTAAAATATTTTTCATCTTATTGTCAGAGTAAAAATATAGCCTGTGCGATACCCATGTACCATTAAACTGCTTCCAGTGCAACAGCAGATTCAATGGGATATGCTGGAAGAGTGGCCGAATTAATTCGGGTGAGACTAGAGAAAAGCCTCAGTAGCTCTTCACCAGCTCCTGCAGTCCCAACACCAGGTATTTCTTTTATTTTTAGTTTTCAGCCTGACTCCATCAGGTGCCTTTTTAGGGGCAAAGCAAAGCTTTCAGGACATTATTCGGAGCCTGAGAAGAGGCTGGGAAGAAACTGCAAGGTGGAAAGTTGACTGTGGCTAAGGAAGTGGCCGGTTCTGGTCCTTCCACCTGTCACGGTAGGAAAACGTAGATTATACGATCCTCTCATCCCCATGCCCCAGCGTACACCTCTGTGAAAGCCCCTTTGCAGTTTGGATTGTGCTTTGCACGGACAAAGAGCTCTGCCTCGAGATGCATTTGCATGCAAGATTTGCTAAAAAAAAAGCGATCCAGCTGCCCAGTGTTGGTCTCGACGGCTCATCTCTCCCGGGGGTCTGTAAGCAAAGTCGCCTTCATTTGCGGCTATTAATTTAAACGTCTGTCCAAAAGAAAAGCTTTGCAAGGAAAACAAAACCCATAGATTTTCTGTTGTGGAAACAGCTCCAGCAAAGTCGACAGACACATCTATGGCCCAGGCCAAGCAAAGCAACCAAGAGCTTTGCCAGCCTATTTACGGGTAAGAGTTATGAATTAATTACGCTGGAAAAGATAGTTTAGTGGTTTGCGCATCCGCTTCAAAATAACTAGACTTGCTGGGAACTGAACAGCTGAACCCCAGCAGGGTCAGCTTAAGCCTTATCATCCCACGGAGGTAGGTAAATTGAGTTCCCAGAGGATTTCCTGCCTATGGATCTTTGGGGGAACTATTTAAAAACCTAATTGCATCAGGGAATGTTAAAGGATCGTGCAACAATTTTCTCCTCAAAACATGCTCTGTTGTGCAATGTATAGCCCCTCTTCCCCTGTGCGTGAGACAGCAGTATTTGTACACAGGGACACACACAAATGCACAACTACTTCCACAAAATTAACTCATCTACCCAAATATGTACCTATGCTTCTTTACCAGTAAAATATATGAATATTCATGTTTTGGATAATATATATTTTACTTGCAAAACACAGCAGGCAGCTTCTCCTGTCTACTCTTTATACTAAGCAAAAATCAAAGGTTTCTTCTAAACTGGGGCTTTCTGACCGATATATGACTGTTACATTAGCTGCTACTCAGAATTTCATCCTTCTTTCCTCAAGGCACATTAAAAATAATTTCCTTAAAGCATCAGTAATATTCACCATGGAACTTTTCATAGTTGTCTTTTTCTTTCCTTTTTTTTTTTTTTATTCCTCATTTTATAGAAGATTACCTAAGAGGTTATTATTAACAATAATTAGCCTCACGTAGTACTCAGTATTTTCCAGACCCAGGCACAAACAGCAGCCAAGCATTTGCCAACAGAAAGCCACATGCTATTCCCATTGCGTGGGAAACAAATTACAGAATTTGCACAGTTGGTGTCCTTAGAACTGAACTGGGAAGCTTATACAAGCCGGAGCATGTAGATGGTGCACTGGGGATACTTTTCAGTAGACCACTAATTATTCAGAGACTTTCAGACTAATTCAAAAATACGGAAGATTCCTTTTCTGGACTCTTTTACAGGTAGATTTTACTACGAAGCAAGACAAGCTTAAAAAAAACCACTCAGGGGAAAAAAGACTAATAAAGAAAATTACATAAAGAAAAAAGATCACTTGTAAAACCGTCATAATGAAGAATGACTTCTGTACTCCAGGCTGAGAATTCAGCTGATGTAAATCTATCCTAATGCCATTTAATTGAGTTATATAGATGCAAACCGCAAAAGAATCCGCTCCCGAGCCTACCAGGCAAACGAGCTCTGCTCCGATTCTTCGCCGACTGCTGGTCTCTATAAATACACAATAAACACGCGAGTAGCCGCTCCGCGTGCAGGGATGAAGGAATTTCATCCTTTCGGATAAAGGAACACCACGTATTCTTAAAGAATTGGGGAATTTGTTATGCCGTGCTCAGAGCAGACGACACATCTTTGCGGCACGGGGTCGTTCTAACGTTCATCTATCATAACGCTGCCAGTAAGCGACAGCTTAAGCAATATTTTTTTGACGGAAGTAAAACCTCTGACATTTTGTCACTTTGAGTCGCTCCCCAGAAGCTGAATTTCAGCGTACAGCCCAGCCAGAGACCGAGCAGTTGAAGAATAAGGGAAAAAAAGAATAATAATAATTAAAGCGCGCACCAAAGGGATTTCCACGGCAGAAGAACGATAACGCTAGACAAAAATAAAAGGATATACCGTATGTCGAGTAATAAGACTGGCAAACCCATAGTAAGGTCCGAATAGCGCCGCTGGGCCCTAGAAAGGCGCGCTGGCGGCCGTCGCGATCGGGGGGACGCCGGGCACACGAGAAAGCCGAGCGCCCGCAGGCGAAGATCTCGGCCGCGCTCTTCCTCCCCGGGAACGGTGGCTTCTGCTCAGAAAAGCCTACACTGGCTTTAGCAAAGTCTCCGACCCCAGAGGAAGACCACGATGGAAGATCTTCATCCCTCCAGCTCCGGGCAGCATAGCACACGCGGGGCAGACGGGGCGACCTTGGCACCACCGCCAAAATTACCACAGCAGGCAGCCGTTTCCTACTTGGAGAAAAGATACACCCAATATTCAGACCGACTTTAAAAAGCCCACAAAGTTTTCACGGAAATCGGGCTTCACCTGAACCATCCAGTTCATTGAAAACCCTAGGAATTTAGTAAGGTGATATAAAATTTTCTGGTTTCCCAGCAGACGGGGAAGGCGAAGGGAAAAACTCAACTGAGCATTTCAAAGGGGGTAAAGTTTGCATTTACATTTCATTTTTACACACTGCGAGAGCCTCAAGCAAACCGTAGCAGGTTTTCCTCTGCCACTCAAGAATTAAAGCAAAGACAGATCTGAAATTAGGGCCCTGGCTTTCACATGCAAGGTTCCCGATATTTTGCTTCCAAAAATACGCTCAAGTTCTACTCAAACGTACTCGCAAAAGCTGCTTTTACGTATGCATATCTTGTAGTATAAATAGCTATACGCTACTATATGGTGAAGATAATAAAAAGCAACAGACTAAAGCCTCAGCATGGTTTTAAGAAGTCTAATTTGTACACCACAGTAGTTCGGACAAGGGTGTACAAACTGCTGAAGATTGATTTTCTTCAGTTTCCGTAAGCGTGAAAACTAGGATTTTTCTAAGCAAATTAAGCCCCAAAATGTAATTAAATCCATAAAAGCTATGAGGAAACTGAGTCTGTACCACATACTAACACTTAACAAATTTATAAACAGTGGAAAAAAAATTGCAGGAAAAAACATTAAATTACATTGACTAGTACAGGATAGAAAATGAATTTTTGCGGAAGTTATGCTTAAATTTACAATTTACCTTTCTGTGAAATCTCATTTCTTTGAAAAAAAACATACGTAATATTATGTTGATTTTCTTTTGATTAAAGAAGAAAAAATCCTACATTCTGAAATGGAATTCTAAAATAGTCACACATGCACTCAAGTGATCTCAGTTTCGGGGATAATATATTTTTGTATTCAATCTTTTAAATTACCTTTAAAGATATTTTAAAGGCCAGAGGTTTCTTTTGCACTTTTTTTTTTCCTAAAATGTTTCATCTAAGATATTAAAGACTGCATAATTTTATTGATCTCATGAGGTTTTCAAGAGATGACACTTCATTCCCAGAGGTAATCTCAAAGTTGAACATCAACATTTATATTACTTTGCCTCATATTTTTTCCCATCTTCCTTTTTTCTCTTTCTCATTTTGAAAGACTTTATCAAATGCAAAGACTGTATGATCTTAAACACTATGAATCTTCATAGGATTGCTACAATATTTGCTAATTGTGTCCAGAAGCTAAGTAACGTATGGGATTCCACTATATTCTACATTCCACGTATTTCTAGTGTATTAACTGCAGAAAGTACATAGAGGCAAATTTCACACCTGCAAAATCACCGTTATTTGGTTCAAATGCTGAAGATTAACTTAATGCAAAGTGCTGCACATATGTTATTAAAGATGATGATAAAATACAACTGTTAGTGTGCTCCTCAGATTCCTGTTTTTCAACTGCAGTGAAAAAATCCTTACAAGTTTGCAATATCAGAGGAGAAATTTCTCATAAATGAGATTTCTTAATGCATCTCCTGGCTTTTTTTTTTATTTATTTATTTTTATTTTTATTCTGGTAAGTTTTTAAGGATCCTGTGGTCAGCCTTCTCCTACATGCTATTTGCAAAAGAGCAAGTCACCGGAAACACAGATTTTAGGGTAAAGAAGGGGAAAAATCTCTAAACCAAGCCCCCTCCCGGCATTCCCCAAAACGAAAGGCACGTGAAGACGGAAAGAGAAGGCGGCCGGTTGGGAAACGGTAGTTGCAGAGTGCATGGCGAGAACAGGCAAACGGTTATCTGATGGCTTCAGGAAAAGGAAAGTGTAGGAGGAGGAAATAACGTTAGTTACCCTGCAAGTACCTTTAGCAAGCGGAGCAGGAGTGACCGGGAAAGGAAATACTGCAGCACCGCAGGCCCCACCAGGATTATAAATCTTTAGACTCTTGGGAGCAAGTTTTTTTTTTTTTTAAAAAAAAAAAAAAAAAAAAAAGAAAAAAAAAAACAGGAAAGGAAAAAAAAAGAGAAAAAGAAAAAGCAGCATTTCCATCACTAAATAAAGAACAGTGCTGAAATCCTACCGGCGACAGAACGTGCAATCAGGTGTTCGCCAGAGTCCGTACCGACGCTGATTTACAGCGACGGTTTTAGGGGGCAAAGAGATTTCTCTCTGTAAACACAGAGAGATGGATTTAATTTCGTAGCCTTTAAAATCAACATGTAGTTTGGGATAAATTTGCTAATCCTGCAATGAATTTTATCATTTGGGAGCTCTTGGCCAGCACTTTGTGGTTTCCTTAATATTTCTAGGAGTCAAGGGAAAAGGATGAATGAAGTTTTTCATTTACAGGACGTGGATTCATTTTAAAGCATGGTTTCAAACTGAAAAGCAATTAGTTTATCACAAAGTAAAACCTGAAACCCACCAAAATACATCTGAGAACAGCAGCAGCTTCAACTTTAAGAAACTTTTTTTTCGGAAGCTAGGCAACAGCTATAGACTGACAACGGAATGCTAGGGAATAAAAAAAATTGCTCTTACATAAAAGAATTCAAAGCTAAAGGAGTCAATTAAAAATCACTACAGCTAACTTTTGGGTTTGGATTTATGCAGACAACACTATTAAAAAAAAAAAGAAAAGAAAGAAAAAGAAAGAAAGAAAAAAACACACAAGTCTGCTCCACATAGTACCTTCCTGGTATAATTCCCTCCATACAATTGTCAGAGTAAAATAAAAATATATAGATACAATATGTTATTTATCACACCACAGAACATATGAAATGTTAAGTGCTGGATGTTAACAGGAACACTAGATTTTTCACTTATTTTTTTTTGAAAAACGTTGCAAGCTGCTGACAGAGAAGATACAGAACAAATTTATCCTCTGGTTAATTGAATTCCCAGAGCTTTCTAAACAAAATGGGTTTGGGTTTGGTTTAGTTTAAAAAAAAAAAAATCTCCAGCATTTTACATATAGCTTAAAAAAATAAATTGTTCATATATGCATATACTTTAATGCACAGAAAATAAACCATAATTTAGAGTGAATTATTTACAATTCTAATTAAATTATACTGCAATATAGAATTTCAAGATATTGATTTAACTCATCTAAAGCTACATGATGGACGATTCAACTGCAGGAAACAAAACCTCCAACCTTGATCTACAGAGGCTTTATACATTGTAAAGACCCAAGTCTTGCAATTAAATTTTGCTCCCAGGGTTTGGGTTTTTTTTTTTTTTAATCACTCTTTAGAAGAGACATTTGTTTTAATTTTTCCATAGTAGAATAATTTTGTGTATATTTTGATGCCTTTTCTTAGTGGAACTGTACTGTTTTTTTCAAGATACTAAAGGGAGAACAGGAAACAGAGAGAAAGGGAAGAGCAATACTGAAGCAACTCCGCGGGCTGTTTTGCCCTGAGACAGGTAAATTAGAATTTTAAAAAAGTTTTCCATCAGAAGTAACTAACTGAAATCATTTAGCACTAGGCATATTTAGAAGTTAGGTTAAGCTTTTTATTTTCTAGCTCCTTATAGAAGTTTTGGCTCTCAAATTTGGCAAAAATGAACTGTGGCATTTTGTGAACACCTGGAAAAAGTAAACAAATGGTAGGAAAACCTCACTCGGAAAAAACAGTCACCATGTTAAGAGGACGCAAAACCCACTAAGCTGCCCGAGCTGCATCTCGGAGACTCACTGCTTTTGTGGCTGTGCCTTGCGTGCACCAACGTGTTCAGCGCTCTGCTAACTTGCAGCCCTGGAATTAAGGCAGGCACTTACACAAGTGGGAGATTCCCATTAAAATTTTAACACGCACCTCTTTTTGCACACCGCATCCAGCATGACGGCTACCAAGCATTTAAAGCGCGGTCTTAAAACACGAGGTGGCGCATCAAAAAAATAATAATAATTTTTCCATCTACAAAATTGCTGCGTTTCCATAAAATCTCCTGCTGCGTTGCCTTCGCGTTACACAAAGCTGGCGTGCAAAACGTTAATGCAGCCCTTCCAGGTATCAATCAGTGCTACTGCAGAGGGGCTCACCTCTCCCCTGCGCAGGCAACGCTTAAGGGCTACAAATTTTATTGATTTTTCTCCCCCCCGTCCCGTTACCTTGATTCCCTTCAGCCACCCCGCTGCCTAGAAAACACTTTTTGCAGCTTGCCCACCTCACTTAACCTTCGCCAGGCATACGGACTGGTGAGACAACGTAAGGCTGCACTTTGCAGAAATTCATGCAGAAATTCAAAAATTAATTTATTCCCATAAACGAGTGAAAATACAGGAGGAGCAGTGGGCACGGTGGCCGGCAGCGGTGGATCCCTCTGCAAAGGGCAGGACCTTCGCTGCCCTCTCCAATGCAATTGTAGCCATGTCTTGCAACATTTGGTTTGGAAGCCGAACAGCAAACCTAAAAGCTTATTATCCAAACAGAGGTAAAAAGCAGGCTTAAGTCACGCTAATACAGGGCTGAAAACACCATGGGCATTAGCAAACAAGAGCTTATACCCCATCCCTAATGCTTTCGAGCCCAAATGTGGTTAAGGGCAATTTTATTTTTATTTTATTTAATTTTTTAACTAATATCTCCAATCCTAACTGGGGACAA
The DNA here is from genome assembly GCF_028389875.1 of Rhea pennata. NCBI lineage: Eukaryota > Metazoa > Chordata > Aves > Rheiformes > Rheidae > Rhea > Rhea pennata. The sequence goes on from NC_084681.1 coordinate 12,686,217, forward strand.
TTCTTTCAAGAGTCTTGTGCTGGAGATAACTGAAAGCATCGTTTCACCTCTCCCTAGCTACGGCCAAAAGAAAGGAGCAGCTTGTTTTCACCCAAAAGCCTGAAGTCAAATCAGTCAAGAGCGACCGAAGAAGCTTTAAAAGTCACTGCTGCGTTTTGCCTAATCAGGGCTGCGTTTGTGAAAAGCAAGGTGGCAAAAGCATCAGCAGGCAAAGTTATTTCAACAACTAGATCAAGGTCAATGCTTGTGGCTACAATTATTGGTTTTTTTTTTTAAACCAAACCTATTACATGCGTTTCCAGTCCAAGAAAGTACGGAGATGTAAAAAGCATTAAAAGTTGTTTGAAAGAGATTAATGGAAGTTTAAGGAAAATGGAGAAAGGTGACAGCAGAGGGAAAGCTTTCCCTTCTTCTAATTCACATTTATTAAATATATATGCATATATTAGAAAGACATTATACATGGCAAAATGCACTTATAGAGCATCCGCTGAGAAGGGTGCATTTCTCCTCTTCTTCCAAGCTTAATTTTTCCTACAGAAATCTAGATCCTGACCAAGCCAAACATTTTTTCTGAAAGTTATCTCCAGCTTGCCTCCATAAATGCATTACTCTGAAAAGATCCCTGATGTTCTTAGGAGGACAACGATGCTGAATAAACACCAGCTTGGTTTTTATTTATATGAATGTTTTAAATAGCTTTTAAAACATTCTAGGAAAGGCGATTCTTATTTATAGCCGAGATTTTTGTGTGTCACATTTTTAAACAAAGGCGAGAGAGGGGAGAAGCTCTGCTCTCTGCATAAGATGTCAAGCAGACATCAGAAAGGTGTATGATTTCAGAAGCAGAGAGACCAAATTACGAGAACCGTGTCGTATTTGCTTGTGTCATTTAATTCTCCTCTCCTTACTCTTAAAACTGAAATTCCGTTTGGCATGGCAGACTTTGCTGGAGTAATGCACAACCCTGCCAAGAAATCTCCCTAAACCATTTGCAGCAGCGCTACAATCCCAAGAATAAGGAATTAGAAAAATTGACATTTGACAGGCAGCGGATAACAAGGTGCAAAACTGGCAAAGTTGGTGTAGGTAGAGCAAAAGCAAAGCAGCCTGGTGGAAGAAAAAACTCCTGACAGCTCTGACACACAGGACCTATTTTTCTCCTCGATGCACATGCAGTTTTCCAGCTCGTATAATAAGAGTTGTGCACATATGTTGGAGAAAAAAGATTGCTCCATACAAGCGTGCAGCCCAGCCTTTTATAAATATTACATCAAAGAAAGGATAAAGATGTAACTTTGGAGGCATCTAACTTGTTTGCAAAGGTGTTGCATCATTTTAAAGTAGAAAAAGACAAATGTTTACAACATCTCACAGCACATCTAATGCCCAAAATCCATCACTTGTCTACCCCAAAGATAACTGCTCAGACTCCGGCACCTAAAGCAACGGCTGCATCAGTCCAGCAGATCACGAGGATAAGATGATGGATTGCAAAAAGTGAGATTGCAGTGATTAAAAAAAATATATTGTTAAATAGTCAAATTACTCAAATGCCTCTGTTTTGTGTCATCAACATATTACTTTGGGAATGGAAACAATAAAAAAACTTGATAGTCCAGGCCAATAATACTAGCTTCAAAGGAGAGTAATTGAAACTCAGCAGCAGATTAGCTGCAATTAAAATCTATAATTATGTAAAACTTCACGGAAGATTGAGCATTAAAGCAAATAACTTCCGATATTAAGGACACGTTGTGACAAACCAGTGGGTTGCCATCATCATATCCATCTTTTTCTGTTTCATCTAAGCAGCAGTTTTACCGTTCTAATTCCAAAACATCTCGGGAACATGCTCCTCTGGATTTTAAGCACCGCTTTTGTCCTCTCCCAAGAGACAAAGTCCCTCTGCCGCTTTGCGGATTAGAGCAGAAGGTCGCTCCGACCACCAGCAACTTCACGTGTGAATTGCCTCCTTCTAGCCACAAAACCGTCACCGCGAGCATACCTTCCACCGCTTACGTTGTGAACTACCATTTTCTGTAGTGCTTTTCGGAGCATTAGGTCTGTCAGTTTTTAAAACGCACCTCGACGGGCCGCCCTAACACATGTCGCACGAAAACGGGTCCTAATCTCCTTTTACGGGCAACAGCGTCCTTTTTGGGGAGGCAAAAACATCTGCGGCGCTTACAAAACAAAATCGGGCTTCCTGCAGAGCCCTACGGTGCTCCGAAAGCGTAGCGGAAAGAGGAACCGGCTTTTCAGCTGCGCTGCTGCAGAGCTGTAAAACCCCTCTGAGACGCCACTCGCTTCTCGGAAAATTCCAGCTCGTGCTTTCTTAGACGCGCGTCCCTCTCGGATGAAGCGGGGCGAAGGCGACGGCTTTGCGGGCGGCCTAAAGCCCGCCAGGTTTCTCATCCGCGGCTTCCAAGTGGAACGCACGCTGAATGCTGAAGAGACCCCGGGGGCTGGCAGAGGTACCGAAGATTGACATCCAACTTCGAGCCAGCCATTTAAAAAACCAAAATCAGAAGCCGCTCTTCTCAAACCGATTCCTGCGTGCCTCCTTAATCAAGAGGAAAAACGAGATCTGCAGCTTTTTACCACAGAAAGACTGTTGGGATCCAAGTGTTTTCACAACAGCGGGATGCTCCATGTTAAAATCTTAATTCTTGATAAACTTTGAACACGAGACTGAGGAGAAGGGTCCATCTTCTACCCCACAGCTACACAGTCTGCTCTCAGAATACGTGCGTCTATGGAATATAGCTGGGCTCGATTAAATGCGACTGCTGTTTATTTTAAAGATGTCAAAACCAGAAGTTTTAATATAGCTTTGTAAGTTACAAGATGCACCTTTCACTTGAACTGAAAAGGTAATAATGTCATTCTCTTTAAAGAACATCTGTTTATACATTTTTTTTTAAGTTCATTCTTAGGAACATTTATCAGCTCAAATGTAATTTATTCATCCTTAATAAATAATGCTTCCCAGGGGAGGGAAAAAAAAAAAATCAGCAGGGGAAAAATAAAAATCTTATGATGAGCAACACATGGTAGATAATTGCCAGCTTGCCAAGAGAGTGTGTGCTGTTTTTTTTAAAAGTCTATTAAAATTTGAAACAATTTCATTCATAAAGTAATTATTAACAAGATTAAACAAAATACATTAACTTTATCATTCCTTACACACACACACCCTGCAAAGTTTTCCAGAAAACCAGTTTGATTTTCTCATTGGAAATTATACCAAAGTAGATAAAGAGGTACCTAAGAATCATTTTCACTACCAAAACCCCTCAGTATGTGCGTGTATGCACGCCCATCCATCGCAGCACTCACCTAATTTGTTTCAGGATTCATTTATTCTCTTTGTGCTTTCAAATTCCAAGAATTATTTTAAGAATCCTCCTCCTGCCAAACTGCTTTTAATGCCAATCATGCGTTAGCAAACCAAAGGGTTTCAGCCCACAGCCACCAAGCCAAGGCATGAACAAGCACAGGTAAAGAAAGGAAATAAATAAATAAAAATAGTAATAGCTTCTTAAGGCTGCAAGATACTCAGAAGGATTTGTTTCAAAAGCATCCTTAGCTATTCTGCATTTCAGTGGTGAACCACGCTCAAAAATATTTTACCGTTCTGAAAAATTTGAAATTAAAACAAAATCCTTTAATATCTCCAGTTTATAGAAGAGTTGGGTGGTCTTTATTTTGCCACAAAATGTGAAAAGTAAGGACCTGGTCCAAAACTACCCCCAAGGCAGGGTACCAAGTACCAAGCCAGAAGGATCAGTCTGGGTGCAGGCGGCGACGTGGATGGCTCCCAAAATCCCCACTTTGCAAACGCATCTTGCTCTGCCCCCAAAGCTGTATTTCCGAGCACACCAGCTGCAATATTTTCAGACGCAGTTATGCACTTTGTTCTGCATGCACCTACCTATTAGCACAGATTTTGCAGCTATCCTTTCTCCCAGCAGACTCGAAAGCACACACTGAGATTGCGCAAGGTTAGCCACGCAAAAAACGATAGTTTAACAAAACTAAAGTCTAAATAGTTGGCTCTTAGGAAAGCTACAGCTGGCTTTGTACAAGCCAAAGCTTACGAAAATGAGAAAATATTACCATATGTGAAGACGGGCAATTCCAAACACTAAAAGAACCAAACCAAACCAAAAACATGCCTCAAAAGAGTATCTTCCAGGAAGGTCTAAATATAACTGTGACAGTGTCACACATTAACACTGTTTAACTTGAATTAGTAGTTGACACCAGCAAGCAGCAAAGATAACTACCCACAAATGTGCATGTGTGCATGCACGCACGCACACACACACCCTGCATACAAGGTGTAGAAGATACCAGGTTAGCAAAAATAGCCAGAGAAGGACAGAAAAGCCCATCTGTTAAGAAGCGCAGGTCTGGAATAACCTTGAAAACATTGAAAATAAAGTCACCTAAACAAGTTACTGTCTACATGAAAAAAAGGCTTTTACAGTTATCTTCCTAATACCACCTAATTTAATATCGATGAGTTTCCCAAATACCTATTATCATCTACATTCTAAGTACTTCTGCTCAAGTATCAACTTTAATGCCTCCTTGCTGGAGCAATGAAGGTACGGCCCGTATTCTGGCATTTGGAGGGTTTCCATCAGCATGGGACACAGCTTCAGCCATAACAGTAAATTTGCACCAAAACAGTAATTGCCAATTTCAAAAAGCAGTATGTCAAAAAAAAAAAACTTTATTAAAATAAATATATTGGGAGGAAAAAAAAAAAAAAAAAAAAAAAAAGAGGGGGACATTACAGCAACTCCTGAAATGCTCAGCAGACCTCCAGAAGTGCTGAAGTCCATTATGCAGACAGCCCACCTCCACTCCGGGAAGCCCCCTCCGAGCACAGCGGGTAGGCTCACGGCGGGAAACGTTTGCCAGATCTCTACTGCAGGGAACACAAGAGCCAGCATATTCTAATGGTTCAGTTAGCCAAGATTTCCCAACGATCGCAGCAATCATTTCTCAGTCTGCCACATGCTACTGCCTAGATTTTGATCCTAAGCCGTTTTGACGGAGCCCTTTTAAAGCTAGCCACAGCAGCGAGAGCGGGAAAGCCAGTCCGATTTACATTCAGGAACTACAAAATCTGGGCTGTGGGCTTTTTTGTCTTTGCGGTTTGCTGCTATAATTTAAAAACCACACACAGCGCCAAAGACTTAGCCCGCTATTAGAAACGCAACCTTGGAAGGAATTAAGGACGCTCGTGGGAAGGCGAGGCGAGCTTTCATGTGGCTTCCCGCAGACTGCCTTGGCACTGCCAAAAAATAAGAGGCTCCACAGTAGTGGACCGGTAGTAAACCGACTTACAGCAGGACTTGCGTCGACTGTCAGACATCCAGTGACGTGGACAGAAAATACGTGCAGTGTGAAATCGTGTTCCAGTTTCACCCTGGAACGCAGCGTGAAGCTTTCAGCATGTGCACAAACGCACACGCGAACGTACAGACTTGGGTGCCTGCGTTCCCGGCAACGAAGGACGCGAGCTGCCCACGTGAGCCTTTCATTTACATCTTTGTTACTATTCCAGTTATTTATTACGTTAAAAAAAAATTCTGTTTATTTTACAGGACCCTGTGTTCTCTAAAATGAATGCATTGTTACTTGGATAATAAATACCATCCTTCGATGTGTGTAGCGTGTAAGTTTGTGACAAAAAGCAGAATTGTTCAGATATTTGTAACAAGAGAGAACTGGATTTTTCCTAGGCATAAAAATAAGTACGTACCAAAATGCTGTTTTCTAATTAAACGAAATTGTGCTCGGCTATTTCTGGCGATTACCACACAGTTCCTGCAAGTTTTCTACTTTTGTGGACAGACAATGGTTTAATTCATGTTTTAATTATGCTACAGAGAGATTATTATTTTGTAACAGATAAAATAGCATTAAGCCAGGTGAGAGTTGTTGCACGGCATTTAGTTACTCAGACTCCTTTGCTTTTCTTCTACTAACGCAAGAAAGACCTGCACAATCAGACAGAAAATGTGGCTACACGCTTCTCAACTGCAAACCAAAACTGGCTACCCACCAAGCACATCCATATCCAGAGATTAAAATAAATAAATAAAAATCAAATTAAGCTCACTGTCTCCTAGCACTTTTGATTACTCCAGTTATAAAATGAACAACATTCCCATGTTAGCAGTGATGCCAATGGGTGGATGGATTAAATACGCTTTCACTGTAAGATGTCTTCTTTGAAGATTCACTGCTTGCCTATTTGCCAGCAGTATATAGCAATATGCATGGTTTCAGCTCTTTAGGATAAACCTCCCCCTGTTAAAGATAGCAGAAAAACTACCATTGATTTCTGTCCAAAGAGGTTTTGGTAAAGAAAATGAGACAACAAGGAATTAATATGCTACCTTACACAAGAGTGCACACTACTGTACTAGGCAAAATTAATCCTTAAACATCCAGAAATTAATCACTCTGTTAGATTATACAATCAAATATGTAAGTATTTTTTTTTATTTACATCTTATTTTGCTAATCAAAATTATTTCTGTGTTCTCCCCCTGTATCACACCTAAGAGCTTTGAAAAGCTCAGCAGAAATACTGCAAAAAAAAAACATGCAATGTGGCCGATATCAGAATTTATCTTTTGGGGCAAATTAACATCGTTTCTAAAATATTGTATTTGCTGGCAGAAAACTGTAGGAGAATCAGAACTGGTAAAGGCAGAGAGGCAATTAGTTCAGAGGGCACCCTTAAAAAAAAGCACGAAGCATCCCCCAAGATTACTAGCAAAAACCGTGAACGTGAAGGGCGTGCTGCTCAACGCAATGCACGCTCCCCCCAAGCAACCAACCACAGATGTACGACTAAAAGGCCAATTAAAGGCACATTAACCTTTAACCAAAAATATAACAGTAGTTTAAATTAGTCAAGAAAGGCAGAACAGAATGTTATTTCAAACTCCTTTTCCTATGCAGACTTCTTTAAAGCGTTCTCCTTTCGTTTTTGTTTTATGAGGGCAACGCTACCCATAAAACGAACGTTTCTGAGGTTAACACATGGTTGACTTGGAGAAACAATATTTTCACAAGAATGTAAAAAAAAAAAAAAAAAAAAAAAAAAAGGAAAAGAAAAACAGGAAAAAAAGAAAGAAAAACACACCAAAACGCCAAACTATACTGTCTTGGCTATACATTACAGAAGCTAGGATTCACTTCCGATTGCATCGGATCTGTCAATATGGGTAGGCATACACTTATTTATCGTAGCTTGTCGCACGTTTCTAACCCGTGGCACTACAACATCACAATCCAGCAGGGAAAATCTCCAAGACCGAATTTAAAAGACAGCCAGCCATCCCATAAACGCTAAAATACAGGTTTTCCCCTCAAGCTTTGCTGCTGAACAGCCAACAATTTACTCCAGCGCATGCCTGGCACAGAAGTAAATTTTGGAAGAAGCTTTAAAAGGGAGGCGAAATTGCAAAACGCACCCAAGTTCAGATGCTTAAAATAATTCGCAAAGCAGTGAGGGATGCACAAAGCACTGGGAGCAGGGCAAAGAAAAAAGGAGCGGTGGCGCGGGCCGCCAGCAAATCTGGCGACGGTGCTCATCACGATTAGCGCTGCCGTCTAGCCAGCTGAAGCGCTGCCGTGCGTTTGAAACGCTGGAAGCGGAGGGGACGTCCGCCGCTACCCAGAACATTCGATTTGAAGGCTGCTCGGAGGGCAGAGAATAAAGACGAAGCCTTTTCACGAGCAGCATAAAGAAAATGCCAGTGCTCTCGCACATACCCCCTACCAGGACAGCTCTGAGCTGTTTTCTGTGGGATATTTTTGTTTTTTGTTTTTTTTCCCCAGCAGTAACAAACCCTGCTTTCCTGCAACGCGACTTGTATCAGAAATACTTAATGGCTGTGGGGGACGTTAGACTACCTAAGCACGAGCTAGTGTACTTCTCTAACTTCCAGGTTAGTTCTCTTAAAATACTTTGATAATAGCAGTCAGCATTTGACTTCTGCAATGGAACAACGGGGGCGGGGGTGGGGGGGAGGGAAGTTATTCAATGCATGACTTGAAAACTTTTACTTTGAGTAGTAGATTAAAAAAAAATACACAAAATATGCCTTGAAAATTATTCTGTTGGTATTTGGGGGATTTATTGGTATACTTGCCAACAGGACCATTTTAAACGTCTGTCAAAGGCCCTTTTTATGCACATGCATTTGCTTGCTGAAAAGACTCTGAAGACGAAGCTACATGTTAAACCCCACTTGCAAAACACAAAATCCTTCCTGTGTCTCCACAAACAATTCATCCTCTGAATTTTGAAGCTACGACCTGCAGCAAAGACTGCAGCTGACAATCTTGAAATTAAACCTCAAAGGGAAATCTCAGAGCTCAGAACTGTTTTTTAAAAAATGGAAGAAAACGCTTCCAAAAAAACTTCGTTTTTAATTACTGTAGCTAGGATCCTTACAAAACTCCTAGTCGGCTCGGGCCAGGGATATCTCACAAGGTATCTGAAGCCCTGAGCGCCGTGTTGACAAGCTCCACTGCGCATAGGTTGATTGCAGCTTTCGAAGGACCACCCAGAAAGACAACCCGATGGAAAAACTCTCCTCCAGCAGCATCAGCTAAGAGGGGATGCATAAGCTGAGCATGACGACTGAATATCGAAATACTTGCCAGCAATTTAACACAGAAAGCCATGTATTACATGCAAAAAAAATACTTACTGCTCTGCAGACCATCGTAGCAATGCTGTCTGAGTCTGTGATGCCTCCACTACTCTGGTCCATCTGGCAAATCTTTTCTTTTTTGTCCCAGTCTCAAATATTCTTTGATAAAATTATTATTCCAGAACAAGAAAAGGAACTTGCAAGTTATTGAGATGAAAACATTTTCACATGCTTGGATAGCAGTAAAGTTGCGTTCTAGCTGCTATAAATTTCCAAACATTTTTGCATCAGTACATTAAGGAAAAAAAGGCACGGCAAGCATTTCCATCTCTACGTGGTATTCTTTTTTCCTTGTTTTCATTGCATCTATTTTTAAAAAAAGAAATCACAGAAGACTTTGTGGCGAAAGCTGTCACCCAGGCGAGCACCCTATTCTCCTTCCCACCACCCGCTCGGGTTGAAGCGTCTTTAACGGCTCGCCGGTCCGGTAAACGTGCTGTTCCCTTTCCGCGCTCCTCGGCGCGGAGAGGCAAACGCGCAGCTCTCCGATCCGACCCCCGTCTACGCGCAGGAACGAAGCGGCCGAGCCGCCGCAGCGCGGCAAGTGCCCGATTGGGCAGCGCTGGGAAAGGGGTCACGGACCCAGATGGTTTGACTTAACATTTACAGATTAAAGGTATTTTGACTAGCTCCACAGTGAAATTGCGTGCACCTGTTACACCCATATTAGTAGCACCTACAGCTTATGGCAAACCCAAGGACACCGGCCCGGGGACGTAAAACTCGAGAAGATTACGTTTCAAACGTTTAGCTCTGGAACGGAGTCGATTTATTCATCGATTTCACAGTTTCCTTGAAATAAACCATTTACATTAAAATAATTCCACCTAATATGCCATAAAAATAACATTTAAATACTCTAATTTATACCTTTTTTAAAATATAAATTGTACAACTAATTTTATGAGCTGTGTGAAAAATAATTTATCGGCCTCCAGTTTGTATTATGTATTTTCTGCTTTTTTGGGGGGCCAGACTGTATGAGCCATGAGAGGAAAAAGTTGCTGCCCAGTTAATAGCTGTAATTTCAGTAATTAACCATAACAACCAAAGCCAGTATATCCAAAACGTTTAAACTTTTTGATGCATTAATTATTTTTGCTTTGACAGAATTCAGCTGCTCTCCATCATACATGCTTTTTCTCCTGAGAAAAAGGCTGATCCTTTGCTTCAGAGACTTGCCTGAAACCAGAGAGATTCAGCTTCAGTTTTGGTCCCTATCAAAATAACTCGGTGCTAGCATTTAATCTTGGTCCGTGTCAGCTCCCCCTCTGTAAAACGGGGAAATAAAGGAGTATTGTGAACATAAATGTGTTTAAAGACGTACTGGGGACACGTAAGTACAGAAGACAAGTAGTGACATCACGTTGCTAAAAATTTCTTTGCCATTAGGTCACTGCAGAATAGCAGACAAGATTCTGTTGGGAGACAGAGTATGTTTTATTGGAGCAAATGATATAGTTCAGGGGGGAAAGAAAGGGAGCGAAGGAAAAAAACTAAAAATGACAAGCTTTTGAGCATATCAGTGATCCTCCAGATCTGAAACAGATGCAACTGTTAAGCTGCGTTGGGCTAGGGGTGGCACTACTTTCTCTTTTGAGTCTAACAAGAAAAGTAAGGGATGACAAAACGAATAGAGTTTGGCTCCGGAGCCCGGCTAAAGTGTACATGCATTTTTTCCACCACATAATGAACACCCTCGAGCGGGCACCGACAACCAACAGTGACTTGGGACAAAGTCTGATTTCAGAAGCATAAACCTTCTTTCTATGCAGAGACACTGAGCAAATTTTCTGGGGGATTTAAAGGGGTTGAGTGTCTAAGCATCGCTCAGCTAAGTGTCTCAAAAATCCCGAGCATCTTTTTGCCCACATCTCAGCTCAGCTTCTGCTCAGCTTCATCGCAGAGGTTTAAGAACAATATTCTCACACGTGTGTGTGGAAACTTGAATGACCTGAGCCACAAAAGCACGGAGTGGTCACCTTAGGGTCTGGACGCACAGAGTCATCTGCACCTCCTACAGCGGACCTAGGCTCATGCCTATCAGCACAGACCACACGTGCTTCATCTCCGTAAATGAGACCTCTTGCGGATGTTTCTAAATAAAGAACGCAGGGCGTGCAAGCGCGCAAATCCTAGTAAAGCTGTTTCTACCCTTAAAACAGCCCGTTTCTAATTCAAAGCCCCACAAACTTGCACAATCTTCCTAAATTCCTTTGCAATAGATGAGAAAGGAAGAGGTCTCCAAATGGGATTCCCAGCCTGTTGAGCTGCAATCCACATAAGCAAATTAATAGGGAAGGCTAAAACGGATCTTCTGAAATCCTTTTCCTCTCAGGGTCTGAAGAGTCTCAGTGGCTTATAAAGCAGTACCTGCATCAGCCTGACAGGCACTGGCAGGAATCCTATCCTAGGTGACAAGTTTATAACATCCCTTTCAAAAGATGCCACTTCCCCCTCTCCCCCCCCAGCAGGCAGTGGAGGTTGCAGTAACTCCTCTTTGCTTTATAACAACAGCACCACACTTAGGGAGACCCAAGCTCTGATTCCACCTTCAAAAGACGGTTGATGTGCTTCACAGTAAGTAAGATCTCCTCTCCCAGGCAAGTCCCCTAACCTCTGGACAGCAGAACTACGCATCCTCCTCCTACCTTCCTGGCCTCATGAACAACTTTTTCTGTCAACATGTCTCAGTTTCCACAAGAGGAATGAGTGTTTTCACCCAAGAGGAGGACGTGGTCAGATAGAGACCTCATCTCAAGCTGTTCAGAGTGTTAAGAGTCAAGGCAGACTGCAAAGAATTGCAGAAGTACCTTAAAACACCAGGTGACTAGATATCAAATGGCAGATGAAAGTCAGTATGTATGGGTAAGTGTAAATGTTATGGTTTAACCTTGGAAAAAAGAAAAAAAGAACTCCGTGCTGACTATTTTCCGTCAGGAATGCTGTCACGGGGGTAGTAATAGATAGGTCTACGAATGAGTCAGCTTGCATTCAGAAATTATTTAGAAAGAAGGGAAAACAAAAGCTAGAGCACCATACCAGTGGTTGCGATTGCCGTGATTGCTTACTGTCCCCAGAGCTCTTGTCTAATTTTAACTACATTACGGACCTGACTGATCAAATTTGCTGTTCTCAGGTCTACTCACTTACTAATCGTGGATGTACACATGCATGTTGAGGGAGGGACTATGACCTATCCATACAGTGCCACCGCACAAATAAATCTCTGAAGTATTCATACCCTCAGAGTGCAGTTTGGGTCCCTTTTTCTCAAAGAGGGGAGAGCAAACCTTGCAAACACAAACTGGAAGTTTTTATGAAACAATCAGATTCAAAATAGATAAAAGGAAGGGTCTGTCTTACAACATTTAAATATACACCCTTGCCACAGCATACCGTGGATTTCAGATGTTTTCATGGTTTCGACAACTATTGGACAATTTCATGGAGGAAACATTGATAATATAAAGATACCATCTCTGCCTCAAGGAGTCCCTGAGATAAAACTTGCTGGAGGCTGGAAGAGCATGCTGGAGACTTACTCCTTCATGCTTGTGCTGATCTTAACCCAAGTTATTTTTTGCTATTGATTTACCCAAGTTATTTTTTTGCTATTGATTTTCACCCACCAAAGCAAAACACCTTTTTCCTCCTGCATACCAAAAAGCTGTGGTGAGGAGAGACAGGTTCAGGGAATGCTCAAGGGGACAATGAAATGGAAAAGGCAAAATTTAAAAATGCAAAACTCGTGAACAGTTGTGGGGGCACTGACCATGGTGTTCTCCACGAGCGCCCACCGGCTGCTGAAGGCATTCCTGGATCTCACAGGTCCTGCCCAGGGGTGCTCTGCCTGGAGACGGGACAGGACAGGGGAAGAGAAATAGGTCTCAGTTACCAGGACCTCCCATGTCAGGCATCCGCTTCCTAGCCCTGTGGATAAGCCAACTGGGCCTGGGCCAGGAAAAGATTAATGATGAGGCCCCATGACCTGGTGGGGCCTCAGACAGGCCAGGCATCGATGAATCCTGCTGCAGAGGGAACCCTGTTAGAAAGCCCTTTGGCTTGACCCAGGATGACCATTCTTATGTCAGGAGCCTAAGAAAATAAAGCTTGCTGTGATTTTAAGTTAAGTAGAAAAGGATGTTTTCAATTTCTTGTAAAAATGCTGTTTGCATACAGTTTTGAATAAGAACTCAAAAGTTGCATTTGAATTGGGCTTTCTCACATTTTTCTGCAGGAACTTTTAGCAAGTCAGTCTCACCACATCCCATCTCCCACCTGAGTAGATGATATATCCTCAGCTTCATGGATGTTCTGTGGGCACTTGAATTAATGCTAGTGACATCTCAAGTCATAAAAATAGACTTATGGACATATATCTGAGCTCTCTGCACCCTGCTATCATAATCCATTTTGAAGAATTCAGCAGTCTGGAATCTATATACACTGCATAAGATTGCATGCCTTCAAATATAAAAGTGTATTCATAAATAAGTCAGAACCCATCACAATTTTGCTACTTTCAGTATTCAAGATCACAATCAAAATCAAACAGATGATTTACTCTGAGGATTTCAAATGACATCTGCTGAAATAAAAATATAGTTTAGCAAAAGATTGTAAAAAGATGACTACGTTATTACCAATAACTTTTACATCTGTCATTAATTTTCACTTGGTTTTATCTGCTCTCCTAGTCTGCATCCAATTTCACATTGACTTGTGTTTTATTACAATCCCAATGCAGATCCCATCAACTGAAAAGACTAATAATTGCCTACAAAACGCCTATGAAATGCAGTAAATAGTAAGGATATTGTTTCGCTTTAATTAGCCAAAACTTAAAGAGTATTCAAGTGACTTGCAAAAAGCAACATCAATAGTCTTTAAACTTTGGTCTTTCCAGAATGTAAGAGAGGTTACAAATACGTACGTATTAACCAGAATTTTTCTCTAAACCCTGGAAAGGGTTAATTAAATTACACTTCTTGAACTGGTTAGTGAATGACATTGAAATGGCACAGAAACATTTTCTGGCATAGGGTCTCTGAGACAAACTTCCCCCAGTGACCATAATTTAAGGCTACTTTTTAAAGAGCCTTTTAAAGCTCAGTGTTACAGAGAATTGCTGAGGCTGTAACAGTATCTCTCTTGCCTTCCTCCCCTGAAAATACACCGAACTCAAAAGTATACATTTAACACCCAAGGGTCCTACCTGTCTTTAAGGAATTTTTATAAAGTAGATGGTTACCTCAGGCTATTTAAGTACTTTGTAGTAAGACATCAATGGCATGTATAGAGATATTCCTTTGATCATTACACCGTTGGAGAAAAAAAGAGGGAAAAAAAACCAAAAAAAACTCTAAATCTTTACCATATACATTTACACTTGGAACTCAACTACGTAAGAATCATCATACTACAAAACCACAAATAGCATTCAATTTATTCCCTGTGTTCCTGCTAATATGATATCCTTTGATATTCTGCGGAATGAAAAATGAATATATTTTACTACAAAGATGACTGGTGAACAAAGCCCTTTTTAATTTTGCTTTTTCCACTGAAGAACACAAAAAGGTGAAAGATTAAAGGGAGAAATCAACTGTTAGGCCAATTGTTAAACAAAGCCAGTGATAAATGGATGAAACTGAGATTCTTTTGTAATTTCTAGCAACACATTTCAAAACATTTTTCTCTGTTTTGTTTTGTAGTTCAGAATTCAAATTATGCTATAACGTAAAGGAGATTTTAAACCAGTTGCATGTACACTCCCTCTACAGCAGATACAGTACTGTCTGCCTTCAGCTGTATAATGAAAAGTCTCAAAAAAAGCTCCCCAAGTTACAGAAGTTTTATTTTAAGGACTGCTCTTGAAGAGCAAGAGGATGTGAACATCTGTGAAAAACAAGTGCAGAAAAGACGACAAAGATATGCAGATAAATCATTAGTTATATTAAGATATGAAACAGGCACCCAAAGAATGGCATAAAATGTAAATGAACTTCGGGATCTGGTCTCTTAATTTGACAGCTGTTTGACAACTGCAAAATGGAAAACTGACCTCAGACAACTGTGTATAAATGAGACTATTAAGCAGAAGAATTTCACATGGAACGATACAATATACACTGCAGTAACTCCTCGCATGGGAATAGATAAATGCGGGCTGGAATTTTTATTGTCTTTGAAGGTGGTGATGTTAAAAAGACTTGAATTTCACAAAGAGGAGCTCTATGCTAGGTTATCACAATTAATGGCGTTTCTGAAATACGACAACTGTCGCATATACAAGTGCCCTCGCACAAAACTAGGAGGCATTAAAAAAAAAATGCACCAGATAAAGCAACCCTATAGAGACAGAGAAGAGAACAAAACATCTTCTGCTTCAGGACTGCCAATCTGAGGCCAAAAGAAGCCTGCAGTGACTATGGATGGCTTATTTGAGGTTTTCTTTGAAAGTCTCAGGTTGTCACAAGTGCACACGGAAATATCTATCACCAAGCACCGCAGCAAATACAGACATTGATCCTTGGAGAGAGCAGCTAAAGGAAACATCCTGTGATTTTCACCCCCACGGAGGAGCCTTCTTGGAAGCACAGTGGCCAGACAACAGGATAGAAACTTCTACTGTGACTGCCCAAAGAACAGTTTAAATCTGATACTCTCACCCGTAATAGAGAATTAAATAGAAAACAGGGAGAAAGCCTCCTTTTAGATGCAGCCAACCATTTATTCTCATAGTTCTGCTCCAGATCCCACTGAAAGAGGGGCAGACCTTCCAAGAGCATCCCCAAGCACTACTTCTGCACATTGTCTAGCAGTGCAAAGAGCTATTTGTGATAAATTTGTTTAATTCTCAAACATTTAAACACTTTGCTGTTCCTTTTATTTCTCTCTTCGGGACAAATACTTAAAATCAGCCTTCCCTATCTTTGTTTGGTTAACCACAAAAAAATGGAAGTCACACAACCTGCAACAGATGCAGCAAAAAAAGCCCCTCACCTTGCAAAAAAAAAAAAAAAAAAAGGGGGGGGGGGGCCTTAACCTGCAGTGAAATCCAGGCTTAAAAAGAAAGATCACATCTCTCTAGGAACAAGAAGTATAGCAGCAGTGGAAGCAATGGCAGCTTTTGGGGGTCAAGTGAAATTTAAGGGTGAATTTTTGCATAAGAAAGCAATTTGTTGTGAAGCTCCTTTAATTCAGCAGCTTTGTTGTTTAAAATCCCATCCTCAGCTCTATACCTCAGTGTTGTTCAAGTTGTTAGCAGCAGAACTGAAACTGAAAAATAAACACGAGCACCATTGCCAAAGCTTTTATCATCCGAACCAACTGTAGCAAGGAAGCCCATAGTTTAATTACATATCGTGTGAAGAACACACTCTTGCTAGTTTTAAACTTGCCTTTTTCTAGGATCCCTCATTCTTGCATTATGAGAGCCAGAAAATAACCATTCAATACCACCGATATATCCCTATACAAAATCCTGGCATAAAATCAGCTCTTGAAGTCAAAGGCGACTAGTCCCTAGATCGCATCAGAGCTAAGGTACCATATTTGCATGACAACCTGAAGAAAGTTTGTGTTTGATAGATTATCCCTTCTCTATTTCTAATAAAATATTTTAGTTCTCCCTACAAAATCTTCCCTTCTCATAAGCATTTGCATCACCTCTTGGCCCCACTTCAGAAGAAACCTTAGAAACATCCAAATCAGGAGGGAGTAAAAGTCAATCATCATCTTAGAAAGGAGGCATGGATGATTTCCACCAGGAACGGTCCTCACTCTGAAGACTTTAATTGAGGATGAAGACTGTGAATCCAACACACAGGCCATAGCTTAAAACTTTCCTATTATGGCTGAAATTCTGCCAGAGGATATTCGGCATTTGTCCCTTCCAGAACTGCTCTGCTACTTATCCACAAGCTAACATGAACATTCCTCGGAGTGAGAAAAACTGAACTGTCACCGAGTGGAGACAGCCAGGATTAACCAGGCTGTCCACCACCCCACACGCTTCCGCTGTCAGGAAGTTGCTGAAAACTGTGATAGAAACACATAAAGAAAAGAGCTGTAACCAAACAGCAGTAAGTAAAACACGGCAAAGTCCTTAATTTTATCGCAACTTTGTTTTCTACTACCGGTTCAGTTGCCCTGCTGTCTAAGACCATTTCCCATAAACACTTTTATAAAGGATGCTCTACAAAGACAGTATCTTCATTTTATTGCCTTTTAGTAAACACGAGCTTTATTCTAAGGCTTAATGCATCTTGTAAAAGATTATTATTTTAAAAAGCATCTAATTCCAGAACATAAAAATCAGTCTGAAGCAGAATCTTTCAGCTTACTTTCAAATGCCATCACCTTTATGATACTCTCTGAAGTTAAAACAGATTGTCATGTCTCTGTTAGTAGCATCAACATAAATCTCAACTGTAATAAGAAACAAGTTTTCAGAGGATTACAGAAACAGATTTTCATCTGCTAGAGGTCTGTTTTACTTCAAAAATTTACATAATTTGTATACAGATAGAGTTAGCCTTTAGAGTGACCCGAGAATATCAAACCTCAAAGATTTACAAATGTTTCGTTTAAAGTCAAAGCTTTTAAGTTGGTACAACCTTTACATTTTCAGGCACATGCCCAATTTTATTTCTTGACCTAGTTTAATGGTACTTTCAACATGCATTGTGCGTTTTAATCTGAGTGAGGTATCTAATGATTTTGGTATTGAAAACTAACCTCTTACTTCAGTTTCCATACAGATGTCATAAAAGAAGCAGAAGAAATGGATTACTGCCCAGACCTGTGGTTTACACATTCATTAAACAGCTTATGCTTAGAATCCTCTTAAAAAGTCACTTAATGGTACATGGATATTTGATACTACAAATAATTTTCTTAAAAAAAAAAAAAAAAAAAAAAAAAAAAGAACTTACTACAACTTTCTGTTCATACCAGCATTATAATTCTACCAGGCATATTGCTTACTTTTTGGTGCAATATGGATGGTCATTTCCCAAGACATTATGGAGCAATATATATTCTACACTTTTACAAGGAGTATGTCTGAAGTCCATCTATCTGAAGCATGAGAAATCTTAAAAGAAAGAAATCTAACTTTCAGTAACTGTAAGTGGAAAAAATCTTTTAGGATAATTAGCAAACATCACAAGAGCAGGCAACACTGGTATTGTACACCCTGTATTTGCTCATCCCACCATAAATTAGGCAGCTCACGTACTGGAAAACTCTTGAATATAGTAGGCGTGCTTCCAAGACTCAAGCAACATACCTCGCTAGTGCCTAAAATCATCCCAATCAAATTTGTTAGTAGAAATACGGGGAAAAACTAAAAAGCTTTTTATAAGTAAGAATTTTGATCAGCAGAAATCAATTCTCAAAGACTTGCTTGTTTCTTCTAGGATGCAACGTGTCCTGTTTTCTAATAAATTCAAGGTTCACGCTTGTAAGTAGCCTAATCACCAAACAAGTTTTGACAAATCCTCATAATTCCTGCAGCACTTTCAAGGTTCTGTTAAGTCACATACAGAGAGAAGATGGATGATCCTTGAGTTTTGATGTACTTAATTCAGTTTGTTTCCATTCAAGATTACAACTCATATGACAATAACCACTTTCTGATTCCTGTAGAGTAATTTACTTGCTTTTCAAGCTTCCCTCTATGTTCCCCTGAAACTAAAGTACATGAGAAGTGGTTTCAGTTTGCTTTTTTTTTAAAAGGTAAATACTTGTACTTTCATACATCATAGCTTCCCAGACTGCAAACTCTGCAGGACACACATCAATGTCTTCATAATCTAGAACATCACCGGACTTCCAAGACACTATTGCAATACAGATTCAAAGAGAGAAAATTCCATGCTACTACCAAGAAGTTGGCAAATACATATGAAGGGAAGGAAAAGTGGAATGAATACAGGGATTTTCCCTAAACCATGTTTCCCCTGATCTACAGACTTGCCTTCAAAGAACTGTTACGGTGCCTTCAACAATGTACCGTTTTAATACCATAGCACTGATGCAGCATCAGATGACTGCTATTATATATGATGGAGAGCTTTCAAAAGCAGAACTAAATCCATCTATTAGTGCATCACTTATGTCAGAGACCACTTTATCACACTCTCAGTGACCTGCTATCCTGACAATGCTAGAAAAGCACTTCCAACAAACTAGTTATGGAGTTTGAAGAAAAAAAAAATCAAAAGAATTATGTCACTGTGATATCTGAGCCAAACTACCAGGACAGCTAGGTTTTCTACAAATATAAGGAAAAAGGATTAACGTGACCAAGGAAAGACAAGGAGAAATAACTGAGCACTCTACTATACTGCCATCAGACTTCCTAATATTAGTTATTGTGCTGGTTACATACAAAAACACTTACCTAACCATGCACTTCTTACGTCTGTGTTTACACAAGACCCTAATAAACTGAAATATAGTTAAACTGAGATTCCACACCTCCATCAAAAGTCTCTAATAAAATGGCATCTCTTCAACCTTGCAGTTGCAGCAGTCATAGCAGCTGTGCAAGAATGATCCTTTTTACTTTCAGTGGGGAACATCCATAGCAATTGCTTCTTCGCTCTTTCAGAATCTTGGATATAATTTAAAAGGAAAGGACTGTTATAATGCTTTAGGTTTGTGTTTCAATGAAATACTCCCCAAAGAGATGGTGCCGGTAGGCTGTTTCAGGGAACCAGGAAACAATTTTCCTTAACCCTTGAGAGTCATCCTTCACTGCATACTCCTTATTTTTCATACAACCCGGTATACACGGTACTGCATTGCCGTTTTTGAAACCATCAGAGTCTGACTAAAGGCAATAAAAAGGATAAATATAACACCATTTAAATTACAAGAAGATGATGACATTTCTCTAATTATCTAATAAGGCTAGAATTTAATACGTGCATTACTGAAGAAATTCTTACCAATTCGGAAAATGTCAAAACATATCTGAATACAGACAAAAAAAAAATATTAACTACTTATTTTCACTTTTCCTTTTCTAAGCTTAGAAAGGTAATACCCCTACAGATCAAAAGGCCAGATAAATCTTATTAAGCACTACATTTTCCCTTTTGTCTAGTGCTCTCCCCACATTCCATCATTTCAGGCCTTTGAAATTCCTTTGTTCCGCCTGTGATCAGGGTTTCCAGGGGAAATCTGGCATTGGATCTAAAGGGAACTCCACACCGCTGAAGTTTTCCTGACAATTAATCATTTGCTAAACTGTTTCTTTCCCCCCTTCCTTGCGTGCCCCCGGTATTTTCAGTGAACCTTTTAGTAAGGTGCTAATGAGACAAAACTTCCTGTAGTATCAAAACGCGTGCTTGTCCTGAGGATTCATTTACGCACAGTACCAACTTTCGAAGGTTTGTTCAGGATGCAATCTGCCCGCCAGTAAAGGCAAGCAGAGAGAAAGGGTGCATCCAAAGCTTCTACTAACAGCACTTTTAACTGGGTAACATAATAATGGGATGCACTTATCTTATGCATCTATAGAAATTTTTTTCTTTATTAAATGAAGAGGTATGACCATCGGGGAGAAAAAGGACGCAGCATTAAAAAATAAGTTTGAACAGAATCTCTGGGGAGTTTTTGTTATACATGAAGCATAACACAAGAAGGAAAAAGAATTATAACATTTTCATTTAAACGTCTCTATAATCTGAAGTTTTGTGGTAATAAGTGAATGCCATAAAGGGAAGCAAAGCAGGAAAAAAATGAAGGCGTTTTATTTATTTCCTATTTATTTTCACTGTCTTTGTTGAACTCTACGCTTTGCTGACTGGGGTCTCAGTGCCTCCTCTACCTAGGACCATGGGAAGCTGTCCAACTTCTTTCAAAGTCTCTTCCTGTATGATACTCACACAATATGCATATCAGAAGAGATAATTTCTTCCAACAATGGTATGCATTAATTTATAGCATTTTTCCAAGCTCCTTTATCAAGTTTCAGTTGTAGGTCAAATAATTTATGCTTCTGAAAGATAATCTCTACATTTAAAATTTATCGTTCCTTCAGAGGTTGGTTCTCATTAGTGCTCATCATTTTCATTGCTCATGAAATACGTCTTTGCGAGCCGAGTCATTCCTACTCAACAGCAAGCATTTCTCCGTGCTAACTTGATCTAACCGTCGCAATTATGAATCATCCGGCAGAGCCGTAAGTTCTGCTCCTCAACGACCACTAATGAAGGTTGCCACGCAGTTAAAATATCAAAGCGGTATATATCAGACCGCTTTAGAGCAGAAGATAGACTTCCAGCGTTGCACTTCTCTTATATTTATTACGTACTGTAAATTACATCAGGGGCTGCCTCCAACGCTGACAACTCTCGTACTCCAGAGTGAAACACCGGGTTTTAATAACTCTCCTGACAATCTTTTGATCGCTGGGGAGGGGCAGATGAAAGGGCCGGCCGCTGCTGCGGGCAATCTGCTCAGTCAAAACAACGGAAACTTCAGAGCGAGACGGAGATGCATCAGGTGCTAATCTCGAGCGCACAGGGAGGAGTGCGGCCTGACGGGCTCACTCTCAACGCAAGGGGAGGGAAAACCGGCGAGCGCCTCTAAGTGCTCTCATTCAAAATGCACGCAGGAAAAGAAAGGTGCTATTAACCAGACACGAAATATTTTCATTGGCAAACGCAAGATCTGGGAAAGCCATCTTAGGGGCTTTCGAAATTGCTTTTAGCTAGTCACGCCGCTATCTGATTTTTCCAATACGCTGCGTGGAATAAATCTGTTCCGGCATTTAAAACAAGCTCTCTCACTGAAATATTGCGGTGTAATAATCTGCTAAGGGAAGCAGCAAAAAGTGTGATTTCGGAGCTTTCAAAAAGCGGGCAAGATAGTACTTTGAAAAGATTACAAGGGAAAATAATTCCTACGCTGCACGGAGGCGGCCTGGATGATCTAATAGAGGTCATCTCCTCCAACTCACGTTGGAATTAGAGCGTATCTTTAATATTAGAGTCGTAATAAATCAGAGCTCACTAGATGCCTTCAGACATTTAATAAAGTAGGTATTTGGTACAAAAAGTTTAGGCATGATGAGACAACATCAAAAAAAGCTCTAGTTTTAGGGATATAAAACAGCCTACTGCTGTTTTCCCTTTCACTTTGCATTTCTTCATGTGGAAATGAAGGGGAAGGGGTCTGAGGGACTGTCAGACCTCTGCTATTTTCCTTCTCAATTTTCTTTGATAATCCAAGCACCTATCATGAACCATCCTGTTCTGTACATTAGTTTAATCCTTGGGTTTAATCCTTGGGTTTTTTTCCCCCCTACTGCTTCAATATTTGCAAAAGATTTCTTTGCCGATTTGTTCAAAAATCACATCAACACTGAGAGGACTAAAACAATGAATGTCACATTACTTTAAATTATTTTTCATAGTTGGACTCTCACAGAAAGCAAATAGTTCACAAATTCACTAACAGTCCAACGTAAAATATTTTGTCTCCTACAGACAAAACCTTACATTAAACGTCACAGAAGCTCCAACAGAAACTTTCAACGAACCAAGAGTTTGCAGAGCATCTAACTCAGCTAAAACTCTCATAAGGAAAAGACGATACAAGTAAAAAAGTCCTGATGCTCCCAGGGTCAGTGAAAATCAGCCATAGATAAACCACTCAGGTTCCTCCATACTCCTAAGACCCATTTGATCGGGTGGAGAAAGAAGGGCTTAGTTAATACTTTAAAACTCTTTCAGACATTGTGTTGATAACGCTGAAACAAAATGTGGAGTTGATGAGCAGAAGACTCCACTCGGCCATGGAAGCCACTTGCATGTCTCCCAGCTGCCTTCCTCCTTAGGAGGGCTGCAGGTGTCCAGTATAACCAATTCCTGATGCTTTTTCTTCCTCCTTTAAAAATGAATTACATTTTTAACAGACCAATCAAGCTCAAACAACTACAGCCAATATTTCCTGAGATGCAAACAAAGTGTTGGACTTCTGACAATCAGTGACACATAACCTTTCATAACGTTTACTTCAGCATTTACAAAAACTTTCAAATTTACAGATGCTCTCTACTCTTCCATCTAATTACGTGACCTTAAACATCAGATAGTCCCAAGAACTACAAATACACAACAAACATTAATTTGCTACGACTGAATACAAAAATACAAGCGCATTGACACGAGGACTCCGACTGATCATGTCAAGGTGTGGTCATCCTGCTATCAACCGGCCGTCTGATTTGCATCATTTCGCATGTTTTCTCACCTGGGCTCCAAGCACCTCTTATCAACCCACACTTACTTGCAAGCACAACTGCAAAAATACCGATTTCAGAACCTCACTGCAACGAGCCACAGTATCACCTGCAGACAATCCAGACACGATGAAAATTTTAAAATGTGGCTGTATTTGTAAACTCTAGCTTGCCTTCCTCTGGAAGACGGGGCAATATTTGCTTACCTAACTAGACTTATTACATTTTTAGCAGCTGGTAAGCTGCTTTGAGAATAATGGTCAAACGAGTCATCTTAGAACAGCAAAATATCATAAAAAGTGAAGACTACAGATACCTTTCTCATAGCACTGATATAATAAGTGGATTAAAAAAGAGAGGAGAGGCTGTTTGCCTTCAATTTTGGCCTGGTGCTCATCACCGTAGGAGTCGAATGACTCTCTGGGTTTTTCCTAACCGTAGAACAGATCATACATAAGGTCGGAACAATACGCCGAACTTGGATCCCAAATCCCCCTCCGCTATTTTAACAGGAAACCCATCCTTCCTGCCCATTAAAACTACATTTTCAAGTGATCGTTGCTGTCAAGAGATGTCGATGTTAAGAGCAAAACTTAGCAAGTCTTTTACATGTGCCACCCGTCAAGAAGCACAAATATTCCTGCTTCTAGACAGCAATCCCCGTAAGATCAAACCCTAAAGGCACAGAGATATTAAGCGTTCTTAGATTTGCTCTCTCACTCTGGTTACCGTATTTACTATATTTCTTACCTTAGGCTAACTTTAGTGGAGATATTCAGTCCTGCCTGCTTCCTTTTCAAGGTACTATCAGTCAAATCCAACCACATCATTTTATCTTTCAGTTACTAAATTCAAACCATTTTAAACATCCTGCTTTCATCTTTATAGCCTTCTCCCACTTTTTAACCATGCTGCAGTTACAAAAGAATGTACTTGACATATAAAACGTGCATGTGATTCTTTTAACGTTTTAATGCTGTGTATTGTGGTGTAAACATTTCTTCATGTTTTATCTCCTTCCCCATAAATCAGAGGCCAGTATCTTAGAAGTCTCAAAAACGACATGTTTTCTCTGTAATATAAATGTAAGACTCTACTACTTGAAACTTGAGTCATCTTTCAAAAAATCATCAAAAAAACGAGCTACAAAACAGCAGAAGATTATCAACTATCTTTTTCTCCCACTTCGTTTTCATGAGAGCATGTGTACATTACAGGATCAAATAAATTTGGAAATTGCTCTTCACGAGGCTATTAGAAAACCAGTACTTTGATTATTCTTTCTGCCATTTCTACAGAACAATGACGAGGTAAAATCCCTTATTTTGTATTCTTACTGACATACAACACAGAGAGTCAGGTAAGCAGACACTATAAAAAAGCAGTCCACTAGGAATAATTCTTGTTTTTTCCATGATTAATATGCAGTGTTTACAAGATTAAATTCCAAAATCTTTTTGCTTATCATAACTGCAATTAATAGGACTGGTTTTACACTGAGATTTCCTGATGTGTTTGACTGCCTTAGTTGTCATTCAATGAAAATACAATGAAAATGAAATAGCTCAGTCTATTCCTTGGTAAACGGGTTAAGTGATTAAAAAAAAAAAAAAAAAAAAAAAAAAAAAAAAAAAAAACATGGCAAAACACGGATCATTTTGAAAAAGAAAGAACAGCTATGGAGAACACCTGTCTAAAATAATTTTAAGCTATTTCAATGCTGGAAAAATGAAAGAGCTCTTAAAAAGAAAAAAAAATAAAAAAAAAAAAAAAAGGAGGAGGAGGAAAGCAGTTTTAGCAGGTGGGACTGAAAAGTGGTGACATGTTGTAGTACAATCCTGAAGGGCTGAAGGATATAACGCAGTGTTGTGTGATTTTGAAGAGAACGAGGGACCGCTGGATTAGCATGCCACTAAGATGTTGGATGAGGTGAGAAGTACAACTCTGAAGTATTGTGATATGAAGGAGTGACGTGGAGGCAGAACTGCTGGTAGAGGACAAGAGAAATAAAACACTATCTTTTCTTTGCCACCTTCCCGCAGAGATTTGCTCTTGCCTAGTCTGCAGCACAACACTCGATTGTCAAGGCACAATACACGTGCTACAGAAAAACCCAAGGATCCTCCGATATCAGTCCAGATCAACAGAACTCCTAACATTTCCACCAAGTCTGTGCAATTCTGTTTCTACAGGCCTACTGTCTAACATGTATTATTCCAAAATATTTCTCTTTGACATTTTCCACACAAACATTTCTTCAATGACTTCGTTGCAGAACACGCAAGACATTTTCCCCTAAAGCAATCCCTAGCTTAAGCAGCTCTTGTCTACTTTTTCAGCATATTTTCAAACACAACTTTATGTTTTTTCTAAAAAAAAAAAAAAAAAAAGATTACCAGCTTTGTAAAAATCATTAACCAATTCCACTGAATTGTCATAAAAATACATTGTTTCTTCTTGCATCAGAAAGTACAGCTAGAATTTATGGGTTGTGAAGGGAACTTGTTTGTAAATACATGCCTTTGGTCGATTAATATCCAAATTGCCCTTCTATAAACAATGGAAAAATACAGTGTTGCCAAGTCCCATCAATTTTTACTATTGTTTTTTTCCTAAGGACAGTGAAAGTGGAGCGAGAATCTCCACTATGGTAAATTTTCATAATATTTCTAGTCATTATGATTAGAGGAAAAAAAAAAGTTTAAAGCATGACATATGGCAATCTAAAATCAAAAGGAAAAGTGATAGTTAAAAGATTATTTTAGACCATTTTCCTACAGAAACAAAACATATGACCTATTGGTCTGCATGGGTTACTTAGTATATTCCTGGCTCCTTCCCCAATAGTTTTGAGCAAGCTAGCTGTTTTAGACTCAGTTTGACAGGGCCAAGCCGGCCTCAATTCCTACTGGATTTTTAATACGAGGTGCTCAGGAGAAGAAAATCCTCAAAACACAGAATCTGAATTGTTAAAAATTGGTATTAATACTTTCAGAAATATTAGGGAACCTCTATTAAATTTTCACAGAATAAAGTTCTTCACATCCTGTTCTAAATCACAGAGAAGAATCTCACACAATCAACACTTTACCTTCCCACGACACAGCTGAGGACTGTAAGTTGTGAATGCAGATTTATCAGGGAAAACGAGGGGTGGGAAAGACACGCTGCCCTTAAAGATGCAGAGATTTATAGCAATATAGGAAGCGGAAAGATGGTTATCATATACAAAGGTCCTTAAGGGACAGCAAGGAGCAACAAGGGAAACATGAGTCATGAGCTGCAAGAGAAGAGGATGTGTGTTGGGAGCAAGGGACAGAGCAAAGTAGCAATAAAAGGAAGTTCCAAGTCAAGCGTGCTACTTCCCAAAAGTTGAGCTGAATACCCAAGCTTACAGTACTTACTGAAACTCAAAATTCCCAGCCAACTCCCACCTTGAAAATCAACTGAAACGCAAATTCCCATCTCTGATGCAAACAGCACCAAAAGCAACATCAGTAAAAATTACACGTGCATTAATATCATTTCTAGAAAGCTGTATCAGAAGCTCAGGAAAGAAGAGTTACACAGGAGTCTCTAAACAAGAAATAATTAATTCTCTTCTTAGTCCAGGAGTAACAAGCTCAAAAGGCAAACTAAATATGACAGTAAATTATTTCAAAGGATTGTTAGGTCCCCACATTTTTTTTTAATATTAAAAAAACCCTACAGCATGGGGGAAAAGAAAAGGGGGAGGGGGAAGCATATCAAAACCAAGAAAGTTTCACCTTAGTTATTGCAGCTTTTCTGCCCAGATGTTATGTTGTGAAAAACATGTACATGATAACCAAGGGTATATACTTCACAAAATGGTACAACTTTCCTTACATGAAAAAACTTAGCCTTTAAAAATAATCTCAAGATTTCCAAGTAACTAACAAAATCACACAGCATCCTTCCTATTTTACAAAGAAAACAGAAACAAAGTTAGCTGTTCACCCTAATATTCAGCTCAGCGAGAACAAACAGTAAAGCCTGTGCTTACTTCAGCCCAAGCAAGACGTGTGTTTATGGGTCAATTCAGAAAAGTACATCGGATACCTACAATCGAGGCGTTACGAAGCCTGAACATCAGAGAGCTCGACTCAACCAAGGTGATGGCAGGATGCAGACTCCAGCAAGCTTCGGTGCCTTATGCCATCAGAGGGAACGTAGAACCTAGGTCTCCCATCTCCCAGGCAACTGCTGAACCACAAAGCAGTATCAAAGGTGACACTGTTACTGCCACTGCTTTTTCAGGCCACGTTTTATAACTGGAAGTGACTGTGGCTGCTACGCTTTGCAATTCTGTTCAACGCCACCAGCATGCGTGTGTTACTCATTTCCTTGTTTGGTTCTCCCTAGGGGCTTAGGAAGAGCCTAATGGCAACTTGGCTTCATGGCTGGATTGCGAGAGCGCTGAGCATTCAGCCTCAAGCTCAGCCAGCGCTTTTACACCCGCACGGAAGCTCAAGTTTAGGCACCCAGATCCTCTGCAACAGCAAACGATTGCTAGCGCATAATGGAGATTTTCAGTACGTTTTAGAGATGTGCACGAGATTTCTAGATTCAAATGCAAGCATATGATCCTCACCTAAATCCCAGTATAGACATTCAGCGAGCCACTCAGAGGCATTCCTTAGACTCGTGTGACACGGTCATACACCGCAGAACCGTGCCCATTAGGCTGGAGCCCTGCTAGCTATTCCTAGAATATAATTACATAGTTCTGTCTGTGTCATTTCCAGTGACCCATACTCGGTATTTTCAAGATAAACATTATTACTGGGAGGCTCAAAACTTCATCAGCTCAACTCTGAATAAACACACTGTGCGTGGCAACTACACTTTAATTCACAGGCATGTATTCCTTCCACAGTGTCAGCTTTAATGAGTCAGAGCTCACACTCCAGCTGAAGGCACAGCACCCCGAACCATTCCCTTACACTCACTGGCAACATTTCAGATGCAAAGCCAGTACCAGCTTGCAGTACAACCGAGCAGATGATGTACTGACCTGATTGATGGAGTTGGCAGCACAGGAAGCCAGTCCGGTTCCAAGAGAGGCAAGGAGGAAACAAGTCAGGTCAAACGGGACTGGAGCCATGGCAAACCCAGCAGATGCGGTACTTACAACCAGAGCTGCAACGCAAGCACAGAGCACAGGTCACCACCACGGTAGCAACAACCATTTCCTTTATACATAACACAAGTGATAAGGTTCTTAAACCCTCTAAAAATCAAAAAAAAAAAAAATCATAGTGCAGATTAACTTTTTACCTCTTTGGATCAAAGTAGCTCCCCGAGGCTCCAAGAATAGCATACAACTAATACTAATACTCTACATAAAGACAACAAAGATGAGGACAACTATCAAGAAACAAAACGAGAAATCCAGAAGCATCAGTGTGCATTTTCCACATCAGTGGAAAAGATGAGACTAAAATTTATGTTTCTGTACTCCCCGTTCTAGGGATTTGCTACAGGATCAAACTGCCTCCTGCAACATACACTCAAGATATGCTTGCTCCAGTAACTTGCATGCCACTGAGTAAAGTCTACTGCATGGAAGAAAAGCAACAATAAAAATCCTAAATTCAGAGTTATTCATTATATTATATTATAATGGAAACTTAAAAGAAGCCAGTCAAGAAAATCAAAATAGAATAAAAACAGACATCTGAACTGAGCAGAGCCAGTAACTTCACTGTAGAAGTATTCGTTCACACTCTTTCCTTTAAAGATACCCATTTCAGGCACAAGAAGGTACACAAAACTTAAAGGCTTCAAAATTGGAGTGAGTTAACAAAAATCCATTTCAGTTTTATCATTCAAAATTGTAATTTTATTACAGTGTGGCAGATCACATCCTGAAAGTAAAAATTACCTGAGTCTCAATGTTGTAGCTTCCCAAATAATAGCTCTTATGAATCTAGCTTTAGGCAAAAAATAGTATGAAACAAAACAATTCTTACAATATAAAAGTCAACCCTCTTTTTCAATATCTTGTCCATGGCCTAAAAATTGCTATCTAAAATTAATAGGTTTATTAAACAGAAAGAAAATTAAACAATACTTTACATGTATAATTTTACACTGCAGACCTCATCTGGCTCAAATTGAAAATATGCATCAAAGCTAGAAGATCTTTTTGTAAGAATCAAGATAAGAATATCTTCCTGATTTCTCCAAAGGCTCTATTTGTCTGAAGTGAAATGACAAATAAATAACTTTTGCTGACTGAAGATATCTGGATTACCTTCTAAGCAGTGTTACTGAAGATGAAGAATTATAATGTCAAGGCAGAGACTTGTCAGCACGGAGGTACATGCAAATGACTAATTTCAAGAGCAGTGCCTGCATAAGAACCTTAGGATTTAATCCTAAAAAGGCAGCGATCAAAACTTCCTGCTTGTCAAAACTTTCCTCTAAGTATTAAAAACCATCAACAACGGAATATTTTAATAAACATTCATTATCTAGCCGTGCTACAGATCCATAGGGCGTTATGGAGACGGCCGCTGCCCAAGCTGCAGGTGAGCGGATGGCATTAGAGCCTCTGCTTTATACAAAGCTCAGTCCCGTAGGCTTACAAGAGCATAACTGAGTTCAGCATCTGCTTCTCACTGTGGCTCCCCTTCAGCTAATTCTAAAATAAGATGAATCTGTGCTGGAGCCTTAATCCTCCATGAAAACCATCAGTTCTGTAAAGACACCAGACAGGCTAATAGGGATGCACGCACTGAGTATTTTTGAAAGACTGGACCACATTTATTTAGGAGTCAAAGCATCTGGGTTTGAAAAGTCTTTGGCCCATCTTGGTATGGAGCACAAGAAAACACAAAGTTCAGGGAAATTCATTGGTTTGCAGTTGATGGAGTTAAACATATACACACACACACACACACACTCAAAAGATGATAGTAAAACAGTGGCGTTTGCATTTCTAAGAGTGATTACATTCATTTTTTAGCATCATAAATCCCACTTTCGCTTCTAGACAAGAATTTAATTAAAACTTATCTCAGAGAGCACTTTACACTAATTTATTATGGGAAAACACCAACTCATTTACTGAAGGAGAAAGGTGGAGCAGATTGGCAAACAGGCAGCGTAACATTACCACTACACTGACCTCAAAAGAAATTCTAATACAGTATAGCTAGAGCACTAATTAAAGCCTCCATTGATTTCTCCAGATTAATTTCAGTCAGTCATTTCTGTGTGACTTATCAGGATCTCATTAAAAAAGGTTGTAGTACATCCTCTCATTTATGCAACTGAAACGGGTATTTTTAGTGCAGCGTTCCGAGCACAGGTATTCCCCGCTTGTCTCATCATCACACGACTCAAATGCAATGCCTGAGAGTAAATAAGAGAATTTTCCCGTTGGACTGGGAAGTTTATTTTCTTTTACCATGGAAGCAATTATTTGTTCTTCTATTTTCCTCATGGAGGAAAAGTATATTTAATTGAGATGACATCAAGGGAATGAGGTCATTGACTCTGTTTGTTTTTTAATCCCTGTTAGTTTAGTGCTTTAGGGACAAAATTAACTTCACCTTATTGCATAGTGGGTGGAATTGATCCTTTCAAGAGTTGTTAAAGAGAGTTGACATTGCATATGCTCTTCAAAAAGAAGTCAGGACTTAAACTTATGATCCCAATCTAAACCTAATTTTATGTCTTTTAAATGTATTTAACAGAAATTAACAATAGGCATTTGTCTACAATTTCAATATAAATGAAAAAGAAAATGCTAAAGGATTGGTGGGGAGGAAGGAGCTGAATTACAGTGCTTCCAGCATAAGAACACACTCAAAAATTCTACAGGCCATATCATTCTTTACATTCCTTTCGAAATTGATAGTAATTATAAATCCTTACCTATATTTATAGCATTCAAATCGCAATGCCATGTGTTTACTTCCCATTAAAAAGTAGCCAAGCCAAAATAAAAGGCTAGGAACCCAAAGAAAACCAACTTAACTTTAGATTTTCTTTCTTCTTCTGTATTGATATTTTTTTTATATATATACACACACACACCTACACACACACTTTAAATCAAATAATCTGCAGCTTTATCATCAAGCTAATTAAAATAAGGAAGAAGAAATATAGGGCGTTCTATTTTGATTTAGGATACAACTTCATTGTTCTACTACAAATGTTTACGCACTCCTTAAAGAAAAGCAGCTTTCCAAAAGCCGACGCATTAGAAGGATTTTCCTTCTGAGTTTTCACACTTTGCTTTCTGGAAAGCTAAGCAACGATCAACAACAGCATTACAGGTTTGACTAATGCTTTTTTTTTTTTTTTTTTTTTTTTGTAACCTTAGGTTGGTTTGGGGTAGGCACATCCAGGGTTTGCTGCAGACTGGCCACCTTTAGTGTGCAGGCTGTAGATTCCTCCAACTAAAACTTATGTTTGGATCAGTAATTTGAAATAAGTCTTCATATCATATCATATAAAATTAAATGAAATATTCTGAAGAGAACAGATCATGACCATCTATTAGTTTTAATCTACTAAATTTTAAAAATGCTTTGCAAAAAATAAACTAATATTTATTATTATTATTATTTCTTTAGTTTTCCCTCAAGTATGAAAAATAAATGGCAAGAAAGCTACCATTATTAAGCTCTGTATCCTTGATAGGATCACAGTTATTTTTTTAATAATCTCAAATTGAGAACTATTTTCTGATAGGCGTATAAAATATGTTTATAAGAGACAATACATGTAGCCTAGCAATAATCTAAACAATGAATACAGATTAATCTTTGCCAAAGTTTCTGGTTATATTAAAACTATCATTTAAATTTTACTCTCAGTTGAAGCAGAGGAAAAGTACTAGAACTCCACTAAAGTAAATGAAGTTTTTTACTAGACCAGTTGTTATCAGAATTTTAGCCTAAGCACAAACCTGTTTCTTATTTATTCATCATTGTTATATTACTTAGCAGCTATGTAACACCCAGGACCATTACACAAAGCTGGATAACCGTTATCATCTTCACTTTAGAAATAGATTCTGTGTCCAAATAATGAGAGATGAAGCAGGGTGCTCATGATTACTTTGTAAGTCAGCAACAAACATCTCAATTTTCTGATTGTCAGTATAATAATTCTGTGCTAGAAGATCGCTCGGGCACAGACAGACTCTTATCTCACATTTGATAAACTCTGGTTGCAAACACTTGCTCATAAACAAGACAGGATTATTTCCCTAGAATTGGGCTCAAAAAATGCACTAATTTTAGACTCCAAACCTGAAAATATTCATAATTCATCATCTTTGTCCACTTCTGAAATTTTAAATGCAGCTTAGTAAGTGCATGACGGAGAAACCATGGACAATTTTGTAGCTGGCAGTCTTCATTCATATGTTCGTATACTGCGTTGCCTACCTACCTCATATTGGATGGACTCTGTGGCAGTCATCTAACACAACCTCCAGCTAAAAGTGGGGTCAACACTCAATCAAGGTCAAGCTGCTCAAGGCTTGGCATTGCCAAGGACGAAAATGTCACAATCTCTCTGGGCAATGTGCTCCAAACCATTTAACTGTCCTCAACATGAAACCTATTACATTGCATCAAACCAGAACCTTCCCTGTCTCAATTTATGAAACATGTTTCTCTGGGTTTACAGACATTAGGATTTACAGACATATTTAAAAAAAAGGTATCGAGATTTACAGTATAGATGCCTCCTATCCTCTTTTTAAGAAAAATCTTGGCAACTGATGGGAGAATGTCCAGATTTTCCTTCATGTGGAAAAACTACTAATGATCAGACTGCCTCAAAATGACTCTGCTCAATTGGACATGGGATTCTTCCTTAAAAACAAACATCAACCTAATTCATAGGCCTTTTCAGAGTAATGATTATACCAGTCTTGTGATTTACTCCATAACATGCACATTACATTTGGATGAGAGAAGCATGGTAGGTTTGATTCTGATCTGACCACAGAAAACTCAGATGACTTTAATAATTACTCCAGATTTACAGAGGTGTAAACAGTATCTCAGGCTTGCCTATTTCAGCTCTCTCCTAAGGCACAGACCATGACAAAAGCAGTGACAATTCACTCTCAGCTATTATTATATAAAGTTAACAGGACACCGAGTTGAACCCTCTGAGAACTACATAAAACCAAACAGCATCTCAGATCCTGAATGAGAGAAACACAGCAAACCACAGGCCTCCTTTGAGAAAGTTGCCAGATACCTTAATGGATAGGAAAAACAGCAACATACTTAAACTACAGCAAAGGAGGGTTTTTTCAGACACAGAGAGAAGTCCTTCAGCAGTAAGGTCAGTGACACACTGCAGCAGACTGCCTGGGGAACCTGGGGATTCTCCGCACTTGAGTTGTTTTAAAAACAGACACAAGACAACATAGTCACGTCAGTCAGTAGAAACATAGGATGACATCAGTCAAGAGCGACAGACCTAAACTTGGTCTTGCCGCAGGCAAAAGGAAAGGACTAGTCCATCTGAAGGGTCACTTGCAGGTCCCTGTTGTTCTTTGGATATCGCATACACTGAACCAAAGCAAGTTACTCAGTATGGAAGCTGTTCCGTTCATATCTGAGACAGGTCTTCAGTAATTAAGGCAGGGCTAATTGCGTTCCATTAGCTCCATTATTAAAATATGCTTTGAAAAAAAAACTACCAAAAAACTCTAAAATGGCTTTGGAGAGTGGGAAGATAAAAGTGCTTTGCAATGATATGCCATAAAAAGAACATACAACTTTTGGGACGGAGACTGTGATGCTGCATACGGATTCTGTGTAAACAGCTATCGGTTAATGAACAATGTGCTGAAAAAAGTATCTTTACAGACACAAACTAATATGTTTGTGAAGACAAATGAAAATGTTAACTGCAGTGTATTAAAATGTAAGATAAGAGAAAAATAGATAAATGTTTGAAACATTGGCATTAGCGTGCCTTTCATCAAGCAACTGAAAGAAATTTGTATTACAGTAGCCACGATGGGAACTGAGAGTCAGGACTCCACTCTTCCAGGCACAGTAGAAATATGCTAAAGAGCCAGCCTTTTCCTCATAGAGCTTGCAATTTAGATAAAAGAACACCATGGATGTTTAGAAATTAATAATTAAATTTACATCTGACTGATGTTTATATTCCCACTTCTCAGATATTTGCTATATAATGTGATAATACATTTGGCTAGTCTTCCTCGGCAGACGATCAACATGCAAGATATCCTTTGCTATGGGAGCAACAGCGAGAACATGTTCACATACTGTAGTGAAATATCTACTGAGAACATTCAGCATTTGGCATATTGCACCATCATCGCACTTCGCCCAAATTAAATGAAGATTGAAAACTGAAGAACAGTTTTCCTGTGTTTATGTGCACATAGCTCATCTTAATTTTTATCCATGATCACTGAGGAAACATTACTTAAACATAAACTTTAGGTCAAATCTAAGAAGATGAGACAACCTGAAATTCTTAATGATGTGTTTGCACTGTAAATTATTAGATTTACTCCTATTACCATATCATCCCATCTTTTCCCTGTTTTCAGCTATGCATGAACTTTAGAATAAAGTTGAAAACAATAACATTTACAATTCTGAAAACTTATCAGGCAGACGCATTAGCTTTCTAAGTGCCAGGATGGTAAGACACAGCTGTTCAGAGAGCAGCCAAGAGAGAACGACACAGAGGAAAGATGGAAATCGAAACCAAAAAGGTACATTACACTGCAAGAAATTAAAAGTTCCCTAATCATTTTTTATGGCGAAAGAATATAAACAAAAAATCTTTTCCTGTTGTGAAGCAGTTTCTAATGGCAGTGGCATAAGAGCTGCAGTTTACATGAAGCAGGAGGGTATGGTAATGGCTAAATTCATTTCCGTTCAAAGGTGAATTACAGTTCAGAATACAAACAAACATTCACTTTACTCCAGCAGCAGGAAAAGAACAGGGCACAAGGACACCCCATTTTAGCATAATGCACAGTTTGTTTTTTGTTATTTTATACTCTAAAAAGTATAAATAAAGCATCAGCCAAAAAACCCACACAGGATATGAGATCTCTCAGAGCTTCATGGGTGAAGTGAATTGAGCTTGCGTGTCATTTATAAAAACTGACTTGAGAGAATTTACTTAAAAAAAAAAAAAAAAAAAAAAAAAAAAGGAACTCAAAGAACCATGCTACCACACTGCTTATAGGGTGTAACTTATCCACACGGTTACACAATTTGCAAAAAAGCTAATTCTATTTCCTTGCTCTGCACACGTGGCCCAGTAATTTTACTGCTCCCAGCTCCTGCACCATCCTATGACCAAAAAAGACCAATAACAGAACTTCCCTCCTGCAAATCTCTCTTCAAGCAAAACTCACCTTACTCTTTTATACTTTGTAATTCCAATAAAACCTCCCCACCCAAGGACACCTTCCCCTCTGCAAACCTAAAGACCACAGTGAGAAGAGGAGTTTTCCAGGTTTGGAGTTTTTTGTTTGTTTTTTATCTCTATACCTTCTCAACAGATACAAAGTTCACTACTACACTTCACCTCAGATCAAGAACAGTACATCTGAAAACAGATTCACCCAAAAGAGCAGATGACCTTGAAGCAAATGAAAATCTGTAACCATTGCCTTCTACAGGTTTCGAGCACCATCAGATTTTAAAACTGAAGTGGTACTTTCTGGCATGTCGATATTAACTTGTGCATTGAAACAAGAGCCTGCTAGAAGCTGTTGACATCTATGGCATCACTGCCAGGCAACAGTGAGGCCCACACAAAAAAAGCATCTCTTGGGGTTTTTTCCCCCCCCCACCCTCCAGAAAAAGTTATTCTTCACTGTTAGCATAGTCCTTGAATTCCCTTTCTGAGGAGCACAAATAATACTCAGGAATGATACAAACTAACACTGAGTTCACCCATAAGTAGTATCAGAAAAATTAAGAACATATGCTTTAATTGCTTAAAACAATAGTTCATTCACTTTTTTTTTTAAGTGTCCATTTAATCATAGCATTTTAACTTTTTTATTTCTGAATCTATTGAGCTTTTTATTTAACTCTGCTTCAATAACTATCACAGGCTTCAAGTTCACATAAAAGAGCCACTTAAATAAAATCATCTTGTTGAAAAGATGCCAGATATGAATAATCCAGAAAGACTGTTTGCATAGAGCTAAGTGTATTCATGATGGGCACTACAGAAACAAAGTATTACTAAAATTGTACAGCCTGAGGTGGGGGGCGAGGGGAGGAAACCTGTAACAGGCAGAAAAAATAAAAGACTACAAGTACAACATACAAGTTTATGTTGTATGTGTCACAAAGCTGTGGCCATTTTGAAGTTTGAGTTCAAAAACTCTCACAGCTCCAAAAATGCCAGTGATGGACTTTTATACTCCTAAATCTGAGATTATCAATGATAATAAGCAAAAGGCATGTGTTAAAGTCTTAAAAGACATTTTTCCTTCCACAAGTCCGCTAACCCAGCTCTTTACCAGCATAAGATAAACATGCAGAGTCTGAGTGTCTCTATAATAATTTGGAAAAATGTTTCGACATATAGACAAGATCAGCTTTGCTAAACCTGAAACTTGAGATTTCTCATCAACACTTAAAACTATAAGGCTTTACTATAAGGCTTTACTAGAGAGAATAAAGCACACCATCGCTCACTGTATGTGTTCAAAACAATAAATATTGCAAGACAAGAAGTTTCGAGAAATAAACTGACTTCAGGATTTTTATTTGATAAAATATAACAAAATATTATGGCAAAGAACAGTTTTATTATCAAGAATTTCTTTTGCCCATTGAAGACAGCACCAGAGTAGGGACTCTGGAAGTTATTTTTGTAGTCTTTGCCCTAATACAGAAAAGATGCAAGGCCTAAGTCGTTTACAAATGCCATAGCAAGTCATCTTCTGGAGGCATAAAGCATACACAGCACTATCACATGGCAAAGGAGTAACTTACAAGTATTATATATTACTGTTGGAATAAAGTAAAACGTATTTAGGCTCCAACGCAACAATTCAACAAACAACTGGTTTCAAGGTACAACCCTGTTATTGACTAGGGAAGTACCTTATTTTAGAAAATTGAACTGGTCACTCAAAATTGTTTTCTCTGTAAATCATAAAATTATTCACATTATTTTCTGCTGTTGCACTTTCTATTTTAATACGAATTTCAGAAGTACCACCATCAAAGTAAAAGGTAAGGAAATAAGACATAAGACTGGTAAGCGTAAGCAAGGAGATTTTAAATACTTAATGCAACATTTTTAAAATCACTTCCTAATTCAGTCTTCTCTCAAAGTATTTTTAATTAATAAAGAGAAACTATTCTACTTATCAGCAGAAACAATAATAAGAATACTACTGACAACTACCAGCAGCACCATCAAGTTTCACCTTCTTTGGAGTACAGATTCATACAAACACTTGTTGATTCCCAAAAGCTACTTGGTTATATGATATAAGCTCTCCTCACTGCTTTTAAACAAATTTGATGGCCAAAGTATTAAATACTTTCATAAAACTATTTTTCTTTGCACACATTTGATGGCATTGACCAAGACAGTTTGCGTCACTAAAGTGGAAATTACTATATAAACTTACACGATACTATTAACATGTTAAAGAACTCTGAAATCAGACAGGACGCCCAGAAGTGAAAAAATACCAGTAGTACCTGTAAGCTTAATTTTGGACAAACGTGCCAATATTCCTGGCAAGTCATCCAGCTGTAGCTTCATTTCTTTCCATTGTCTTTCTTCCTTGGATCCTGCTTTTACTGATGACACTGAGCCTTCTATCTCTGCAGCTGAAGTCACTTCTCTCAGCTCATTTCTGGTTGATGTCTCAGACAAAGGTTGATGAACAGGTGAAATTGGTGTAGTCTTGTGTATAACTGTTCTTCCTTGACCTAGCTGTTGACTCTCATGAAAAGGAGGTGCAAGTGAATCTGACTTAGGTTTTGCTCGTTGGCTGAGGTCTTTGTTGTGTTGTGTGACATACTATATAGAATGATAAATATTAAGATGAATAAGTAAGAAGCTGTTGCTGTCCATTTCTAGTTATTAACAACACCAATATTATTGCTATATTATTCTTAAGAGAAAAACTTTATATGATGATATGATGTTCAGTTAGTCTGAAGTTCAAAAACTTACTTCATTTGCAAAAATGTTTCTGAAATTGAACAAGATAGAACAAATCTAGTTTTCCATTCCATAACTACCACAACAATTGAAAAATTGCTTCTAGGCACATTATTCTTTCCCTTGTAGTTTCAACTGCAAACTTTGTTTTATCCATAATCAAAACTACCAGATTACAACCTATTACTTCATCTTTAAACAAAGAGCTACAAGCACGCCCACAAAAATCCAGTCTCCAAAGCACCGTATTTTTGGCATCCTTGCAACACAGGTGGGGGGGGTGGAATCAGAAAAATGCCAGAAAACACAATCCACCTCCTATTACGTAAAATGATCTCTTGCATTAATTACTACCTATCCCAAACTTCATGTTTGTTTATTAGACTTTGACAGTTTTTTACAATGGTTACAAGGAACAATATATTGCATGGAAAGTTAGGAGGCAGTTGTTTCTGCTCTTTTACGTCTCTTATAAAATAAAGTAAGGAAGAAAAAGAGCACTTAGCTTCTCGTATCTTTCAATTTTCCTTGCTAAGATTTTTCAATATACATCGAGCATAATAAGTGCAAAAAGATACCACTTTTACCTAATTATACCTTAAAGGCTGTACAAATTAACTACTATAATGAGGAAGGAGAATTTGAAGTTTTTCAACTCTAAGTAACTAATCCAAATACAGCTCAAATCAACAGCGAAAGACAAAAAATAGTTTTGAGATGCGGTGACCCACACGTGGAAGGCTCTACCATCTCCCAGTTCAAAAGTAACTGATGCTCAAAAAATAATACTACAACTACCCGCTTCTTGCGATCGAAGCAGTCACTAGGTGCGAGACTTAATCTCATGCACGTTCCATAACCTGAGGACCAGAATGCACTCAGGGAAGAGCCCAATACATCTTTAGTACCGTTATGTTGTTTAGATACAACCGCTCATCCAGAAAGACACTACTGGGGGAGGGGTGAGGGGAGGCGCTGGACAGTTACAGCGCTTTTAACACCAACCCTAATGCCGAGCGACAGACCGCAGTCTGCCGAGCTGAACAGCGCGGGGCTCTGCACACGAATCAACGCTTCCAAACGGGCGCGCAGCAGCCAAGCGAGTTCCGCGGCCGCGCACGGCTGCGCCGCCCGCGCTGCGGGCTTCTCGGCCGCAGCGGAAGGGCCGCAGCCGCCCGGCGCGCTCGGGAAGGGTTTCTGGGCGGCCGGGGGCGCCCCGCGGCCCGGGCGGAGGAGCCGCCCGCCCGCGAGAGGCCGGGCGCGGCGCGGCGCCCTCCCCCGCGCGGGGCGCCGGGCTCCGACGCGCCGCGGCGGCGGCGGCGGCCCGTAACGCGAGCGCTGTTCCCGCAGGCGAAGCGCGGCGCTCCGGGACTCACCGTGCGCTGGCGGCAGGCGGAGCGCTGCAGCGCGGCCTGCCCGCCCGCGGCGGCGGCGGCGCGGCGCGGGGGCAGCAGCCCGCGCGGCGCCCGCCCCAGTGCCCCTCTCCTCAGCCGCCCCGCCAGCAAACCTGCCCGAAGGAAAAAGGCAGCGTGAGAGCGCGCGGGCGCGACCGGCCCCGCGGCAGCCCGGGCCGGGCCCAGCGCTGCCCCCGCCTCGGTACCTGCCAGCGCCCGCGGGCCGCCGGGCGGGCGGGCGGCGCTCATGGCCGCGCCGGCCTCTCCCGCGCCCTTCGCCCCTCACCGCCTGGGCGCCGCCATCTTGTCCGGCGTGACCTCTAAGCGCCTTCCGGGTCACCGCTTCCGGGGCGGCGGTGGGGCCGGGCTCGGCCCGGCTCGGCTCGGTTGTGGGGCCGGGATCAGCTCGGCTCGGCTCCCGGTGCGGGAGGTGCCCCTAGCCCTCGCCGGGACAGCAGGACTGGCGGAAGGCCGGCGCGGCGCCTGCAGCGCCCTCTCCCCCTCCCCCCCCCCCGGAGCTCTGCGGCCGTCACGGCCCTGAATTTAAACTAAGCTAAATTTGTTTAACTGCTAAAGTAATTTCTGAAAGTTGAGGATTTTTTTTTCTTATGCCACTTGTGCTAAGTTACATGTTGCACGAGGTCGGGTCAGGGTCTGCTACTGCGAAAGCGGGTCCCTGCTGCGCTCTCTCCTCTCCACACAGGAGCCCCAGTGCTTGCAGGAGCCTTCCCCGAGCTGATGCACCTTGCTAACCTGAAGGAAAAAGTGACTTCTGCTGGGCTAACTGAATTCCCTCTGTGCAAGGTCCGATCAGCTGAAATCTGATGTAAGGGCCTGGAAAAAGAGGGACCTGTAATGTATAGAACAAAAAGGGAGGGGAATGATTAGGCCTGCTCGAGCTGCAAAGTCTAATTGCACCCTTAGGCACCCTTAAAATGTTTTCTCTTAAGAGTTTAAGTTCAGGAGATGTAGGCTATAAGTCACTGGAATGCTTTTGAAAATCCTGCTTAGTATTTTAGCATGGCGATCTTTTTTGGAACCCTTTTTCCTTCCAGTCTTTCATATCTTTATAGCGCTTAAATTGATGCAAAAGTCATCTTAAATCATTATTAGGAAGATAAAATGAAAACACTCGCTCTAATTCACGAAGAATATCCTGCTTTGAAGCATTTATTTCCACTCTCTTTCTATTTGGGG
The DNA here is from genome assembly GCF_028389875.1 of Rhea pennata. Lineage (NCBI taxonomy): Eukaryota > Metazoa > Chordata > Aves > Rheiformes > Rheidae > Rhea > Rhea pennata. The sequence continues at coordinate 12,727,034 of NC_084681.1, forward strand.
AGCTGGGGAGAAACTAGGACTTCACATTTCTTACAATTAATATCCTGTTTTAGTCTGAGTTCTCATCACTCAGCATATATCAATTTGCAGTTCCTGTTTGCATCTCTGGTTTTTATAACTTCCACAGATTTGTTCTCAAGTTAAATTTACATCTACAAAAATAAAATAAATGTCACATAGCAAATACATGATGGTTACATAGCGGGACGGGATGGTTGGCTGGTTTTAGGGCGGTTGGGGTCACAGAGGAAAAGGTTGAGGTAGTCACGTGCTCCGTGACAGGGCTCAGATTTAAGGCCTGATTTTCATTGCTGTTCACTTGGGCAATAAATTGCACCCCTGTAGAGAGGGAGGTAAAACACTACTTTTCTAATTAAAGAGCATGTTATCCACAGGCCTCAAGACAGAGAAATACCTCTGTAGGAAACAATAATGGTGATTTAAGGCATGCAGAATGTCACAGTCTGAGTTTAACCACTAAAGCTACTCCTGGAGAAGAAAACATCTTAGAATTTTTAGCAGACACAAACATCCAGATGTCAGAGTAATTCTACCTAAAATGGCTGTACAGACTTTGGATCTTGTTATCTAGGGTTTGGGGTTGCAAAGTGCTGTTTCTGCACAATCTGGCTCCGTACAGTGTTCAACACTCCAGAAAGCAACTGAGTCCTTAGCGGAATATTAAAAGGGGCACGTGGCCCTCCAGCGAAGCCTTCAACACCTTGCTCACTCAGATCCTGAATTAGTTCATAAAAACCTAGATACCAATATCACTGGACTTCCTGATGAGCTGTCTTGCCGTAGGAGTTCAAGGTCAATCTTTGTTCTGGGACAGAGTGATTTCTGAGGAGTCTCTTAACTTTTTTGCTGATTGCAAGATGGGCAATTGCTTTGCGTGTCTTGCTACTTCTCTGCAGTTATAACGCTGCACCTAGAGGTACGTTTTCAGGGTGATGCAAGGGGCATTTAACCACACGACTGCCATTAATGTTAATTATAAAGCACATATTAACAGCATTATACGATCCTTCTTCCTATTAGCACTATCATAAATCTGATTGGTGGGGCTTAATTAGATCTCAGTAGCAGAATGCTATAGTTTGATACGCAAAAGGGCAAACTCATGGAGACAGCCTACTATTATTATATTTTAATCTCAAAATCTCTCCTTCTCTTACTCATAACACCAACAAGGCTTCTTGTAAGATTGATTTGTTGTCAGGAAATGATTTAAAGACCTACTGTAAAAATATTATATTTTCCTTGCTTCATAGAATGTGGCATTGATGTTAGAGCTCCACAGAGACTTGATGTACTTTCAGATAGGGAATTTTAAAAGCCATGTGCAAAATAAATAAGATGGCATCCTGCTGTTACTGTGGTAACCTTTACAGATCATTTCAGAATTGCAACTGGTGTGTAGTTTAGTAACATACCATGTGGGAAGCTGTAGCTTAGTGCAATTCCAATGCAATTTTACCCTGGTTTTCTTAAGCGCAAAAACAGCTGCGTATTTGGGACCCAAATACAGTAGGTAAGAAGAAATCATATCCAAAGTGAACAGCGCTAGAACATACCAGAAACGCAGACGTAAAGGATGAGGAGAACTAAGATAACATTAAAGGCCAAACCAAACTGCAATGTTAGAAAGCTGATTGACTGCTTAAGGCATCTAATCTGAACAGAAGATGTCTGCTGAACACTATGGTCACGTCTCTGCTAAAAACAGTCTCATTGAGTTAGGGCCTGACCCAGCATTAGTGGCTGAGAAACTCACAGTGAACCTGGTGGCTGTTTAAGTCATTCCTTGAGTCACTCCTAATGATATGGATTTGGGGGATTATGTCATTTTCTCGAAATCAGGATTTGTAATGCAAAAATTTTACATCAATGCAAGACTGAAGCATAGATGCATTTTGGTCTTAAATGAGGAAAACCCATACCCATTAGCAAAATCTACTGATACCTGTTGAGAATCTGAAACATGCCAATTCCATACTGTTAAAGACTTGAGCTGAGGAAATAATTAGGAATGGAGTATAGCAAGTTAAAACAAAACAAAACAAAACAAAATACCCTTCCCCTAAGCCAATGTTTTGCAGTAATTGAAGTTTCTGAGAAAAAATAAAAGAATAATCCTAGTAGATTAGGGCTCAGTAGCCTTTTCAAAGGCTGTGCCAGACTGATTTTCTTTCCCAAAGTAGAATTCAAATATATTTTCAGGAATTAGCATGAGCTGGAAACTGCTGTCTCCTCCCAGCTGTCAAAGTAGGTCTTGTGATCACCCTGTCGTATGTCATTTTTAGCAAGCCCCATGTAGCTTGCTGAGCACCTGCAGTGGACTGCAAGCTATAATTGCTTACTTTGAGTAAAAAACCTTCAGCCTTTCTTCAGATAGAGCTTTGCTGAGTGTCTGGTGTAAATTCAGCTGCAGTCAGATTTGCAAATGACGTCAAAAGTGGTGGAAACATGTAAGGGAAGGTAAACAGCAAAATGATTCGGGATGAATGGCACGGTGCAGGGGAATCACTTGTAATAAATGAAGTGGTCTGCCTTTGGGCAGCAGAAACAAGCCCCACAGCTTTGCTGAGGGCTTTCATAACCCGCTACAATCCCCCATCACATCAGCCATCCCTTTTTAATTCACCCTAACACTGCTCTTTCTGCAAAGCAGTGATACCTCTTATCCGCTAAAGTTCTCAATCAGGGTCACTAATAGGTATTTCCAGCAGCCGTTTGCCTGGCAAAGGGCACTATGAAAGAAAGGACTTGTCTCCTGTGCTTTTTCAGACAAAAATCACTGCCTGAATGTCTCTAGGCTCTGTTTCTTTCTTTCTTTTTTCTTTTTTTTTCCTACCTCGTTTTAGAGGTCTTTCTTTTCCTGGAAAATCTATGTGAAATTCCCAAGCTGCCTAGGACTCAAAAGACCTAATAAAAATAAGATTTATTAAGAGCAGAGGGAGGAAATCAGATTAAAACTGAAGAAACAGCTTGCATAACAGATCTCATACTCAGCAAATACGCAGAAGTGCCCAGTACCCATTTTAACTGTTTTGTGGACATTCTCTTCAGCCTGATACCCAGAAAGAGCAGCAAACACGCTGAAAAGTTTGTCTCCTTAACAGACATGGCCGTTAAGCCCACCAGTGTGCACTCACAGCTTCTCTGCACCAGACACAAAGCTGTGTTTTGCTGACCTCATTACCTTACTTTGCCTGCAGGCTGGGAAGGTCCCCAGGCATGCTCTGCCCAGGGGAGCCGAAGGCCCCAGGACTTCCCCAGCTCTATAGCCCAGTGTCCTTCACCGCAGCTGAAACTTCTCCCTGCTTCTGTCCATTTTAGGTGGAAGTGATGTGGTGCTGCCACTCACTGGGGACTGGAGTATGCTGAGACTCTGCTATAGCTGTAGCATCTATAGGACATATCTTCCCTCCCTCCACCCCATCACTCTACTCTTCTCACTCTATGGCTATGATTTGCTATCCTTACCAACCCATTACCCTATCCAGCTCCCTACTTTGGCTAGATTTAAATGTCACCCTGCAGCACCCATGCTGGTAAGATTACTTTTCTGACCCGTTTTTCTCCCTCGGCAGCATTTTTCCCTAGGTGGGCAGTGCTCCTCACCAGCAGTGTATGCAGTCCTGCGATGTGAGCAAGGCAGCACGCATCTGCTCAGTGCTAGTCTCCCATTTCTCTGCAGGGGCTAACTTAGTATGATGAAGGCCCATGTGTCAAGCTGCAGCCATCTGAGCTTCAGCTTCATCCTCAATTCAAACTCATACAGGCCTAATTCTGTTCCTGTTGGCTCCAGCTTCTGGAAGCAAATCTCTCCTCACACTGTGCTATCCTCGTTTGGGTGCCTTTGCCTTTGTTTCTTGAGTGGAGCTTTTGTCCTGGCTAGCACCACCAGCCTCCATCAACCTTTGCCAGGCATCTCCTGGCTTAGTCGTCAATGAGCCTGAGCTTGGCACTGCTCTTTCATTTCTGCTTCCACCAATGTAGTTTTTTATGCCTCTTAAGAGACCTTTCACTTTGCCTAGCTTGGTGTGCTGCTGCTTTAAAATCTTCAAAACTTCTTCTGGATACTTTTTCCTACTCCTACTCAATAATAAAATGAAGAGGGAGTGAATGGATTTGGTCTTCTCTGCCTTAGTGGAGACCCTATCCCCCTTTACTTGTGAGATGCAGTATTTGTTGTCACCCGACCATCTGCACAGGGATGTCATGGACTTGCAGAGTTGGGAAGGGTGATGGCCTCAAGATGAGGTCAGTCTTGAGAGATGATCCACAGCATGGCGATAGCTGTGAACCCTGTTTGTACACCCACAGTAGCCTGTGTGGTCTACTGCTTCTCCTTACCCAGCAGGGAGAAGGCATGATTGCAGGAAGGGAAGGTCTCAAGGGTAATTCTTCAGCACTGCCTGAATTACCATCCAACCCAGTGTGTGAGAAAGCAGCACAACCATGCCAGGTTATTTACAAAAGTTACATGTCGTTTGCAGATGCTGGACTTCTAGATAATTCAGCTGAACTTCAGAGAACCAGTCATATTTCTGTATGTCTGTATGCTTCATTTTGCAACTTCAGCCCTTAACCAGCTCTTATTGAAGTCAATCGATAAATGCTCTCACTGACTCAAACGGAAGTTGAATCAGATCCACTGCTAATGCTCACACATCCCTAATTAACTGTCCACTGCATTATTGAGGTGAGGAGAGATCACTCCTCAAGTATTATACTGAAAATGGTGATCGAAGAATTATTCCATAAAAATAAACACTGGCAATCTTGTGCTAGCTAGCACTCTGGTTTTGGTATGCATATAAGATGTACTCTCCTGTGGTATCCATAGCTCAAGTGATTGTAACATCAGCACAGCTTGCTCAGCACCTCACATTATTTGTTTCACAGACGTAACAGCTTTCCAGCAAATTTCCCATTCTGTGTTCCTGTTACTTCCTCCTGTCCTGTACTATTTCAAGCATTTATATAAGATGTATCAGTTTGTTTGGACAGTTGTTCTGCAGCAGAATTTGTTGGATTCAGCAAAAATGCCTTCTGCTGTCAAAGCAGCACCAAACACGTAAGCGCAAATGACTGACTTGCAAGGGTAACAACACTCCTGAGCCTTGTAATTATGCGTGGTGGTGCTATGATATAATTGATCTAGGGATTTCATAAATTATTCTTTTTATAGTTCTGAGCAGTTCTGAGAACACCCAAAATCAGATTAGGGAGAGCTTTAGTGCTTACTTCCCTTGCTGAAAGGACATTGTTTCATCCTGTGACCCGGTGGGTTTGGGAAGGCAGCTTTGCACTTACGGAAACCCCAGCTGCCCAATGGCCATGGTGTCTGAGTGGCACTATTTCCATCTACTTATCCGATTACCTCATCCTCACCTCGAACAAGCATGAACACAGTGATAGCAGATTCTGGTATAAATTATGTAGTCATTGGCAATATATGTTGTTTATTTTTAAATCAGTGTGAGACTAGACTGCTCATGAAAGGAGGGGACAGCAGTGCTCGTGAGACTGCATACTGCAGGCAAGGATTGCCAATGCACTTAATGCCTCGACCTGCAATATGTGGCATGGAGCCAAGCCAGTCATACTGCTTGGGGTGTGATCTTCTTGTACTGCACAAGTTGAGTGAGATTTGATCTCGTCATTACTCAGATTGATCCCTAAGGAAAACCCACAGTACTGCAAGAAGTGGTCCTGGTGATTCAGAAGCTGGCACTTTTCCTTCTGAAGCAGTGCTGAGCCAGTGCTTGAGCATGGAATTAGGGGGCACAGTGTGTCAGGAGGCGTTACTTTTCAGATGCAAAGCATAATTGAGATTGTAGCTATTCATCATCCTTCCCTTTCACCTTCTCATTCTCACTTGTTAGCTGCTGCTCAGTTGAGCTCTGGCCCCTCAGGGAAGTTGCACTTCCTCCCACTAATTTCCCTACACCTGCATCACTGGTGAACGCAGCCCTTTCTAGCTGACAGATGGAAGGGCTGTTTGGTTTACCTCCTTCTTCTGGCTGCTAAGCTAGACACGTCCCTCTTGGGAGAAGAGCAAGAAACTCCAGTATTGCCTGTCACTATGAAGCGAAGAATGTTTTATATTTTCCTAATTTGTGCATTGATAAATTCAGCTGCTGGGGAAAGTGAAGTCACAGAAGAGAAACACACTAGAGGCTCCAGTAAGAAGTGGTGACAGGAGGTGCAGTAGGGACCCTTCAACCCTACTGCTTTTAGCAATAATCTGCTTCCACTCCAGGTAACTGTCTGCTGCTTTCCCCAGAGTCATTCAGCCTGAGATGCTGGATGGACAAAATAAATTATTACCTTGTGTGTGTTTTCAGTTGATCTGTATATCACAAATTACATTCAAGACATAGCAAATCTCTTTTTTATAGAAATATCATATATGCCTTGGTGACTGCATGGGGTTTATCAGTGTTTTGCAGGCTACACGTCCAAGACCCTTAGAAAGCTGATGGCCAGGAGAAGGCTGTCAGGACCAGGATAATTCATCTGCCTGCAGACTGTTCCTACAAGGTCCTCAGCGTGTGGTCCAAATGACACCTGGGGGAAAGCTGCAGGGGTGCAGGCTGAGCAGCCCTTCTCTGGGGAGCGGAGCAACGCTGGACACTTTCACCATCTGCTTTGAGCCTCCAGGGAAGGTTGCTTCATTGATATGTTGGCAGAGCCCTAAACAGGAGGTTTCTGTGCCAGAAAGCTAAGGTATATTATGTTAGTTATTTTTTTCTTTTTTGAAAGTAAGTCTTCTCAAGTCAGTCACAGAAAAGGCACCGTTGCAGGGAAACAGTAGGGAAGGGCCTTCAAGGGCTGTCCCTCTGATTTTCTGGCCGCTGCGGCAACAAGCAGTGGTTATTGTGTTACTGATTTCAACTGGACCAATATTTAGTTCATAGCGAACATCACTCTGATAGACAAACCAGGACCAGAAGAAACACCCTTGGCTTAAACGAAATAAAAGAGAGTGAGTGAGTGAGTTGGGGCAGAGCAAGGGGATGTCCTGATTATAGAAAAGCGAAGCATACATTCTCCTTTGATATGAACAAGACATTTAGGGCGGTAAGAGTTTTTGCAAATCATACAGCCAAGCAATAATTATTTGAAGCTCTTACATCCCAGACCAACTGCCCGTGCCCATATGAGCCTCAGCAGCTGACAACCATAGCAAAGAACTTGCAGGAAGGAGAACATTTATGAACATATCAAAATGTTTCATAATGAGCTATTAAAAGTGGCAAGAGATGAAAGAGGCAGCCTACGGATAAGCCATTTTGAGATTCTCAGTAATTCAGAACACTTTTAAAAAGTCAACTTTTAGCTATCACAGATCTGTCCCTGCTGCTCTGTAGATAATAGGTAGGATTTTCTAATCAGGGTGAGATTTCTCTTATACCTAGGGCTCTTCACCTCACTTTGGAAGTTATCATGTAGATAGTGAAAAGAGTTGTGTGTAACTCACACCCACCTTCCATCTCCTCTACACTGCCAAAGCAGCAAGCCTAAATGCGCATGAAAATCAGCCTTATTTTCAGTAGGCTGGTTCCACTCAGCACTACTGTATCCTAAGGGTTAATTTTGGCAAAGAAGGGTAGCTGGTAAAGTAAAGTGTGTGCACCCCTGGGCTGTTTTCAGAGTCTGTCAGGCACTTGTTAACACACTAACCCATTCATTTTTTGATGAATTTGTGGCATGCTGGACATGAGCCAGAGGCTGAGCTGGGAACAATATTTATTTATATCTACACACGATAATTCATGTCTGCCCAAATCATGGACTTTCCCTAATCTGCAGTATTTCAAAACATTTGCAGTTCTCTCAGCCGATTAACGTTGACTTTGCTGGGCCGGAAAGAAATGTAAAGCACTGAATGTAGCTGAATGCTTGGATTCGCTGATAGAAGCTGACATTTTCTCACTGGCTATTCTATCAGTCCATAATCTTAAGAGTCATCTGAGGTATAAAGAAGCGCATTTTGTGCCTTAACAAGTAATACTGGCCATCTAGTGCTTGTTCAATATGAGGAGTTTTGCCAAATATCAGTCTGCACAAGGGGACGATAGTTTGGTGTGCCACTGAAACAAAGCAAGAGCCTGCAAGTGTCACTTCTTGAGAGCTGTTTTCTCAAAATGAGTCACTATCCACAATCTGGAAAGAGGGAGTTGATGCATCATCAGCCTGATGCATCACAAACTTTCTGTAGCACTGATTTGCAGCCACTGTGCTATGGTAAAAGAACCATAAAACACAATATTTGGGTTGAGATCAACTGCACAGCAGTGTATGAAACTACTGACAATAGCTTGAAAATGTACTCCATACCTCTAAGGGTAGAAGGAAAAAGAAAGAAAGAAAAAGAGATAGGAAACAAAAAAAGGTTGAAAGGTTCATTAGATAGGTATGTAATACGCAGACTGTTTGGGGATGAAAGCAGTTTGACCACAAACAGGTTCAACATGCATTAAAGCTAGAGTTCTTCCTATATAGAGATGAGAAACAACCACACAGAGAAGATGGGACTTGCTCAGATTCACCCAAAACACCTCCCAAAATCTCTGAGTGCTCTGCCCACTAGATCATTTACTCATATATAACTTCCCTGCTTTTAAGGACTAGTAATCACAAGGTCACCCTATCTGGATCCCAGGAGGTGGCAGAGTGCCATCCCCCAGGGAAGACCTGGGGCAACAAAGATGAAGGTTTTTATGAAGGCAGAATTTTACTTTTTAGCTATCTGTAGTAAATTTGGAGACTGAGTAAAACCAGCCTTGTCTGTATCACTTACTAACCATGCCTATGTTCAATTATCAAAACACTGTTTATTTTCAAAACAGGCCAGTATGACGTATTTGTATGTGGTGGTAGCCTGGGTCTTTTTGGTCCCATATTCACTTCAGGAGACCTTTGATATTTTCCATGCAGTCCAGACAGTTCGTTTTTGGTATTTTCAAACTAATTCTGTCTGAGTTCTGCAAAAATAAGTAAAGTCTAAGCCAGATTATTTTACACAGGGAAATTTGAAGGAGTTGCATCATTAACAGCAACTTTATCTGACCTGACTTTGGCTACTGCATACTTTAAATCCCTTAGGGGACCTTTATTTCTACAGCATTAAGGAGGATTTCTGAGTTTTTAAAGTCCTTGTAAATGTTCTTTTCAGAACTGCACTATAAATTCAACTTTTTATCATAAACTTCTTCCCTTCCTAAATAAAAAATCATCCCTCAAATTATTTCACTCTATTTCATGACAATGTTTTAAAAATAGAATTTAGTACTCACAAAATGCACTGAAAATCAAAGTTTCATGTATATGGGATGTATCTGAAAGGGAATTTTCCAAATTTGAACAGGTTTTTCTCATTACATATTATTTGAATTAAGCACATTGTATTATATTAAGCACACTACCAGCCAAGATCAAGATCACACAGCACTAGGTGCTATATAAGTACAGCATAAGACACAGCCCAGGACTTAGATAACTTAAATCAAACAGATAAACCTAAAGGGGGGAGGGGAAGCACTGTTATCACCACTTCACAGCTGGAGAGCAAGGATACAAAGAAAGGAATATTCTCCCTAATTAATTTCAGGCACGAAGCATAGCCTGAGCTTGGGATACCAACTTCCTCCATCACTGAGCAGAGGGTTGTCTCCCGCGGGCATCCATATCGGTCAGGTGGGGAACGTGTGTCACAGAGGTAGCAACGGGGCAGTCTGCAGGAGGTGATGTGAGAGATGAGTACCTGGCAAGGGTCTAAGTGCCTTACACCAGGCCAGGCAGGCTGCTGGTGGCAGTGGCAGGAGGAGAACACAGGTCTCCCTAGCTGCAATGCTGTGACAGTGCATCCCACAGAAGGGTTGGTTATCCACCACTCCAGTCCTGCACTAACCTCAATATGGTTCATCACCATCATGTTGAGCTCTATCAAGAACCAGTAATGAGCCAGTTATAAACAGCAATTTATCTCATTAACATACCTATGTCAGCTATGTGGTTAGTGTAGAGGCTGATGGAGTACAAGGTCCAGTGTAAGATACGTCTCATGCACAAACATGCCAATGAGCCTGGAGAGGAGTGATGAGACAAGGAGTTGTTAATTAGCCAGGCCAGCTCAGGAGATGACATCCAGTCTAATAAAGAGACGTCTGCATCTCCAAGAAAGTGAAATGATGTTTATTCCAGCTAAATGCAAGCCAGCCTATCTCCTCAGTAGTGAGGGAACAGAAGTAATTTCAGGATGAAAAAGGAGATCCGTATGGGCTTTCCAAAAGACTTCAAGGCAAAACTGAGTGTATGAGCAAACATAGCCTACAACGAAGGAGGGTCTTAGAGGGAAACCCTCTTTAGAGGTGCGTCTCTGAAGAGCGCTAATACAGCTCCACTATCCTGCACAAGCTTGAGTGGAAGGTGTGGACAAAAAAGGCACTCTGCAAGTCCTCTTGTCAGGAAAGGACAACAAATCAGCGGGGTAAAGAGGGGACACCTTTCCGATTCCTATTATATGGAGTTTCAACACAGCTTTCTTTTCATTTCTTCACCTCTGTCCTTTACTCATTTTTGTAATTGTCTGCTCTGGATAATATGAATAAAAGCTAGTCAGTCAAGCATATAGAATTCTGGTACTTTTATTAAATATAATATAATAGTAACTGGTTATTTGCCTATGCAATAGCCTCAAAGGACACCTCTATTTGTATTTTTCCACTCTGCAAAGTCCACAGGTGTACGTTTGCACAGTTACAACCTTTGTGGCATATTTTGCCGCCGATCTGCGCTCCCGACCCCCACCGACACCAAGCTCTGCGGCCTGGGTTACAGACTCCCACCTTATCCCCAGCAGTGACTGGGGATGTGGGCACTGCAATGAGTGGTATGTGACATGTACAATCTTCCTTCAGGACAGGTGTCAGCCGGCATCTAAAGGAGGTCACAGAGTGAATAAAACTTCTTGGTGAACTATCTGGGTCTTTGGTTCGTAGACTCTCAGCCCAGCTGCCATGCAGCTCTCCATGCAGCTCTCCATGGTAATATGCAATAGCCCTGAGTTTCCTTCGCCATTGCAGAGAGATTATCCAAGCCATCAACCAAGAGCAGAGATGGAGCCATGGCATTCCCGGTTGGAGTGCCCACTCTCTCAGCCGTACCTGAGCACGTAAGGGATGAGAGCAAGGTGGCACAGCTCACAGGGCTCCGGTAAGGGGAACTCCTAATTAATTGTCCATAGAGTACCTCTTTCCCTTATTTTTCTTGTTAACGACTGATTTTAAAAAAGGGAGTTCAGCAGCTCAGCCATTTTACAGTCACCATTAATTTAATCTTCCTCCTTATTTATTGATGGAGCTACTTTCTCTCTTGCCTTTTGTGTCCCCGTGATATATTTCTAAAAGCCTTCTCAATGCCTCCGGGAGCATTCACTCATTCTGCTGCCCTTGCCTTCTCCCCGAAAGCCTCCCCTCCTCGGGAGCACTTGCACTTGGTTCTGTATCCGCTTCTCCTTCCTGGCATAAAACTTTGTTATTGTTTCTGACTTTCCCAGCACCTCCTTCCACCACCTTGTTTGTTGTTGCTTAGTCACTGCATTTTCCTGCTTTCACGTGAAAGCACCTTTACTGGTGGGAGAGAACCGCGGCTGGCACAAAGCAGTGTCGCCCCTTGGCTTCCCGGGGACTTTGGCTTACTGCAGCCACTGAGGATCCGTCCTGTTCTCTCCCAAACATCACTCATGCTCTCATCTGAAAGGATGGTTTTTCTTTGCACACTGTGTTCACCAAACTCCCCAAACCCCTCCTTGTTTGAATTCTCATACCTTCCTGTACTCTTGTATTACAGTATTGCAACAGCCACATTCATTTAGTATTAATTAGCATTACTGTAATTTAGTTCAGTCCACATGGACCTACTCATGCCCCAGTTCTGATAGCAGTGGTACATACACACAGCAGGAGCCAGTCGCTGTCCCAAAGCATTTACACTCTCTCCAGATGAATCAGAAGGGAAATATCTTTTTCCCATTATACTGCGGCAAGTAAAGCAAGAAGAGATTTGCGGGGGAGTTCAAAATCACCTCTAATGGCTAAGCTCCCACGCACAGCCTAATTCGTGACATTGCTTTTGCTAATCCTCCTTAAGTGAGTTGTCCTGGGTCACTGATAGAGCCCTATTGCCTACACACGGGTATGGGATTGCAAAAGCTGCCCTAGCATCCACCTCCACATCACACCACCTCCACCAGCTCCTGCTGCTCATTTCTTGGCTCTAGCTCCAGATGCAGCCCTTCGTCTCTGCTTCATGTTGAAGCCTGAACACATGCTGGTTAGCCTGCAGCAAGCAGCACAGAGGACAGAGGCCCCACAGGCTGGTGCAGTTCAGCTCCGCAGTAATGCATAAAGTGAGAGGTGCTTTATTTTCAAGTTAGCCAAGAGTTTTGGAAATACAAGGAAGGCTTCCATTTACTTAAGTTTTAGATTTCTATTTGAAGGCACTTTTACCACTCTGCTGGATTATTTTGTCCCTTCCTAATCAAATTGCCTTTCAGCACAATGACCTTCAATTAGGCCAAGGTATTCTGTGGCTTGCTCAGGAATCCCAGTAGCAAACTGATAGTTGCTCAATTCCTCTTTGCTGTGAGAAGATAAGCTGTGGGCCAGAGCTTGAGAATATTAATACCTGTTCCAGAAGGAACAGAAAGTTGTTTCTTAAACAAGTAAAAATGGGTTCAAACATGTGGGTGTGTGACCAGATGGACTGGGTATGTTAGGAGGACACACTTGCTATAGAAACTTAAATATTTTCTTTAGGGAGCAACAACTATTCATTTAAAAAATAATGCCACCAGGTTTTTGTGTATAAACAGGAACACTGAATGATAAATACTGGTTCAGTTCCTCCCAGCTGTAGGAGAAATGCCTTGGAAGCATTCACTGCTTCACTCATCACCTCTCCGGGAGAATGCCTACATCCCAGAACCAGGATTGTGGGACAGTAAATTGTTGGCTACATCTGCTTTCTTCCACCTCCTTGTAAGAGATTTTTTTTATGGTGTTATTTCTACTGGGAAAATACATAAGAGTTCCAGCCTGCTGGCTGGAAAACCTCCCTGCTGCATGGCAGAGAACGGCCCAGGCCCTGCTCTCTTTCCTCTGCAGTGAGATGGGATGAAGGCTGCTTCCCTGTGTTGGGCTCTGCAGGAATTTGTTCCCACCTCTCAGCGCAGTAAACCACCAAGACACAGGCCCTCGAGTTTTGCCTTGAAAGCAGAGATTGCAACACTTCCATGAGAAAAGCTTCTGTTTCATCCCAATATGTAAGAAACAAATCCAGAAACCTCAACAAGTGCTGGAAAACACAACTGTTGTTCCCTGGCACCAGCAGGCACTTGCAGTCCTTCGATGTGGCAAAGAGAACACGATGTACAGATCATGAACGTGTAGTTCTGTGACCTATTCATGTACAAGGAACATTAATTTCCCCTTACATGAACGTGAGCAAGTAATAGGGGTATAAAATGCCAGCGAATTTGGTATGATTCTGATCTCCATAAGTGTAAATCAGAAATCCCTTCCACTGAGGTCAACAGAGTTTCAGTGCTGAAAAGATAATAAAGTCCATTATAGTTATTTGTAGAGAAATGAGACAGTATGCGAAAGACTGCCCTGCAAACACATCCTATATTGCTCTACAGTTGATGTATCCATTTATACGCACATAAGGAAAATGAAGTAAAAAGCACCATTTCCAAGTGGTAGCCTAATATGCTCTTTTTACAGTACTGTCAGTGTCACGAAGGAAAGTGCAGGGAAGTTTTAGGCCACCTAAATATAGATGGAGCCATTTATTGATGATTTATTGCATCATCGAGGCTGAGCTGAAGCTGTAAAGATACGAGACTTCAGAGTTCACAGCGACGCACCTCAGTAAGTGTGTGACATCCAGACTAGCTGAAATCTTTTGATGTCATAAGATGCTTTTCATTGCTTAACTTGCAAATGAGGCTGTGGATTTTGGAGCCTGACTTTAGAGAGACATTTTTAAAAACAGCCGCCTGAATTTCTACCAGATGCAGAGAAAAAAGAAATTGTCCACCCTGGAAAACAACCATTCACGAACAATTTACCCTAAAATTCTCACCAAGTGTGTTGAAAATCCAAAGCAAAGCGGGGGAGGGGAGAGAGAGAAACAAGATGAATTAACGCTCTTTTAAAAAACTTTTTACAACTGATTTCTAATGAGGCATGGCCAATGTTGTTGACATGCAATTGGATCAGCTTCAACTCCTGGGCTGACTGTTTGATGAATGGACAAATTCCAAGGCTGGAGACAAACGCTGCCTTCCTCTCCCACAACTCAGCACTTCTCCCACAGACTACTTAAACTTCCACCAGAAATGCCTCCACTCTATATTAGGAGTTTAATTAAAAGTTTCCATACGCAGGTTGCATTTGCTGTCACCGGCCTCTGAATGGGGAAATTAAATGCACAGCAACAGTGCAGGGCTTTGAGCTGGTTTTATGGGGAAAAGCTGCTAACGCCGTCCACTGAAGTTTACACATGCTGACTTGTACCGTAACTGGCCTGAAGGACCAATGAAGAGGCTTTGCCGACATAAAGCAGCTCTCTATAAGCCCAGCAGCATATACCATTTTTCTTTTTTTACTCAAAACTTTTATGGCAAAATGTAAAAAAATGTAAAAAAAAAAAAAAAAAAAAGAGAGAGAAAGAGAGTAACATAGTAACATTACAGGCAGGAGCTGCTCTTTTCTATTAGTTATCTGTGTTTGCAAATCAGACTTCACACATGCTTTTTGGGGCGAAAAGACCTAAGATTTGATGTATTCACAGACCCATTTGAAAGGGACTTTCAGTTCTCTGCAGCACCAGAGCCTGGCGCTCGATGTTCCCATAGAGCTGGGAGCAGGCACAGCTCCGTCCTCTCAGCACTTGAAACCCAGCTCTTGGCCTAATGGGCACCTGCAACCAAAGCCAGAGTTCAGAACTTTCTCTTCTGAGCCAATCCACGAAAAACATGTCTCTGTGAAATGCTCCCTCTAGGAAAAGAAGGAAAAAAAAAAAAAAAAAAGGCTCATTTTAGGCACTATAACAAAAGCAAATGAAATGCAAATCTAGCTTCAAAGAAGTGTGGGAAACGGAGTAGTTTTACCAGCATCTCAAGGGTTTAGGCTGCTCATCAGAGATGCAGGCAGCCCTAGTTCAGTTCTCCTGTGTGCCTGAGGGATGTAAACCATGTAACTCCCTTCCTAGGGCAGTCCTTAACCAGCAGGCTGCAGAGTCAGTCACATCCCTTTGGGTTTTGTCTCAGTGACTAAATAAATATTCTGTAATAAGTGGAACTGGTCTCACTGATGGGATGATGGAGCTTGCCTGAGCATGCATTATGGTCTTCTTCTTGGAGCCCTTGTATGGGAGGGGAGTGTTCAAGTAGTAATCAAGCAGTTGTGGGAACTGAACTTGATCTCCGGTATCCTGAATGACTGCTCTGGTTCCTGACGTGCTGGAGAGAAATGGGAGATTCACCCTCCTTTACCAGTTTTAGGGCACATAATATTCTTTTTCCAGACAGAACTATTTGGGCTCTGAGAACATAATTAGAGCCGCAGAGCTCGTATAGGCTTTTCAGACCTGCCTGCATACTAAAAAAATACCAGCTATTCACTTGTCTCTGCCTGGCCCAGTATTTCACGTCTGTGTGAACAGAGGGTGAGAGAAGGAGAGCCAGTATTTGGCTCAGAGGACAGGCAGCCCCAGCGAACAGGGAAAGCTAGTCGAGGCACGTGCATTGGTCCAGTATCTGAAACGCCACACTTTGCATTGGGTGCAGGGCTGCTTGGTAATGTGGGAAAAACTGAACCTGGCTACTCAGGAATAGGAGTAAAACCATCTCCCGGGACAGGAGGTCGGTCTTTATCTCTCCACTTCTCCATATCCACTTGGCAAAGACATATCCCTCTGCCAGGGAAATGCTTTCCCCTCCCCTTTCCTTTCTCTGCTCCCAAAGGAAGGTGCTTTCCACTTCTGTCATTCAAAAATGTACCAGGGCCCGAGTGAAAGGCAGCCAACTAGGAAAGCCAGTGAGTTAAAAAGCCACTGTCTCTTTGTAGCCTTCCTGACCTAGCTTCAGGGACAGAGAGCTCAGCTGAGCACCATTCTCTCCAATGCTCTCTCTGCTCTTCTTCCTCAGCAGTCTAGGGTGAAGATGGGTCACCTGCACAGGGAGAGATGAGTGAGCAGGTAGCTGGTTGTGGCTGTTGGTGAGCTGGGCTCCTTCACTGCCTTCAGTGGTCTGCTGCTCTCAGCAGTTTCTCCGGCCCAGGCCTGTCTTTGCATGTCAGTAATTTTTAGAGCCATAATTTATTGTGCGAGCAATTGAAATTTTTGTATTTTGTTCAAGAGCAGCTCCCCAGCACTCCCCCAGGGGCTGGGATCACACCTAGCTGGGATCTTCGCTTGCTGTAGCGGAGATGGTAAGAAACAACGTATCATCAAAAGCAAGAAGACTGCATGAGCAGTGTTCAGTTTTCCACAAAACTGAAAGCGTGAGCAGCTCTGACTCTAGAGTATGTTAAGGAGGGTGGTTATCGATGTTGTATTTTGTTCCTTACTCAGAGGTAGTGTCGTGCCAGTGGAGTCCTCAGAAGAGCCCCCATTCTCGCTCACTACTCAGAGCCCACCACGGGTTACGTAGTTACTTGAGCACAAGGTTGTTTTCCTGACTTGCATTTTCTTTGTTTCTTTTTGGGAAACAAGTCTCCTGAAATGTCCCTGATAAAGGGACATTTGAAAATGTACAAGAGGGTGTATGTCCTGCTGAAACATAGTAGGAATGTGTCACCACCAGCCCATGGGGAAATCCCAGCATGAGATAATTTTGCCTTCCCTCTTTAAACCGTGAGGACGAATGAGCAGAATATTCAAAGCACTACGTAGCAGGAGGTTTGTCCTAATCCTGAACCAAGTGAAGTCAATAAAAACCCACAAATTCAGACAAGGCCCCCAGACTTTCCTAGGTACTAGTTTTAGTTGCTGGTCCTAGCCCAAGTCAGGCTGAGAGTGGCTAGCAATTGCCACCTGGTGCTTGCCAGTCTCTTTTGAAACACATCTGCGCCCGCAGTGCCCATATTTTGGTACCACGTCGCACCTTGCAGACACAGGGCTCGGGGGGGGCCGCTGAGCGTTGATGGAAGTGAGGCTGCTTGTTTTGGCCCCTAAGTGGAGATTTAAGATTGTCATAAGCAGCCCATTTTGAAACTCCTGCCTTTAGTCTGTAGGGCCATCAACCATGCACCTTTTGTGAGCATTTTACTCATTTCAAATAGTCACCTGAGTGGAAAAAAAAAATATATATATATATGTGTATATATGAACATGATATAAGGAGTGAGCACATTACAAATGTGAGTTGGGTCAGAATAAAACCTGCTGCAGCGCTTAAAGGCTATTCTAAATAAGATTCACATAAAGCTTTGCTATTTCATAAAACATTAAAGGATTTAAATGACTTTAAATACATCTGTAGAAATACAGGCCATATTTTATTAAAGGTGTCAGGTCTGCCTAATCTCTCCTGTATGAGATGTTCATTTTGCAATAGTGAAGGCACAGAGATCATCAAATCCATCCACAGTGCTAGGTGAACACAGCCTTTGCCAGCTACCAAACTCTCTCCTCATTAATATTTTAACATTTGGGGTAATGCTGAGAAACTAGCCATTGTCACTGGAACCACAGATAGTAGTAGTAAATCTTTTCAAATAGAACTACTACTTCTCTGGTATCTAAGGGTTAGAATTTAAATTTGAACTAGTCCCAGTGTGAATTGCAGAGCAAAAATAGCAATACAGTGGGCCACAGCCGCTGAACGTATACTGCACGCTAGTGAGGCTTGGGAAGAGGGGGGCGTTAGCCTCAAAAGGTGGATGTGGGGTTTCTTGCGTCTCTGAAGCATCTAGTGCCAGACAGGATATTGGGCTAGACAGATCCCAGTCTGACCCAACACAGCAACGTTTGCATTTATGAAAAACAGCAGAGGCAAACTCTGAAGACAAGCACAGTACACAAGGAGACCTAAAGGACGGGTCTGGAACAGTAAGCTTCTGTTAGGGATAAATCTGACCTGGTGCCCGCAAAAAATAAACAACGCAACCTTCAGCTTTAAAGGCTGATGCAGAAGCTGAGGGGGACCGTAGCCCAGAGTGAGGCAGTCCAGATGGGGGGAGTATTTCAGAGGCAAAGCCACGCGATCAGTACGGCCGGGCCCGGGAGCTGCAGAGGCACAGATCCGCCCAGCACCAGCTGGGATGCAGTGAGCCTTCAGAAATGGACTGATCCTGAGGACAGGAGGGCCCAGGATGGGAGCAGGAGGGAAGAGAGATCAGGGGCTCTGAAAGCGCAGCTCCCAGAAGCCTCTGGAGGGATTTCTTCCCGTGCACAAATAATGTAACTCTGAGGTTGCTATCAGGTGCCACTGCACAAGCAGGAAGGACCGTTTCGTGGTAAGGAGCCAAGAGCCAAGGATTTTGGTTGTATTTCTGACTGCCATAGGCACCTCATGGCTGCTATGGGGCAAATGACTTCCTAGTACCTCAAATTTCCTGATTTCTAAAATGGGAATATGAATTCTTCTCTCAAAGGTTTTGAGTCACACATGTGTAATGTCCTTGCACAGGTGATATTTGAGACAATGTCATTACTCATGTTGACGTTGCCTCGACAGACATATAAGGCCCCTTTGAGCAAGGTGCTGTACTAGCATATAGGAAGAACAATTCCCTGCATGCATTAAATGGCCAAGTCAGACAAAGTAATACAAATATTTTGTATTCCAAGTCCTGAGGTCTAGAGAGGAAGGGCTGACTAGTAGAGAGGCTGCAAAATGGGATCTATGAAACCCAAGCTTGGTTCCCCTTCCATGACAGAGGAAGAGCAGCACTCCCCTGTCTTGGGAGTCCTGAGAGTATAATGGTGTAATGACTTGTAAAATGCTTAGACAGTTCAGTGAGGGAAACTGGGTGACTGTGCATGTGTTCATGTGCTCATGTATTGATGACAAGGAAAAAAGATTAAATTATTTGCCCTGGGTCATGCAAGAATATGGATGCTAGATTGCACAAATGCATGTATCCTGATTGAAACATCAAAGTTTTTTTTACCAGAAGACCATGCATCATCTCAAAAGTGTTATCATTACATAGATGGACCAAACACAGTGGCAGGGTGTGGAGATGCAGAAAAGAGACAGAAAGAGGCAACCCAGTGATCAGTGATAAACTCAGGGGAGAACTGAGAGATCACAAAGAGTACCATGAACAGCTACATCAGCATGATCCAGAATCCTCTTGGGAGATGCCAAAGCCACACGAAGTCAGTTGGCGATAAGACAGCAGATGTTCTATCATGAGAACGATGGAGGAGAAAAAAATAAATTTGCAAAGATGGCACCCCAGCGTTTGCAAGTGTGGGCTTTTTTTAAAAAAATAGATCTGAAATATTTTGGCATGAGATCTCATCGTAACCAGTTTCCTCCCCACACAGTTTATGAGCTTGTTCCTTTGCTGTTTGAGAGCTGCTGTTAATGGGCATGCTGTTGCTGTGTGGTTAGCCAAAGTGTCTACTGCACATACATAGGAATAAGAGAAAGCAAAAAAGCACAGAGCAAACCAAAAAGCATCTGAATGATACAAAACATGTAAATGGAAGCGGTAAACAAGTAACAGGCAAGAAAAATCAGAGACTGCAAATGAATAAGCTCTAACAGCTACACAGAAAAGAGGTGGAAATACTAACTGCTGTCAGCATTAAATAGGTTCGAATAATTTGGAAGTGCAGCAGAAGTACTGTGCTGGTTCTGGGCAAGCAAAAGGCCCAGAGAGAGAGAGAGAGAGAGAGAGATGCCATTCACAGGACTGCTGCTGCAGGACATGGAGGAGAAAGTTACAGCTTTTTCCTAGACTGGTTAGTCAGCCCATCAGATGAATCATTTTGTATTGCCCCAAAGTGAATGGTGCTGGCGTCTGGCCACTGATTCAGCTGCAACCTTGAACTCTGCCTTCTCTTCCACTTCAGGTGAAACAGATTTATTCTCAACTTGCCACAGATTTGCAATTCAATATTTATTTGTAGGATGCCTGGTTCTTTGGGCAGCAATGCTGGGAGCTCCTAAGGTTTGTTTTGGATCCCATGTTGGCTGCAAAGGAAGGGTTGGTTGCGTCAGATTCTTTCTGGTCACATTTGCTATGTGTTATACACAAGAAGTGTCTGTTAGGAGTCAATGAAAATACCACTGAGGTTGCATTAACATAGCTAATAGCTGTGTTAATAAATGCCATATAATAAAATAAGTAGGAATATTTTCAGCCAGGTCTAAAGCTATGTGAAAAATGCATTTGATTAATGAAATCCATTTCTGACTGAATAGGACTTTTGTAATCAACTGACAATCCATCTGTGTCCTGTTCTTGCTGGGTAAGTATTTGCAGTTCAGCTTTTTAGGATGTATTTCAGAAGACCCACTCTGTGGTTGGCTTCTTTCATATATTGATTGGCAGGAGATGCTGGATGATACTTGCTAGTCTTTCGTCCCCTTTGGAGATCAAAACAGCAAATTGAAGCCACCCAGTAGATAACGCAATGGGTACACCTACAGGAGGCTTCGTCAACTCATGTTAGTAAATGATTCCACTGTCAGAAGAAATGCACGCTACACCAGTGGAAGCAGATGGGCTCCCCATTTCTTGCCATTATGAAGAAATGGTATTTCCCAAACAGAACTGCAGCGATCCTGATGCTGAATGACAAGCTGCACAGTGGCCTGGCTCCCCTGGATGTGAGCAGGCAGGAGGCCGTAGAGCAGACCAGTGCATGCAGCTACTGCCCTCGTAATGCACTTGTTGCTGCCATTTAAGTCTGAACCTCTTGCAGGAAACATAGGAAACTCTGAAGTGACTCCATGATGGTAGCAGCATTGGGTCATTCTGGTTTCTCAGCAATACCCAGTGCAATTCCTCTCCCAGTGACAAGTGGGTTAACTGGAGGGACACTCTAATTATCTCTGCTTCAATGTTTTATAGTCCTTTCTAACAAAAGAGCTTAAAAACACACTTAGCTTCATTCACATCTTTGTAAATATGGGTTGTCACCCTTGATTTTTATGTTTTCTAAACATCAAATGCATAAATGTGTCCCAAAACTAACTTTCATCAATACAGGATGACTCTGTACTTTGTAAATGAGCAGACTAGTTAGGCTGTAGTAGCATATTCCTGTCCTGAGAGCTGTGACTCCATCCACTGACCTTGAAGACAAAAGATAATTCTCTTTAGCATCGAATTATACCTGCTGGACTTGCCAAGGCAGGAGAGGGATGTGACTAAAAGCAAATGAATGGAAAGTATTGGATTTAGAAAAAAAAGAGCTTGTTAATCAAATCTAACACAGAAACTGTTAAAATCAGGTTTAAGTGCCTTTTACCAGCTTCCAGTTTGGATGATATCAATACATGTTTTGAAAACACACCTGGGAGAGTGCACACACTTATCTCGAAGCAGCATCTAAAATTAAGTTACTTGGTTCATTTTAGACTAGCCAAAAATTAATGCAATGATCTCTTTTCAAAAGGTTAATTTGAATTGCATAATCTGTCCACAGATATAAGAATCATCCAAACTGCATTGTCCTGCAGGCACTGGATGGTGAGCTTATTCAGTGGTCATGTTAAATTTCCATGTGTTGGCCAGATGCTTTCATTGGAGCCTCGGCAAATCAGTGTGGCTGTGATCTGCTAATTGTTTTGACACCATGGGAGTTGAAAAGCGCTAGTGAACACTTGGCTCAACTGAAATGTATGTTTTACTTAAATGACCCCAGGGATGATCAGAGTCAATTTTCCTGCTTATGTCTGCTGCCCCAGTGCTTGAGGTGGTTCTGGTCAGTGCTACAGAAAACAAGCTAGTATTTAGTTAGCTCTCTCTGTATAGCATACAAAGAATAGAAGTACCTATTCAAAGCCAGGCTCCAATTCAAGGAGCCACTTAAACATATGCCCTAATCAGGACAGCACTTGAGTGTATATATGCTTATCTGTAAGCACGTGCTTGATTTCCACTAGTCTGCATGAGATTTACACCCAGGTTTAAGAGTCAGCACATGCTGAAGTGCTTTTCCAAGACGTTTTCCAGAACCAGGATCTAAGTGAGAAAAATGAGAATGCCACGCTGGAAATAGATTTGCTGCTGCTTTTGCAACTGTAAGGAAGTCCAGGCAAACTTAGTTCCCCTTAGGTCAGATAAATTATTTTTCATTTATTCTCCTGCTCTCTCCTCTCTTCCAAGGAAGCAGAGGATTTTTGCTTTAGAAGACAACTTCTGTTCGCTGCTCATTCGGGTGCGAGTTGAAGGAAAGAAGAATGTAGGCTGTTGGAAAGAATTTGTTTCAGACTCATCCATTAAAATCATTTTGTTGGTTCTTCCACAGTTGACTTGTAATGACTCCCAGGAGTTTCTCTCCCAGAAGTGAGGTCAAACATATTGACTTTTCTTTCTTTCCTCACAGCTTTTCAACACTGGACAAATGATTGCTTTGATAATTAAACATTCACAAATGCAAGGCACAGTGATTGCAAAAAAGGACTCTGTCTCTAGAAACAGGTTACACAGCTTAGTGAACTCTATTCTCAGACTGTTTGGGAGTAAGTATCCTTCATGAGCAGTAAAAAGTTTCTAATTAGGGATATTTTCAGTTTAAAGACAAAAAGGATGAATTAATATAATCACCCACACTGTTATGCTACCTTGTTTTGACTCTTGTTGGACTACTTGTTGCAGTAGTTGAATCGTAGTATTTCTAACACTAACTAATGATGGCATGGAGGAATTAGGACATGGAACGGTCTTCCACAAGATCAAGGGAATGAAATGCCTAGGATTCGAATCATGGATGGAGTGAACTAACATCAGCTAGAGGTACTACAGTAGAGACCAGGAAAAGAAGAATTTAAAGGGGATATGGATTTTTACATTAGCAACATATATGTCAACATAGACATATAGAGAGACATCTTCCTTATAGAGGTGCTTAGGAGCAGTTTCTTTTCTAAAGAAGCTGCAGCTCTGAAACACCTGGATGCAGCCCTACAGGCAGGATCTAGACAAAATACTTCCATTTTCATAGGATCCAGTGCTGCTCTGAGCTAAAGATGAAGTGCAAGAAGTCTTCTTTTTGCTCTTGCCTTTGTTAGTTCTCCTTGGCAGAGCAAGATTAGAGTCAGCTCAGCATGGGAAAGCACTCAGGTACCATGCGTTTGGATTGAGACCAGCCATACCAGGAAAACCAGTGCTCCCACTCTGCTGTCTAAGTTCAGTGCAGCTCTTCTCGATTTTATTTCCATTTTGCAGGCTTTGGGAGTTTTCCAGATCTGAGCAGTGAATTTGAAACTCCTGACCACAGCCTAGATCTTCCCTGTCTCCCTGTAGCCTCTCTGAAGCTGTCTGAAGCCCTCAGTGTCCCTGGGAGGGATGAGCTGACCCCAATTTCAAGTGTGCGGTATCCTACTTTTCAATTGTGCGGATAAATAAATGCCAGGCAGTTCAACAGCTGCAAGCAGGACTCACCACAACACATTAACCATTAGTAGCACGGCCACCCTGGGGAATGCTCTCCTGCTTGCTGCACCACCTTGCTCTCCTACTCCAAGCACCTCAGCTCAATGCTGCCATGAATCCCAGCCGAGGATCCTCAGCTTTTCTCTCTCCTAGCCCACAGCCCTTCAGCACACCTCACTACGTCCCTTCACTGGGAGGGCTAACTCTCACCCTCCTTTCATGATAGCTACACTTAACCAAAGCAGTGTGTCAGAGTCCCACAAGCCAGGAAATCCTCTCTTTGCTCTCCAGGAGGGCTACCTCCTCCTGCAGAGACTCTGCCTTTTATAACCCCATCCATCACATTAATTAGGCCTCTCAAGTGAGGGTTACCTGACCAATATGATTCATTTCAGCCTCTTTCTTCTGGTAGTGGTAGAAGCTCTGCTCAACCACAATTACCCCAAAGCATTTATAGCTGCTCTCCTCAGATGGCTGAAAGTTGAAGCTAAACAAATGTAGACTAAAAACAAGACACTTTTTTTTTTTTTTTTTTTTTTTTTTTTTTTTTTTTGTAGCAGTAGTGGCCATAATTAACCATTGGAAGGATTTGCTAAAGCTACAGTAGATTTTTCCATTGCTGGAAATTTTGAGGTCAGGGTGGGATGCTTTTCCACACTGTGGTTCAAATGGGAATGAGTTCAGGGAAGTCCTACAGCCTAGGAATATGAGGCTAGATGATCCTAATGATACCGTAATGTATATGGGACCACATCAGTACTGAACTGGAGGAGGATGTACCTAAGTCATCCCAGGTTTGAATCCAGAAGACAGGCTCCGGCATTGGGAGATTTGCTACATCGCAGGAGGGATGTAGCAGAAGGACATTTCTTGTTCGGCCCTTAGACCTGCACAACTAATTGAAGGTAACTTTCTGGGCCCCTGGGCCCAGCTAGGTCCCTGGACGTCCCACATGTAAGCAGCAGTGATGCTAATTAAAGTTTTAAAATATGCTAATGAGCCTGATTTCAGCTCTGTCTCTTTAGAAATTTAAGGAGGCAGAGCATTTACCCGATTTCAGACAGACCTACATTCATCTTGTTCTCTCTCACATGTATACAAAGTATTTGAGCTTTTAGTCCGTAATTTCATCGGGAACTAGTGAAAATGTGGTGTTGCTGCCTGAGACTAGGAAGTATTGAAACATACAGCTGCTGGAGATGATGACTCAGTGACCAGTTTACCAGTAGTTTCAATAAATATGAGTTTACAGACACTCCTTTCAACCCTACTGGCTGCTGTGGGTTTTCTTGGCATGGTGGGAAGTGACACTAAATGAAAGAGTCTCAGTTGCACAGGAACAGATCCAGGATCTCTCCTGATGCATGGACAGATTAAAAGAAAGTACCCACATTGTCCAAGCAGGATGTCCAGTCGCTCCTTTACGAGGAGAGCAAACTGCTGGAAATGAATGAGGACACCTCACCTCATTCTGAGTGAATCACACCTCTGTTTTTACGTTACTGCCTCTGTGCTCCAGCCCTATGGAAACATTTCTCCTTAAAGACCCCTTGACATTGTCACTAGCTTTGCAGATTGCTCATGCTTTGTACACAGGAAAACTCACTTTTAGAAGAATGTTTAGGTGAAATAAGATAGACTTTTTCACACCGAGGAATAACTTCTCATAAATCTGCCAGAGCACATTCATTTGTCTTGCAAGCTTGCCTTAAGCCTCCAGTATCTCTGCTCATCAAGGTCACATCTGTTTAAATGTGCGCAGGGAGCCTGAGCCAGCCACTGGGGAAACATTGATTTGTGATCCTGTATTGCAACAGCCTGAGCAATTAATATGATCAAAACATCCCATTCCATGTCATTATTATAGACCTCATGATATTTATTTTCATTACTTAGGACTTAAAGATGAAAGGGGCAGCAGTGGCTCTAGGGTAGAGCTGTAGGTGGGAGAACCCTAACTTGTCTGAGCTACCTCCATGCCCAGAAATGAAGAACAGTTCTAATATTCCCTGTCAGTGGCTGATGGATATTTTGGTATAGTCTTGAAGTCACTGTTAGTTTCCAGCTGAAATGTAGATGATACAGGTCAGGATTTTAGAACAGCTGCTCTTGTCTGGATCAAGCAGATCATAGAAATACAACACCATGAAACCTGAATATGGTTGGGATCCTGGTCAGCTTCTCTCTGACTTTATTCTCCCATTATTTTCTAACTGGAGGAAGTGCTACCCCAATGAAAAAGCTGACTTTGGAAAGATGAACAGTCTTCTCAGCTCCTCTGCTCTCACACAGGACTGGGAAGAGAAGCATTGGATACCTACACAAGTTAGGTATCCTTTCCAGTTGTGCCAACTGAAACATGCTCTTGACAAAGCAGCTGTAATAAATTTAGACCTCTACATATTCTTTTTCCAAGTATGATCTTGATGAAGGTTCAACTATAATTTAGCATGTGAATGGTCCAGCAGCTCCCTTCATCCTAAACTCTTGCCTGACCAGCTCTTTCTCAAAGCTAAGCAATATGAGTGAAATATGGAAGCAGACGGAGAGGAAGTGTAGTTAGCATTCATTCATTGCTTATGTTGTACAGGCTGTCAGAACTAATGAAATTTTATAACAGACGGGCAGCGATCAGCTTCTTAGTGTGATTTATCTTTCTTACTCCTGGCTCTATAGCCTGGGTAATTCTTCATTCGTCTTTAAAAATGCCAAGATGACTAAGCACAGGACCCACCTACCCAGAAAACTAGCAAATTGTGTCAATGCATAAGGATAATTAATAATCACCTGGCTTGAGTGATGAGTGACTGTCAGGCAAAATATTCTCTCTCTCTCTCATTGATTTCCCACCCTACTTCCTATCTCCCACTGAGCTTCCAAAAACTTCAAGAGCATCCATTATTGGGGCTTTTCTCCCTCCCCCTTCTGCCATCTCTCTTCAAACTACAACAGATGTTTGCAAAGACATTCCTCAGACTGAAGGCACTCATGGATGGCGCTGTGGGCACACACAGCCCCCGATTCACATCATTTATCCTGAAAGGTGCCAGCTAGGCTTGACAGATTCATTTGTAATAGCTTTGTAGTAGATGATGCAAATTGATGCAAAACATATGAGTGAAGCTAGCTTCATTCGCCACCTGTTAATGGCAGGAGCTGCGGGGGAAGGAAATGTATTTTGTGCCTTCGTAGCAACTACCTTATCTTGAGAAACAGTGAAGGTCGCCCATACCCAAGGTGCTTCAGATGAAAGCACTGGGAGGAGTAGTGACCTAAAAAGAAACTTTCACCTCCAGATAGAAGGAGCAGTACAACGTGTAGAAGAATTTGCTTTGCTCCAAGAGTGACATGTAGAGATGAGATCTTCCAGTACGTTCATCAGTCTGTCATGTCTCTCTGTATCAGTCAACTTATCTTCACTTGGCAGTGTATCAAGCTAATGCTGATTGTCTGAAAAATCATTCCTTGAAATATCACCTTAGGTTTCAGAGTTAAAATGAGACTGAAATGAATGAGGCATTTAACATTCCTTTAAGTTATGGTTGCAGGCTATCTTCAGCCTAAAATGAACAATTCTGCTTTCTGTACATTTGGTTCATATTTAGCAAGAAATGCAAGGAATTCTTAATGTTATTTTGAACTGGAATTTCAGACACTGATTTTGGACTGTGTATTCAAAATCAGTGATATTTAGCCATGAATACAGAGGAAAGTTATGACAAGAAAACAAAAATATACTTCTAAAGTTCTTGCAGTTCTGTAGTTTCTATATAGGTTTGTGCTTGCTGGGGTTTTTTTCTTAAAAAGGATTATGATGCTGTGAACATTCATATGGGTGAAAGAAAAGAACCTAAACAGCTGCCTCCACTTAACTACCAGACTTTTCAGAGGCTATAGGGAAGGGGAGGAATCTGGGACTTTATAAACCAAAACCAGCCTGTTTCAAGGTAGCTATAAAAGAAAGAAAGGAAGAAGGGAAGGAAGAAGGGAAGAGAAAGGAAGAGAAAGGAAGAGAAAGGAAGAAAGCAAGCAAGGAAGGAAGAAAGGAGGGAGGGAAGGAAGGAAGGAAGAAAGAAAGACTACTGAAGAAAGATGCTAAATCTACCTCAAAAAGAACATACAAAGAAAGGAAAAATTATGAGGAAATGTGCTAAGAATAATGGGATATTGATAAAAGAAATCTGCTTGCGCCTTTCATGAGGTGATGACGGAAAAATCTGTCTCATAACATACCAGGAAATGAGAGATAATAGAATAAAATTTTAAGTGAGAGGGAAAGATCTAGGTCTTCACATCTCGTATCCCCTGAATCCAAATTGTCTGTGAATCAGCCAAACCAGTTGTACAAGGAATGCTGGAGGAACACCTCATTATAGCATAGGGCTATATATTCCCTATCCAAATGTTCTTCTATCTTTGTTTAAAACTTACTGTGTCTGCTGGCTTTTTTTTCATTTTTCCTGTGTTTTTCCAATCAACCTGACTCATTGGGCAATAACCTGGTAACAGGATACAAATCAAGAATCTGGCTCTAGTGAGCCTTACCTTTAAGGGGTATTTTCAATTAACTTTAACTTAGAAACTAAGTAACAGGCTTAGTTGCGAATCTCAGCACAGTTTGAACTCTTCTCACAGACGACACGCCATGCATTGAGTAAGATGTGCTGTGCTCTCCATGAATAGCGAAATGGTTGAGTCCCCTAAATGAAAAACTAACTGGTCTATGGAGTCATGACAGCATCTCTATTATTGCTTAACTGAGCTTTCTTCTGTGACCTTTAGCTCTTCAGCTACCATTGCACTTCCTTTCCTCTTTCTCACTTTTGTTCTGCCAAAGAGATGGGACCTCTCTGAGCCCCTGGTTGCCTGCCCGCGGTGGCCCAGAGAGGTCACAGCTCAGTGACCAAGGGCACACCTTTTGCAAAGGCTAAGGTGCTGCCTTATCCTTTCTCCTATCCCGCGATGGCCTGGCAAGCATTAGGCTGTGGCAGAAAGTCGACAGCCCTGAAGTTACTCTGCTCGAGCAGCCCCCTTGTTTGAAGTTTTGCTTCTTTGGATTTGCAGTGAAAGACGTTCAGTGACTGACAGCCTGACCTCTATGGAGGGAGGGCTAGAGAAGTGCAAATCCCCAGAGAAAGCACAGTTTTATCCCTTCCTCGGCTTAGCTCTGTGGATGATGGATGGACCTCATGACTACAATCCCACAATTTCTGGATTCTTCTAGGAACAAGCTGCTTTTTCTAAGCAGGTCTTGTTGCAGGGTAAATCATGCCATGAATTCATGCCAGGGAGAAGCACGTACCCTGTTCCCACTCTGTTACTGGGTGATCTCAGGGAGCCTCAGTCAGCTGAGCAGTTTGTAATGGAGCCACATCAGAGGGAGGAAAATTTCTTGTGGAAATGCTAACATCATCTTTTTGCTCAGTTGTCAGTGTGCTCTTAGGGTTTGGGGAAGCATCACTCCTTCTCTAACTCAGCCTCAAGGCAGTTGCATTGCTGGCAGCTTGAGGAATTCACGGCTGGTCGAGAGGACAAAGTCTTTTTCCTTCTTGGCTGCAAGGGGTTGCTCTGATCACTCCTGCACTGAAGTAGCACCCTCAGGAAGGGGGAAATGTCAAGGTCCTTTCAGCAGGTTAAAGGCGACAGTAGTTGCCCACAGAGCTTTCCTACCTCGAGGCCTCACTGCTTTTTCCCTCCTCTCAGTAAAAGGGAGAATGGAAAATCTGAGAAAGCTTTTGACAACGGGAGACTTCTCTCTTTTTCTTCCAGCAGTTACAATGACATAATCAGAGCTTGCTTCTTCCATCTGTGCTGGGACTGCATTGCTGCCTACTACACCAGTTTACATGGGAAGAAGCGGTAGCACTAGGACATTTCCCAGCTCCCAGGAACCCTGCAAAGAAGAAATCTGCACTAAGAGTAGCAGCAATCAGACATCTCCATTGCCCGAATGCTTTGTGGGTCAACATGGGCAACTTGTGGGACAGACAGACAGGGCTTTCCATGGGGCTCAGACAGAGGATCTCCAAGCTCCGCGTGCCTCATAGCAACCCTAGACCTGGCCAGGTGTTACCCTTTCAGACAGCAATGACAGAATCTCTGAGAAAACTGGTACTGGCTCTCACTCGAGGGTCTAATTTAATGAACAGCCTCCAATTGACTGTAATGGGTCTGGACTCCATCAAAAGCAAGAAATCGGAGTCTGGATCTAATAAGAATATCTTCGATGCATTTTATTTCAAAGTCTCCGTTTCATGGACAGACAACTGGATGCAGGAAGCCAGTTCACCATATATTTAAAAGTAGATCGACTCACTGTTTCCAGTGCTATCATTCAACCCACTCCCTTAATCCCTGCAGAGTCTGAGTCCCAGCACGCACCGCACCGCTGCCACGGCGTTAATTGGCAGATTCACGCTCAGCCCCAAAATCACCGGTCCTAATAAGGAAATTGGCCGAGAGAGCAGACACCCCGTCTACCTCTAGCAATCCCCTGCCCTTCACAGCAGTCGTAGGGGGACTCAGCACCCTGGTTTAGCCTAAAGCCCATTCTCATACCACTGCCACTTATTGCGATCAGGACAGATTAAATTCCCAGAGGCCACGAGACGGCTGAGATACCCGGCACTTGGCATGCTGGATGAAAACTGTCCCTCCGGGAGGAAGGACTTTTGTGACTAGGCTTAATTGGCCTTGTGGACTAAACAGCAGTTCCTGGCTGCCTGCATTTACAAGGTTTAATTTTCTAATTGAAATTTCATGGAAAAGCTGCACCTTTCTGATTAGTCGCCCCAGCGTGAACACTCTCTCATAACATAGACATCTGCCCTCCGGACTAACCTTTCTAGAAGCTGCATCAACAAAGTAATGCTAATAAAAATATCCATCTGTGCTTAAAGATAAACAAAGCATTAATACACCAAACTGAGGCTTAGATTATATTAGAGTCAGCTTTAATGATATTACACATCTGTTAGGATATATTTCCCACCCGGGCCATCTCTCTC
This sequence comes from Rhea pennata, assembly GCF_028389875.1. NCBI lineage: Eukaryota > Metazoa > Chordata > Aves > Rheiformes > Rheidae > Rhea > Rhea pennata. The sequence goes on from NC_084681.1 coordinate 12,757,689, forward strand.
TTGCTTTCTAAATATCTTCATACAAAAAAATGTGAGAGCATTTCCCTCTGAGAACTTAGCATGCGTCACAGTTGCAACTGGCCATGCTCTGAAAGGTCCTTTTCCCCGAGACACCCTGCTGGGAGAGGGCCCAGGGATTAGGGACTATAACCTAAACATTATTGTACTTAAAAGTAAATGTTCCCCAACTCTCTCGACTTGGGTTTCAGAGCCTCTTCAAAGGCTGTTTTCTTCCCTTCCTTGGCAGCAGGGGAAAAAATATTTCAGACCCCAGAAACCAGACACTTCTCAGAGCGTCTGCAAAAGTGTGTGGTGTGTGCGTGTCCATGTATATCCATGAAAGAAATTGCACTCTAATCTGCTGTAGAACTGCCAAAGTAGTGGTTTTCAGCAATGCTTTTCAGCCTGGAGACGGTGACTCCAGGGTTTTGTTACTGCGAGCTGAATGGTACGAGAATCCCCAGGCATAGTAATGGGGAGATGGGTGGGGGGACACATCAGATTTGCCCTCTATTTTTCTAATAGACCCCCATACACACAAAGGAAGAAAACTAATTTAATATATTGTGAATCTTATCTTAAGAGAACCTGTAAATCTATTTCTTCCAGCAGTTTTTCTGAAAGAGTGGCCTTATCCTGTTATCCATGCAAAGCAAAGTTGTCTGGAAATTAAAGCCTGGAATTCACAGGATCTGGATATAAGTCTGCCTTTGATGAAGGACAAATCATTTCCCTTTTCTGTGCCTCCTGTCCACACATCTGTAAAATGGGAATAACAGTTGTTGCCTGTCTTCCAACCTAAAGGAAAGCCCAGTGGCAGAAAAATGAATATAATCGTCCTGCCCAGCTTTCGAAACAATGGCTGAAATAGCAAAGTGGAAGTATCGCGATCCTCATTGCTGGTCCTTTGGAGAAGCAGCTCCTTCAACTTCTAGCACAATATGAGCTCAGGACCTTATGTTAGTGACACACAAGTATTAAACAGTACCAAACAACAAGCCAGCACCCCCTGAACTGTCACAGGTTCCCCTGGACCTGCCACAGGCAGATGACTGCCCATGCCCCAGCATTACCACAGATATTTGCTTCGTAGCAAGGATAGTTTGGACAAAGAGCTGCGCCAAAGGTGTTCAACTGATGGTCCTGAAATTCTCCCGTTCCTCTGGAGCCCTCTACTCATTGGGATGCTTGGCAGATTTCTTCTCTCCCACTGAATGGTGATTAATCCAGCCCGTGCTGATGGCTCGCTGTCCCTTCACATTCCAATAAGCAGGTCATTGAAGATAAGCCAGAAGTAGTCTGACCAATTTGCTTGGAATGCACCAAAAATGTTCATTGTAGTGAAAAATTCATCATTTCATAAATGACTCATCACAGTTCACCTAGCTCTGGATCAGACACAACTGCTTCTCCCTCCGCTAACCCTGCATCTCATTCACCAGTCACACAGCAAATGCATCCTGAAATGAATAACTGCTCCTCTGGATGGAACTTTTTTTCACCAAGGAATTACTAAACCTGACACTTCTGTGATATATCGCAAAGATCTGACTCCTAGAGGTGAAATATTAGTTAAAAAAAAAAAAAAGCATACTTAGAGCTCATTTGCTTCCACTGAATATATTTATTTGTATTACAGAAGCACCTAGAGACGCCTGCCAAGCTCTGGGTCCCACTGTGCTCCAGGTTGTGTAAACACATAAACCCAGTATATGATTCCACGAAAAGCCAAAAACTTAAACACTCTGGCTCAGAGCTAACAAAATATTTAGGCTCCTGTATTTTCACTGCTATCCACTACCTATAGGGATCATGATACCAGAGTAAGTGTTCCCATTAGATGTCTTAAAACCTATCCCTAAACAAACTGTAGAACAGGCAAAAGAGGCACAGAAAGGAGAAGTAACCTGCAATGGGTAATGGTTTGGATCAATGGCACAGCTGGGTGGAGATGGTGGAAACGAGATCCATGGTACCAAACAGTTCAGACCAACAGATCACTGTCAACACTCTCACCCATGAATATTCCCTTTACTAGCTTTTTAACTAGCATTTTATCAGTGTGGTACCCCTCTAATGCAACGGTCCTCTTGCCATGACCTGGGGAATCAGCACGGAATTACCAAACCAGGCACAAATCTATCTGAATTCACCTCATGTCTGTGGCATGTATATGCCACATCTCTAAAGCGGGAACAGCTAGGAACCACAGGGAAGTCAATACACTTTGGAGATACCTCAGTATCTCCTGCCCATTTTCCTGCTGTACCTGGCAACAAAGCAGCAGGTAGCATGTGTTGTTTGGGGTGGTGAGATTTTAGTATTATTTTCTATTGTTCTGTATTGGATAAGACAGTGCAGATGTTGAGATAGCTAAAGAATTCAATAGGTGCATAGAAAGATGCTTTAAGTATCCATGCACTCTCCAGGAGGCAAGTGAAACTAGGCAGCAAAGTCTCCGATTTCTGTATCTTTCCAGTTTAATACAATATGTGATGTTACTTTCCCATCTGGAAACACACCATACATGTATTTCATTTTCAGTGTGAAATGGGGTGTAATGCCACTGTGGCTCAAAGGTTTCCTTTCAGTCAAGTGCTTTGGAGGGGAGAAGGTATCTCACAGGAAAGAGTAGATTGGAAAACCAGAGCCATCCTAGCTAAAAAAAAAAAAAAAAATGAAAACCAGAACACTGGTTTCCATGACAGAAAATCATATTGCTCTCCCAGAGCATTATTAGCAGAGGATATCAAGATCCGCTCTCCAAATGCGGCTCACTGAAATTTTTACGAGAATATTTACAAAATCACCAAAGTATCTGTGGTGATTTTCAACCAGCTGCTGAGGGGAGAGGGCAAGCAGAGCTTTGAAAACCGTTGTGTCCTCCTGAGCGCGGGCCCAGACCGCAACCGCACGTTGGCACCAAAATCCCTTGCACCGCCCCAGAAGCTGCAGCGGGACTGTGCTCAGTGATCCCTATGCAGAGAAGGAGTTAAGATAGAGCTGGAAGGGAAAACATAGTTTAAAAGTAGTTTCTGCATTGCAGCTTTGTAAGGCTCACCCTGCTAACCCTCGTATAGAAGAGCCACTGTACCTGAACCTGCGGCAGCCGTAGGTCCTTCCGTGACGTAGAGAGCCAGACTGCAGTTCTGCAGCTCAGCCTGCCTCCCAGTAGCTTGTTTAATGCGGGAGATTTTTAAAAGCCACGTTTCTTCAAAGGATTAATTTGTCTTTTGATCCAGTGAACACTCTGACGAATGCTACTTTCCCTATCGCATTCGAACACACTCCGTTTTAGAAGTTAATAAACCCATTTGCTGCCAAATAATTTTTTTTTCCAATTTTACTCTATCAGGATGATAAGAGGTTTAATGTCTTGGTGGCTTTTCCTCCTCCTTTCAGTAGCTAAATCAGGTGTAGCTATCACTGCAGAGAGCAGTGCTTTTTCCCTGTTACATAAGCATTATTCCCATTTCCACTGCACTGTCTTCTCACCAGCTCATGCTGACTACAACAAACCACTTGGTGTTAATATGTATGATCTGAGCACACAGGGAGCACTCTCCCACTCCCTGAAATGCCGCTAGGTCTTTGGACGAATGCTTTGGCATGTGATGACATTGCACCGGCTGGGAGGAGGAAGATGTTTTCAGCAATGGTTGCCATGCCACAACCTGAACCTAAAACTTCCAGAGCATGAGTCCAGCTATAAGAGTCAGAAAGCATATGTCTGGACAGAAGAAAAGGCCATTCACCCTTGCTGTATCCTCTCCAGAAGGTAGCCTGAGGATCACTCAGGTGTGCTCCCTTCTGAATTAAGCAATAGAAATGGGGAGCAAAGATCTAGAGGCAAAATACAAACACCCAAGCTAAAAACTTGCCAAAGGGCATTTGACTTTCTACTTATTAAGTCTTGATTCTCACTTACAAGAAGAATCTGCTATACTATTTAGCACCATAAACAAGACTTAATGGGGATTTATGCCCTATAGGACATTTCACCTTGAATTTTATATCATACACAGCAGTGGAGGGCTCTGTTGACATCCTGGACCATTTCTGTCATACTGACAACAGTAGAGGAGCAGTACCAAGTGGTGCCATTTGCAATGCTGGATTTCAGCCTCCAGGAAAGAAAACTGCAGGGCTCACAGAAAACAGCTATGAAAATGCTGTGGGTGCTATGTATGCTCATTCTACACCATGCTGCCATGACTCCGTATGTCCATATGAGGAGACTTGGTTCTGCAAAGCAGGGAGTGAACTATCTGTTTTGGCACAATAGTTTTTTTTGCTGTTGTTTTTGCAGCCTTCCAAGGAAGGTAACAAATTTCAGAACAAATTTTAAATTCATGTATCAATTTAAGGAAGCAGTTTCTTATACGTAAGCATGAATAACATTTAACTCAAATAATACAAGCTAACGGGGGCCTAAAGCAGACATCAACAAAGTCAACAGAAATTTTTCCATTGTTTTCACTGGGCTTTACATTGGGTTCTAAGAGTAAAAAATGTGATTAATAAGATGAGTCCAAGGAAAAAGGATACGCTTGGAGGCAGGAAAAGGACTAGGCCCAAGGGCTATAAAACTTGAGAGCCTTCTCATCACAAATGCTCAGTAACCTTAAACCATAGCCTGGCATCTGGATACAGCATCTTCCCTTAGGAGCAAAATCTCGGCTTCCCAAGTCTGTGATTCCCAGTTTCCCCCTTCCAATTTCATTCCAGCATGCACAGCCTTCTCATTTTTCATCCGATGCATGTGGTGAATCCTAAAGCAGTAAGCTCTATTTGCATGGTTCGTTTCCAAATTCAGAACTCTGAAACCATTTCGGTTGCCTGCTGGAAGATCACAGCCAGGAACTCAGAGTAGCAAGGCAAAGTTGCATCGTAGTCAAGATCCGTTCTCTTCATTTGAATGCACCAGTGATTACACAACGAGATTTTCACTGTAAAATATATGCTGTTTTTTATCCTTTAACTAATTTTAATCTTTCTTTTTCACTTGTCACTTTGCTGTTCACAAAGCATGCTTTTTGATGAGGGTTTCAGCAGAATGCATTAAAGAGAAGAGAGATAACAAGACCTAATAACCCTCTTTATTGCAAAATAAATAAATAAAAAGAACAACCCTTCCATTTAGGTGTTGCAGATATAATTGAATGTTTCTTTGAAAACTCTTTGATCAATGTAACTTGTTAAACTTTTGCTTTTGTCTCAAATTTAGCTTCTGTTCTTTTCATGTTGGATGAAAAGCTCAGTTACTCCACTCAGCCTTATCTTGAAATGATTAGTGAGGCATTCTTGGTGGTGGTGGTTTCTCCCTGCCTTGTAAGGCTGGATAATAATAACAGCTAAACTCTTACCCACCTGAGATGAAAGTTTGCACTGAAAAGGGGTGAGAAGCGGGATTCTGGCTGACTTATTTATGCTATTGTTTCCACCTTCACCATGGTAGTAGAGCATTACCCACGTATATTATGCGGACATACTTCACTGTGCATTGCACACACAAAAACTTAAAAGCTTACATGCCTTTAGGTCTTGGCAGCTTTACCACGAGAGAAATATTTATCCTGGCAAAATCAAAGTCTGACAATAAAAGGAACTGCTAAAATACAAAATGAATATATGCTTTGTTATATAGAATTAGAGGCATTACCAGGCTAAATAAGATCTTGGGTTCATCTAGTCTGGCACTCTGTCTTTAACCATAGCTAAATACTCCAGAGAAAGGGTAATAAACTCACAGTAGACAACTTACCATTGATTTATTTTAGCAGACTGGTAATCAAAAGCCCCATCAAGTTATCTTAAGATATTTCAAGATTTGTTTTTAATTGATAAATTAAACAGCCCTCCAATTTGTCCCAGATAAATTCAAAACCAGAATAACAACAGAAGTATGACTGAAAGGACACATCCCCTTCCTACCCATTTCAAGCCCAGTCCTACCCACACATCCTACAGAAAGCTAGCATCTTCCAGCAGTGTTGCTGGAGACCCTGCATGCTACACAGAACATTTTGTAGGGAACGTGCTCACAGCTGAAGTTCATCCCAACCCCAGTTAGGTGATTTACATTATACAGCACAAGGGATTATAACCATTATAGTTAATTAATTTAGTCTGTAAAGTCTCTAGAAACAGAGTCATCCTTTCACTATATATATATATATATGTATATATATGTATGTATATATATACACTGCCACTTGCAGAATGAAGTTCCAAGCTCAGGGGCCTTGAGGTGATATTGCTAATAAAAAAGAAAAAAGAAACAACAGTGATGATGACAAGGTATGTGTTCTCCTGCAGTGCATGTGAATATGAATGGACCTTTTTTATCTGGATTCTAATGAACATTCCTCATTTTTGATACATAGTGGCATAGAGCTCCACAGATTAATTACCCACTGGCTAAAAGTACGCTTTATCAGATGAATTGTGGTGCTTTCTGGGTTCATGGGTAGCCTCTTTTCTTTTTTTCTGCTAGCCTGCCCCTATTAATCGCTCTTTTAATGACTACCACTGCCTGGAGGGTGACAACTTTTTGAAGACTAGAAATTACGTTTTGTTTCCCTTTGGAGTAAAATCAAACCTTTCCAGTATGGCTGTAAAGGCAAAAAGGTGGTAAAATATACCCGTTCAAATCAAACCTGAGGCTTTCAGTTCGCAGAGGATGCGAAGGAGGTGCTCACACCCCATCTCAGATTATGATAGAAGCTCAGCACCCAGGTCCTACGTGAGTTATAGCACAGAGCCTCTGCCCAGGGAGGGCCGAGTTCAACAAAGCCAGTGTATGGATCCGAGTCGCGCGTGGCCCAGAGCCTCTCGCTGCTTGTGATAATACTGAAGATCGTCTTTCTAAAAATGTTCCTGGTGAGGAGTTTGTTGAAACCTATCCATATAGCTTCCATAAAGCAGCTGAGCTTTAACGAACAGGTGTGTTTAACAAAATTTCATTTAACGTTAATTTAACGAATTTAATTTCATTTGCTACATGAGTGGACGATTACTCAGATCACCTAAGGAAAATAGAGCTTCCTTAGATGTCCCCGCTGTCTCAGGATCTGGTATTCTGGCTTGAAACCTTAAAAACCTTTTTGCTTTTCTTTTCATGCCTCTGGATGTTTGTGTGCAAATAAAGAGACCTCATTGGTTATGGGGTTTTCAAAATCTATATAATAAAACTCTTAGATTCAACTCAGTTATGGGGTCTCACTTTTTTTGTGTGTTCTCAAAAGGTACAAAACAGCAGGAATAAATTAAACATTAACAAATCAATAATGAACAGAAGTGATTGGTCACTCTGACTGATGGAAATTACATTCTTTAGAATAAAATTTTCTGGAGTTAGGCTTCACTTCTTTTGTGTGTCATGCCAGCTTGTGGGGTTCTTACTCCAGTTTTACTCCTTGTTTATGCAGGCAGAGAGGGTTTGAGGAAAAACTTGGCCAGGTCTAGAGTAGCTGGCCCAGTCCCACTGTTTTTGTGCTTCCTCAAAGCATCACAGAATTATTTTCAAATCAGAGTTCCGAAAGCTGGCTGCCAATACTCAGATTTACAAATAAGACTTTTGTTCAATGGTTCATGATTAACACGAGATGGATCGTGCTTTCTAACACAGTCTTGGTCACATGTGGTACATCTGAAAACACAACGAGTAATTTGACTGTTTCCTTTCTGCATTGGTAATGATGCCAACACTGGCACCAAGTCTTCAGTAGCTTTTCTTTCCAGAAATAATTGTACACTTCTGCATAGCCTCAGGAGTAACTTTTATTAATACAAAAATTAGGACGGGGTATTCCGTATCTGGACTGGCTCATGTGGATTTAGGCTTCAATTCACTTTTATGGCTTCAATTTAAAATACTAGTGTTCCTTACCTCTTGAATATTTCGACATTCAGTTAGTAAACACCTGTAGTGTAAATAGAGATCTCTGTGGGGAACTCGACATTGAAGTGTAAGTTATTCCAAAAAGGATGTTTCTAATCAGCTCACGCTGGATCCCCATTGTCCTACCTCCTGTTCTACACCTCACTAGTGAGGGATGGTCACATGTACATAGATGATTTCCAGCAAAGACCTGCTGAGATGAATGCCTTGGTCAATATAACATCTGGCTGCTCCAAGGATGACATCTAGATATGGTGCAAAACCCATCGCTACTACTTGAAGAAATATGACAGTTTCCTTCTTAGCCTTCAGCATCCAAGTTCACCCTGGGAGTAGTTCATCCTCAGTAGTTCATTAATATGTATTAATGGAAGCAGAGGGAGCAGAGAAAGCAAAGCAATCTTAAAAGACCTGCTGTTATATCTAAGGAAGGAAGGGCAAGTTGGAATGATGGAGAGAGGCACCTAAAACCAGGAAGTGCAAAAGTATTGCTAACTTGCCTTGTGATTTCTTGGTACGCTGTACTTGTCTTCACAGTGACACTCACTCTAAGGAAAAATGGCCAAATCTACTGGTGAGCCCAAGAGCTTGTCATGGTTTTTCCAATGTGCCTGACACAAATGCAAGGTTTGTCTCTGCTTGGAAAGTAGAAATGTGGCTGGTTTGTGGCACCCTCTCTTAAAGGGAGAATACAGTAAAGGAGAACATTAATATCACTAAGAAATGGCCAGAAAAGTATGCATCTTCACGGCAACTGCCGTACAAGTCCTCAGATGTGTAGTCTTATTAGAACAATCTCAAAAATGTCTCTGAATTCCAGCTCACGTTCCTTGAAGAGGAGTAGCAGCCTGATGAAGAGTGAAGATGTTCAGCCTTTAGTACTTTTAGCACGCTGTGCTTTCAAAACAACTGTAAAAACGCTCATCATTACAGAAGCATGCAGTGTAACTAAGGTAGTGTCAAGTAACACAGATAGGGAGTGTGGCTGATGTTTAGCCCAGGTATGGTTAGCTCATAAAACAAACATGTCATTTTTTTGCCAAGGGGAATGGATTACTAAAATTCTGCCCCAAATTTCCCAATCCCAACCCCTTTGTACCCACTTCCTGGGTCAAACTTGCAGAGCAGAATCTCCCTTCGCTGACCGAGCATGGAGGAACAGAGCTGACAGGCACACAACACTGCTTCAGAAGGAGACCTGAAGGCATTCAGTGTTCAGAGAGGTATTTTCTAAAGAGGGAAGACCATCTCTGGAAATACTGCTCAGTTATTTCCTCCTTGCTGCACAAATATCATGCGAATTCACAGAAAGGGATTTAAAACAAAACAAAACAAATCATTCCAAACCCAGTTTCAGCAGTTGCTCTTTTGAATAAACAACTGCCACATATATTAGCGGTCTTAATGGCTCTGAAATCTCAGCTTTGCACACCTGCCACTGCCTTGATTTAGTATGTAACAAAATTCCAGATGTGACTTTCCAAACTGCAATGTCATTCCACAGAGCTAGCAAGGATTTCTGTCTGGGTAGCCATAGAAAACACCGCACTCACCAAGAGCAGCTCCTCTGCTGCTGCTGCTGTTTGCAGGCCTTAGGCAGCGTTGGGTGGCTGAGAAAGGACACTGATTTAGATAGGCCAGTGCTGTCCATTTCTGGCTTCATGCTGAACAGTCTTTTACAGAGGTATATAATGGAGGTAAAATTTCTGCTATTCTGGTCTGGCACTGCTGTGAAGGAGTGGGCAAAACCCAACCCAGGATCAGTCAACGTGCTTGGATTGGTTGCTCATTCGTATGATGCGTCCAATACTACTAGCGTCAGTAGGAAAACTCCTTTTGACCAACTCCCAGAGCCAGACCTAGCTGAAAGCAGGAGCGTGTCTGGAAGGATGGCACTGCGATTCAGCTCTGTCAGCCCATGGTGCTAGCTAACCAAGGGGGCTGGCGTCATTGTCTTCATTTTACACTTGGAGCCTGGCAGACCAAGGCCACTGGTCCATGGGATTCTAGGCAGAGCCACTTTGCCTTTCTGATGACTCAGGAGAAGTGCTCTGGTTTACAGCACCCATTAAGACTTCCCTCCACAGCTATGCTGAAGCCCTTCATGGAGCGTGTGCTTAGCTGAGGAGCTAACCAGAGCAGGAGCAGGAGCTAACTCTATCTCTAGCAGAGAGACCTGGACAAGCTGGAGAGTTGGGTGGAGAGAAACCGAATTAGGTTCAATAAGGGCAAGTGCAGAGTCCTGCATGGACTCCTGCAGGGAGGAATAACCCCATGCATCAGTACAGACTGGGGGCTGACCTGCTGGAAAGCAGCTCTGCAGAGAAGGACCTGGGAGTGCAGGTGGACAAGAAGTTGACTATGAGCCAGCAATGTGCTCTTGTGGCCCGGAAGGCCAATGGTATCCTGGGGTGCATTAGGAAGAGTGCTCCCAGCAGGTCAAGGGAGGTGATCCTGCCCCTCTATTCGGCCCTGGTGTAGCCTCAGCTCAAGTACTGTGTCCCCAGTACAAGAGACATGGAGCTACTGGAAAGAGTCCAGCGTAGGGCTACGAGGATGATCAGAGGACTGGAGCATCTGCCCTATGAGGAACAGCTGCGAGAGCTGGGCCTCTTTAGCCTGGGGAAGGGAAGACTGAGGGAGGATCTTACCAATGTGGATAAGTATCTGAAGGGAGGGTGTCAAGGGGATGGGGCTAAATTCTTTTCAGTTGTCCCATGTGAAAGGACTAGAGGCAATGAGCAAAAACTGAACCACAGGAAGTTCTGTCTGAACATGAGGGGGAATTTCTTCACTGTGAGAGTTACTGAGCACTGGAACAGGTTGCCCAGAGAGGTTGTGGAGTCTCCTTCTCTGGAGATATTCAAAGCCCACCTGGACGCAACCCTGTCTAACATGCTCTAGGTGACCGTGCCTGAGCAGGGAGGTTGGACTAGATGATCTCCAGAGGTCCCTTCCAACCTTACCGATTCTGTGATTCTGCAATTCTGTAACCCTGGGGAGCTGTTCAACACCATTCAGGATTCATGGAATGGACAGCTGTGGAAAGCTTTGGAAATCAGGCAAATTAATTTTTGCCCTGATTATATTTTTCTCTTTTCCTGACCAGGGCTGGATCTCAGCTGACTCAGGGACAGAACTACTAGTGAATCCAATGAAAGGAAATGCCGTGCTGTGTATTTCCACAGCTCCAGGAGAGCACATGGACAAAGCGCATCAAACAGTGATGAGTCCCTGCCTTAAAAGCTGTCAGTCAAAAGGCTCAAACATCCTAGTGCTTAAAATATTCTGTTCTTCCTAATAACAGTCTCATTACCTGTGCCAAGAAATGTTGTTAAGACACCAGCAGACTTGTAAGAGAACAAGTCACCACACACAAAGATCCAGGAAGCAGCAGTCAGAAAACTTCAAAGAGGAAATAAAATGCAATAATTTTGGGGAATTAATTAATCATTAGAAAAGAATGATCATCAAGAGGCTCAGGTAACACTCCAGCACATGCAATACTTTGACCAAGGTTGTGCTAAAAAACCCAAACTCTAGTTTAACAAGTCATTCAGCAAGAAGAAGGTACCCCTAGGTGAAAGACACTGGGACATTATATTCAGAATGTCAAAATAAATTATTAAAATAGTCTATCTAGCTTTACCATCTGTCACATATTTCTGTTTTTCATTTGTGAATTTAGCACTCATAATTAATGCTAACATGAAGGCATTCCTAAGCTCTGTTTAGCCACTGAACTGGCATACACAGGACAGAAACGGTCCAGGCTCACTAGAGCGTCCCACCAGAATGCCTCTGCCTAGCCAACTACTCTTGAGAGCTGAGGCTGTTCCTTAGATAAACAGTGCAGTTTTGAGGCTGGCAACTTCTTTATGCACAGGAAGAAATATGATACTAAAAAAATGAAAGAGATCGTCAGAGGCACAAACTTTCAGACTTTTAGAGTTGATGTGAATTACACATGCTTACTTGTAAGATGTTATCCCACCCTGCAACACAAAAGAGAGCTGCAAGAGTCACAGATTTGTTTCAATGGATGAAACTCCTCAAATTTGAGCTGATCTGAAATGAAAACTTGAAAAAAAAAATCATTCGGAGTCATTTTGTCCAACTTTCAACTTCTTTTTTTTTTGTGAAAAAAATGCAGTACATATTTAGTGATTATAATTCTTTGTGAAATGAAGATTTGGAATATTTCATATCCTAGTGAAACATTCAGACTTCACTGAAATCTTTTCTTTTGTTCTGGCCAGAGTTATTTGCACCAAATCCAGCACATGTTCTCTGTTAGGTGTTCTTGACTTTAATCTGCATTAATCAGCAAATCTTCCTTTTAAAAAATTACCTGGCTAAAGAGTTGATAAGTAGCAATCCTTGGATATAAGTAGCTAAGTGCTCTGCTAGAGCCAATACTGCTCAGGGCCCCCAGGTACAGCATTCATTGGTTTCCACATGAAATCTGTACCACAGGAATGTTTTTTGTCCAAGAAAGAACCAGTTCAACTCTATCTTTGTCAAGACTGTTTCCAATTCAAATGTTTTTTGAGGCTTGCAAACTTTCAGCGGTATTTGGTTTTACAGTCTTCCAGGTTTAAACATTTACATTTCTTGAATTGTGCAGTTCCATCAAAAGCTGGACTCTGACTTCCGGAAATAACATAAAGACCATTCAAATACTGTTCCAGTTAAACCAAAAGTCAAAGCAGTGGTGGAGGAGAAGGGAAGAGATCTTGCAAGAGGTACAGATCAATTTGGTTTTATACCGCAGGTAAGCTCTGAGATGTATCTGAATGGAACTAATGAGATTTCAGCTTTAGGTTATCGACCTTTGTAGGAGAGTGTGCCTCTGCCACTGAAAGAGGGAGGTTGGTCCACACATTTTAAGCAGAGTCAGCTCAAGATTTTCAGATTTTGAAATTTGAAAATTGAAATTGAATTTTTAAATTGCTAAATTCAGAAAGACAGAGACTTTTTTCTTCAAATATTGATAATAATTGATCTTTCCACTCATTACAGGCCTAATTAAAATTTTAAAGCAAAGTATTTGGGAAAAATATTCAAACAAAATTCAAAAACATTTTCATTGAGTTTTTCCAGCTGTAAAAATGTACCTCCATCACAAACTTGAATTCTGTTCAGTCCACAATACAGTGATTAAGAACTCCCTTTGGGTGACTTTCCGATGACTCATGGAGAGCTGCAGGATCTCTCTCTCTCCATATCCTAGTTACCAGTTTTCCATATAACAAATCCCTCTATATAGTATATGTTCCTCTTTGGATACCTCAGAGGAGTCTGTGATTTTCTTTTTCAAGGATTTTACTTTGAGAAGGGGACACGCAGCTTTACAGAAAGGACGGCACAGTGCCAGCACCTCTATCACTGGTCACCCTGCCACAGACACAAGAGCCTCGTGCTGGACCAGGCCCTGCTGAGAGAGCTGCTGGGCAAATACTGCATGGAAAAGGACCTTCCTGAAAGACCAAAGTGATGGGCTGTTGCCACTGCTGAGATGGCAGTTCATTCAGAAATAACCAGAGCATCAAGAACTCAAAACTTAACGCAAGATGTACTTTCAATGAGCCAAATGGTCTTCAGATCATCTGCTTGCTGGATGAGCTGCCAAAGTAGTCTTTCTCAATAACTCAAATTCGGTGAAGAACATTTAACAAAATAAAAATGGAAAGCTCCAAGGAAATGAGCCTGACTACTGAACTAATGATTCAACTCTAACCAAATACAAATGCACAGATAGTTTAAAATCAGCTAATGGTCTATTCCAAAGGAACATCCAGAATCAAAGTTAGCCTTCTCTTTCTTCGTGGTACCTTCGCTAGGTCAGGTTCCAAGTTTACAAATCATACAACATAATGAAAGATGTTTCACAGTGTGCATCCACCCATATGAAAGAAACCTATGCCTAGCAAGGCTTTTTCTCCTTGCTGATGCTTTAAAGTTCTAACGTAGCCACTATTACAAAGGTCTAAGTTAAGACAACTCATCTGTCTAGGAAGAATGCTACTGGTCATTCATGCTACTCTTCTTGCCCAACTAAGCAGCTGTTGGCTAAGCAGGACAGCAGTATATGTTATTCTTGGAGCTGCACATTATATCCACTCCTTTTACAGCTGTTATCAATCAGTGCATCACAGACAACTCAGTTCTCCAAAGCAAACTGTCCTGGCTATTGTTTTGAATGACAAACACTTGCAAAGTTATGTTTACTTAAGACATCAGGTTGGAACTATTTACATTGTCCACTTATTGCTAAGCTAAGTGTCTGTTGTTCCATTTTGTTTTTAATAACAGAATTCATAAGTTGAGCAGTGATGCAAGGAATCAACACAAGTAGTCTGAACATAGCTTGCTAAACATAGGAGACAAGGCCAAGCTGGGATCTGTTGACTTTACAGCTCTTTTTGTCTCTGCATTTAATTGACAGGCTTTTGTAGTCTTCGAGAGTACCTGCATGGAAGCAGTGTCTGCCACAGACATGCCAGGCTGGCAGTGCAAACAAGCAGATTTATATACTACAAAAGACTTGAAAGACCTTGCACTGAGAGCTAATATAACCCCATGGCTTCAACACCTGCGAATCTCTGTAGTCATCACAGCACAACAATTCTTCTGGGTGAAGTGTATTATTTCATTTGCCTTTACCTTGCCAGAGTCTAGGAGAAAGGGATCCTGTGCTGATGCCCCACCTGGAGCACTGACTGCCGTGCATTAACCAAGGAAATCAACAGAGCAGAACATTTCCTAGCTGAGATACGGTTTCTGACCCAACCTTGTTTCTGGTAAAGTAAAACAGGTTAGCTTTAACTACCACTAAGGATAGTTTTCAGATGGAGAGTAATTTAAACTACTCTTAGTTGTCTGGTGCCCCAAAAGCTCTTAAATTCATTTTTCAAACAGGGATTCAGGATCCTAAGGCAATACAGTTTTGCTGAAATTATTACTCTCAATCTCTGGGTCTAAAACTTGAGCAGAGACTCTTGCTCACTCTCCTCTTCTTCTTTCAAATCAGAAGCTCTGAAATAGTAGTTTTTTCCCCTTCCTCCTGCCCCTCTTTGCATGGGTGTTTGCAAAGAACTGCAGCACTGTGTAGCTGACATCAGGTTTTTCAGCTCCTGCCCTCTTACTACTGTTCCGACCTTTCAGCAACAGAGTTCTGCTAGGCATCATAGCAAAAGATTATTGAGGAGTGCAATGTGCTAACACTGTGGAAATTTTAATGATAAAGAAGTTGTTCAACAGCTGAACAGCTGTGTGATGGAGGTTGGTATCATGGTACCACCATCGGCCATTGCAGTAGGATATAGGAGGTCAAGAAGAAGCCAGAAATGCCCTCAGATCTTTTCCTCTTTCATCAAAGCTTATCATCAGGCACACTGGGTACCTACATCATGCTGTGTCTGATCAGAGGAAGCGCAGTACAACTCTGCTGATTAAAGTTAGACTAGCTAGCAGAGACCACATCCCAGTGGAGTCTCTGTTGACAGGGTAATGAGGTGGATAGACAACATGGTCCAAACTTGCCTTTAAGCTGGTGGCTGTGAGCTACGTCTTTAAAAATCTTTAATTATACTCCCAGCTAAACTTATCACATTCCTTATTGGCTTCAAAGTCTACAGTTTGAGGCTAGCTGTAGGTAAAAGGGTGAAGAGGGTGATATATCATTCACGGTACCACTTAGGAAGAAAAGCTGCCAGAACTTCGGTGCTGCAGCTCTGCAAGAGAAGGAGGAAGGGGAATTACTTACTACCTACCTACAAGCTGCAACAGTAGTAAATGTTCACTTTCTGATTGCACATGTCTATTCCTGCCTATTCTGAGGAGGCTGTGGCAAGATCTTTAATAAGACTTTTGGAAAACAGGAGTTATTTTGTAAGAAAAATGCAAAAAAATGTATTCTGATTTTTTTCCCTGAATTCTCTAAACTTTTCTCTGAAGGAAATACATGCTATCAAATGAGTATAAAAGAAAAATATGATTCAAATGGAAATACTTCTGATTTCATTTTTTGGAGTTTTGGACCAACAAGTGAAAAGAAAAATGCCTTTTGTGAAAATGGAATTAGCCAATTTTTAGGGGATTCTTTAGAAAAAAAAATTTAAAGATAAACTTTTGTAGTTTGCAGCATCTAAAAACAGAAACAAAAAAATACAAACACAAGAGAAGAGGTAAGTCCAGCTCAAATGATTCAAAATGCTAGAGACACATGAATACACATTTTTTAGTTTTTCAGTAGGAATCCAAAAATATTCTATGAAAAATGTTGAGTAATATGAGAAGTTTTTTTTTTTTGTTTTTGTTTTTTTTTTTTTTTTGCTTTATTTCACTTTCCTTCAAATATCTTCAAAAAAGCAGGGCTCATTTCATAAGAAGCCCTACTTCTTCTCAGAGGCTGTTTGCAAGCAAGCGTAGAACAGTTTATACTAACAAAAATTCATTACTTGTGAAATCCTACCTTTATGTTTTGTATTACAGTTCATCACTTACACCCCAGGAATCCTCAATCACAGGTAATAGGTATTTAAGCAGTTTCTTGTATGAATTCCAGGCTAAAACGTGAGAAACATTTCCAATCTATCAACACTTTCACCAGCTACTGCTTGTCTTAATATTATGGACAATAAAAATAGCTACAGCTGATCAGAAACCTACAATTCCATTTTGTGAAACAATCTGAGGTTTTGCAAATTGTTTTCATTTGGATGCAAAATAAAACCGAAAGATTCAGAGAGTTTTGGCTAAAGTAGGCTAAATCTACCATACAGCCCTCTTTTGGGGTGCGAAACCCCTCAAATCTGACTTCCCCCTCTGCCTGCTTTGCCACCCAGCCTGCATCCTGACTCTGTTGCACTAGAACATCCAGAAGGCTTAAATTTCATTTTCCTTCAGAAGCAAAGCAATTTCAAAGCCTTAAAATGTTTCTAATTATGTCTGTTGTTTATGAGTGCTACATGATCAGTAGCGTATATGTAAAAAATATTTGCAATTTCCCAGCGTTTTTGAACTTCTGCCAGAACTGTATCTATAAACTCATACTACAGCATCTTTTTTTTCATCCTGCTACACAGGTTTTCTGTATGTCATTTGAACCTGAGTTTCATCCTCACGAAACTCTGAAATAAAGAATTTTTGCATAATACTTTGGTTGTGATTGAAAAAAGGCTGGTCAAAATATTTCAACCATATCTAATTTATTATCCACTGTAAATGCCCATGGAGTGAACTCATCCTTCTTATTTGCCAAACTACTGACCCAATCACTTTTTGTACTGCTGGATCAATTTTATCTTAAATTGCTTTTGTCTGCATAAATTACATCCCTTTGTGAACATGAGGGTTTCTGCCTCTATCTACATGTAGCTTGCAGCATTTGAAAAGTTGATTCTTTAGTTTCAGAAATCTCAGGGGAAATAAGGTATTTTAGAGATACAATTTAAGATCCCAGTCCTTAAAACACTATCACACAATGTGCTTGTGTTATTAGTCTCAATGAAATCAGTAAAATATTCACATAAGCAAAATTATATAGATATGACTGATGTCTGCAGGATCAGGGCACAATGTGCCAAGCATTTTTTTCGGGTGCAGTTGAAATTAGATGCTGTGCTCATGGCCAGCAAAACTTGAAGCATATCTGCAAATGGAAAAGAGTGAGGTTCATGCAAGGGATCGTGCTATGTCTCTTTTGGCAGACTGTCAAGGAAGAAGAAGCTTAGAGCTTTGAATAAGTTCAAAATTTCAAAGTGAAAATCAGCTGCAATTAACTGTTTCCACAGCTGCTTTCCAAAGTCCAAAATAACATTAAAATGTGTCTGTGCCTCATTTAAATCTCTGGGGATAAATGACACATAGCAAGGTTGACATGTGGGATAGACATAGCGTCGCCTATCTTAAGCTCATTAACAAAGTAATCAAAGCCAAGATCAGATCACTGTATGCTTGCAGCTAATCACCTCACCATGCACAGCCCCATGCAATGAAGGACAGAATATCACCACCAGATTCAAATTCATGTCCACTCCCCCCAAATCTGCTCTGATCTCTGATTTCCCTGTAAAGAGTTTGACATCAAATAATGAGGCATCCTTTCAAGAGTCTTTCCTTTCCATATTATGAATGTTAATTTGAGCCCCATCACTCATTAAAAAGGAGACTGTCATATCTTTGGTCCTTGATAGCTTGGGAATCATTATACTGATCCTTAGATGAGAATCTTGAAGAACATAAGGCACAGGACTATCTTGCAGGCCCAGAGATGAACTGGACCCAAAACCCTGGTTCCAGACACTTGAAATTTGGAGTATTTTAAAGCTGGCTCTACAGCTATAATTTCCAGCCGCTGTTCAGATACTTTGCAGAAATGAACTGGCAATCTCATAAGCAACAGCCTTATTGCAGCATATCTGGCCGTATATTTTCTTGCTCCAGTGGGAAATGCTGCAGAGAAAGAATTTCATCTAATCTCATCTTCACTTCTGCTCCTGATTTTGACTGAAACTACAATGCACAGAGAAATGGGGAAATATAAAAGACTATTAAATCTTTCTCTAATCAAAATCCAACTTTTGCCTGTGTTGGATTGCAGCTTGGGTGTAAGAGGGAAGGTTTGTCAAACCACCTGACCCAATAAACTCCCCTTTCACGCTAATTAGATTTTCATTATCAGGATGTCTAGAAACCAAGCACATTGCACAGTTTATTCAGATGCCTGTGGGAGAGCTTTCATTGGATAAATGATTACAAGCCAGCTGTGAAGGAGGCCATCCTGCTTTTTGTTGGAGAAGTTACTGCTCTACCTGATCCATTCTTGGTTGTTTTGATAAACTGAGACTGTTTTAATTTCTTTTTCTTTAAATACAATCTGTAATTATAAAATATGCAAGGACAACACATCTCTGCAAGTGACAACTGAAATTAATACTGGCATTAATCCTTATATTTTAGGGCTGTCCAGTGGGGGAGGCTTCTCATTTAAATAGATGATTTGTGCTTTTGTTCAAGAACCTTGAAGACAACAAGGCATACAGTCAGCAGTTTTCCTGAACTACATATTTATTGCTTCATCTTCTTGTTTGCAGTCCTTTAAACTTGGGTCATCCCTGAAATCCCAGTTTCAGCACTGGCTGAATTTTAACCTTATATTGGGCCAAATCCCCTCCTGATGAACGAATAAAATGCCTCTGGAGGTAATGTTGCTCTCTCCTGCTGGACTTGCCCTTGTTTAATGGCAAGGGTGCAAAAGAAAAGGATGCTCTAAGAGCTATCCAAATAGCAGCAAACATACCATTTCCTAGAGGATGTGCTCTCCTGGGTCCATGGCAGCTGTTGGGATGTACGCAACTGATGCTAGGACCAGGCTGGGAAAAAATATTGGTTTGCCCAAAGGTATGAGCAGCTTTAAGATCTGGCAGAACTCCAGAGGATCTCAGTACAGCTGAATCCAAATGTTTTTCATTTATCATGGTTTCACTCTCTCTGGGCCAAGTTTTGCACTACCGTGAGTCTGCAGGGAAGTAGGGACTGTGGGGAATGTGCCTTGGGGAGACCTAGCTGCGGAGATATCAAAACTGAGAGATAACGTCTCAAGCTTCCTGCCAATGCAGCCCAAATACCAATCCCAAGCAATGCTAGTTAAGGCACAGGTGTACAGAATATACAAAGGATTTCCATAGTTTGGTCAGTCCACCTCGAAACTGGGTTTGAATGCAGTTAAGCCCCAAGCCCAGTAGCTCTAGAAAAGCCTTTGCTTTGTAGCTACATTAAATGTGAGTGGGAAGAGAAGAGAAGGCATATGGGTATTGGGCAACCTCAGTGAAGAGGTACTAAGTTAACAGAATATCACCAGGGATGGGGCAGCCTTGTTTTAATTATCATTCATTTTCACAGACTGCTATTGCTGGTGGCATTCCAGGCTGACATCACGTTCCCTCTCTTTCCAACAAAGTTTCCCTTTCTCTACATACAAGCTCTGCTTTTACTTGGGAGGAAGCATTGCCTGTTAAGAGTACTGAGGGGAGGTATTTTGAAATTCTAGGTCAGGCTCAAGCACAAGTATTTGTTAGTTTTAAGAAGGGCCCCAAGTTCTTCAAACATGACTCTTGTTGCTGCTGACGCTACCCATCCCCAAAGGGTTACACTACCCTTGGCTTATTTTTAACTTCTGGTCTTTAGAGAGATGAGGAAAATGTTCCTTGGCAGCAGTTTGCCCAGATTCATCCTTAATGTTATATGCCCAGAGCTATCGCTGGTCCCAATTTAGGTCTCCTTAGGATCTAGGGTAGCCAACCACCTCATTTGAATGCCAGTGCGGTACGTAACTTCAAACGTCCTCCACAGCGCACTGGACGTCCAAGCACAGGATGTTCCAGATTGTGCTTTGGCAGGACATGAAAGGTAACCTGTCTTGCAATTAGGGGAACACAACTTGTAATGAACTCCAATTGAAGGCTGTGCTCTCCAGGATGATGCCTGCCTCTGCGGGACCAGCACAGCCAAGGCTCCGTCCTTCCGCCCAGACCGAGCAGGCAGAGCGCATGCCGTGGCTCCTTGCTGAACACGACAAAACACTGCAGTGCTATTTTTATGAGATCATAAAATAGTTGCATTCTGTAGGTTACGGTATTTTCTAACTACATTTTTATGAACCTAAAATAGCAGCTTGCAGTTACTACTTGGGATAAATTGCTACCATATTTGCCAATCACTTTAATACCCACCGTCTAAACAGCTGCTGCTAAATGCAAGCAAATTATATTTTCCTCTCCGCTAAGGTTAGTTCAGGGCCTATGTCCATCATTACATCTTGTCTTTGCAAAGCATGTCCAGTGAGTTGGAAAATGGAAACTTATTTGAAGCAAGGGTGGGAAGGGACTGAAGCTATGTAATTATTTTCAGCCCTTTAAATGATTTTATTAAAACAACATACAGTTACACTAATCCCCAGTGTTCCAAAATCAAAACTACCTCAAAAATAATAAGTAAGTCTGCTTCAGAAATCATAAAATTTTTAATCAAAATAAATTTGAGGATTTCTTACTCAGCTCCCATATGCAAGCTTTTTTTCTAGCAAAGAATATATGTATTAATAACAAGAATTTCAGCAGCAATAACAGCATTGCTTGAAAGCTTCATGTATTCCTGTAACTCCAGGAGTTGTGCTTTGACTAAACAGCTGAAAGAATGTACATACTGAATGTATACATATATTTTGATGGTCTTTCATTTCTTTTATAGTGAAACACTATTAGAAAGTGGCAATTATGACTATCTAGAATTGGCACTGAGTCAAGTAGCTTAAGCAGATATTTCAAACTCCTTAGCTGGAAGATGCTATATAAATGCAAAGTGTCACTGTAAGTGCTTTGCATTTGCCCTGGGCTTGTTGACCTGGATTATTTCTTGTGTTTTCTTTCACATTTACTGTTTTTGCCATGTTCTGGCACTGGCACTGGCAGTGAATTCACTATGCACCGAGACAAGCGTTGGGGGTGCCCCCAGAGGAACTTGCTGTTTGTTTTGGGAACAGTGTGTGTCATCCTGACCTGTGTCTGTCACAGGCAAGCTGTGCAGTCTGCTTGTTTGACTCTGGGCTCTCTGCCTGCTGTAGGGGTTTTAGCCAGGGAAGGGATGTTATTACCCAGCGGCAACAAGCACAGAGTGGCCATTCTCAGCCCTCCCTGCCTCTCCAGCTTTGTTTGCCTAAGGCCAAATCAGAATTGAAAGAGAACCTACATGAATGACCACTTTTAAAACATTTTTTTGCTTTTAAATTTATGCATGAACATCAGTATGCAGGGATGAAGCGTGCTGACTGCAGTCAGAGCAGCACGCGTAGGCTCCCTGCAAACATCTCACTTGTCTGCCTCATTCTGCTTAGGCCTACATGCGCCTCGGCCGTGGTCCGCACAGCCAGCAGCACCCTCGTCCCTCTGGCACCTTCTAAGCCATTGCACCACACACCTGGCCAACAGCACCCCAGACACCCCCACAGCCTCACTCTGAGGTTTACCAGGGCAGCTCAGACCTTCCCCTTGGTGGCCAGATACACATCCAAAGGCAAGAATAGGAAATCTTACCTTTTCCTGCCATTAACACCAGCATCTAGCAAGGCTGATCCTTACCATGCTCTAAGAAAAGCTGAGATGTTTGCAAGGATAACAGCAACATTCAGATTTGGAGTTCAAAGTATTAAACACAGCACAAATATGTGCCTTAGGAGTGCTGTAGGTCCCCTGGCTTTCTGCACTAAGCAGTCATATACTTAGTAAGATTGAAGACAATCCTTCCTCAGAGTGCAGATATTCTCTAATTGCCTGTTTGGAGTGTCTTCTCCTGGGCCAGTTGTCTACATGCACACACACACATACGTCACCAACTCTTCCCAAAGCAGGCAATCCAAATGCTGACTGCAAGTTTTGATGATCAATTTAAGCAATAATCAATTGAAGTGAGGCACAGTTTCCCCTCCTCCAGTTGCACATCCCTGCCTCCCTGAAGGAGTTGTGTCTTACTGGTTCCTTTCCTCCCTGCATGGCAAGTCAGATCAGGATGAGAATGAATTCTCAGCTACACCAGGTTGGCTGACAGATCAGTTTAACTGTTCTCCAAACCTCATCCATAAGTTCATTCAAAATCAAGGTAATTCCACTGATTTCACTGCTGTCATTCTGGATTTTTGCCAGTATGACTGAGGTCAAAGTTGTGCATCTGTCCCTGGCAGGGGTTTTGGAGAAGGAGGCACCTTGTGTTCGAGTTTTACAGAGATCACACACATTGGCACAGTTTCGCAGGATCAATGCATAGCTAACCCCATAAAGGCTCTGCCCCCCAGCTTCATCATCTCTGACAAGGAAGTCGTGGCTGTCGGAGTCATGAAATGGCCAATTCTCCCCTGGGTCATGATTTACTCTCTATCTGAACCTGTTGGTAATGGATTTTTGTTGACAAGGACACTATTAGATTATTATTTTTATTAAACATTGGCAGAAGCTTGCAAAAATCTGACCTCATTCCAGTCACTTTGTAAAGGGCAGAGAAACCTCATTACTGGTGAAATGAAGAACTTAAAGAAAAAAATAATAATAATGAATGTTTAAGTTCTCAGGTCTCTAAGAGATTATGGGCCACTCCTGATATCAGTTGCACCGGTATAAATCCAATTTATTTCCACTGATGAAAATTGACTTATGGCCTCTTTCCTCCAAATTAATGGTGATCTCGATTTGGCCTGCATGAGGAATGTTTAAAGTAGCGAATGGCATTTCAACACAAAACAGTTTGGTAAGCCACAACTGCCTTTAGTTGCTTGCTTGTACTTGCAGAGTAATATTTGGCCTAGAGAGGGGAACACAGAGTCACAAATGGGTTACAGATGCAGGATATTCAGGTTCTGCTCCTATTTCAAGCACTTCTCTGCTGTCTGATCTGTAGTATACTGTTGTATGACATCCTCCCACTTCATGTCCTGTGCTTTGGCATTCTTCTCACACTGCAAACTCCTTGGAGCGCTAGTATATGATAGCCTTTATATACCTCTTGGTGTCATATATTTACCCTACAGCAGAGTCTAGCACCCAAATGATGGTGAATGTGCCTTACTCTTTTTATTCACATAGTCAAGCTCACACTTCTGAAATCCTCAGCCATGGACATGGGAGCTATGTCAAGCCTAGAAAGGTCATGTATCTGCCCACTGCTGGCAGCCATCCATACTGTAAGACTGTTTCCGTGGGCCATGGCATGGTTTTGGCTTGGGCCAGAAAATGCACAGCACCTTGCACAACAGGATCTGTCATCTCAGTCAGGGCTTCCAGGTATTACTGCTGCACAAATGACAATTCTAATTCCCAGAGGATGTCAACACAAAGAACATGGCACCTTTAGCTAGTGATAACATTGATCTTGCCTACAAACTACTTCACTTCTAGGAAAAGCCCCATATTCTTCATGCCACATACAAAACAGTGCATTTTATACACAAGTAGGACTTCAGAAGTAGGATGAGAGAAAGAAGATAGATCATTTAACATACTAAAGAGAGAGGGGCTATACACCTGTTTGCGAAGTATAGAATATGCTGCCTCTTTAGACATATTGTCTACAGGACTACCTAGTGGAGCTTCTCTGTCTGTTTTTTAAAGGAGTTGCAGGTCTAGCAAGCCTCATGCAGCCTAGTCCTGTTGTACACTCACTACAGCACACATCTGTCTATGTGCATCATGCCCTGCTCACACTGGCTCCCACACCAGCCTACCAGATGCCGCTGCACAGACCTGCCGCTGCCTCACTCAGGCCTCTTGAAACCTGTTCCCTCTCCTCATGCGGCAAACTCTTGTTCTTAACACCCCTAAAAATCTCACCCTTTAGATAAAAGTGGAAAGCTCTGACCTGCTGGAGGCAAATTTTCTTGCCAGAGCACCCTGGGGAGTGAAGAAGGAGGCTTGCTCTGAACAATCCAGACAGCACTCCTGATGCATGTGGGTACATGATGCTTCTTCTTCCAGGTTGTCTTTAAAGAGCTGCTGAAGATAAGCACCATACTGAAGTCTGGCTGATAAACCAAGGTGCACCCCTACTTCACATGCCAGAAAACTAGACCTGGCTCTATACGCTGGTGCAGAGCCCACCAGCTCCACTGGGGACTACAGTGCCTTCTCTACCCAAGCAAAGGGTTTCTGTGGGATTCATAGGGCAGGCTGTCTTTTTAAGGACTTAAAAATATATTTCCTTCCCAGAAAATCTATATACAACACACCGGGAATGACTACAAAGGTTCTTTCCTGGGGTCTTCCTCTGCAGGCATGCAGTGTTCAGAGCTGTCTGGCAGCATGAATGCGTGTGATGCTGCCTCAGAGATGGGTGGCTTTGAAAGGGAAGTGACAAGCAAGACACCAAGAAGGACATGGCCTGATTGGCATTTCCAAAGGTGGAGGAGTGTGCTACGGCTGCTTCCACTGGCGCGTCTGGCACAGACAGTGACAAGCTGCTTGTCGTGTCACTTGGAGATGAGAGGCTGTGAAGTCAAAAGGGACCCTCTGAACACCAATGCCACGACACAAAAGCTGCAGTTCAAAGTCCCCAGTTTCCCTCCTAGGAAGACAGCCTGGCTGGTTCTGACACTAATTTATTGTCAGTTTTTTTTTTTTTTTTTTTCAAATTACAGTCAAAGGTTTTTGTGTTTGAATCTCTTTGGCTGGATTGATAATGGCATTAAATCTTGCCTGTGCTGGAATGAAAGATACCAAAAAAGCTGCTAAAGCAAAGTTTGGGCCTTATGACTTATTTACTCTCCTGGCAAGAGGCCAGATTAATTCAGGGTGTAATTTCATGGACTTCTGAATTTCCTCAAGCTAACAGTTTGACTGTATAAAATAGTTGACAGGTATCAGTGGTGAGGTGATCTTAGGTCAGCTCAAACCATCAATAGAGACATCCCCTGAGGCTCTTCACAGTACATTCTTCTATCCTAACCTTGTCTGCAGAGGGACTTTTTGTTTGTTTCTTTGATGTTTTGCGCTAACATCACAGCACTGCAAGAACTTTGCTGTGCACACACTTACCTTTAGGAAACTGGATGAATTGAAAAATTAGTAAAGAATTACAGTGGTCTTTACGTGACTAAAATAGCTTGCACTATTTTAACACTTTTCTACAAAAGTCACAGTCCACTTTTCTACAAAAGCACTGTCTACATTGTACTATCAGCAGCACGACTAGAGAATTTAAGTAAAATTCAAGTAGCCCCTAAACCAGTGGTCTCAAATGGGGCCTTTTCAAAGGTTAGATGTGTAACAGTAATGCAACAAATGCATTATTAGGGTGAACTTGTACTGCTTTTGAAAAGCACTTGGTCCATCTCAACAGCTTGTGTCTTTACTTCCAAACAAAAGGGGACAAACATTTGCTTGGTTAGAATGATCTCTTTAAGAGTTTTTAGAGAGTTACTGTAGTTTCTTGGCTGAAATTTCAGTCTGATGTTACTGTTTATCCGTATTACGGGCCTGTGTTTAAACATCGTAATGATTCTGGTAATATGTTTCCAGCTGCTCACCACCCTGAATAGCCAGTTATTAAAAATAAACTTACATAAACATGACATTTCTTTTGCACAGCTCATCCGTTTTGCCCACATGCTCATGCTAAGAGGTCACCGGGCCCTGTTTGTCATGTCGCTGTCTGTTCTTACAGGACTGACTTTCCTGCCATCAGTAGAGGATTATGTCCTGTTACTATGGCTGGGAGGCGAAAAGGAGAGAGACAGCACAGAGAAAGGTAGAGTAGACTCAAAGTGACTCTGTGTACACATATTTTTTCTGTATTCCTTAGAAAGACAATTTCTCCCCTATACTGAACATTGATCTTTGTTTGATGATGTGTTTCAACAGTTGTGCTGCTACCTCATGAACTTAACTAAATGTTCATTGGGTGAGTGGGATTGACAGAAGATTAATTAAAGTGATCTAAATGGTTAGTCTTTCTATTGGAAATGATTGTCTATGGAACTCTATAGCAATAGATCATTAATCTGGAAAGGTCAGTTATGAAGAATATTGATTTCAGAAGTTTGGTTTGATTACATCGCTGTAAACTGTGACATTAAAATCCCAGCTATTTGTGTCTCTTGTCTGGGATCAATGGAGAATGTGGGCTTGGATTTACTTCTCATTTTTTGTTTCTAGCAAAAAAAAAAAAAAAAGGAAAAAAAAGAAAAGAAAAAAAAAGAAGAAGAAGAAAAGGACTTCCAATAGCATTAACTACTCAGAGTAAATTGTTATTTGACTGGGGACTGTTGTTTTCTATTAAAAGGATACTGTCAAAATGCTTAGGCCCAACATTTATAATCTAGCTGAAGGAATTTCCTGATGATTGTACAGAAAATCTTTTTGACCAAGATCCTTCCCTGATGTCCGTCAAAGCCAGCCAAGCTGTGACCGCCAGGGCAAAGCTGCCAGTGGCACCTCTGGAAGTATGTGAGTTTAGAAGGGAGGGGATAAGATTTCCAGTGTATTACTTACCAATGTTTCAAGAAAATGTTTGCAGACATTTTTTATATCCAGTATCATGCAGTGTTATGATAGTTTTGAAACTAAGCCCATTTATAAACAAAGCCCAAGTAAAAGAACATTATTAACTGTTCAGAAGCAATCTTCCTCTGAGAAAAGGATTAGACTCGTCATAAGCATCTCCTCTCTCCCAAACCAAATGCAAAGCACATTTCTCCAATTCATGCACAGGTTATTCAGACACCAACCCTGCCTGCAGGAGTGTTCCCCTCGCTGTCAATGCACCACGGGGAGTGAGACAGACCACAGCTATACTGGCAGCTTAAGAATAGTAAAGGAGAGTAAAGACCAGGATATTTGTCTGATAGACTCTTCCCCCTTAAAATACAGCCTGCTCCAAGCAGTCCTTCCTGGTCACCAGCTGGCAGCAGATGGTCTGAGGAGTAGATGCAGCCCAAGGCTTTTTCCCTATGTTAATTTTGGCCACAGTGGGTTTGTGCTGCAAGTGGCAGGTTCCTACTTCATCTGTTTTCCCTCTATGTATGGGACAGGGATGTTTCCCATACCACACGGCATAGCAATGCCTGAGGTGTGAGGAACTCATAAAGGGAGGAATCCTGTGTATATGTTCATTATTAGTTTAGCTATTGCTGATACCTGAATTTCATCTGCAAAATTTGGAGTGAGAGCAGAATCAGGAAGTGAAGCCACCTCTTGTGCCTCTCATTTGATTCAGCAAAGCAAAAAAGACTGGCCTGCAGGCTAGCAACAGCGTGATGTCCCTTAGAGCTCAGGTCTGAAAAGCACTTTGTGGAGAAGCATCTATAAAGTAGCCTAAAGCCAAGGCAAAGGTCAGGCAGGATCAGCAGGATGTTAGTGGGTGCAAGAGAGCTGGTCTCCTTGGAGAACCCAGCCCAAAGACCCAAGTAGGCCAGACCCACCCATTCCTGGTAGGGCCCCACAGGTCGGTGTTTAGTTGCGGTTATTTCAACAAAGGTTGAAAACATTTCTTATTGTTTATTGTTCTGCTTTTGCCATGTAACATGCTTCACCAGAAGCCTTAAACAACTGCCATTAAAAAAAGAAAAAAAAACACACACAAAGATTTTCATAGTTCTCCCATTTTCTGTGAGGGCCTAACAACTTTTAAAATTTATTTAACACTGCACTCTGTTCCATTAAAAGGCTACTAGAGTTTATTTTTAGGTTTTATCTCTGCACTGAGTTACCTAGCTTGTAACAGTCAAGGTTTTGTTTTGTCACCTCAAGGCCTAATCATAGTGGGATTTGCTGACATTAAGAGTCAGCAAATATATCTACAGACATCAGCTATGTAAAAATGCTTTCAACTGACACTGAGTATACAAAGGGAAAGAGGATTGCATGTTCTCTTCTGGTGCAAATGTTAAGAAATGAGTAATTATCTCATGTCAACATCCTAATTTTCAGCACTTTGATCAGAATGCTTTGAATTGTAAATATTGCAAAAAAGTGTCATCTATCAGTTTTAATGAAAGGGATCTCTGCCCACAGAATGCCAATGTGCAGAAGCAGAGAGGTCTGAAGTCATCCCCCAAATGGCCCCCAGAGACTTTGAATGCTCCTTCAAAGCAGAGGATGTTGTCAAAGAGAATGCAGATCACAGGGGGTACGGTGCAGCACCGGGTGATTGCCATTCTCGGGAAGTACTAGCTACAGGCCCAGACCCACCCTTTTTCAGCAAAGCACCGGGGCACAGGCTTAACTTTTAAACCTGTGTCAGCCCTACTAAATCCAATGAGACTCAAACACCTGCCTGCAGATCTATCAGTGTCTGAGCATTTTGGAACGGGCCTGCTGGGCTGAAGCCAAGGAAAGCTGTGCTGGTGGGAAGATGTGGCATGGCCACAAATAAGATGAAGGAGTTTTGCAGCACAGGTAGGTGTACCCAACCTGGCTTTAAACCAGCAGAAGCAGAGACGCTATCTCAGGGCACGAAACAAGGCTACACATCTCCCGTTTCCAAAGGCCTTGCACACAAGACTATCAAGGGATAAATAAAAACCTGAAATCGGATCCCCAGTGCTTTTCAGGCTTAATGCGCATTTTAGGCAAGTTGTTTGCACTGTGGGGAAAGGCCCACCTTTCCACGCGCTATTGTGCATCTCCCAGCACAGGGCGTGCAGGTCCAGGACTGTGTGGCTTGCTGCAGCACTGCCTACCAGCACTGCCTAGCTCACGCTGCTAGAATAACCTATGCAGCAGCATTTAAAAGATGGAGCTGGTAGAAAAGGAGAGAATTTCTGTAGTGTCCAGGGGCAGCATAAATACTGTACCAAACTCTCCCTGGAAGGGACTGCTTGCATATGAGCAGTTCAAGACCTTCTTCACTGACTTCAGGTTTTTCAGAGAGCGTAATTCAGAAGTATCAGCATATATATGCTCTTTTCTTTCCACTCTTCCTGAACATCTAGTATGTAACACTGCAGGAGACAGGACTAATTGGATCTTTGGTCTGATCTGGTATGGCAACCATCATCATCCATTCTAAGGCCACAATCACAGACAGCTAACATGCTCTTATGGTAAAAAGTCCTGTCTACCCCAAAAGCAGAATCATGTCTTCCCTATTTGTCAAAACAAGGTACTTTATAAGTTTTCCCATAATTTGAGTGCACACATGGCCAGGATGATATACACTCCTGATACCATGGCAACCTTACTCAGATGTTTACCTGACATATGAACTATGTGAACAGCTAAGGTTTTAAATCAACTTCTCCTTGCATATTCTGCTGTCACTGAGGCATCCCCAGGCCTCCACGGCAGCAGCTTAACATGGGGGCTCTCTGCAGTAGGCAACTGCAGAGCACAGTGATGGTCCTCTAGCTTCCCCTGCAGTAACCGGGGAGCATCCACAAGGCAGGGGTGGGAGGTGCTGACCCACTGCCTCCCCAGACAACAACAGTTGCACTTTGAAAGCTGCCTGTTTTTCTCATGAAGTCATGTTAATTAAAAAGATTAAAGCCACATGTTAAAACACCAGCTGACAGGTGTAGCTTCCATCCTCCCCACTCCCTTGACATGATCATGAAGTGTTAACAGCAGACGTCAGTCCTAGAAGACTGTAAAAATGATCATCTCAGAGCTATTAATACAGCACAGGGAGGGAGGTTAAAGAGTCTATAACATTAAGCCTCTAGCTAGATATTAAGGGGATTTTTTTAACCTGCAAAATTATAGTTATGTGCAAAAGAGGATAGGGAGGGGGGCTTTAATTAAAAATCCATACCCAGCTGGCACAACACTGTACTTAAGGGCTCCAGAAGAAGCAATTTAAACAGGTAAAATACTACCCCAAATGCAGAGATGTCTCCTGGATAAAGAGGCCCTTTGTATCTTTGATGTCCTGTAAGTGCCATTCTCTTTAATTTTCTCTTTCTCCTAACAGCCATAAAGGATATTTTAAATGCATGAGGGACATTCAAACAGCAAAGGCTGTGATACAGGTGTCCAGTGCATTGAAATATTCCTGGAATGGACTCTGGCAAGGGCTGTGGCAATTCAAAAGCCAAAGGAGCCTATACAGATCCTTGAGGGGAGGCTTCCTAAATAGCTTTATTTACTACTGCAGTATGATACCACCTGTGAGACCATAAACAAGGATCATTTTTCCTTAGGTGCTCTGCAAAAAGATGGTCTGTATGGAAAGGCAATCCCCATCTCAGTGTGAAGGTATATATGCTATAGGGGCCCTCTGCCCACGTAGCTATGGCTCCCTGGTGGGAATGCCCAATCTGCTGGCAGAGGAGCAGCACTACAACCCTGGCAGTGGTAGATGAGAGAGTACTCAGACAGGGACAAACCATCAATTATTTGGGCTGCTTTAAAGGTTACTGCCCCTTTTCTGAAGGGCAGCTCCAGTTGTGCAAACACACTCCTTATCCACTGTAAACCTTGGTGAAACAGGTGAAAGCAACAAAATCATCAAAGCTGGATATAGCTGACAAGTTAGGGGTTCAAGCAAATGCATTTTTCATGTTACTGGAGCAGGTGAAGCATGCACTTACCATGAATTATCTGTGCAGAGTTAAGCTAGTATCTCTTTTGTCAGCCTGCACCAGGAGCTCTGCCAGCACAGCTTAGCTCGGTAGGATGTGCATTTCCCTACACTCCTTGCTCACACGACAACATCAGCAATGTAGGCCAGACCTATATATAAGGTAAGGAGGCAGGTGAATATATGCAGACCCAGGAAAACCAGGCAACACTGATGCCTACCCTACTTCCACAGTCCCAAGGTATGGTAGAAGAAGCTGTGAGACCAAAAATAGCTTTCTCAGCTAGAATTTGAAGTGACAATTTATACCAGCAGAAGGTCTCATGCTTCCTACTTTCATAAAGGTGCAAGTGTACATATGGCCCAATTTACAAAGGAATTCCACCTATTGCTTATGCTTTGGAAGTGAATATAACCAGTCCATAAATAATGAGCAAGTTCTAAAACAGTTTGGTTTGAACTGAGAGGGAACATCTTCCTAACAACATTAGCCTGATGAGTTCTGTAACTTCAGAAGATGGGACTAATTACAAGAAACAAAAGCATGGTTCACATGAGATTGGCCAGGTCAGTGCAGGATGGCTATGCAGAGACAGAGAATCCCAAAATCCAGAAGTGATCGCTGAGATAAAGAGGTCACCTTTATCTGATGCAGACACCTGCCAGGTCTGTAAACTTCATAGCTGAGATTTCTTGTAATCCAATGATAACTATACTAAGATTCCATAAAGCTGCTTTATGTGGAAAGAGCCCTTCACTAAAGTTGTGTGTGAATGCATTGTCTGAAGTGACTACATCAGCAGGATCCCTGCAAAACTCAGGGTGGGCCCTGGAGGGTGCACCAAGGCTGTAGACAAGAAGTGATTGTCATCTACTCTCAGATCCATAGAAGTACAGTAGACCAAAAGAGAAGATACAGGTACAACTGACATTAAGAAAGAAGTCAGCCACACCAGTCTTCAAGTTTGTTTTGTCAAGTCAGTGTGACTGCCCAAGGAACAGCAAAACTCAGTAGTGTTTTCAGTGCTTTCTGCTGATAGCCTTGAATATGTTCCCCATGCTCCATGGGAAGTGCTTCATTTTGGAAAATGAAAGCTAAAAGCAGGAACTAGGCTTCTGGGACTCAAAAAGAGTCATGAAACTCATGTTCCATTCCTGCCCTTCTTATCCTGACCTTCAGCAGATGCTTTAACCTCTCTATTCTGTAAAACTGGGGTAATAATAACACTGTTGTATCTTGAAGGTGCCCAGAGACAAGGGCAGAAGCCACAGGAGCTAGGGAGAGATTTTCTCATTACCTCCAGCAGCAGTCATTTGTTCTCATTCTTCAGAGGATGCCACTGGCATAATTCTCCGTGTAAGACAAAGTCATACTCTTACCCTTTCCTCACAAAATCCTACAAGGACTGCCAGCAGACACCTTTGGAAGATGTTCATATACCCTCCTGAAGCCATTTTGCCAGGGACAGACTGGCCACGTAAATAATATGGGAAACGGGAAAATACCACTGGACAAAATACTGCTTATGTCAAGATACTAGAAATCCTGGAGAAAAAAAAGTCCTCGTGGTTTAATAGAGAAGGTCAGACAAAAGTTATGTTTGTGTTTTTCAGCATGATTGGATTATAAATATAGTCAGCAGAGGCTTAGGACACAGGGAGCTGTAGATTGTATTCAGAAGTGTCACTTCTGACACAGGCAGATGATGCTTTCATAAACCTGGCTTCACTGTCACAAGCTACATCAGCGTTCAGCCAAAGTGCAGTGGGAGTAAGCAGAGGATAAAAGACAGGAATTTGCAGGGGAGCCAAGGGGCAGACAAAGCAATTATGAAGTTATATATGTGCTTGGCTTTATGCTGTGCTTTACACCAACAGCTAAACAAAGTTAGATTGTATCATTAAGCAGCACCCATGGCAGAAATGGGGGAAGAGCTGCCAGCTCAAGCAATTTCATGAGGTCATGATGCAGCCAATACATCTTTGATGTGCTCAGGATTCATCTGCTCTCTGCAAACCACAAACCTGTTTTTTCTGTTCAACAACTCTGGAAGAAGATTTTCAGAAGTACTTGGAGAATTTATGGCCACATGCTCCTTTGAAATAAGCTCTCTTCCTGCGTATACTATGTATGCTGTTGTATTCTGCTGAAGGTATTGCTATGTTGTGGAGTTTATGCTAGTCAGTCAATAGCATTTAAGCTCCTAAAGCATTTAAGTACACACAAATCTTGTTGAGGGAAAGTCCCAATCTTCTGGTCAGATCCATATTAAGAAGTTTTGTAGAGTTTCACTAAGTCAGTATGACTTTACTTCAGATGAATGGCTGTAGATTTCTATTAGTTCAGAACTGGTATTGAGAAGGGAATTCATTTAATAACAATTCAAGCTGCTTCTATTTCCTATCAAGTCTGTAATATTAGGAGAAAATGTTTAAATGATTTCTAAGGAATATTTGACCTATTCATGGCAAAAACACTAGCAGTCATGTCATGAGTAATTCATTTTCTGCTTTTGAAAGACCATCACCACTGAACTTTTACTAAGAAGAATGCACCTGCAGTTCTAACAGCAAAGATGATTTTCTCAAAAAGATGGATAGACTAGATGAAGAGATAGATAAGGGATGTAGAGAGATGAAACTGGTTATTAATTCAACATGTCACTTTGGAACTACACGATCACTATCTTTGCTTTCACTTCTGAAAGGCAGGTCACTGGCTACTCTTACTGTGCCTCCCATAGTCTTGGGGATGCTTTAAGTTAGAAAAACAGAGAGGGGCATCGATGGAGGATCTATTTTTTGAAAATGGAGCAGCTAGTCAACGCAATCACAATATTCGAGCAGTCTCCAGCCACAAAGCTCTCAGTGTGTGACAGTGTGATTTGTCACCTGTGACAGGGAAGGCAACGGATGACTTACCCACCTCACTTCTCAGTGTTGTCAGCTTCAAGGAACGAAGGCTGGAACCAGTGCTCCTGTTGACTACATTACCCTTTCCTAGAAGAGATGTACCAGTATCCTTGCTGTCCAAACAGCAGAATGTTTTGCAATTACTCCAGGCTAGCCAGCCTTCCTGTGTTGTGGCTAATAATTAAGAATCAGAAGCTTGAGAAAAAATCAGGGAACAGGGACAGTATCCTCCAAAGGCTGAGGCACAGGAATAAGCTACTTGCATGTTTATAGGACTTCAAGTGCAGAGTTACTTGACTATTATTGAACCAGGTAGGCACATCCTTAATGCACTACATCTGTCAGAAATGAAATTAAATCCTGCTCTGTTGTCACAACAAAACTACTCTATTAAGTGCAGAGATGAGTTTTCTTTTTCTTTTAAATGGAGTAATACAAAAAGCTTCACAATTGCCCAACATTTTGTTTCAGAGTAACTCCTATCTGCAAACCAACAAACCATCCTCAAGGCAGCAGCTCAAAGATTCAGAGACCTAACCTCATAGGCACGCGATTGCATGCAGAGATAACAGAAAAATCAGTGAAGCCACCATATAGCCAGAGAGAACATTCAGGCACTTAATGCCCTGTTGTTTGACTTTCACTAATATCATTTAATTATATTGCTACAAGGCAAAAATTCCCATTTGTCGGCAACTGGGAAAGCGCTTAAGGTGATGATATTGTTCTGCTTGGGTGGCCTGTGCCTGAAGGTAATCTTTCAAAAGCAGCTGCTTTAAGTGTTAGTTAAATGGTACCTAGGGATTCACTTGACACAGGTGTCATGTTTAATCTTATTCATATATCAATAAAACTGGTACCATATGTGCAGGTTGGTTGGCAGCACTGAACCTCTGAGACAATCAATATTTCCATTAACAGACTCATCCTCTCTGGTCAAATCCACTGCAGTGCTCCGAACTTCGGGCTTTCCCAGTCTGCCTGCTTCTAACCTCTTTGTTTTTCAATCGACTCTTCAAACATTTGTTCTCTGGAGAGCCTATTGCAGACATGTCAATATTGCAGTGGGTTTCGCCTCTTTTTGTGCATGCGCTTCCCCCAGATATACATTAACATCGAGCAGGGAAGTGGTGCTGGCCAGGGGTTTTTAAGTATATACTGTTACTACAGTATGTTTATCTAATGCTTTTCAGCAGAGGCTCTCAGAGCACTTTACAACCAGCTCTGCTATTCCAGTCACAGAGAGGTTAGCTGTGGCTTAGAGGGAAAAATCATTGTCCCGAATGTCATGAGGATGACTAGGAAGAAAATCTGAAAGTCCTGACACTCAGCATACAGCAACACAAGCTGGCGCACACAGGAAAATTATTGCACGTGTAGTTTGTTAGCTATTCCACAGCAATTGCTCTGATGTACACACTATATTCGGACATGCAAAGTTGCTTTCCCTACAAAAGGCTCTTCTGTTTGCACTAAGACTTATTTTTTTAAGATGTTACAGTTATGTCTAAAATTCATATTAATAACTGAACTTTCAAAGTTTGGAAAAATATTTGACTACAACCTTTGGGCATGTGACATTTGTCACACCAACCTGCTCTATTAATCCTGTCCTACCATGGAGAGAGACTGAGCAGCAGGAAGGGGATCTGGGAGGAAGCAGTGACAAAGAAAGCTCAGCACAGGGAACATGAATACATCTTTCATTTGGATACCAGGGGGACATTATCAAGGGTCACTTGTTTTCTGAGGTCCTAATTTAAAATTAGATTTAGCAAGTCTTACAAAGGAGAGCCCAATCCAGCACATTACTGAAACCAATTTACCTGCCAGTAACAGTTGTTGTTATCAAGGGAGAGAACTGTGGCTTGAAAGAGCCAGGACCAAAATACTAGAAATGCTAATGGAAGTGCATTGGCAGAGCCACACATGTGAGAAGTTTGCATAAAGTCTGCCTTTTTTTAGCCGGGGTTATTTCTCACTTGGGTGAGTAGAGAAACTTAGAGCTTAAAATACAGTTTATAAAGCTATTCACCTTGGCCCTGATATTTGCTTCATTTGGAGCTCTGGGCATTCCTTCCATCTCTGGGAATGGTGAGCAAGGAAATGTCTGTGCAGAGGAATACTTGCTCATGGATGTGCTTCTTGGATGGGATTCATCTTTGGACAAGTCACCTGACAAAAGCAATCCCTAACTTACCATGAGAGACAGATTTAACACTCCCAAATGAAATGTTAATGCAGGAACAATCCCCTATAACATCCACACCGTAAATAATTTACTTTGCTTCCAAGCACTGAGGAAGATTAATGGACATTTTTTTTGGGGGGGGGGGGGGAGGGAACGAGTTAAAACATTTGCAGGCCCCAGTGTCATTGCAATAATAGGCAGCACGTGTAAACACTGCAAGGACTGTATCCATTTAGGAGAGGCTGAGAGACCACACAGTGCACGAGAGGCACCAATGAGCAGAGCTGTCCTTTCTATTAAGAGGCCATTTCTAGCTTCCATTTGGAGTAGGGAGAGGTGGGGCATTCGCTGGCTAAGCTTGAGGCACCAGTTATTTGTTATGATGAACTCTCTGAAATGAAGAGATTAAAATAAGTCCAAAGTGTTTCTCTGACAAATGTTTAATGTCACCCAGAAGATTTATAGCACTTCTGTTCCCCCTCCAAAAGCTTTTAGTTCAGTGGCAGAGGTTACTGAGGGCTTGTCCACTGGCTGCCGGCTTTATAGTTTTAGCACTAGCCAGAGAGCAATCCAAAGTTTCAATAATGAGTAATAGCACTTTCAGCTCACCATCATCATTTGTCCTACATCCATTATTGTCCTAAGAGACCAATCTTGCTGATGTAAATGGTCCTGGCAGCTGGTGTGTCAGCATTTCACACCTCCACAGCTGCTAGGCCTGCATTGGCAAGCAGCTCTCTTCCCCAGCACAAGCCTCACAGCCTTCCCGTGGCACCCAGGTACTGCCAGGACAGCAGGACTCTGTGTGTGGGACTGAAGCCAAGGAGATGTCCTCCCTGACATTTCTAATGCTGGGATGCCCAGGCTGAGTGTCTTACCTTGAAGACAGTGCTCTGCAAGGTTTTGTGTGGGAGCGTTCCTACTTTACCCTCAAGGCTGTTGTGCTGTGGTGCAAAAGGAGCCGTTGCTCTCCTCTCGGGAGCTTTGCTGTATAATCTTATTAAAAAGCATTGCCCCCCTCTTTGCCTCCTCTCTGCACCATATCTCTTGTACCTCTCTCCCCACACTTCTCCCCTTCCTCTATGAGGCAGAAAAAAAAATAGAGCAGAGTCAGTTCACTCATGAGGAGAGCACACAGGGCATTGGGAATCTACCACTCAGGTCTTTTCCAGGGGCATTCAGGGACATGGCTAGAAGGAGCTGGAGACACAGTTACAGGGTGAAGGCTGTGCTGACACCTGTCATGCCAGAGAACAGCTGCTGCTGGGGCTACAAATGGTCAAGGTATCCTCTGGCCTTCACACTCTCACTGCTCTTGCTAGCCTCCACATGCCACAACCTACACCACCGTCAATCACGTGCAGCTTCCAGGCTTTCCAGTAGATAATCTAGCTATATAAACACATCTTTTTTTTTCCCTCTTATTCACTCTAAGGAGCCTCCAGCTGTTCAAAATAGCGTCGAGTGTCACATACTGCAGGACTATGTCAGACCATATTGCATCCAGCTACCACCTTGCTGACTGCCATGAGCCCTGTCAAAGGGAGAGCAACAAAGAGAAAGTGGGGTTCAGTAAGGTATGGCATATCTTAAGCAATGTATAAAGTGTAAAAGGAGATGCTGGACTTTCCTAGGCAGGCATGGTTTTCCTGCAGTTACCTCAGTTAGCTGGAAGTTCATTTATTCCTCTGTTAACATGTCCTCATGTTTGTATCATGAGTTGCTTGAGTTATCCTCACATTGCATCCATCATCCCACTTCCAATTTTCTCTAACATCCCCCTTTTTTCTCCTCACTCATCTAAGTCCAGATGATACAACGCAAAGACACGTGTTCAGCAGAGCAATCAGAGGCATAGGAATAACAAACCACCACAGACAGCACACCAGACTACTCTACAGGTGCAAACAACTACAGATGATGGACCAGCTTTCCAAAAATCATTAGAAAAGTGAATCCCAGTAGCATAAATCACCAGCCTCCCACTTGTCACACAGTGGTTGGATACTAACAAGTCAGTACTCCACAAATGCAGAACTTAATCACCCAATTGCTAGTTTGAATAATTACAACAGTTATGAATCATATTCTTTACCAGCTCCTTTCAAATCCAGCCCCTGGATTTGACTTGCTAACCTCTTATGTCTCATCAGTACACAGCGCTGCCAGACACTGCGGTAGGTGGATTTTTAACCGAGTAATAAATCAGGCAATTGCCCCAATTCAAAGGCTTGACTCTAAGTGTGGTGAAGACCCTCTGCCCAACACTGCTGACCCCAGAGTCAGGTCAAGACAAAATTAGTACTTCCAAGTTAGCACAGTTTTGAGGGTACATTGTTCATCTTCTTTCAAATGCTATATTTGAGCATTGCGCTCAGCTTTCCTCTACAACTAGGAGAATTATAGAGAAAGTGAAATTCTTACATGCCTACAGGACCCCAGGAACAAGGGCTTTAAACAAAATGAAACGATAACACTAGACAGTTAAAAAGTTACATAATGAAATCTATATTGGACCATACCAACCAAGAACAAAAAACCCCTTTTGTCTACTGAAGAAGGATATCCTGGCACAAGCTATATTTTACTCCATCTTTCTTCGAGTCTCTGAATTTGTGATGAGAAAATGGGATGTCCCAACCTTTAGAAGTCCAACTAGCAGTAAATTAGCACCATTCTCTGTTCAGAAAGTTCTGCACTCCTCTGTGCAACTATCAGACCTCATTAAGATGTCTTGAGTTGAACTCTTTGAATTTAGTCCTCAAAAATCAATCACTTTAGGTAATGTTGCATTTGTTTTCTTTTGTATTTAAACAATATTATTTCTCATGTTATTTTTTTCTTTAAGAATATGAAAGTTATACATCTACTGGCATATCAGGACCTTTTATGTAATAT
Source organism: Rhea pennata (assembly GCF_028389875.1). NCBI lineage: Eukaryota > Metazoa > Chordata > Aves > Rheiformes > Rheidae > Rhea > Rhea pennata. Next base: position 12,796,655 of record NC_084681.1, read on the forward strand.
GCTGGTGCCATGAATCCTTCCTATGACTCCAATGGGAGAAGGTAAGAGTACAGATTTTGTGTAACCATCCCCAAAGCCTGATGTTTCATGTGGGATCCAGCTCAACTAGCCAAGAACACACTGGATAACAAGAAAAGTTACCCTTGAAATAAATTAAATTTGAATTAAACCGCATGTGAGCTGCAGAATGTGCTGGGATTGCAGATTGCAAACCACACTGCATAACTGCCTTTCCCAAAGGATCCATTATAAATCTTACCATCTATCACTGTGCATTTCTTCTGCTTAGGACAGATCTAATCTTGGGGCTAGAGCCAGAAACTCTTTCCCTCCTTTCCTTCCTTATTTTAGGCCACTTTTTCACATAGAGCAAGACAAACTCTTCCTAGCTGTAATATTACTAAAGGCAGTGAGGTTACGGTGGGAAAAAACTTAATCCCAGCAAGTGTTGCAAGTTACTGTATCAGTAAATTACAGAATAATAGCAAAGTTCCTTTGCTATATGACTCATGTTTCCTCATCTCTCTTGATGAGATTGGAAGAAGAGGTTAACAGGGAGCAGACAGAATTAATGATTTAGTTAGGAAACTCATTAGCTAACCAGCAGTGGAGCTCAGATTGGTGCACAGGTTCAGTTAGAGCTGTCCACAGTTAAGATATTTATTTAGATTCACCTGAAATCGTCCAGCCTGTAGGTTTATCCAAGGCCACCCACCTGCAGATGCACTACGTCAGCATGGTTGAGAGGCTTGGTTAAGCAGAGAGGTCCCCAGGGAGTATTTCAGTGCTTTGCAGGTCTTTAACATGAAGAGGTGGTGGCATAGCTGCAGATGTGAGGTTGTAACACGGTTACTGGGCTGGCTCCAGACCCAGGGTCTGAACTATTTGTGATGGCCACGTGGTGGGTTTCTATATGTGGTATTTTCACTCTCACAGCCCTGCCCGTTAACACTCGGGGCTCACATTTCTGCAGCACCTTCCATTAGTAGGTACTTTGGTTTCCCTGGGCATCGACCCGATTCCTGATGCTGTATTAGGAAGCGGACGGAGGTGCAGCAACACAAAGACACCCCAGGATGGGAGTGCCATGTTTTGCAGAAGTAGGGCTGTGAGAAAATTAGGGATTTTGATGAGCCAAAGTGGAACAGAGGGGACTTCCCAGCTCTTCATCAGTGCCTGTTGTATATGCTTGTAGTTATTCCTCAGGCTGCAGGTGCTGCTGCTCTGGAGCTGTTTCCTGGCTCCCTCCCACTTGCTGCTTGTCTGCCAGTGCTGCCGCAGTCCTTGCCAGCTGCCCTCCGTGATCCCAGAGCCACATACCCCATGTTCCTGGAGCCAGGCAGCAGCCACTATTTGGCAGCTCCAGCTGCCTGCTCAGGCCTGGCAGCTCCCCGTGTTGTTCGCTGTCTCAACATAGGTGAGTCTCCTTGCCATACATCTGTTGGCCTCTGTGTAGCTCCCAGGCCACACTGCAGGCCCTGCACATGGATCTGTCCCGGAGCACCAGCCGGCCATCTTCCTCCATCTTCTGCTGCCTTGAAAGCACATCCCAGGCCACCGAGCATGACTATAGATGCTTTGATAGGTGACATTCTTGATTTATTCAGAGAGAGAGGGAGAGTAATCAGGCTGAGGTGCTCAGAGAAGCAACAGTCTCGGGGAAATGAGGCTTCACTTCACCCAGCAGCACCTCTTGATTCTCTCCTCCTCCTTGAAGGTGCTGGCCTGTCGCACCCACCACTGGGATCCTCACCCACTCCTGCACCTGGAGCAAGAGAAGGGCTGAGAAGTCCTCTCTGGTCTGCTCTGGCTCAACCTAACCTCTGATTTCCCCTCCATCGCAGCCCTGCTTCTGCAGAGCATGGCATTCCCTTCCCAGGGGCATCTTCAGATCACTGCACCTCTGCCCACTGTTGCAGCAACAGAGGAGGAAAGAGAAGAGGCATGCTTGGTAAATTGATACACCTGCCAGCTGGTTTAATAACCCTCAGTACATAACAGTCAAAGCTAATGCAAAGTCATCAGCAGCACAATTGAGCCAGTGACTGAAGCACTAATAAACTGAAACCAGGCGGCATCAAAACTCAAGTGACTGGACTTGGTGAGGTGTCCAGGGAAGTGCAAAGGCAGGAAATAGATTTTTTTAAAATGATCCTCTTAGCACCACTTCTCAAGGATGTGTCCAGATGCACAGTGAGGAATTGAGCTGGGCATGTTGTGCCTTGCATGCACCCAGATGTGCCTTTGCTATGCATTAGTAATAAGCACCTGTGACTCTACAGCATCTTTTCTCAAAGATGCTAGGCTCTGCAGTGACAGGCATCATCTCCTGCATGAGCATCCAGGGCCATTTAGCTTCTGTGGCTACTCCTGGCCTCCGCAAAAGAACCTCAGGCCACCGTGTTGCAAGAGCAGGGGGAAAGAGTGGGATGCTGTGAATCCAAGTGGGATTTGCTGACTGCCTTCTTCCAAAAGCAGCAGCCAATGTGCAGTTTGTGCTGCTTTTGCCCAAAGTGCACTGCAAGATGCAAGATGGTAAAGATTCAGATGCTCTGTGGGCTGACACAGCAGGAGATCCAACAGCAACACTAACCCTCCAGACCAGGACCTCTCCAAGCACGAGGAGAAGCTCTGCAGTGAGACTATGCATCCAGGCTGCCCTGCTGCTGGCCTTCATCCAGTGCTTCTGATACAGCTATGCCCGAGTCAGGTAATACTACATTTATTTCTTCTACTAGGAGATGTCATAAGGCACTTGATCCATGATAGGCAGGAGAGAAACTAACAATAGCGTTAACCTTTTCCCGCAGTAAAATAACCTTTTGAAATGTACATTATTTAAAAAGGGCGATATTAAAAGCCTGGCATCCCAGTGGAAGTAAATCTTCCCATAATAACTCTCCCCACTGGACTCGCTTCCAAGGAAATGCTGCATTTTCAGGAAGAGCCTGTCCAAAGGTTATTTTTTCTTTATGTTCCTGCCTAACTGGTGGCTTTTGCCACTGTCCCTTCTCCATAAAGAACACAGTGACACATTTTAATGGGGCGAGACACCAGTGCTCGATTCTGAAGCGGGTTTGGCTGCCCGCCCTCGAGCCCTCCACCAGCTGCGGGGTTTGAAGGAAGTGGCAGAGGAGGAGTGTGCCCTTTCGGGAGCACCGCACATCTGTGCGCGTGGAAACGCTTCACTGCTGTGTGTGCAAAGAGCTAACAGATGAGGTGCCAGTAGGTGGGGCTGAAGAATATAGCGTTTAGATCCCAGGTTTTTTTAGGGGCAGTGATAGCGTGGTATGCGGGCTTTTCTGGCTGTCTTTTATTCATGATACTTAATGGTATGTTATAATAGAAATGTATTCAGTCCCTTAACTTTTTGGCATGGCTGACTGGAGGCACTGAGGTGTATCCACAAGAGACATGGGCTGCGCTCCCTTTGCTGCGCCAGACAAGCGTTTGGGGTTCGGACAAGGCCCTGGCAGCTGGGGATGCTGCAGGTTCCCTAGGAGGTGAAGGATAAATTCCTCCCTCCGTGTGCAGTCTCTGTCCTGCTCAGCGAGGCAGCCGCGAGTACTGCAAGGGGTAATTGCCTACTGCTGCCTGCACAAACCTGCACGGAGAAAGCAGCCCAGCTTCGCACGCGAGTCACGCTGCCTTAACTCGGAGCTCTTGCAGATAGGCAGTAAAACAGATTCGTTTTTCCGCATTAACAATGTGTGTTGAGGGAATATTTGCAGCTAATTTGCAATGCATCTTTCCTGCGGAAAGGGCAGATTTTGGTGTGGGGCCCCTTCTGTCCCGCTGCTACTCTGAGTATGTAAGTGCTCATTAAGAAGTTTCGGATGAAACGTAATCTCACAGGGACATTGTGGCTAAAACTTGAGTAATCATTACCATGTGTTAGTAACCTAGGAGACCTATCTAGATCCCTCTTCCTCCCTCACACGTGCTTCTCCCCTGCTATGGACTAGGTGCAGCTTGTGGCTTGTGCCCTGTCAGGTGCAGTAGGAACCTGTCGGCTGCTGGGCTCCTTGGCTGGGATGACCTGTTGCTTGTGTCAACTACAGCGAAGGCTGAATAGCACAGTCTCATGGGATTCGGTCCACAGATGCCACCGGACAATCCTGGACTACATTCTGCTTTTGGGCAGAGGCCCAGCATCCTAGTGTATAAGGTGCTAGAATTTAAGGTTGCATAGATTTAAGTGTATCATCTTAACCATTTGTTCATCTAACCAGCGAACATTGCAGGAGGCTGAATCAGGCTGCGTTAGGCCTCTGGGCACAGCTCACTTATTGCCCTTTAAGAATGCACCATCCTGATAGTATCTCCACCTGTTTTGCATTCTGCCAAAACTAAATTTTATTTAAAATATATCTCATTTTAGTTCCAGAGGCACTGGCATCTGTAGCCTGTTAGCAATAAACGGCCTGTTACTCTTCAACCCTCTCATCAGATCCATGTTTCATAAACAGATTTATAACCTTGCTGGAAAAGCTGACAAGCCAAACTCCAGCCTCATTCAGTAATGTCTTGCTAAATTGAAGAAGTCATAAACCACTTTAAAAAATGAAAGTTAGGACTAAAGGTTTGAGTGCAAGTGACTAACATCTCGGAGAAGAGCATCACAAGGGAGACAAAAGAACAGACTTGAAAAGATGAAGCTTGGTGCCTCTGAAAGTGATATAAGACTGAGAAATGGCACTGGAGATTAATTTATTATAAGGATAAAAGCAACTACCCAGAGACTGTAAAATAGGGAAGGACTGAGTAAAAAGAAATGAGATTGAAACTAAGGAAGGCAGTAGATCTACTTTCTGTAGGAACTGAAGAAGTGATTCAGAAAAATATAATGCATGGTTATTTCATGCAGTAGGGGCACCTACATCATATTGATCTTCAGGACTAAGTGAATAGCTGGAAACAGCAAAAAACAAAATAAATTCCCCTGAGAAAGGGAGAAAGTACCATGTGTCTGTGCTCCAGTGCTGCGGCTGTGGCTATGGTGGGGGAGAAAGCCCTGAGTCAGCCTGAAAAATCATGAGATCAGCTTTAAAATTAAAATAAACGTATTTTAGACGCAATACATTTGACTTTTTCATTTACTTTTTGGTTTCCAAGCATTTTAGGATGTGCTTGCTTCCTGTTGGGTACTGTTCTTTGAAACTGCAAGGGACAGGAACATCTAGCTCTACTTTAAGTAAAAGATAAAACTTTTGTGCAATTCAGTAAATCTAGCATCTGGAGTTTTTAAGAAAAGCAATAAATACCAGAAAATCTTGTAATTAATATCCAGGGCTGGTCATACTGTTTCATGATTTCATGGTTCATTGTTCAGGAAACAAAAGGCAGAGCAGTTAAACAAGTAAGTTCACCACTGAGACATTTATCGACTTGCGTACCCAAACTTGAGCTTAATCTTCCTGAAATACCCCAAAATGACTATTCAGTAAGTTTGTGGCATAAGTGAAGTGTCAGCTGTCATCCTTGACTCTTCTCTGAGCAGTCTCACCAAAATATAACCCTATCTATTTGATCTTGACTATCATGGAACAAGTAGCGCGTCAGTAAGCGTAGGAGTAACAGAAACCAATGTAACAGTTGGTAAATGCATTGTGCTTTCCAAAAGGAATGCAAACTTCTACACATTGCAATTCATAGACCACAAAAATCCCAATCTACCTGGCACTTCTTTGCTAGAGGGTATACTGCACTAAGGGGTAGTTTTCAGAGGGCTGCATTTGACTGATCACAGTGTATGTGCTCCCATATTGGCTCTGTGCTGGCAGAATTATAATCAAAGAGGCTTTCTGTTGCTCAGAGAAGGGAAACGGCGTGTGAGCTTGTGGCAAGCTGTGACAGGAAAAGACAAGTCTGGTAGAACAGCTTTTAAGAGAAATCAGGCCACTAAAAGTAATGGGAGCTGTAATAATCCCTTTTTTTGTGCTAAGGATTCCCCCGGAGCACAGCTGAAGGGCTGTGGTAAGCCTGTAGATGAGGAAGCCCACATAGATATTGTCTGGGTTGCCTACGCCTGAGCAAAACACTTTTAATTCTGAAATTTTGATTGTAAATGAATAAAGCTGGGGCATTTTAACTACACTTTTCCAATTTCCTCCTTCCCTGTTTGATACCTATTTGATCCTTGATGTTTTTGAATGTCACCTTCTCAGGGCTGGGGAGAAGAATGAAGACTTTTTCTCTTAAAATTCCCTCACTTTTCCTCTGTAACCAGACAGGGTCAGTAGGCAGTGCCAGCAAGCTGACGTCTTTCACAGATCTGTGCATTCATTTCAAAAAAAGGCAGGTTTTGAACCTACGTCTGCTAGTCACAGCATAAAAAGGCCTGCGCTATTAAGTCTTGAGTAAATATTTCAACAAAACTGTAGCAATCGAGAACAGCACAACTAATGCTCAGAGCCACTCGGAGCAATTTTCTGGCTTCAGAAGAACTAAGACCCTTTAAGAAGTAAAAGCTGCTAGCAGCTGCCCTTTGCCATTACTCCGGGTAATACAGGACCCGCAGCACAGAAGCGTATCCTGATTCTGCTCAGAAGGCAGTGTCATGCATGTATACAAAAAATTATCTATATACATACTGAGACACATGTACAGTAGTAGCTAATTTATTGCAGTAACTTTTAGTTTCTCTGCAACAGCTATGAATGCTAATTCTGCAATTGTAAGAGTAATGTATACGATAAACTTTGGGGATGTAGCCATTTTCCAAAAAACGAATGTTAAGTCAGCTGAAATAATTCTTCCATTCAGGTCAAATTTATCAAATCATTTCTTGGTGCCTTCCCCTTCACACCGGGGGAGAAAACCAAAGAAATTTAAGAAAGTCAGTGTTTCATTTCAACTTTTTCCAGAGTTCTTTTGCATTAAACTGACATTTCTATTTCAAATGTCATTTTCAAATAGGTTTCTAAAGTAAAAATGAAATGCTTCAGTTCAGGTGAAACAGTTTTGGTTTCTACAAGGCAAATTGTTTTTTCTTCTCATTCAACCAATGAACTGAAAAATTAATTAGTCACCAATTAACATAGCTCTGGTGTTGACTAATTTGTGTCCAAGAAAAGAGCGATTATGGGGAAGGGAAAATTGGGCTGCCTATCCCACAGGGAGGGGAGAAGAGGAAGAGGAGTGCCAATAGGAAAGGGATGGAGGACGTGCTGATTAACAGAAGGTAGCCATGGAGCCAGGAGTTTTGGAAGGTATATGAAGACAAATTTGCTAATTTGGGTGTTTCTGGTCTTGCCCTCTGCCTTGGCAGTTTCCCTCCATATTGAAGGAGGAGAAGACACCCAAAGAATAAGGATGCAGTCAGCAATTTGGGCTCCTAAAAAGAGCATAGGTGGGATTTATCTGCAAACCCAAGGGCATGGGTGAGGAACAGCAGTTCCTCATGCCCTAGTCTGAGATCCCCAGGCTTCACTGGCCCTTTTCTTTCCCTAATAGTCCAAGCGATTGCTTAGACTTAGCAGCAGCCCCCTAATTTGGGGGGGGGGAGAGAGTTAGAACAATCTCCCAGCAATGACGTGCTAAAGGGAGCTGATCCCTCACTTCCAGAGCAGCACTTTGGCCACCAGGTGCTGGTTTGGTACCCTTGAAGACGAAGATGGAGTGCTCAGAGTCTGGGGCACCTGGCTAGGAAATGGGGCAGACCTAGTTTCCAGCCCAGAATACACATTTTCTTTATGCATATGCACAAACTGTGCATCCCCTTCCAGGACAGTTGGTGAAATGTCAGCAGCACTCACCCTAATTTCTTCTGTCAGGTCGCAGACTTGTACGCTGACCTCTGCCTGGGCTTTCCTCAGCGCATCACAGCAATAAAGCTAGCCTGAATTCCTGCACCATTTCCACACATTTGCCCCTCGTACCCTTGAACTGTGATGTGTACGTCCAGGCATGCCTTCAGGCTACAATTAGGCTATGTAATCACAGGGACAGAGATCTGTGTCTGCACGGGACCTACCACAGAGGCCTCCAAGTCGAGGGCGCGGGAGATGAGGTACCACAACAGTTTGGTGGCAATGAATCACTTTGTGCCTGGCAATTATTTTAGTTGCTCACTGATGTGGCAGTGCTCCTCATGTGAAAACAAGAATTATCTTTTGAAGCAAGCCCTTGTCCATACCATGCGTCTTGTAATTTATGCAAGAGGCAAAGTGACTCTGTCAAGGCCACAAAAAAGGTCAGTGACCAAGTGGTGAACTGAGCCTCAGGTTTCCAAGTGAGCGTGCTGAATGCTGGCTCATCCTTTCTCCAGGGGAGTGGGCGGATAAAAAGCTTTCCTTTTCTGTCTTTTTGCACAAGAGGGCACTGTCCCTTGTGCTGCAGATGCCAGAGTCCTGCTGCCTGTCACCTTTACAAGCCCCATCTGCCAGCATTCGTGATAGTTTGTCCCTTGCAAATAAAGAAATAAATACGCAACTTTCCAGCTTTTAAATGCAAGTGTTGGGGAGTATTTTGTCAACATTTATTCGCTGTTTAGATTGGAATCATTAGTGACAGCGGAGAGCTACTTAGACTCAGCACTGGTGATTAAAACTGCAAACAGAGGCATACTTAATGCCATCAAGATGCACTATGGATAGTGGAATTAGGAAACCTCACTGGTGAAGGGTAATTAGCATGTTCCTCTCTCAAATGAGAGTGGTGCTGTGTAATTCAAAAGTGCCACCAAGAGGACTGCATTATTTATCATATCAATCTTCCTTCATAAACACATAACTCGCTTCTTAAGAACATGACATCTTATATTAATTGTGGGAATAGCTGGCTGGCAGGACCATGTGTTTAACTCAGCAAATTATTCTACTGAGGGCAGGAATGTGGATGGGCTCTGAACTGGAGCTTCTCACATAACTGTAGCAGGGAAATGGAGGGCCATGGAGGGTCTCTCCACAGGGGTGAGCAGGCCCAGTTGCAGTAGATTAGTGTTTGTTCCCATGTTTGATCACGTTGGCACCCCTCAGGCATGGCTTTGAGCTCTCAGCGGTGGTATTTGTGATTTAGACTTGCGCACATGAAAGGGAAAGCAAGATTATGGTTGTGAGTGCTCAGTCTCCAGCTAGGAGCCCTCCCTGCATGACCTGGGAGGAAGGTCCATGGCATCACTTCATCCTTGCACTGGATGAGCCCCTAAGGGCTGAGTTCCTCTAGGCTCCTTTGCTTCCAAATGAAAGAAAACGGAAGTTGCCATTTGTTGCATGTAGGTGGAGCATCCACAGACTACAGCTATGTGCCCCTTGTTCTGTCAAGCGCAGAACAAGAACTGGAGGCTCACCTGAAGATCATGTTGCTCATTCGGAATGGGAGGTGCCAAGGCAGACCCACCAGAAGTCATTCAATCCAGTTTAAATAGGCACCACCTGAATTTATTTCTCCTGTCTTCTTAGTAATAACGAAATGAAAAAATGCTTTTGTTAGTGATGTTGGCCAAGTGTTCTGCAGTGTGCTTCCTCATGTGGAAGGTTTGAAGAAAGGTGGACATCAGGCTAAGTGTCTGACCGTGGATAGGGTTCCCAATTGAGCCTGGGCCAATTAGGAACCAGTCTCTGTGAAGTTCAAATTATACTTGTTGAGAAGTGGTCTAGAAAATACAGGATGGGCTTTTTGCAATACTTTTTCATGAGGAAGACATTGCAAGGATTTCTGTGTATAAAAACTGTTTTTTTTTTTCTACAGATCTTGCAAACTTCTCATGTGTACTTTAGAAAACATTCTCAAATCATTACAACTTCCCTCGATGTCTTTGCAGTTCCAGCATGCTCGCACCTCCCTATACATCCTCAGTCCCTAGTATTTGGGCTGCTTTCACTGAGAGGACATTCTTACTTTTTTTTTTTAATTGCCTTTTATGGCTATATTCCTCTAGTGAGTTATCTGTAATTCAGGAGCTGAGAGCTGCAATTGAATCCTGATAGTAGCCCAGCACATACCAATACAGCATACCGGTGGACATGGCAGCTTCTCCATCACTCCTCGCCTCAGATGTTTTTCCAAAATGAGAAGTAGAAACCCATTTACAACTCATGTGAACTAGTTTACATCAGCTGCATGGAACTGTTACACTACTTAGCTTTTTTTGAGTTACACAATGACATTTTTAGTTAATGTTCTGATAGTTAATGATCTGGATCAATAATAGAAAAGAAAAGTAGGCTGAAAATATAAATCATGTAACATTAATACTATCAGCTTAGAAAACTCTGCAATTGTTTTTCTCTTAAAATACTATCAGTCTGTCTACAAAGACAGAGTGGATAATAGGCAGAGTGTTTGGGAAATGCCATTTTCCACACAATAAACATGTAATAAAAGATTAAAAGATTCTTAATAATTTAAATTTAAATTAAGATTTTAATTAAGATTTAAATTTAAATCTTAAAGTAGATTTAATATTCTTTAAACTCAAACTGCTGCTATCTTTTTTTCCAAAAGCAAAATGTAAAATTTCTGCCTCATCTTCTATTAAAAGACTGGAAACCTGAAAATTCTGGATATGTAACTCCACGGCATGGTTTTCTTCATTTAGGATAAAATGATCGTTGCTTAAGTGGGAACAAAAATAGAGTATTATTGAAAACAATATTTAACCAGTTGGTCTCCGTTGCAAGAAATATGCCTCAGTCATTGCACCATTCATGGTATCACTGGAGAGCACAGCCAGGATTGTTTGGAGGCTTAATTACATCTTGTCACATCTCATTTTCTTTGGATTCCTTTAAGTGTTACTTTATGTCTAAATTTTCGACCTTTATTTAATACCTGGTTTGGGAATAATGTAGTATCTTTCTATTACATTTGATCTGCATACTTCTGAACCACACTTAATTGATGGAAGCAGGGTAGGTGTGTATGTGGTTTGGCTTGTCTGGGCTTAAAAAAGGCATTTCAAGGCTTTGTATTTTATTTCCTTTGTTCCTTGTGCCTTACAATAAGGCAGAGTTTGCATATCGGATGAGTTTATAAAAGGAGCAGTTAACACCTGCCTTGCACAAGCATTACACTACTCTGGAAGGATCAGGGAGGTGGAAAAATGGTTTTCCATAAAACACAGTAGGAGATTCCCTCAAAACAGCCAGAAGTATCTCCATAAGACTGGCATAACTGAACTCCAAATACACCCACGGGGAGGCCCGAAAATGAGTTTCTGTGTGTATTTTTTGTGCTGGATTTTTGTATCAGAAATCATGTTTCACAGTAGAAGAACTGATTATCTCTAAAAGCGGGGAAAGTTTGCTGTGCCTGCAAAGCCATAGGGAATGCATTGCAGGATTGGTCTAGCAAGGCACAGCCCTTCAACCTTTTTTGGCAATGACTTTTCTTTACTAATGGGATTTGGGGATCTGTAAGAGCTGCTCAGAATTGCATTGCCTGCCGCGTTATACAGATTGCTTCATCACTCCTCCTGGGCCGGGAAGCTGCGCCAGTGGGCATCGGTGAGTGGCAGCAGATGGGTCCCCCGGCAGCTGCTGCTTCTCAGGGAAAGCAAAGTAGCTCAGAAAGTATCACACACCACTAAAATCCCTAATTAATATGAGCCTTTGCTGCAAAGTCTTCACTTCTGCTCCGCCCTGCCACACGCAGAGGAGAGCCATCAGACTTCAGGCCTGCAGGACCCACTGTCTGGGGCCTGCAGAGATGGAGGACCCAAATCTGATTCAGTCAGTGCTGTCCTTGGTTTCAGGATGCGGGGAGGATGGCAGAACCAGGCTGGCTCAGGGAAGGCAGGGATGTGCTTTGATTTGGGGTAAACCAATGAACATGCTATACTCGCATCTTCTCTGTAGCTGCTGATTTACCCGAGCAGGTACCTGCTTAGGCTACTTTTCTTCTGGGCAAGTGAAGGCCTCTCATTTGCAGCAGTTTCTGCCATGCTACCTTGTAGGGCTGTGTAGCTCACTAGCCTTCTCGTGCCTCTCCCTAGCCCTCATGCTTGGGTCAGAGCCCTGGCCACCCTACAGGCACCAGCCCCAGGTCTGTGTGAGCTGGGTCAGCCTGTGAACTCAACCAGCAGCTGCTTTGATGCTCAGTTTTCTCAGGTTCAAGCCCTGCTGGTGATTCAAGCCACCGTTCACCAGATGCAAGGACTTTAGCTGAGGAGGCAGTATAGAGCCTTCACACTGCCAAAGCCTTCCAGGAGACAAGCCACTTAGGCACAGGGAGAAGATATTTAAATACCTAATTGCTCTCAGAATTGAACACATTTGAGGATCTTAAGTCCCAGCAGTGAACACAAGCACCCTCCTTGTTCCACCTCCAGCCACAGATGTGAGCGCAGCCCAGGGACAGACCTGACTGAGATCCAGACTCGGTCACCTCACATTAGCTCAGTGTTAGTGCAGCTCTCTGCTGGGCCTGATGAGCCCTGCTGAGAAACAAGATACAATATTTTGGGCATAGCACTGGTTAGCAAAGGCCAGCCCAGTCGCCTGCCCCCAGATCAGAAGCCTATGTCACAGGTGCTTCACCCTAGGGATTGACCAGCCCACACCTGCAGTGTGTCTTTTTTTGAATTACAGATAATCCTACCCTACCTAAGGTCCCTATGAGTGCCATAAGGGAAAAAAATAGTCCTTTCCTTACAGAGCACTATGAGGAAAAAAAAAAACCCTATTAGAGCAGCTCAGAGATCAGAGCAGAGGTGCTTTGTAACTACCTGAGAGGGCTGGACATCTCCAAAAGACCAGGGGGTGTGAGCTCTCTTCCAAGATGCCTGCAGGATCAGAGTTTTGCTTCTCAGCGCTCCCAATTTTCATCTAGACTAGACTGGATTTATTGCTTGGGCTCAACTTGCAGATATCCTCAATAAGCAATTCTGTGCTCACAAGAGGTTTGCAAAAAAGTCCTTTAAATCTTCCAGCCGTTCCGGTAGAGATGGTTGTGTGTGTGCAAGTAGGGGATAGTCCCTATGTCCTTGCTGGATGTCAGAAGTAAATAACAACCCTGTCAGTGTTAAATTGCAGATTCACATGTAAAATTAGATTCTGTAGATCCCTCTGTATTTGGTTAATTAAACCTAACCAGTCCTATATAGTCCTTCATGTTCCCACTCAGAGCTCTGTGCACTGCTTAACTGTTCACCTACCAAGAGGTCAGGAAGGTCTGACAGCTTGCAGTGGGAGAAGAGGCAAGCTCTCCCAGCTGTAGGCTGGCATTCCCAGGGAAGGTCTGTGGAGAGGAGACAGCACTGAGGCAGCTCCATACCAGCTGCACAGCCTTGGGGAATGGGAGGAAGTTCAGGCAAAGTCAGAGTACAGCAAAGTGGCAGACAGCTTATCCAAAAGGATACTAACTAGCAAGTCTTCCTTGGGTGATCTTGAACGGACAAGGAATCCCATAGCTGGTTGGTGAGAACCAGGAGCATAAACCACTTCTGTCCATAGAGCTCATGAAGAGAAAGCAGTATATGCCAATACGTGGGGTTCCCTAAAACCTGTCCTGGGATGACCCTTTTCCTTGCTTGCAAGTGTAGTAGCCAAGCCTTTCATTTTGCTGGCTAGCCCTGGGAATTGGGCATTGCTTGCCCTTTCCCAGCAGCAGCTCAGTGACAAGACCTGCCACATGAATGGAAAGGGCATCTGAGCAAAGAAGTTTCTCTCCATTTAACACCCTGTAGGAAGTCCTTAAAATCAGCAAGTGAGGAAATACGTTGGAGGGCTCCCCAGAATGCTTTCCTCTGGGTAATTTGCTGTTGCAGACCTTAGGTGGAGGTAGGGGAGACACATGAAGGTACCAACTTGGATAACTGCGGATGTAATGGTCTCTAAGTCATGCTCTATGACTGGTTTCCAGTCAGTCACAGTGAAGAGTATGTTATCCTGCTCTGCACAGTGCCTGGAGTGGTAGGGCCCACTTCTAGGTTGGCATTATTGTATCGCTGGTTGTAATTACAGTGAGCTCCTACAGCATGCTTTCTCCTGCTTAGTCCTTCCTTGGGTGCTCAGCTGTTCATTGAATGCACTGGAGGAATTTTATGGACTAGGACTAGAAAAAAAGGAATAGACTCAAGATTGTGGAATTCACCTTGATGGGAAAAGCAGGAAGAATGGGGTAGGTGAGCCAGCTTATTAATTAACTGATTCCCTAATTAGCATTCAGTGAAGACTGGGACTGCTATTTTTGAAATGCATGTATGAAAATAAATGGCCACTTTGAACAAATGCTTGTGACTCACTTGTAGCTGGAATCTTTTGTGTGCTCAAGCATCATGTGCACAGTTGCACCAACAGCAGCTAGTGAGTCCACTGGTGGATAAAAACAGCCAGAAGACAATTTTCTGCAGAAATAATCTCCCTTTCCATACCTCTTCCTCACAGCTGCAAGCAGGCTTGCTTCTTTCATCCTGTGGACAGCACTCTTGTGATGATACCTCTCAAAATTTGGACAAAAAGAACAACATGCACCTTTACTATTTGAGGGTTTTTCCCCATAGCAAATCTGGCTTTCATTCAGCTCTGCAGCTCTTCTTCTGGATTTGCTCCCAAGGCTTAAGACATTTTTGGAAAATGTGAGACTGGTTCTGGTGGAATTAGTCTAGTGGTCACATGCTATGTCTCACTACCCAGCGCTAAATGGCAGCAGAGCAGTGTTAGCTCAGGCGCTGGACAGGATTCAGCCTTCAGCAGGAAGGGAAAGGCAGTACACAGAGTGGCTTGCTGAGCCATCCCTTCCCCTCTGCAAATATTTATGCTTCAAGCTTTCTCACTTAAAGGCCTAATTGGAGTCTAGGTGAGCCGCACACTAGAAGAGAGCCTAATAGAGACATTGCAGTGCTATTAGCACAGATGGTTGTCATATGTATGCAAATGAGGAGCAAATTGAATTTGGTGTCCCCTCTCACCAGCTGTCCTATCAGCAGTGGCTCCTGCAACAGCAAAAGACACTGCCACTGCTCTGCTAATCTGTCATCGCAGATTAATTACAACTAACACATTAATCATCATTTGTTTCCTAGTACAAAGGAAGTATCTTGTTCTTTCAAGTGCATTCTGCTTGGATGGGGTGTTCCAACCCATTACAAGAAAAAAAGGGAAAGAAGGCCAGGCAGCTTCATTAGCGCCTGGTTCCTGGAGCTGGAGGCTGCAGGAGTGTGCCACCAGGGCTTGTGTGCTCCCTTCTGGCAAGCCAGATCCTGTCCGAGGAGACATGGTGAGCCCCAGCCACCTGCTGGGAGCTCCTGGGACATCCACTTTGTACCACGATGTTGCCTGGGACACATGCTTCCCGGCTTGGCTTTGTCCCAAACCAGTGGTGTCACTCCCTTCCCAAGCTGGCAACTTCCTTGAGGGTAGTTAGAATTAGCACAGACCTTAACTGGTATCTGATAAAGGAGCTCTAATGAGTGTGCTGGATCTAAGAGGCCCTTCCGGTTGTTGCCAGCCTTCAAGGCAATGGCACATTTACCATTGCCCTGAGCGGGCACAGAAGCAGTGCTTTTCGTTTCACCATTAATTGTGACATCTTGAAAAGTGAAAAAATTGCTTGTATTTTTTTTCAAATTAAAATGTTGCAGCTGATATATTTCGACAGACTTCTAGAGTTGTATCCAACTATTTTTTTGATAGAAATCTATTCTCTGACATATTTTTGTCCAGTTTTGTGCTATTTATTGCAGAAACTCATAATTCGCCTCAGATCTCTATTAACAATGTTTGGACTACTGCCTCAGCTCCACATGTAGTCTTTAATACCATGTTATGAAGCGTACCAATGACAAATGATAATGATGTCTATTTAATCAGACTGTCTGTAGAAGCTCAAATGTCTTGTATCCCAAGAGCCTGAGAGATGCTGAAGGAGCCAGTATGAACAATTTCCAACAGTTCAAGCCAGCTAGGAGCTCTATTACTAGCAGCAGTAAGCCAAACAAGCATTTTCAGCCATCTGAAAGCCTTCTTAGATGTGCTTCTGATGCCTGTAACTATTTCCAAATCTGGACTGCACTGCTTTTTTGTAGTCCATGACCACCTTCTCCTTTCATTGGATCTTCAAATAACCTACATTGGGTTATTGCTATATTGAGGACTTTTAATACTTAGCGATTGTATCTGATCTCTTAATCTGGTCCTGTAATACCACAAAAGCCTGGTTATTGCTCTACCCCAGCTTTCCATGTTCTCTGTCTAAGAATCAGATGAGCATCCCCATCCTAGAGAGAACTTCTCCACTCATTTTCAGACCACGAAGCTGCTACTGTTAAAGCCAGAGGAAGGACTTAGCACCTTCACACCTGTTTGGCACTTTGTTTCTTCTTTGTCTTCTTGATAAAGTTTGCATTAAATTTAGTAATAGCAGAAGAAAAGCTAGCACTAGAACAGTTCTGCAGCTAAGATTTTCTCAAGTTTATAAACCCAACTATAATTCAGTTCCTGGAGAAGAAAACTCAGGAAGGTGGAATTGTGGTTGGGGGAGTGGGCCAGGAACTCATGAGTAATAACCATTACAGAAATGTAATTACTCTTAACCAGGCATAACAAACACAAGGAATTCAAAATGAAGTACACAGTCACCATTTCCGTTCATCTAGCAAAAGCCATGAAACCTTCAGAAGGAAGCAGAAAACATTTCATGTAATTAACTTTGAGAAGTTTTAGTGTAGAAGGAAATAGCTGCAGAGTTTGGCAACAGAAATAAATGAAAAGTACACTTCAATTTTGTTCTAAATTTTAACATTTTGTTAGCTTTTCATGTCTCTTGCACACACTTAATTCAACAATCTCCATCCTTAATTCATCAGAAATTGCATTTTCTGCTGTTCTAATTGGCAGGCCTTGTTCCCAGGGGTGCCTAAGCTGGACAAGGTGGTAGGAGAAGGGAGAAAGGGTTGTGTGGGAAAAATTGCTAGTACCTGGAGAAAGTGAGCCCAAAGACTCAATAACTGTCTACTCTCAAGTCTCTTTTACAGGGAAGCTGAAGAAAAGTCAGGGTTTGCAACAGACAGCAAATTCTAAAACTTCTTTTTCATTAAAGACTTTCCATAATATATAAAATCCAGAGTAGGTTTTTAACACAGAAACCTTATATTTCAGTTAGACAGAAATGAAGCATTTTCTCTCAAGGCAGCTCTCAGTAAGCTGTGTTTTCCCGTCACCTTGCTCCACAGAAAAAGCAGTCTCACGTCCCAGTGCCATGGTGGCCCAAGCTCCCTGACTGCCCCCTTCTTGACGGTGAACCTATGCCACTGGGTCACCCAGAGCAGAGGGGTGTACAGGTGTACAGCACCGGGAGTTCAGCAAGGGCATTCCCAGTTCTTATCAGACAATGCAGGAAGAGTGGATTAATGCATTTCTGAATGCTTCTCAACTCATACTGACATGTTCTTTTTTGCATTGAATTGTTCTGGAATGAAGGATTTGGGATTGATTTCTAGTCAGGATACAAAAAACTCCTTTTTTTTTTTCCTTTGCACAAACTGCTCTTCATATCAAAACCAGAATCACTGTGGAAAATTTCCAGGTCATTTCTATCCCAGCCTGCTGCCACACTTCAGTGCTACCTCACTGTGCCATAGAGCAGAGGTAGGGGTCAAAGATACGCTAAATCTGGGCTGAGGCTCCCAGTGCTGCAAAGTCCCTGAAACTGCTTGAGGCTGGCATGCAGTGGAAAAGGCTTTGAAATGTGAGTATCCTATATGGCACCAAGCCATGGAGGAGGCTGAGAGAGCAACACAGCATTCACCAGCGACAATTTGTGCATGACTCAAGTCCAGTCCTACCAAAACTCATGGAACGGTAGTACAAGGCACGTCCACACTGGCTGCCTGGGGTCATGGGTGCTCTGACTGAGCACGATCTGTGGGGTTGACATGGCCCAGCCTATCGAGCGTATGGTGAAAAAGGATGGGCAAATGCATCATATAGCTTAGCGCACTCGCAATTTCATATCTTCAAAGGTTGTGTGCACATACAGTCCCGTGGTTTGTCACTGTGCTGGAGCTAAAATTTATTTTGTTGTTCTGTTATTAAAATCAGCTGACCCTGACATTGACACTTCTTTAAAGAGACAATGTTTTAAGTCCTGTACCACCGCTAATTTTCAGATAATTCATTCCATCCTCAAGGCAGGATGTTTTCTGCAGCTGTAACCTAAGGTCAGTGTAAAGTCAATTCAAGAGTAACACCGTGGCCAGGGCCTCTGCAGTAATGAGCAGTCATGTCCCATGTCCATGATCGGGTTGGATCAGTGTGAAAAGGAAACCTCAGACCTGTTTGGCAGCTTTCTACCTCTGCTTCCAGTTTGCCTGTCTGCCATCTGACAGCTCCTATGTTACACAGGACCACATTAATACCTCCTGTGATCCAGTTTCTTGCAGATGACTGATAATGAGATCACTGCCTCCTACACCCAACGCAGGACAATGGGAACCACATCAGCCATTTCATCCCTAATGAAAGAAATGATTGTCGTGGGATGGCATGTTCACTTCTGCAAGGCTGAGCTATTTATCTGAACATGGTCCTCCAGCTGATAAAATGGTGCCATAGCACATGGAGCCTATGCAACTGTAAATCAAAAGGACAAGGCGTACGGTGACTGAGATGCCTTTGAATAGCTTCAGTTGATGGTTGCAGTAGGTTTCTTCCATGGTAGATTATGCATTGGCCTGACAGGATTGCTACAACTGTCACTTTTTGCCCGTTCCCCAGAAAGTGCTTTCCTCTTGCTTCTGTGGTGTTTATCCTGGTCATAGCACGGACAGCCAGGTAGTCCTTCTGTCTGCTGCCCATGCCTGCCCTGGTTTTGAAGCTGTCTGAAACCAAGAGTTTTTTTCCTGTTAACTTCCACAGTCTGCATATCCAGCTCTTGCAATGTGCTGGGCCAGGAGGATGCCCCAGGGGCAGTGCCTGGTGTAAAAACAGGATTTGGGGAGGGGGCCTTTCCCCTGCAGCTGCAAAAGGGCGGTCCAGCTGCCTTTGTAACTTGGCACGTTGGGGCTGCCAGGGCTCTTTCCTCTGCTTTGGAGAGGCGTCAGACAGACAGGAATTTCTTAGCTGTTACAAACTTGCTGTCTCTCCCAGAGCAGAGGTGGACCTGGTTGGATACCAGAAACTGTTTATTGAATAACATGTCTGAGAAGCAACATCTTGCAAGTGCTACCCAAACCTACTCCAACAGAGCAGAGAAGTCCTTGAGACGCTCTGTCTCCACTTCTGCTCGGTTCTCTACTCCTTGTTCAGCTCTTCATGATGGGAGTCACCTCATACATCCTCTGTTGGCTGTTTATCGTCCCTGGAGTTTGTATATGCTATTCTGAAGTTTGCTGTGGATAGAAAATGCTTTTGGGTTTTGATGCTTGAAAGGATCTTCAAATGGTTGCACTCAGAGCTTCGTAAAGAGTGTTAAGGCTTGAGTCAAAAAAGTGGCCTGTTTTTCGGTCAGATATGCATCCAGACAGCAAATTCCTAGATATGACTGCACAGTTTCACTCCTGGCCTCATAAAAGCATACCATCACCTTTGAAATATCATACTCCATAGTAAAATGTTTTCTGATCTGTAGTTAAGAAAAGCACCTAAGGGTCAGTGCAAGTGGGGAAAAAAAAACAGAAAAATTTGTTTTTGCAGTGATGTTTCAGGCAGCGCACAGTGCATCAGAAGTTTTACAAGAGGCAGTTTGCCGTCACTATAGGCAGTTTTCTTGTGCGTCTTTCATGTTAAACATAAGAAATCATGACTGAAAAATCACAGAGGTTTGAGAGAGGGAGTCAGGAGCGCACACAGCACTCACTGTGACTTCTAGCTTGTTCTTCTGAGTTGACCAGATTTCATTTAAGAGCATTCCCTTCCTGCCAGAGAAAGCTGCAGATACCTAATTACTCTCTACTGTTGTGACCTTGCAATGGTCAAGAGCTCTAGCTAACACCCTTCCAGATTTCTCTCCAACGTGCTACCTTCTTAATAGTCATCATTACAGGGAGAAAGTTGTTTAACTTTCATCTGAGTAAACAGAGTTTGTTTCCTGGTTTTGTTTGACTTCCCAAGCACAGAAAGAAATGCAAAATGCATCCCAGTAAGGTGATGTAGTTGTTGACATCCCTGGCGTTTTGCTTTTCTGGCGATAATATCATTCCAGCAGGCACCCACAGCACTGTAGCTTTGTCCCGAAGGTGGCCTTTGCAGTTACTTTGCATTCCAGCCGAGAGAAAGGGGCTTTTTTAATATATTGGGATGCAAACACACACGCGCACAAGTTGCCACCAGTGGTGCCGAAGTCATGCTGTCTGGATAAACAAAAATTTATTCGGGATCAAAGTCCCATGCGTCTGTTGTGCATGCCTGTTTGTAAGAGAACAACACACTGAGGAAAACAGGCTGTAAATTCAAGGCAGAGCCTTTTCAGCGCTCCTCCAGCAGTGCCTGGATGCTGCCCAAATTGCTGCTAATTGGCCTCCGGAGACCCTCCATTCACTCGATGGTGTTGGGAGGAGTACTTCAGATACACATAAAAGTATCATACCTTTGAATCTATATGCCAACGAGCATCTTAGAAATGAAGAGTTCAGCCAGTGCTGACACACGACCAGAAACACCCAGTTTGCCCCAGCACGGACAAAAGAACAGGTCTCATTCTTCAACCTGGGATTTGCCCAGCATTTTTCAGGCAGAGATGAAAATGGGGAGCAGGTGGGAGGAACTGAAACTGGCCCAGGGTACTTTTGACAGTGGGTGATAAAGGATTACAGTTTGAAAGAGTGAGATTTGGGGGTTTCATGCTGTTAGCATAATAATGAGCTGTCAGCCACAAGGTAGGCAAGATGACCTGGAAGTCTGTTCTTCCAGGAAGCTATATAAATCATTCCTAAACTCCTCAAAATGTTCTCTGATTTTCCTCAAAGGTAACATTTCTGCCAACCTTACAGGGGGAGAAGGCAGGAGAGTTTTCCCAGATGGATTTAGCTCATGGTCCAGACTCATGAGAGTGAACCTCCATTATTGCCAAGAGCAGCAGCCAGACAAAGAAGGGCAGTTTAAATCAGATTAACAATTGCACTGAAGGTTCTTCTACTGGCACTTGCTTCTCCCATGAGCAATTTAATTTGGGCACCTGCTCCGGTGTTACCATCCAGACGCAATCTATCTGTCCTCCATAGGGCTTTCTGATGTGCCATGAGGATCTGTTCTACTTCTCATACAGATTTGTTTCATCTGGGTCTGTCTCTGCCTTTTTATTTGCTTTCTACTACTGTATTAGCTATCAAAATGTTACTAAGCAACCCCTCTTCCAGCAAATGTTGGAGTCTGGGACTGTGCAAAAGGTTGATTTTTCACTTCACCCTCTTCCCAAAATAAGATTCATTTTGAGTTTACCTTAAATTTGTTTTTTTTCCTAGGGGAAAAAAACATAAGTTTTTTTTTAAAAAAAGTTTTTCTAGGTCAGAAAAACATTTCATATGTCTCAAAATGTTGTGTTTGATTGTTTTTTCCCCTTTTTAATTATTAAATATGGTTATCTTTTGAAACAGAGCTTTGTTTCCAAATGAAATGTCAAAAAGATTTGATTTGAAAATATTGAAAAAAAGATGTTTTGATGTTTCAGTTTTTCATGGTTTTATTGCCAAACAACGCAGTTAATTTAATATGAGTTTGCTATTAGTTGCAGTCAACTGTAATACAATCTTTTTAATAAGAATTATTCTTTCTTGAAAAGACCAAATCAGTTCTAAAGAATAAGGTTGTTTGGTAACACCTAGATCAATCTATCACAGGTGCTGTATGAAGCATGGTAGCAAATAATTTTTGCTCCAAAGAGCCCATAGCCTACCAAGACAGCCAAGATGGGTGGGTAAAAGAAAATACTGCTATCGCCATATTGCAGACAGGGGGTTGGGGCATGAGTGAAAAACAGTGAAGGACATCAGCAGCAGAATAGGATATTGAGATTTTCCTCTGGCAACACAGGTCAGTTTATGGAAAATGGACACGAGAGTTGTACGCGTGAAAATAATTAATACTAACCCAGCAACAACAGTTTCTCTCAGCTAGTCTCTGGAAGATCTTACCAACACCCCAGGAACTAGCTGGAAATGTTCCCACAACATAAATACATTTGACATCTGCCATTGAACAGTCTGTTGTGTGAAATAGAGGCAAAATTCAACACAGTTCATAAATTTTGTGTCTGTTTTCTGCTCACTGATAGTCTAAGTTCATTTGCTATTTTTTTCCCATTTTTTGTGTACATGTTTGCATCTTTGCTACAACTGATACTACAGTGTCCTTGTACTGGAGGAAAGGCACTGTGTCTGTAAAAGATGGGAGGGGGAGTCTTTGGCGAGGCTGTTGGATGCTGACAAACTGCCCAGCCCTCGCTGGCGCTCCGGGTCCCAGAATGACAAACGGCTTGACCAAAGCCTTATGGCACCATTTGCCCTCCCTGTGCATTTGCTGGGGCAATCGGGGAAGCCGCTTCTTCCTTTGCAGATGTTAAAAGAGTCTTCCCAGGAGCTCCTCTCTGACTTTAAGCTTGAGACTTTAAGCTTTCTGATTTATGCTCTTTATGACCAGCACCTGAGACACAGAAAATGTTCTTTGAAGGGCAAATAAATTGCCCTGATCATGATACTAGTCATAATGAATTATACAAGACATGGTAATTGCAACTAAAATGAGCACAGTATTACTTTTCTTGGTGTAAGAATAACAAATCCAATATTCCTCAACATGCCAAAGAACTTGAGCCTCGTATTTTCAAAAATCCTGGGAGCACTAGGTCCTTACATTTGACTTTATTCAGACATTCAATTCAAGTTTCCAGGGGAGATTTTGTCTGGGTTTCCATGCTTGGCAAGTACCTCTCATTGTGTGGGGCTGCATGGGAGGGTGGCAGAGAGCTGAAGTGTGTGTAATGCTGCATCTCCCTCCTGGCAAGTCAGGTGGATCTCTCTTTCCAAAATTGGTGGGACTCACTTTATGGTAGGGATTGATCTCCTGTCATAAGACTAGTACAACCACAGCTGTACGGCACTTGGACTAGATGCAATTGTAGCCATTGATGACTCTGCGGTTATGGCTATTCCTTGTACCACTCTGTGCATGAGATTCCTCATCATGGGTGCATGGTGGGAATGGTGCCAGAGGCCATAGGAGAGACGCCCATGGGACATGGGCAGCGGGGAGGGGGCACCATGGAGTGCTGCTGGAGAATGTGCCTGCCAATAGGCTTCCTTGAGCCTGCGATCCTGCTGGACAGCGTGACCAGAGCCATACCTCAGTGCCGCAGCCCCCTCCTGATCCCCCCACCAGCTCCATACCCCGCAGCAGTAGGTTACAGCTACTCCATCTGCTCCACCTGGCTCCAGGTCTCATGAGAGAGAAGGCTGTGGCAAATGCAAGTGCCAGGTGCAATGGGAAATGGGAGCTCAAGGAGCTGGTTGCATGCTCCTGGCAAAGATTCTCATCTGGGAAAAGAAAAAGTAGTATTTTCTGCGCAGTGTAAGGCACCTGTGACTGTGTTTGCAACAGAATTTGAGTCAATTTAACACTACAGTCATCCCAGCTTACTGGTGGAAATACTCCAGACAGAAGTGGTGTGCTGCAAGCTGCAGTATAAAGGGCAGTGCAGTGCTGCGAGTGGCACCAGGCTGCTCAGTCCCTCGCACCTAATTTCAGCAGAGGGAATGCCTCAGGCTGCTGGCCCTGTTGGCAGGCTGTGTCTGCACACCGGCTGTGCCGCGTGAGGGCTTGCAGGAGGCTCCACTCCACAGTAACAGCCCCAAGCCAGGCCAAGAGCCACCTACAATGCTGCACACAGCAGAGGATGGAGACAATTTCTCCCCCAGGGAAAGGAAGAGATGAGAAAATCCAAAAATCCTGAACACCTGTATGCACATGGGTTTTCCTACTGCAGCTGAGGAAGAAAAGGATACAACCCACAGCACTGGATTTACACAGACCTCTTCTGAGCTACCTCAGGCTGCAGTACCCAAAAGTGCTCTGCAACTCTGCTCTGCCACTCTGGCCTAGCTGAGCCAGGATGCCTGGTGAGGAGATTTTCGGAGGCCATTGAGGGGCTGCCCCAGATGAACTGCCAGACAGAAACTGTTCGGGCAGTACCTTTCCAATAGGCTCTGCTTTGCCCACAAGTTTCAGCTTTGTTGCCCCAGAAATTCCCATGGGAGTAAGCCACGACCAGCATGCTTGGCCTGGCAGGTCTCCTGGCAATCTGCAGTGCTGTCAGCGAGGAAGGGGCCCAAAGGACACTGTGAGACCCAGGAGCTGTGAGTTCAAGCCTGCCTCATCAGGGTTTTGCCACTGGTTTTAGCAGGAACAGGAACAGTTTTGAGATAGGTGAAATTCATCCTTCTAGGAAGGGTCAGTGCCAGAGCCAAATGTTATTTCCATCCCATTTAAATCTGATTATAGCCCACAAGTGAAACCAGCCAGTTTGGCTTGTTTCACTTTATGTGAAGTGCAGATAGTACCTAAATGGACTTAATAACAGAGCTGCATTGCCGATCCAATTCTGGATCAGGATTAGGAGCCAGGTTGAAGAAAAGAATGTTATTTTTAGGAAAATGATAACATAAGATTTTAATTTGCCTCTTGTCTTTTGAGTGTGTTCATTCTGGCTAGAAACCTTTTTTTTTTTTTGAATGAATGAAAGATGATTCTGATAATTCTGATACATGAAAAAAAGAAGTGGTGGAAAAGCAGTCCTGCTAGCTTGTGCAGGAGAATTGCAACACTGGGGAAGAGCAGGTTAGAAGCTAAAATTGTTTCCCATCTAACAATGAACATTATTATTAAGAACCTGCAGGAAAGAGGGAGAGCAGTACACACCTCTCACTTCAAAAGCAACTCCTGAATAAAAATACTTTACCATAAACCTTTGCATATGCAATAATTCCTTCTCTGTGCAAAGAAATCTCATTAAACTATGGTCAGATACTTGTCAGACTTGTTGTTTGCTACAGGCACCTTACTCACTGGGACAATTTCAGAAAGTATTTGCCAGTCTACTATTCCATTACATCAAGGGCTATGCTCTGGGCAAGGTTTGGTCTCTAATGTGTGTAAGTGAGAAAGAGGAGTGAGAGAAAGAGATGTGACTTGCCTCGTGGAAGTGAAGAGAAGTGTAGATAAAAGGCAGCAGAGGACAAATGAAAACACTTGACTCTCATTCTCTGGGTTTCCTAGGAGCATTTTTAATTGAGTGGACCATTGTTTGCTGAGCGTAACCTCTTGCTTCTCCTTGTAAGGGTTCTACCCACTTTAATTAAGAGGGATGAAAATGGAATATTTTGTCTTGCAGAGGGGGCAGGAAGGGGCACAGCTGAGGCCTCTCTCTCTCCTACAGCACTGCACAGCTCACGATAATCAACTGTCATCATTCATACTCACTTTGCAGTGTAATGTAAGATGGGTGGCAGTTGCATTGGCTAAAAAGAACCCAAAGATGACAATTACTATGAGGCAAGGTTCCTCTGTGCCACACGTACCCTCATCAGATCGTACTCTGGCTTTCAGGTGTGGAATGGCTGAGATCCATTTTGGTGAGTGCTCCCTGGCACGGAGATTCATCCCCAAAGCCAGCACACCACAGTGCTTAACGAAATCAGGGCCATAGGACTGCAACTGTGGAAGTTTGCCCAATGTCTGGATGGGGCGATTGAACAAGGACTTGAAGAGCAGAAGCAAGAGAGCAAGAGGGAGTGCAAGCATTAATACTTTAAGAAAGAGGGTGCTGCCCATCCTGCAGCTGGGTATAAACCCGAGGAGTACACTGCAACGACGGGTGCCAAAGCTGTGTGAAACGAACAGCGATACTGAGGCACATGTAAGTCGTTCAGGCTTACAGACATTTGCAGTTGCGTGCATTAAATAGTTAAGTGCCCGTGTCACTGTGTGTTTCAGCACACACTCGCTTCTCCATGGATTGATGTGTTTGGCAAATGCACACCTCCCTCCAGACAGTGCACAAAAACAGTGTGCTTCTTTGTGTGCCTGTATGTGTGCATTATGGATTAAAGTCACCTTTGTGCTGAGGGTGAACATATGGTTTATGTATTCCAAAAAGGGGAACATGAGATTTTAGCACGATATGTGCTGCACAAGAGTGAAACCGTTTCAGAAGTAAGTGTCTGAGTTGTTCGTTGTTCAGAGTTTGAATGAAAT
Source organism: Rhea pennata (assembly GCF_028389875.1). Classification (NCBI taxonomy): domain Eukaryota; kingdom Metazoa; phylum Chordata; class Aves; order Rheiformes; family Rheidae; genus Rhea; species Rhea pennata. The sequence continues at coordinate 12,822,778 of NC_084681.1, forward strand.
TGGGGGTATGTTAAACCACGTAATTTCAGATGTATTTCCTACATTTTCCTGCATGCATCTTCTTTATTTTCCTTTGTGTCGTGTGGCCATGACAGGAAGAAGGGTCTCAGAAAGATTCTGACAGGGAAGAAATTAAAACCCTTGTATGAGGTTGACAGAACTCCTCCGTTGAGTCATGCTCCCGTTAAACACTCACAACTCAAATGCACGTGCAGGGAGATGGATGCCAAGCTGTGCTACCAGACTGCTTCCTTCCGCGGCAGCCGAGCTACAATGGAAACTCAGATGCCTGTTCCCTCCTCTCTCCCAGAAGCTGAGGGGACAAGAGTCATAGAGGGAAAGGCAAAGGCTGGTTGGAGTTCAAGGTTTTCCTCAGTTCCTGTTATATTCAGGACTAGGTCCAAAAATTAAAGTCAAGATTGCTTTTGACTTGAATAGTCTTTACATCAAATTCTGATTTAACTTCAAAACAAATCGCAATGCAGGAGTAATTGTGGATATTGCAAGGGATATTGCAGAAATCATAGGGGAAATGTAGGTCCAGGAATAGTCTCTTCTTGCTGCCCCAGATTGTCTCATAGTTGCAGTAGATCTCCAGGATATCATCGGATAATTTTTTTGTATTTTTATTTCTTTTAGTTCTTAGAGGGGCTTTCAAATGGGAAAAAAACACTCTGAAAATGGACTCCATTTCTGGCTGGGGGGAGGAGGTGATATTTTTAAAAACTGTAATCAGTCTGTGGTAATTTGTTTGTTTGCTTGGTTTTTTTACTCCCCAAAGTGAAAACCCCCCAAAACTGTGTTTTGCTTCAACTTGAAAAGCAACATTTTGTTTTCTTGTGGTAGTAATTGAAGGTTTCGGTTGTTGCTGTTACAGCCTTTTTTCCCTATTAGCTCAGTAATTAATGCTCACTTGCCCAAATATTAGGGGATTTGAGCTCCAGTCTATAAGAGAGTTTCTTCATCACCATAAGACAGTGAGGGAGAGAAAGAGAGACCCCTCAATCCCTCCTAGGGTGGTGTTTCACTTGCATGGGCCATTTCAGTACTCACTGAGCTAGAAAGTGAGCATACGGATGATTCTCCAGCCTGGTGGTTAGGGCATGCGTTTGGGAAAGGGAATAGCTCAGTTCCAGTCCTTGCTTCAATAAACCAGACATTGAAAAGCTGACAGTGAAAGTGGCTTTATTAATATTTCTAAGTCTGAGCATTCAAAAATCATGTGTCAGTCTCCCAAATGCTGAGATATTAGAAAACATATACTTAAATCTTTGTCTTCTTTTTATTTCCCATTTGGGTTGTAGCTTTTTAGAGACAAGTTTTCGAACTTTATCTTACAACTGTGAAGACTAGAAAAAGTCGTGTGCATAAACCCTTGCCCTCCCTTTACACTAATCCCACTCAGTGGCAATTTTTCCTCCTCATTTTATTTTGGCAGTATCTCTGCCCCTCAGCAAAGAAAACAACCCTTTAGTGAAAGACACTTCCATCTCCAGAAGAAAAGAACCATCTCTTCCCCAGAGCACTTGCTCCCGAAGGAGACATTCCTACCTCTCTTCTCCTCTAGTGCCAAATTTAACTCACTGATTTAAAGGAAACAACCTTGAAATGTCTTTTACATATTTAGCACTATTTCAGACCAAAACACTTGCTCATATTTAGTTTGCAGCAAAGCCTGACCAGACTTACTCCCAGTGACCTGCTTTGGGCATCACTGTCAGGTGTTTTTTCTTCCTTCTCTCTATATTGAACCAACAACCTACCATTAAGTGAACAGGTCTGTGTTGACCTAGAATTAATTTAAAACATTAAGCCATTGCTTTTAAAGATTTGGTGGTGCTTCCCAATAAAAAACTTCGGTGAAGATGATGAAGGGGTATCAGAGAGAGACTAGGCCTATCCAAAACAGAAGACGGAGACATCCGGGCACAATTTGTGCACCCTGTATTAGGTGGACAAGCAACAAAAGCTGGGATCAGTTTTAGCTTTCGGCTCTACCTTCTGCTCCAGGGTAATCCTATCCCACATTAACAGCACAAAACGATAGCTCTTCATGTATAATGCATCTTTACTAACCTACAGTGAAAGGCACCAGAGTGTACTACATGTGAGCGAGGTAAGAGAGGGAGCTGAGACAAGGAATTACTCTCTTCTAATGTTAGCTGACCTGCTTCATTTTTGAAATCTTGCAGGGATGCTGTAGACTCATAGAGAAGATTTCAGAAAAAGGAGTGGGGTTTCTTCAGGCTCTCCACTCTCATAATCTAGGGAGGAATAGAGGCAAATATCTCCTCTTGAGCCAGAGTAAGTGCAAGACATCATTACAGACCATGGGTTGTCCAGCCTGAAGAATCTGTCCAGTAGGACCTGTTTGACATTTACACCACTGTGATGGAAACGTTGCTTGGAAATGGCCCTGTCTTGCTGCCCTTCAGCACAGCATGCTCGTCTGTAGCCCAGACTGAAACATGGCATCATAAGGCCCACTGCTCATAACAACACAACTTCCTAATGCAATATTAAAACTTCCCATCCTCGCTATTGTCTTTTGGGTATTGTGCTGCTAGCCTTGTGATGAGGACTGCGCTGCTGTCCTGGCTTTGCCCCAAACTCCTTGTCTGTGCCTGAGCACATCACATACAGCTCTGTGCAGTGCACATGTGCTCACCCCAGTACCAGGGACAGGCGGGATGATCTGGGGAAGATGTCATTTTGCTCAGTACCCTGTTCTGCCTTTAAAGAGAAGAATCCAGTCTTGCAGGCAGTCAAGCTAACATTTTTCGTTTATACACAAAATAATCACCCCTTCCAAAAGCAGCAGGGCATCTCTATTTATTTAGAAAGAATATGTGAAATACAAGATGCCTTTCCTTTGCATCTTGTGGTGCTAAAATAACAAGCTGAAGTGGGTTAGAAGAGTAAAGTAGTTAAAAGTAATGTTGCTTTTAAATTCATCACATTGAAGAAGTCCTTAAAGAATTCCTACAGATGCCTTAGTGACTGGGTTCAAACCAACTTTAGCTCAAAACATAACATGTTCCGACACGCTCCCAAGAGAGACCAGTATTACTTTGTTCTTATTTTTAGTTACTGTGCATAATAAGGTCATATTCCACAGATAAGACCACTCTAAGATGCATGACTTCAATTTTGGAAAATAATTCCCTTTTGTACACCGAATGCTTCCTTCTTTGCAGGCTCAAAGGAGTACTAGCTGAAGAAAATGAAACAGCCTTCAAGTATGCTCACCTACAGTTTCCCTACATCCCCAGCTGTAACTTTATAATGTTCAGCTGTTATTCCTCATTTGGATATTTTTGAGATTGGTTATACTTATTAATATCTTTGTTCCGGCCTTTGCCTTGCTGAATGGTGTGATATAATACAAAACAACAATTTGTAAAAGTTCTTTAGAAGTGACTCAGGAGAGATTTGGGATTTTCAAACAGGTTTTTTGAAATGTTAATGGATGTTTAAAAGCAACAACAAACAATTTCAGCTGGGGATGATTCAGTTAAAATGCTTCTCAAAGCAAGTTGGTAGGAGTCGAAGAGAAACGTGGTGAGAATAAGAAAACTGGTATTTTGCCAGAACAGTTCAGAGTGGGAATTGCAACTTCTTTAGAGTGAAAAGTATTCCAGGAGATTAAAAAACACTTCCAAGAACTGAGACTTTCTTTAGTCCAGGAACTTTTCCAGATAACTTGCTTGTGTATAACCTGGGGTAGGAGTGGTGGCTGTGAGTGCTCCAGATGGATCCCTGGGCTAGAGGGAGGCATTCAGTGGTGGGTGCACTGTCTTTGGGAGCCTCAGCACAGGCTATGATTTAAAGAAGTGTTTGTATTTTTATTTTATTAGCCTGCTTGATCCAGCTACTTGTGGTAATACTTGAGCTGCAGTGAAGTCTAGATATCTATGCATGTGGCAGCCAGAAAAGTTGAGTTTGTGTTGATGAGGAGGATTTGGTTTCTCATGGTGACCTTGGGCAAGTCACCTCATCTGTGAAATGAGGATAATCACATTTCTTTTCTCATCAGAGAATTATAAAGTTAAGCACATTAAGAATTATTAGACAGACTGACTAAAGGGATCTATAAGAATAATAGATACAGGTCTTAACCTGGTTGGCTTTGTGTTTTCTCAAGTGCTTTGTCTTAACTGAAGATTTAAATGCATGCAGCTAGCTAATACGTCTTTAAGTCCTAATCTAGAAGCAGCTTTCTGAAGGAGAAAGCCAGATTTCTTAATTTCAGCTTGAAAAAGAGAAAGATAATATAATTTAGGAAGAACAGACAGGATTTGGCTGTGTCTATGTAAAATAAACTTTCAAATGGTGATATGTCATTGGCTATCCCCTCTTCGCAGCCACCAGTTGTTAGCCGGAAAGAGAATTGGAATTGACTGTTTTTACTGCAGTGAAGTTGCCCTTACAACTCTGGTGCCAATAAAATGCCATAAGGTTGAAGGGTGAGTTCAACATATTGTTTATAATGCAATGAGTGAGACAGAAGAAGGAGGGTTACACCGAGGAGAGACCTTGCTCCTGCTGATAGCTAGTGCTCAGCACATAGTCTTGTGGCAGGCAGCGGATGCTCAGCATCTAACCTGCCGTGTTTGGCCTACAAAGGTCACCTTGCTGCAAGCGTGCATGCCTGGCCCACAGCTTATTGCTAAACAGAACAGGAATGTTCCCAACAGGAAACACTGCCACAATAATCTTACCTAGCGGCAAAGACCAAATTGTAAAGTTTTCCAAGGCCACTGCTGGATAAATAACACATTTGCAAAGGCCCAATTTAAAACCCAGAGAGTCATAGGTGTTCCACAGGGCCCAAAAGCAAAGAGAGGCAGAGTTTGAGCATAGTTTATTTCACAAGCATAGGAACCATGAAGTCTGAGCTATATTTACCCAGCTGGAAATAGGCCTCACATCTATTTATTCCTCAGTTTTGCCTCAGGTGCACAGTTGCCCATTAAGGGCTAAATAGCCGGAAAAGACCAAATACGTCTGAGGTCACTTTTGGCTAATTAACATGGCAACAAGTGCTGATTAATTAGTTTGGGCCTGAAATTAGCTGAGATAGTTTTTGCAACAGCATAGGCTGTAGATTTATGAGAGGTTCTTCTCCAAGACAAACAATATTCTGAAAACGTTGTTTGTATAGAAACCTTCGTTCATCCTGAAAATTAATACCTGGATTTCTTGGAACTTCAAGACCAACTAATTCATTTTATTTAATTGTATGTTTTTATTTCTTTTGCCAGATGTCTCTTACCTGAAAAGCCATCCAGTGATGATCATTTTCCTCATCATGCGCCTCTCTGCTTGATGTGTATTCATAGGTTAGAGCAAATTTAAAAACCTTCAAAGATTGAGATTTGGATTTTCAGAAGTGCTGAACCTCACAATTCCAGGCAAAAGGTGTAGCAGCAGCAGTGAAAATACTGAAGTCCTCTACTCTTCAACATATTTAATATGCAGATTTGCCAACTTTACCAAGCCAGTCAGTAACTAGTTTTGTCGGTGATCTTCTACGCTTCCTAATATGGGCAATGGTGAACCTGACTTCTGGATATCCAGCAGGCCAAGCTGTTGGAGCTCAGGAAATTTGGGGAAAATTACCATTGCACCTACATGGAGCAACTCTGCTCTTTGTGGCATATATGCAGTAGGTGCAATATGGCCTGGTTATGTTAGACTGATCATTATAGAGGTGATATGTGCATGCCTAGTGATGCTTAAGACATACTGGACCTTCTGTTTTTGGACCTGCTGACGCTGCTAGGTCTGAAAAGATGCAATAAGGAAGAGCTCTGCTAATGCTAAGAAAAAGTCCCCATCAGTATAATATTTGAGATCTCTCAGGCCACAATGTAGATACTCTGCTGGGAGTCCTGTTGGAAACCTGTCTGGAAATCTGCAGCTTTCTTCTTGATTCCTGGCAGTTTGTTGTCCAACTGATGAGGAGCAAGAAGCCCTGATTCTGTGTATCTCCTCCTTGGCGAGTTACCCAGGGCTTCCCATGGCTGGGTCTGGGGTATTTTGTTAGCAGGCTGCCTCGGAGAAAGGACCTGCCAATGTATCTTGATCAGGTATTCCCTTTCCAAGAGATATGTTTTGTATCTGTTTTTCGTTCTCCAGCTGATGGCAACCACGTTTTGAAATGTCAGCAAGCAAATGAAAACTAGCTTTCTATGTCTTGTTCTCAAAGAGATCAGCTCTGCTGCCACTGTGATTGCAGTTGACTAAGATGCAGGATCTTCTTTGCATGGGCCTTTTTAAAGGTAACTTTGTATCCAGTCCAAATCAGGTTGAAACAAATAATGTTCTCATTTCCCATGAGCTGGAGAATATCAAGCACTGTGATGCAGTCAATATCTGTTAATACGAAAAAAGTTCACTAAGCAGCTGTCAAAGGCTTTCAGAATTGCTAAATCCAGAAGTAGCCCATAATAAGTCCTCCTTGGGACTAAAGAGGCACCCAGAGAGAGAGAGATTGCTCAGGTCCCTGCCTTGGATTCAGTAAAACTCCTCAAACCCAAGGAGTTTTAAGTAAGGTGTTTGGGGCTCAGTGCCTAGTAGATACAATTGTCTTGTTGCTTTGCCATTAAATAAGAAGTCCGTTCTAGCTCAGTGCTCCATTCATTCATTCCTTGTAACTCTTCCCCCCTAATCTGTTTTTTGACTGGGACCAGCTTCCAGAGCTGCTGGTCACTGTCTGGTGGAATGGCCCCACTGGGCTTCAGGATGCAGAAACCAGCCAGCTTGGATGGTTAGAAAGCTTCAGCTGCCATACCAAGCTTTGTGCATACGAGAGCTGAGAGAGCAAACCAGTGCTAAACAGGGCACAGTCATGTTATGTGTAAGTGCTCTGCAGCACAGCAGTCCTACCACTGAGTGCTTAGGGAATGTATTTCTCTCTGGTATACTTTGGTAAATCTTTTCTAGGACTCGCTCATTTTTCAGGCCAGCAGTACACAGTGAGCAGAAGATCCAGCCCCTGCTTTTGCTATGGTCACTCTCTGGTTAGAGCATTGTGTCCCAGCACGTGTCTGTGACCTCCGCCAAAGCCTGCAGACCAAAGCAGAGATCCTCAGTGCTGTCATTTGCCTTTGGCAGAAAAGCACAAGCCAGGACACTGTGGTCTCACCTGCTGCTGCAGTTGAAGTCAGGGGGTTTCTCTGCGCAAGACAGCAATTATCTTGGCCTCTGCCCTGCAGTACCCAGCACAATTCATCCTGAGTTGCCAGAGCTGCTTTCTTACAGTTACAGCCGTCAACAGAGTTCTGATGGGAGTAATGGAGACTATGGTCAGGGTATCTCTGGGTGCATTTGTTATTCACTCCACCCCACCCTGCACAGAAGTTAAACAAAGAAACATCTCTCACCATGGTGCGTAACTGAACTATATTAAACCGTGATGATAATTATGATTATAAACAACCCATCTCATGCAATTTTTTCCCTTTTGGACATTTGGAGACTTTTTTTAAATGATTATCAGACTTTAACAAGTGATGTCCAGAGGGACACCATAAAGTTTTGTCTGAAATACATTTTTGCCACTAAAGCCTCTTTAGTTGCAAGTCTTTTTCCTCCCTCCTCTTTTTTTTTCCTGCTTTCAGCTGAAAAGAGCTGGCGACACTGGCTATTGCCAAGAGTCATTAGAACCAGTCTGGCAGGAGACTTCTCTTCCTTGATGGGACTTTTCTAAAATGAAAATTTATGTGAATTTGCAAAGCCTTCATTAAGTGAGTCACACCATTAATCAAAAAGTTTGTGTTTCACAGGGTCTGTTTACTCCAGTGCTGATATAAGCTAGAATCCTGCAGCTTTCTTCACTCAGAAATGATCTTACAGCAGATGATGATGCAGATGAAAACCTTAGAAAGACTTTGTATCCCAAACCCCTTTGAATTTTTTTGCCGAAGATGAAGTCACTAAATGATGATGCATCACTTCATTTGATTTAATATAGTTTCTGGAGATAGACTGCAGAATTCTTGACCATGTGTGGTCATTAGTGTTCCTATCAGGGCAGCCTATGTGGGGCAGTAGTTACATGCCATGTGCCTGGGCTTTCTAAGTAGTTAACACTGAGTGCATTATTCCACTTTACTGTCTGTTAGATCCTTTCTGCACCATTGTCGTGTGCTGCTAAATAGCTGCCCTGTGTCCTACCCTAGAAGGAATGAGGAACATGGGTCCTCAGAGTTAAGAGCAAGTATTTTGGTGGAGTTCAGAGTCTTCTGTTCTGATTTCCCTTGTCAGATGCTTGTTACAATGTCCAGGTTATACTTTGTAACCATGTTATCATGGAGCTACTTCACAACTTCTTGTTGCCTAAATCTCACTTCAACCCATCTCATAGCTTCTCAAGCTTTTCTTTGCCTGTCTCCCTTATGAACCCTTTCCCCCTTTTGTGATTTCTTCTCTGGTCTTCTTTTAGGTACAACTCTAACTAAGGCCTTCCCAGGTTTCATAATCTGTTCTGCTGCTTCTGCTCCGTTTCCCATAGAAATCTGAGATGACTGATTTCCCAGTGCAGTCTTTCTGACTAGATGCCTCAGTATATTGTCCAAGTGTTTCATAACTTTTAATGCATTTTTGTCTCAGTTACTTACTTGAAGGAGACCCGTAAGTTTCAGGTCTTCCCTCCGCTATCCTGCTGCATGCCAAGATACTCTGAAAAAAAAACTGGTCCTATAAAACTGACTCTGCATTGCTGAGACCCAAACTGGCCCATGCAGCTTAGCAGAGGCACTGCCCCATATCTCATACCCTGTAATCTTGCCCTAGGGTGTGAGACACCACATATGCATCCCTGTATTTCCCTTCCAAGTGACCGCCAGCTACCTTGACATTACCCTCAGCAGCGTATGAATATGAAGAATGTACTTACTACAAGCACAGTATTAACACTTCATGTTGAATTAATCTCACCTAACTTAAGATTTATCTTTGCTAATTGCCTAAGTTAGTCATTTCAGTTCACACAGTTACTGAAGAGAAAAAGGAGCTCCAGAGAGCAATTCATCCCAAATGTTTTAGGCCTGGATGAATCAGCTTTTTGAAAAGGCTCTGTTTCTCTCTTGCTTCAGTTATTTTCAGTCTGCTGGGGCAGGCTGAAAATTTCAGTGCACTAAGTCTTTGAACACTGACTATTTTGCATACACTAGTACACCAAGCACTTTGAACAATGATGTCAATAGCAGTAATTCTTAATTACAACCAGACAAGATAGTAATGATGAACTTACACTGATGGTGTTGCTCTGATCAGCTCACAAACTCAGGCTTGTGAGAGAGACTGGAAAATGTGCATTGTGTAGTGGGCACTTGACTTCAATTTATTAAGTGTTTTGCTCCCTGGTTATGTCATGATATGTTCAGAATCACACCATCAGCATTGCTGAATGCATGTGACATTTACATCAGGTCATGAAAACAACTTTTAAGCCCTCACTGGCTCTTTAAAGCAGAAACACTGCTTGCCACGCCAGATGATAGGCATTTGTCAGTGAGAAGCCCTTCAGCTGACGCTGAGCTCCACACCTTGCATGCAGGATGTAGCAGTAATAACAGATTGCTGCACATTTTGCTCGGTTATGGTTAATACAGAGTAGAACTGGGGAATTAAGCAAACCTATAAATAGCAAGATTTCCATGTACCTGTGCCTCCTGAGGAGTGGACCACCTGCAAAGAAACCAGAGCTGGAGCTTGACACTATGGGCACCTGTAAAGAGACACCATGAGCAATGCAAGGCTGCCAGGCCTCCCTTTCCCCCACCAGGAAAGGGCTCTAGCTGCCCCGCAGGTTTTGTGGTCAGGGTGCCTGCCAGCTCACTGGGGCTGGAGCAGGTACCATCTGTGTGCTGCCACTGGGGTGCACCTGATGAGCAGTGTACTCCAGTTGGGATGAGGGTGTATGCACAAATGTGCACATGTGTGCAGAGGCTTCAAGGTGGCTGGATGCCACCCAGCCCCTGAGGCTGCCTCTGCAGTGTCAGTCCCATCATCCACCTCTAAAGCAAGCTTGCATTGCCTTACTGTGGGTCTTGCTACAAGGTTCCTCATGGGATCCTGAGAGGTGGAAAGGGCAAGGAGCTCTCCTGCCTCAGCCTTCTTCCTTTGCTACTCCCAAATCAGAGACAAAAATGGAAACTGAGGATTAACTGCAGTCAGTACTTCCTGGTGAAATTCTGAGGCTATAGCCATTCTTTTAGTTCTGAAGTGGGAGAACAGAAGCAGATTTTGTTTTTTTCCATTATTGGATTAAAAAAAAAAAAAAAAATCTTCGTTCCAAACAAGGGTTTCATTTGAACATTACCTGGGCATTTTTATTTCAATCTTTTTGATCTGAAATGTTGTAGAATTTGGTTTTATTTTCTCAATTTGTTATACCTGTTCTGACTTTAGGGCCAAATTCCAGATGCCTTTTTCCACAGAGTTCCTTGGTCACTGTTGGATGAAAGTGTCTGACTTGCAACAAGCAGTGGGGCAGTCTTGAGAGTTGACAAACACAGGTCAAGCCAGTAATGTAGTCAGAGAGGGCTGTAGGTTATGCACATGTGCCTGAGCTAGCTGTAAACCACTTAGCTTAGACAGCAGGAACAGAGCTCAGGAGGTGCTACAAACCCAGCGTCCAGCTGTGAGCCTGCAGAGGTGCCCACATGCCTAGCAGGAGCTGAGCCTTGTGCCGGCATCACTCTGGTCCCCACACTAGCCCAGGTTTAGCTCTAGAAGCTGCAGTCACCCCTGGTTACATTAGGGCAAAAGGGAGAAAGAAAGAATCATTTGAAGGAAGATGAAAGCCAGCAACTGACATGTCAAAAGTGAGGAGAAAATCAAGTTTCCAGAGAAGGAGAAAGGGTGAGTATATTAAAGGTGTGTGTGTGTGTGGGGGGGATGTCAGCAGCTAATCTTTTGAATACTAGGAATTAGGATATTTAGTTTCCTTTGTCTTGTTGAAGATAGATGGCCTCCAGCAGTCTCTGGCCTCTACAGGTCCCTCAGTAGGCGTGAGGGTGCAGGCCCTGGCACATGTCACCCTCTGCTCTGCTCCAGCATCCCCACAGACCTGGAGTTCACTTTGTTCTGGGTCTGCTCCAGGATGAAGTTTCCCAAATGCAGTTTAGATGATCATGGACTGGAGGCAGACAAGTTATGTATACACATTTTGGTGCATAAGGAAGTGCTGTATCCAAGTGAAGCTTTCTCTGGAGCCTCTCTTCCATGGCAACTCGCTGCTAGGAGGGCCAAGCTCCTGTTGCTAGCTGTTTCCTCAGTGGGGACATCTGCATGATTTCCTCTCCTATCCATCTATCAAGTTCTGCAGAATCAGTAGGAGCTGCAAACCTGAGGCAGCAGTGTCTCAGTCCAGTCTGACACAGCTGATACACTCAGAAGTGGAGAGGAGACATTCACACACATCAGCCACATGGTTTTGCACACAAACACCTTGCTCTCATGAGCTTCATCCTGTTAAGAAACCAAGGAGCCTGCAGGGAAGGGATAAGGATTAGTCGAGTATGGCTCAATGGTGGCTCTGGTAATCCTGTTTCATAGGAGGGTATACATAATATTGCACATTTATACATTTAAATGTCACAGCCTCTCTGCCTTCTCCACATGTAGATCACATCAATAGCAGCTTTATGCAGGCAGCAACATAACCTAAGGACTCAATCACTAACATGGTGTCAGGGGAAGTTAGTGCAAATTGCTCCATCGGCTGGACATTAAAGCAGGGAGTGATATCACTCTTAAAATAAGAAACCTAACGTAATATGCTTTAATAGCTGAATAATTGCTAGGAGTAAAGAAGGAGGCTTTTGTGAAAGAGGATCACTTAAAGCCAGGAGTGAGTGCTCATGACATCACAGCAGTGCACAAGAGAAACTTTATTCTCAAGACTCTGCAAAAACGTCAACCTGCCAGTCCCAGATAACTTGGTGGGAGACTCTAGAGAAGAGTTAATAAGATGATTGATTTACAGCTGGAAAAAATTAAAGAGTCTGAAAACTGACAGACTGACATTATTTGAAAGATCCTCAAGAATCGCTCATTTCTTTCAAGAAGAAGGTCAAATGCTTCCATCAGTAGTTTGCACCCAAATTTGGAGCCTGCAGTGTTTCAACAGGTATTCTGGGGGACTTGCTGTCAATTCTCTATGATGAGGATCAACTGCAAACTGTGTTGTCATCCTAATTTTCCTATGTAAAAATAGATCTCAAAAGTTTGTACCTTCTTATGGGAGGAACGAGTGGGAAAGGAGAAGAGAGACTGTTTGGAGATCTGCATCACAAGGACACTAACTATCAAAAAGTAGTCTCTTAAATATTTTAATTTATCAACTGTGGATCAGATCCGAAACCTCTGTATTTCTCATTGCTGGATTTGACTGCAGCATGTTTTCTTTGCTTGTTAGGAAAAAATCATCAACTTTGTCTCAACTCTGTATATATTTTTACAGTGGTTTACTAGCACAAGGGAAACTAAAGGTCCTTTCACAACTTTTGGAGCTGGTCCATCATATTTTTTAAGAATTTGCTTTGTAAAGTACTTGTTAAGATTGAAGAACATGATTTACTGCTGTTAGAAACAAAATTCCATGAACATTGTATCGTGTCTATATGGAGACACAACCTTTATTCTTAGCTTGAATTTTCACAGGCTCAGTGGTACAGTAACCCCGAGGAGCAGTCTGCCCCTCCGTCATCTTGAGCAAAAAGGAAACACATTATTTGAAAATAATTATTACTGAGATACTTTACTTTGCAAATTTTCAATCCTCAGCTGCCCATCAGAGTTGTTAAGATCAGGTTTTATTTATAGTATCATTATGTTTGATCTGTCAGTAATACAACTAACAAGGGACAGGTTTGGCTTTCAGAAATCTTTCATAGGTTTCCAAAGACAAAATAAAATTGCTTCAAACTGAATTTGAGTCAGACTACGCACGAAAAAATCTTACAAATATATATATGCAAGTTAAGAATAACGATATAAGAAGTAATGAACAGAAGTAAGGAAGATACTACCCTGCAGATAAAGAAGAAAAAAAGGGAAATAAGACTGAGAATGAGCAATATATACTTTGAGGTAACAACAGATACAACCATGTTATATTTGTTACTCAACTCCTTTATCTAAGCCACTTAGAAAAAGGGAATGTCTGAAAAACAGCAGTACGACTGATGAAGTTAAACAAATCTCTCTTAGAAAAGAGCATGTAAGTTAGGTTTCATATGAGATACATATCAAACTTCGTGGTTTTTGGAGAGGAACAGAAGGGACTATAGGGAGAGAGTGATTGAAGAGATTTGCTGAAAACTTCCTGATATTTGAATTTCTGACTCAGCAGCCAGCTGAATTTTACCAAGAACTTCTCTATTTAAGACATTTTTCAATCTTGTGTACATTGGACAAACTCATCAGTGTATTAAGTCTATTGAGTTATCCCAACTTTTCTACGTTAGTGGAGTAGGTCTACTAAAGAATAGTGCTTTGTGCAAAAAAAAAAAACCCCATCCAAAACAACATAACAACTCCTACACCTCCCACAGAAAGCTCAGCTATACCTGAATGCATGCTGGCATGTCAAATTATTTTCCTCCTTTGGAATAAGAGGCAAGTGATGTCTTTTGAGTAAGGAGATTTTTGACAACATTTGCATGATGTTATCATAACTTAGGACAATGCTGTCTAGAGGAAATCACTCTCTGAAAGATGTAATTAGGACATACGCTTGGGTGACAAAAACGTATCAGAAAGCAAAAATGATCTTAACAAACCACATACCTGATTAGTAACCTAGCAATGTAACATTCAGTAAAGAAAACTATAAAATGGTACACATAAGAAGAATATAAATGCACAACATCAGAATAATTGACTGAAGAACAGAATAGTATAAAAACGGATTGCAAGCTAAATATGAATCGATATTACAATATAATGCTGCTTCTCAGTCAAATCTCATTCTGGGATGTGTGAACAGGAATATCGTGCTGAAGATAATTCCTTTGCATTCTTAGCACAGTTGAGATCTTGTCCAAAATCCTGTGTCCCACTCTGAATATGATACAGTCAAAAAAAGACTCAAACAAGTTAGAGCCTGGAGGTCAGCACTGAGAGTGATGTGATGGATAGAAAGGGTGATGGTGAAGAGCAGCCAAGAAGCATGGATATGTTCAAGCTAGAAAGGAGTGACGTGAGAGGTGACACAGGAACAGCAAGGTGTTGTAGGAGGTCACTGGCCTGCTGTTTCCTTATGTGCTGCAGGAAGACAAGGAAAACATCAGCTGATTTACAGTAACAAAGATTTTGGTTGAATATCATGCTCCTAATCCTAGGGATAGGGAGATGATAGAGCACAACTAGGGCTGCAGCTCCTTCACCAAAAGGTCAGAAGCAGGTCGCAATGACATCAGGGATGCTGTGGATATACTTCACCTGGCTTCAATGTAGTGCACAGTCACCTCTTGAAATGCATCCAGGTTCTTCATCTGGGACATTTTTACAGTACTAATTTATTTTTTGGTGAAACATCTTTATTTTTCACAGGCTATTGGGTTTTTTGAGCAATTTCAAAACACAATGAAAATTCTTTTTCTTTTTTTTTTTCACTTTACTTTTCTGGAGAGGTAAGGTATGATCAGCAGTGGAGGGAGCACTCAGAAAGACTTTTCAAAGGCCAACCTTATGATTTTTAAAAATTATTTCCCAACTAAAAGAGAATCCAGCAGCTCAGAGGTAGAGGCATGGAGTAATTACTGCTAAAAAGAACAAAACAGGCAGATAAAATATCTAGCTTTTGAAAAGTCCTTTCCATAATGGCACAATTCTCTATGTCCACAGATGACAGAATAAATTAAAAAATACTCCTGTCAGCCTCACAGATATGTCAAAAAAATCTAAGGTTGCCTAATGGACTGGAATATAATCTCTATGTTTTTGGTTTCCTCCATTTTACCCAAATCATTCACTTCAATAATTAAAGGATAATGAGCCTAACAGTCTTCCCCTTTATAACCAACCCTCTCTGAATAGAGATTCAAAATAATAATTAAAAAAAAAATCTGATCTACTGAACCTGTCTTCGATAATACAAATATCCTTCACTTTTCTCTCTCAAGGTTTCCGTGTTGCCATCTATCAGTCAGATGTCATAGCACAGAAAAGTTATTAAGGGCCAGTGAAGAGGCATCCTTCTTATAGGACAATCTGTCAAAACCTGGGTTCCTGATACAGTTAAAATTTCTCTTGCAGGAAATGGGTTCATATGCATCTCTGTAGAAACCCTGACTAATTAGATAGAAAGCAAAATGGGCTAGTCCTAGTTGCAGCAATTCTTAAACTTTTCTTGACCTCTCCCTGATGCTGTCATTGCTTGGACCAGCTCCCCTTTCCAGCCTGTAAAGTTAAGCAATGAAAGCCAGTGATGGCATTAGCCAGAAATGGTGCAGGAGAGGAATTTTTCACAATATCTACATTTTCTTCATTTCTTTAAAATCTGTAAGAAAACTCCAAACAGCCCAAACATCTTCAAGCAAGGAAACATCTCTGTGTCTTTCTTTATGCCCAAGTGCATATGGATGAATTCACATCTCCCAGCTGCAGGCCTTTCCCTGGGGTGCCCAAGGCAGGGGTCAGTACCCTTGGCTCCTTGTCCCCAGCCGGGAGACATGGGTGTCACTAACACCTAATTCCCATCTTAGTTGGTAGTATTGCCTTCTGGAAGGGCCTGTCTCTCTCGAGGGACTCCAGGGAGAGGGAACTTAAGAACAGATAAGTTCTTAAATCAGATGTGTCTGAGCAGTTGCTTTGATAGACCTGGCTCTCCCCATGGCAGCTTTTTTCCCCATCCTTCGACTGGGATGGGGAAAAAAAAGCTCCAACATCATATCTCCACCACCACCTTCTCACTGCCCAAGAGCCAGTGATGCCAGGCACCATGCAGGGAGCAGCTGTCCAGCTCCTAGGCTCTCCTGGCCTGGGTCCAACGCTTAGCTTGGTGTCACAAGAAGCCTGACCCCATTTGCACATCTTACTGACAAGGGGCAGAGCTGGACTTTCACAGGATCTCCATTTTTAAAAGTGCGTTGTCTAGCAAAACTTTCCATAGAGACTGCTTAACATTTTATATTTTTAAGGGGGCAAAACTCCCTCTTTTTTTTAGTTTTTTTTTTCCTGAAACTACCCAACTCCCATCCCCTCCTCTCATCACAGTCTGCTGCCCACAGCCACTGGGGGTATAAATAAATTAGTTATGATTTTTTCCAAACAGTAAGATTTTTTTCTTTTTCCCTGAAGAAAAACAACAGTATCTAACAGTTCTCCATGCTGGAGTTTGGGAGCTTTTCAAAGCTATAAAATATTTATTTTTTTTCCATTAGGTCTTAATTCTTAATATTTTATAGGAAGTTAAATTATCCAGGAGAACTGAGCCTTCATTTTGGGGGGAACAAAAACGAAAAATGTTTTTCCCAATTAGAAAATGACCATCTAGTAGAGTGCAGAGAACATTTCTGAAGTAAAGCTCTGAGCAGAAACTTAAAAAATTCCCAAAGAGAGTTCTTTTTCTTTTCCTTCAAAGAGAGTCAGTTTTTAGAACTGAACCAACTGTGAGTCATTTACACTCCTTTATCTTTTACTCTAGAAGCAAAATTGTGTCTCTTACTCTTTTCTTTCAAAACCTCTTTTTTTTTTTTTTTTTTTTTTTTTTTTTTTTTTCCTGGGGTCCGTTTGTGGAGCTGAGCCCTGCTTGTTCCCCTTTTCCATGTGCTGTCATCTCACCATCCCAGCTGTACACCCCACACCACGTTTGCCTTCCTAGTGCCCCACACACTAGGAACCCAGGTCTGTTCTGCTCCTTTACGTTAAGTTTGAAGAAGACTGAAATGACTCTTACTGTAGGCTTGGAAGAGGGAAGGTTTTCTGACGTCTTTGGTGGGGGGGAATGCTTTCTGTTTGCATTTGCTTTTTCAGGAACATTTCTTTCTTTTTCAGCTTTTCTCCATATTTCCATGTCTTTTTTTTCCTCGTTTTTAATATTGAAAAAGGAAAAAAAAAAAAGAAAAGAAAAAAAGGGGGGGGAAGAGAAGGAGGTTTGGAAAAAAAGAACCTGAAATGAGTGAAAATGTGAGAAAGGGGACACATGTTTCATCTGAACGCAGCCATCTATGAAGTAAAATGTGTAAAAACATTTCAAGGTGTCTTCTTATACTAAAAATATGTTTGGTCAGCTCCATCACAGTGCGGCTCTGCCTTGGAACAAATATAACTTATGGGTGATAATCTTGAGGTGCCTTTTGCATGGATATAAACTTCACCCACTGAAATAGAGAGGAATTGGCTGTAGCACGTAGGAAACAGCATGTGAATGGTGCAATGGGTGTAGATTCAGTATCAGAGTGGCTGCATTGCTCTCCACGGAAATGCACTGATTTATGACAATTTGCTCCAAACTGAATGCCAGCTAAGGAAAAACTTTAGCATTTTTCAGACCCTGTCTAACCAGACAAAAATTCCTCATGTGACCCACTTACATATCAGGACTAGTCAGACTCTCTGCTGACACATCCAGGGCAACACAGTGCCACTAGATGTCACCTAATTGTCCCAACAAGCAGCTTTCTGCCTCCCTCCTTTCTCTATGCAGAGGACCAGGCTGGAAGAGAGCTGCTACCCAGGGAGCAGCACTCAGTACATGTAGTTAATGACCGATGAACACCACTATAATGTAGCTTGATGGGGTTAGAATTTGCCATAACCTTGCTCATTAAAGACACACTGTTAAAGGTTATTAATTCTGAACTAACTTGCAGTCACCATTAAACTGTTTTACAATCCAAATGGTAAAGCTGAATTGGATGCAAAGAGCTGAAGGTTCATCCCTCCTTTTGATGAACCAGTCACCCTCTCTCCCCTGCTCAACACCATTTCCATACCCCACCCCCTCTTCATCCCCTGGTTTGGGAAATAATTTGCATTCTTCTTCTGAAAGCGTTAATTGAAAGGCGAACAAATGGAGTCCCAGGCAATTTGAACAAGCCTCATTACTGACTGAATGCTTGTTTTGAATCAGAATCCATCAAAACAACAATTGCAACAGCCTGGCCCAGCACCAAAACTGTACTGGGAGGGATGGTGGGAGAGATGGGGATTTTGTTCTCTGGTAGCCAGTTGTGTACCTTTAATGATGAATATTCCAGCAGATACTGGCTGATTGCTGCACAGCCCAATGCGTCCCTTTTTTTTTTTTTTTCATTAAGCTCTTATTACCCAACAGCAGGACGAAAACCCCTGGCAGAGGCAGAGACACGCTGCCCCCTCTACTCTGCCCGCCTGCCATGCAGCAGGGCTCCCAAACAATGTCGTGCTTCTGTGGCCGGAGGACCACCCGCAGCAGGAGATGCCACTTGCAATTAGGACATGTTTGTTTTCTGTTGTGCCTGACTTTGACCCAGCTGGAGGAGTGCTCCAAGCCCAGCCATGGTCAGGAGGAGATGTGAGCAAAGCCCTTGGCTAAAAGCCTCAGCCAAAAGGGCTGAAGTGCCTTCTGCTTTTCTAGGTGGAAAGGTAGAGACTTGCTCCCAGGGCAAAGGGAGGGCCACACAGTTTTTCAGCTTTTATCTACAAAAGCTCCTAGTGTCTTCTCTGCTTCTTTTCCTGCATGCTCCCAACCCACTCTCTCTTTTCTTACATCTCTCATTTCTCTTCCTTTGATCCCCAAAATCACATCCTCAGCTCCTCTGAATGCTTTGGATGAGATGATCTCATCTACTTTCAGGCATATTTTAAGTCTAAGCAAGGTACATGATGCTCCATCTATAGCCAACGGAATGACACAGGAGACAGGAGTCTAAGGCAGGGCAAAAGAGGTGCATGGCTTTCTTCATTACCTTTATGTAGATCAGCCCATGACTTTCCTTCCTTCCTATTCCCCTAGATTAAATTTCTATATTATCCTTAGCTGGCTGATTAGTTTCTTTGACTTTCTAAACTAAAATGAATCCTCAGATCCTCCCTAATAATCGCTGAAGGGGTTAGAAGCAGAGATTTTTGCAGCAGCATCCAAGGCTGTTTGAACCCAGAGATTTTGTTTTCAGCGCACTTCTGCTTTCTGCTAGCCACTTAGGGAAAGCTGTTGAATCCAAGCAACTACAAGCCAGTGTAAGGGCTACAGTTGCTGCCTGTGGGACCAGTTCTACTGACACTGGACCAGCAGTGAGGGATGATCAATGAATTCATAACTAGCTTAGGGATGCTCTTGCTAGTGGTAAGAGCAATAATTTCAATGGCTTATTTGTATTTACTCTTTGTATCCTATGTTGAAATACCAGCATGCAAAAGAAATTGTCTAGCATGCTCTGGGATAAAGATTTTCCTCGTCTGGACTGTATGTGTGCAGCACATCAGCGACACAGTTCTCCGACAAGTGCCCAGCTGATATAAAATGGTCCTCCAACAGACTAATTGTAACTGTTTTCTCTAAACATTTACGACCAACAAAATGTGCATGTGTATGTTCAGCAGAGGGCCAAAGAGAAAAACAGCAGCTGCTCCCTGGATTCCTAATGAAGCTTGTATACATTCCAGGGCTTTTTAAAGCATCTATTTACATTTTCATTCTGGATCCATCTTAACTTCCTGAGGCAACTTGGCCAAATTCAGGACTAGTGCAAAGAGGGTGCACTGCCCTGAAGTCAGCACAACCACACTCATTTCTGCTAGGCGGGAAGCTGACCTGTTTTTACAAGCTAACGAAAAGTCTCTTTCTTTGCCTGTCCCTCCAAAACCAGGCATACTGCCACTTTATAGTTGTGTTGGCCGTCTGGTCCATTCTGGAGGATACTTTTAGGCTGCCATATCATGGCCATCCATGGCACCACCTTAACACCCAGGCACCACCTTAGCACACCCAGTGCTTTCCCACCTCTCACTCAAGTAGGTAGGAAGGACACATCTCACATACCTCATCTGCCCTGAGTTCATCACATAATTCAACATAGCTCAAGGCTAAGAACCACAGAAAGTGACCTCAGATACAGTTATAGCTCAGCTCTTATCCACTTTTTCTGAGAAATAGTGAAGTAGTTACTGAACTTAGGATGTGATCAAAGAAAGCACTGTCCAGTGGCTTTGTGTGGACCTTTGGCTCTGCAGAACAGATTTTTTTAAAGCAAGGTATGTGATGATTGGTATGTGATTTCATTGCTTAACATTGTCTTGCAGCAGCACAAACCATATCTCATTGCTTACTAACTTCATTGGGATGATTTCTAATTGCCCAAAGAAATAATTTTGCCAAAAAGTATTGAGGGGAAAAGAAGAAAGAGAACTGTTAAGTATCTTCCTGGGATGACACGTCAGAGGAGGCTGCACGCCATTGGGGTTTGCATCCCTGGCTCTTCCCCTGGGTATCTTCCCTGGGATATTGGCAGGCCAAGTGCCTCTCTGCTCTCTCACTTCTCCTGTAGGGTCAGGACCTTCTCTGCTCCCTTGCTCCTCTGTCCTTCCCCATGACTTGGCACACTCTCCTCCTTCCTTCTGCATAGGACACCAGATCTGAAAGTGGATTTTCTCTCTCTTATCTTAGCAGCATAATCAGTGCATACAACATTTACATTACACCCAATGCCTTAGTACAGTCTTTGTCCCAGCACCTTAATCACCTCTTTGGGAGTGCTGAACACCTCATGGGAGTGCTGGAGAGCACCCCATCTAGCTGTGCAGCCTCCCTCTGTGTCTTTGGCAGAACTGGTTTAAGATAGATGGAAACTCAGGGTGAGATCCTCTTCAGTAAAAAAGATGAAGGCACCAGTCGGTGACTCATTAAAATCACCCACAGGCCTACTTGATGGGAAAGCAGTGCAGAAGTGTTCCCTTTCTCCAGAAATGCTGTTGAGCAAATTAGACTGTGTTCTGCTGAAACGCACAGATCAAAGCACTGCTCTGAGTGGAAGACCCGGAGGAGCGGCATCCCCAGGCCACTGCTGCTGTTGGCTCAACAAACGGAGCCCTTGTTTGAGCTAGAGGTACAAGTATGAGCTGGACATGCGTGACCCAAAGGCCATCAGTCCCCCACAGGGCTTTGAAGGGAAATTTCACTGAGTCCAAACCAGCAGTGCTGGTCTCTGTGTCATGGCACAGATGAAATTACTTCTGAAAAGCAAATCAGATCAAACAAGTGTGAATTCCTGGGAGGCATAGATGCTGTCTATAAGGTGAACACTTCACTCCTTACAAAAAGTAAAGCATATGAGCCTAGATTTGGGAGCACAGTGCTTTCAGACTCTTGCTAACAATGATGTGCCTCAAAGCAGCAGGTGGTTGGAAGAATACGTGGTCAGGACAGAGAGGAAAAGAGAATTCAGCAGCAGGCTATGTCTGATGCCTTCTCTTCCCCTCTGCTGTTCTCCTGACCCTTGCATGGAGATGCCCAAAGAAAGCAGAACACTTCTCGTTCATTCCAGATATATTTCCTTTAGACAGAAAAGACAAAAAATCCGTGGTGTATAGCAAGACGCTTAATAATCTTTCATATAAAACAAAGAGACTGCAAAGAAATATATTTAAAACTTACAGGTGCATTTTCAGAACATTGTGCTAGGACTCCAGAGGACTGGATTATACTGTGCAAGGTGTTTAAATATCTCCCGCTTCTGTAATGCCTTTTGCAGAGACATACAGATGTGCACCAGGTCTCAGTGCTGCAGTAGGGTCATTTCACCTAGCCTGCTCTTGGAGTAGTTGCCTCAAGATTATATTAGTGCCAGAAGTTCTGTCAAGGCTCAGTCCTTGGAGCAGCTGTGTGCCTGCCCCAATGTGTTGTGGGGGACTTGGCACCATCTCTGCCTCCCTGAGCCAGAAGCTGAAGCTGGTGCTGTGCTGTAAATGTCTGCTGGGGGTAGGTGGCCATATGTGACCAGGCGAGTCCCATTTGTGAGCCTTATTCTAGAATACCATGAACGATGGCAAACTCCGTAAAGCCAGGTATTACCATGGTATACCACAGCGTAAGACCAAGTAGACCCATGACTTCTTTCTTTTATCTCTCACGTGACATGGGAATTGGGGCTATCAAGCAGGACTAGCCTGTTGAACCTGGTCCTTAGGTAAACAATCCTCTTGAATTAAATTCCCCCCAGATTCAGCTAGTTCCCTTCTACTAAATCAGTATTTTAAATTAAAACTAGTAGACCTGTATTAACCCTTGCATCAGTTTAGCTACTGCTGAGCTAAACCACAGCCACAGGCACATCCCATGACTGTGCAGTGAAGTGACTGTCAGGGAAGTAAGTGGTGTCTTCTGGAAATGAGGGTCCACGTTGTGCCAGCTTCAAGTCGGGGGTCTGCTGGGACCTGCTCCTCTCTTCCCTAAGTCTCCTCTCATTCACTTTAATTGTCTGGTGCCACACACCAGTATCTTTCACGGTTGGTCACCTTTAATGGATCCTCAACAGTAGAGATTTAATTAAATTAACAGGTTCCAAAACAAACTTGGAAATGAAGAGGAAATAGGCCTGGTATGTTAATGATTAAAAAATTCATCACTTAGCAGTGACATTAACAAATGGTGTTCATTACGTACTTTCCAAATGACCAAGCCTGTTCTCTGATGGAGATGTGGGGGATTCCAGTAATTCTCTTTTAATCATTTCACTTTGCATGATAGAAGATGGGAACTGCTCACTATCAGTGTGGCACCAGGCTGAAGAGAAGATGCAACTGCCTACTGAAGGACTCATGCATGTTCTGTCTTACCGCAGCATCAATATGACTAGAGATCAAGACGGAGAGAGAACAAGATGTAGTGATGTTTCGATCAGAGAGCAGGTTTTAATTCACAAGCTCAAAATCACCTATGATCAGCTTTGCTTCTGTGTGGCAAGACCTCTGGAGAGGAAATAAAGAACCAAAGAGACTAAATCCATACTATTTCATAGTGGTTAGCAGCAAGGAACAAATACTATGTTGCTTTAACCTCTCCTTGATGATCTCTCCCTTATTATGCCTATGTGAATCTGTGATGAATTACTAAAAACTTGAGTTTATTTATATTTATGTGTTGCTCATTCCAGTTTGCCTATGTTAGCTGCTACCATCTGGTTTCACCTGTGTGGGTTGTGCTATGCATCCCATATCGGACTCTGCTTTAATCTCCAGAATTCATAAATAAACTTTGCAGGAAAAGAAGATGGAAACTTTGGTATTGATTACAATGTCAGACTCTATTGGTGTTTAGCCTGGAGGAGGTCATGTGTTTCTACAGCGGATTTTTCTTTTTGCTCAGCTGTTGAAGCTGGTATCCCTACAAGTTATGCCGTATGCATAAATGTTTGTGGCTGATACACTGACTGCAGAGGTGTTAGCTTTTGTAAGCAGATGTGCTTGCAGGAGTGTGTGCATATGCATCTTTGTAGGATGTGACAGGACACTGTGTACCACAGCTCAAGTGCAGCACAGTAGATAGCTGTTATTTTTGCCTTTATTTGTGCTATTCCTGGTGAGGGTGTTGTATGACACATGCTTGCAGGAGCAAGGAATGAACCTCAGTACCAAAGATGTCCTGTGCTCCTCATTTGTGAATGAGCATAACACAGACTAGCGCTGTTGAGGATACTGTTCCCTTATACTGCATGGTCAGAGATGATTTTCAGAAGCTCCTGTTGAATAAGCATATATTCGTAGCCCCTTTAACAGAATTGGTCCTCCTAAGTTGCATATATACTTCTAAAAATGACAGCCTCTGCACTGATAGTGCCTACCTGCAATGGTGGCAAATATATTAACCCTTCATCAGGCAATTAATTAGTCCACCTATGCATCCTTGTCCAGTGACTTTGATCATGTTGCTTTGCGAGTACGAACACATCTGTAGTACGTTCTGAGAATGTAAAAGACTCTTGAATCATGCTGGGTGAATTCATGTGCTCTTTTTACATGGTGTTACATATGGATTTGTGCCTGTTCCCACTAGAGGTTAGAGCCTCTTTGTATCAGCCAGTCTCATTTTGCCTGTGTGTTTGCATATATATAAGCAGGCTGCATGCGCAGTGTGGGTCTGTGATCTGTGTGCTGATCCGAGGAGCAGAGAGTGGTCTCAGCACACTGCCCAGCTGCAGGCATGTCACACTGAGAGTGATTACACTGCTTTTGCCACTTTGCAGAGTGTGTAGCGCAGTGTGCCCTAACTGCTCCAGGCACAGCAGTGATTTCTTATCCTTATAACACCAGAGCAGTTTCCTATCAGTTTGGAGGGTGGCAGGAGCTGTTAATATGTCAGAGAGGTAAATTTTCTTTTAAAAAAGAAGGGTCCTCTTGCAGAAGGGTCTGGTCTAGACAACACAGTTAGCTCTATTCATCATTGCAAAAGATCTTCCAGCTGTAATGTGAAGGTCTCAGCAGTAGATATGCATTAAAGTCCAGGTGCCTGTCCCCTTTAATGTTACTGGGAACCAAGACTCCAGGCTCAGTAGATTTTGTTTGCATTTGGCTTAGCAGTAATGGTGTGGGAGTACTAGCAGAGCTCTCCCAGTGTGCTATTCTGGTACAGCTATGCTTCATACTTGTACAGTCAAACCACTACCCTGCGATATAAGGGACCATATGGGAACTGCAGCTTTGCTGGTGTAACTGTCTGCGTGCCGGGGCTTCAGTGAACACAGTGCTGCCTGTTGGTCACATCATTCACCCTGGTAGAGAAAATCCAGCAGCAAAAGGCTGGAGGGTTCATATGGTGTGGAGCAGCCTGAAAAATCTCACTCATATTCCTGTTTTCCTTCCTATCAGCTTAGGGAAAAAAGAATATAGACTTCAGGAGAGGATAGCTGCCAGCATATTAGCATTTGCCTGAAGCCTGGGGAAGGCTTATTTATTAATACAGTAGCATTTTGTGTCTATTTTAGAGCATTTTTGCATGCCCCTCTGGAAGAAGAGAGGTTTTATGTGTTCTGGGTACCAGGGAGTGGGATCTTGGCAAATCAGCTCACCTGTGGCCCTCTGCAGCTTCGTGAATCAGTGTTGTCATAGTTTGGCTAATTCCCTGAGTGTGGCACGTTGCCTTTGGCTCTCTTGGTGCTGTATTGCCCTCTAAGCACTTGAAATGTTATTACTACAAAGGTAATACAGCAGTGTAACATACAACAGGTAAAAATACAGCAGTGTCCTGATGTCTGCAGGGGTGGAGTCCAGCTATCTGACCATCTGGCCAGAGTGACCCCAGAAAGGCATGGTTGCTCTGAGCAGTAATGTCTGTATCTCCTTAGGGATTTCTGCCCTTGATCTAGTTTTCTTTAACTCCAAATAACCCTAAAGGACTTTGCAATAAAAATCACCGTGTGCCTGCCAGCCAGCGTCACTGTTACATTTGCTCATGGAGGATCAGTGCAATTATCTCTGATTCACAAGCAGACAAACTGAAGCACTACAATGGTAAGACCAGACTGCAAAACACGCCCATGTCATCATAGCCGTGCTTGGAGTGCCCCCTGGTAACAACCCCAAAGCTGGGAATTAACTGATCTTTCTTAAAGTGACTGTCTAGTGATCCAAAGGAAAAGAGGCTATGGTGTTGCCAGATGTGTCAGAGACATAGACGTGGGCACTTGGGTTTCTTTGGCAGGACCCAGGATCTTGCCAGTCAAACCCTGAAGCTCACAAAAAGCTCTGAGTTCCCAGTAGAGGAGACAGTGGGACCTTGGCTACCCTGGATTCATGAGAAAGATGTTGTATGATGGCCACTCTTAAATGCTAAATAAAGCAAGTTGGAGCCTTGCTTCCTTCTCTAAGCACTGTTATTGCTACACAAAAGCAATGAAAGTCCAAGCTCCAGTAGGAGCCACTTACGAACTTCATTCCTGGAAACCTAATGAGAGCTCTTCCCCAGGCCTCTCTAACCCTACTCTGTGCCTGAGACACCTACTTTACACCTACTGCGTGCCCTACTGTGAGGCTGGGCCAAGGCTGGCAGCACCTAGTGCTGGGTGCCAAGGCTCAGCCTTGGCTGCACATGGTGCTGTGCTGCATACAAAGGTCCCAGGGTGCTGGTCACGAGCAGGGTACTCGCTGCTGTAAACTTCAGTTTGATTTAGTTTAGGTTTCAACATGTAAACATTCCCAGTGAAGACACTTCTTCTGAGGAGCTAGGCCAAGTGGGGTTTCCTCCTTCATGTTTATGGGAAAGCGTTTTGTTTAGCTAGAGGAGAAAATGAGCAGATCTTTGCATTCCTCCCAGCACATTTCAGCCAGCTCATAGCCCTCTGGTTTAGGAGATTTAGCACAAACACAAGGGAAAGTTTCAGAAGAGTGCCTTATTAAAATACTGGCAGCATGTCTCTGGGACATGGGGCACCATATTCTCTCTTAGGAGCTAGGAGAGGGTGGGAGATATCGTCAATAATGCAACCTGCAAATCAAGTGTTGTCCTGAGATTCATTACAGGATATAAATGTTTCTCCCAAGGACTATTCTAGCCCATGACTCAATACCATAGCCTATTTACAGCCCAGAAAGGTTAGAAAATGTGGTATCACTTGTACTGTGTTCTTGGAAATGATAAAAGAAGTGATATTTTGGATTTTGCCTTTCAGGGCTACAAGTAGGTTGAAAATTCACCTCTGTATGAGCACCAGTAGAGAGCTAATACACCCATGAAGTACCACACAAAATAGGCTGCAAGTGAGAATTAATTGGTATCTATGCCTCTGAGGAGGGCGAATTTCCTCTGGGCTATAATAAGTTCTGTCTGACCCTTTCATGGAGTTATTATTTCTTTGATTAAAAGGGGGGAAAAAAGAGATGAAAATCTCCACTGAGAACAGCTGGCTAATTTTTGCTCTTTCTTTATAACAAACTCAAGCCAAGATCTGGTTCCTGGCAAGCACAGACCCAACATCTGCAAATGGAGAGGCCTCTGGCCTCTCGAACTCACTGGAATTTTCCAGCTAATGCAAAATATTTCCCAAGTTAAGTACAATGTCTCTCAAGACAGAGATGGGGTAGCCAGGTGGTCATTTCCTTGGCCCATCCTGGTGTGTACTCAGGTTCTTTCTGTATGTGAGGATTCTCAAACCAAGGATCTAACCAAAGAAATAACAATCTTGTGGAGAACAGGGCTTCCTGAACAAGGCTCCAAGGGGTCAGGCTTTTCCTCTGAAACTGCTCTGAGGCTGTTTTGAGGAAGAGGAGTCTTTTATTCTAACATTGTCCTTGTCCGGTTTGCTCCTTGATTTGGGAGAACAGAAAAAGGGAAGGACTTTTGGCTCAAAAGATCCACTATGAGTCTTGCAAACACTAACACTATGATGTTCTCACCAACAAATTTCCAAGTGCTTTACACAGAAGGTCAATGAAGATGGTTATCTCCAACTGCATAGTAAGAAAAGGAGGCAAAATACTGGCAAGTGACTTCCTAAGCTCTACCGCCTGGAAGCTAAGATCAATATCCTAAGGGCTTATGCAAGGCCACCTGCCCAGACTCCCTGTAAAAACTGGCCCTTTACCTCCCTTAGTTTTTGGTTTGATTCCAGCTGCTCCCAAAAGTCCTTTTCAGGGCTTATTAATGGCTTCAGCATAAAATGAGATGGAGGGACTCAGCCAGGGTACTTACACACCAGTGATCACATTCCCATTGGTATTTGCTGAACTGGCTCCAAGTGGAGAAGGTAGAGAGTGACAATAGCAGGACTGATCTCATCTCTAATTCTGATCGAGTCAAAATCCCTGAACAGAGGCATGTGAAGGCCTTTAGTTAGCTACTAAGAGCCTTACAGACTAACTGCTCTGAAGTGGTGATGCAGACGCTGTCACATTTGAGCCCTTAAACTCCACTCCAACCTCTTCAAAGTGCAGCCACAAAATTAAGTGATTCAGTCCCTGATTGTCATACATTGGGCATCCACAGGAAGGAGGTGGTTCAGGGGTTAAGGCTCTTGGCAGCAATACAGTTATATGGTGCAATAAAATATTTTATGACATTTTTACAATATTGTGCAATGGGATTTTGAGACCTCGAAAGAAAACACTGTATAAAGGTAAGATGTAGCTGAGCAGAGAAAACACAGCAGGTAAAAGTTTATCTCTTTTCTTCCCCTGTCTGCCCTTCTTCTGCTATCCTCTAGGCAGCCAGGAGCACTTGTTCCCCATTCTGCAGGTTAGTCTGGCTTCCTTCTCAGTTCCCAACACATCTGTGCAGTTTTTTATGTGAGTGCCACATACTTCCACAGTGAGCGCATATTACATGTTGCTACAAACAGCCCCAATAAATGTGGGAGCCAAGTGTGTCTAAATATTACAAGATATTAAACACCTTTTAGCCTGATCCGTAACCTTGTAATTGGTACAAAAATAACAAGACCCATCTTCAGATGGGATTCCATGATTGCCGTTGTCCATTTGCTGCATGGCAATGAAGCTCGAGACACCAGTATCAGAGTCTGGAGAGGAAATTTTGCAGTGATTAACTAGAATCCTTTAGGTACTAACTCAGTGCTACTAAATCCCAGAAACTAGCTGAGCTTATTCTGATTCAGGGAAAAACCTGCTTGTCTTGAAATGATAGTGAGTGTTTTGTTTAATGGGGAGAGATGGAAAAAGAGTGGGCATCTGAAAGGAAATGCTGAAATAACTTCACCAGAAATAGACCTTGTCTCAGTGGCTCAGCATCCTCATAACTACATGGAGGCCACCTCCAGTAAAGCAGCCAAGGCAAGTTCTGGGCAGTGCTTACCCTCCTGGAACAGCCAGAGCCAAGAGCCTTCAGCAGCTTGGGGAATGTCACCCAGCTCTGTCCAGCAAGGCTGTGCCTCAAGCACAGCTCTCATTGAACCATCAGTCCCTGGTAGGACATGGTCTAAGACAAAGGCTCTGGGTGCCCTTGAGTGATAGATCATTGAGGTTGGCAAGGTACCTGGGGAAGCAGCACTGTATCATGGGCAAGACACTGGACTAGCTGGACTTGGTCAGAAGCAGGAGGATCAGTTTGATGATCTTATGTTATTGCTCCCAGAAATGAGGTTCCTCTTTGAATGCACAGGATTGGTAGAAAATTTATCTGCACTTCCAAGGTAAATTTGATCAGAACCATTCCAGATGCTCAGAGATCAAAGATCATTGCATAAGACACACAAGAGCTTTAAAACAATAAAAGTTTGGTGGTAGAAGTCGTTGGTTCTTAGTTTATCCCACTCACATGCACTCCCTTTCTAGTCTCAACTCTTTTGGTAAAAATGTGGACTAGGAATTTACTTTTTTAACAGAGACAAAGATGAGGTTCTTCTGTAATCATTTTATTCCAGGAACGGATGCTCTAAGAAAAATTCTAAATATCACAAGGCTTGGCATAAAAAATGTACAAATTGGCAACACTACATTCGGAAGGATGCAAGCTGAGAAAAGCCTAATCCAATCTTACGCTTTAGAGTACCAGCAGAACGGCAGCAGATTGCCTGGGGTGGTCAGGAAGGAAATGCTTATCCCTGAGCACTGCGCAGGATGAGTCCACGCTCTTGGTGGAGCAGTGAGGGCCTCTCTGAAGAAGCACCAGTGTTTGAACTTCTGAGGGCAGAGAGATACAACGTCATGCCTTATTTGTCTGATCAGCCAGAGCAAATCCCACACTGTGATCCTACGGATGGCTTTAAATTGCTTTAACCATTGTTAAATGAACCACACAATATTTTTGCAATGTAAGCATTTTTTTTATTCTTTTTAGCAGCTCTTTGGCCTGAGTTCAGGAGATATTTCTGCTCTCTTGGAAGATATTATTGAAAAAATTGGAGTCTGCGAAGACTCACCTGAGCTGGTTTTCTTCTTTTGTTTCTTCTTGTTTATTATTAGTCTGGGCTTTGTATTCCAGCAGCACCAAGAGGCTCCAGCCAGGCCCAGAGCTTCCTTGCGGTAGCTGCTATGCACACATACTGTGAATGGCACCTCTGTTCGGAAGTGTGTAATTACAGACTAATTAGGCAAGAGGGAGAAGGCCAACCTACACAAGGTCAGCAGCCAAATCAAGGCTGGCACACAAACCTTCAGGCCTCCTCACTGACAGGAAGCTCTGTGTGCCGCTGCCGAGGGCTGGGTTATGCCAGTGCTTTCAGGCAGAGTCCGTCTGTGAGGTGGGATTGAGGTTGCTGCATGGCAAATGCGTTGCGAGGGTTTTTATCCCAGCCCATAGGTGCCAGTTGTATCAGCTCCTACCTCTCATTTGCACTGTGGCACTACTTCTCCACTGCGTCAAAGAAACTCCATGGGCAGAAATATGACTAGAAATGTTACATGTAGGATTACGCTAAAATGACTGCACATTTCC
Source organism: Rhea pennata (assembly GCF_028389875.1). Taxonomy (NCBI): domain Eukaryota; kingdom Metazoa; phylum Chordata; class Aves; order Rheiformes; family Rheidae; genus Rhea; species Rhea pennata. The sequence goes on from NC_084681.1 coordinate 12,853,097, forward strand.
TGCGGTATTACTGAGACAATTTTCCTGATTCATTCTGCTTTAGGGGGTTTCCTGTCCCCTTGAAACCTCACATTTTTGCAGTGCTTTTGCAAGTGGGTCAAAATTGGTAAAAACTCAAGATACCAAAGTTTGAGCAAAATCAATATGTGACACTGTTTGTCAATCACAATGAGCTTTTGCTGCTGGAGGAGGTATTATTTGAAAGTCCCAAATTTTCTCACAGTATAAATTTTCCAGACAAGTGGATCCCAATTTAAATTTGTCATGAAATATGAAAAAGAAGAGAAAAAGAAGAAAAGAAATCCTAGCCCCACCTAGCTAAACATCCCTTAAATTTTAAATTACTCTACTTTTTTATGTCAAATTTATAGCAAGTATCCCTGATTTTGAGGAGCTTGCCTGACAGGTGGTATGGAGAATATTTTTGTGCTACAAATTTGCTCCTGGAGCCTATGTGCAAAATCCCTGAGGGATGCTCAGCTAGAAAACACTGTCCTTCCTAGAAGAGGTACTTCCCAGAGTGATTCCTCATAAGCCAAAGAGCCACTTCGAGGAGCTGCTGTTGGACTGACATTGTTTTGACGGGAAACCTGGATATTATCCTGCTCGTATGTATATATCCTGGATATTTGTTGGTATCTTGGGTGGCCTAGTGTGTAAAGTATTTTAATCCTCCCTCATCCTTTACTGCAGTGTGACATGGTCTAAATTCTTTTTTTCAGGTTATCCTCACTGTAATATTTTCCAGTGCAAACCTAAGGGTTTCTAGTCCCAGCCCTCCATCCAAACACCCTTGTTTCCAAGGCTTTCCTTTGAAAATACTACTCCAGTTTATCCATCTCCCTTCTTGTTCATCTCATGAGCTCTCACTTGCCCTTCCAGTCTTTCTCTACTTTCCAGGACCTTTCCCTGCCAGCCACCTACACTGCCTCTCACCTTAGCATTCCCAGGGTTTCTTTGGTACACATCTTCCAGAGCTACCCTAAAATTCATTTTGCAGCAGAAGAGGTTCTTGGAACTCTGAAGAGTTTTAGATGGCAGGTGAGAGCCCTATGAGGGGATAGGATGTGTGCCAAAGCACCGCTGGACTGGGTATGGGATGCTGCTGGGTGCTGAGAGAAGGTGACATTATGTCTTTACCAGGAAAGAAGATCTTCCTTGGTGTGCTTCTTCTCTGCCTGCTAAACCGTATCAAGTCACCAATCTAAACCCCTTAAAACCCATAAAGGAAACAAAAAAATGATTTAGGGTTTTACAAATGGTGGCAGAAAGAAAAAAAAATGTATCTTCTATAAAGCAGCTGTGACTCCACTGCTGGGCACGTCTGCACTCATAGCAGGCAATCTACACAGCAAGTGTCCTCTTCATCTCAGGCGGTGTCAGGGAGTGAACAAACCTTTCTGGCTGCCTGCCTCTTTACCTGAGTCTCCCCTCCAGTGCTATGCAGAGTGCCCATCATCACCTCGGTACATTTTTTGTCTCGGTTTTCTTAAGACATAGGGCTTTTGGTGCCCCAGCTTGGGAAAGATGGGACAGCAAAGCACAGGTAAATCACCTTTAACACTTCAGCTGCCAAGGATCCCTGCAAAGCATCTGCAGGCAAATCATCTTCAACACTTCAGCTTCCAAGGATCCCTGCAAAGCATCTGCTGATTGCAGTTGCCCTCCTGGAAAGCCTGGGGAGTGTGCCTTGAAACCCCTCGGCACCCTGTCTCCCAAGCCAGCTGCTATCGATGGCATCAGAACTTGGATTACATCAATTCTTGTGACATTGCCCAATTGAAACCCTGCTCCCCAAGGGACGCCCGGCTTAATTGAGTGTGGTTATTAATATTGTATTATCAGCAGCCAGATGGTCCAGAGACAGGCAGTTTTCATACATTTTATTTATGTCCTTCAGCGGAAAATTATTTCCACTTATCTTACATCCTCATATACTTCAGGTAGAATGAAGTGTTAACAGCAGCACCCTCCACCACGAGCAAAGTCACCACAAGGAAGTGTCTGGCTGGAGAGCCAGACATGAAAAGGTGTCTGCCTGGCTTTTAATTAGAATAGCTCCTTGGAACTGTGGGGGGGGCCAGAAAGAGTCCGTGGGTCCTTCCTGCCAAGCCTGGAAAATGCCCAAAGCAACTTTGCGGCAAATGCTCTCTCTTTCACTCTTTTTTTTTTTTTTTTTTTTTTTTTTTTTTTTTTTTTGGTCTTTTCCTGATTTTTTAACTGATATTGAAAGCATTCTCAGCAGTGGGAGCTTGAACCCTACCAACCTCCTGAGACACAGCCGAAGACTTTCCAAGGAAAGCCCTCCAAACACAAACAGGCATGACCCACATATAGGTCCTTGGCCCTGCTGAAGCCTAAACCTGGTATTTATGTGCATAAATAGAGACAAAGAGTGAGGGCAAGGTATCTTTAATAGCACAGTCCTGGGTAGAGAAGTGATAACTGGGGAGGTGCTTCAGGGAGATCTTTAACCAAGGTATTTTCTGACTCCAGGGAAGGTTTGCATTTGATTCAGTCCAAGGAACAGCCAAAGTTTTAAGGGCTGGTAATTTTTCCTAGGCCATTTCACTTGTTCTTAGCACCAGCATTGCCAATTTGCTCCTTCCAGATTTACCTGAAACTGCAAATAATGGGGCAACTAAATAGAAAGAAGATCTTGGACTTTATATTGCTGGAAGAAATTGCCACAGTGTCACTCTGCACACGCTGCAGTGTGCAAGGCTTGTCAGGGACAGTCCTACAGAAAAATATCTGTGTCCAAGACATGGTGGTGACAGGGTTATCAGTGCATGATTAACACCCCACTCAAAGCATCAACAACATACTGGATTGAAGATTCAGATCTCTGTCGTTAACTACCCCCTGCTAGCAAGTATTGCTGCTGACAAACTCAGTGTGACCTTAGGGAAGGGTTCGCGTGGTCTTGGAAACTCAGGGGGCTCAGACCAGGTCTCGGGAGAAAGTGTTAGATCATACCAGGAGCTGTGGGGAATGAGCTGCACTCAGTCACGGGATGTGGTATAAATACAACCACCTTGTTATTCCTGTACAAATTACAGCTTCAGACAAGCCTCTGTTTTCTCCTTGCAGCAGCAAGGGTATAATTTGAGGGATTTGCTAGGCTTTTACTCAATCATGTGCACAGCCAGCCTCCCTGCTGGGAGGACATTCACTCCCCCAAGCCTGGCTCTCCTTTTGCAGCGTGTATCGATCCTGCCTCTCCAGCTGCAGGACAGACGTCCTCCACTACCAGCCTTCCTCCCTTGTACTGCGATATGGCATTCGACAGAAGCAAGCAGAGCTCCCTCTTGGAGCTCAGCAGGGATGCAAAGTTGTACGATGGCTTGGCTTAGGCACAAATATTCCCATATGGGCTTTGTGGGAGGGAAGGAGCAGTGGGATTGAATGTGTTTGGTGAGGTAGGACCATGTGTGGTTTCTGACAACACAGCTCCATGGAGCCACTGGGGACAGCTGTCAGTCATGCCACTAGACATGATTGACAGGCAGCTAAACAGTAGGTCGTCTTTGAAGAGACTAGGGTAGAAGAGACAGTGTATGCCTGGCAACTTTTATACTTTGAGAAACGATGTGGTGAGCTGGGGATCCGGCTAAACATTGGGGAGTTTAGGCCCTGGGGGAGTTATGAGGAGCACAATTCGTCAAAGAGAAACAGGCATTTTGGAGTGTAATTCACATCTTGGGTGTAGATTAAGGAGCAAATTGCTCTGTGCAGACAGCAGAAGAAGCCCAGAACAATAAATTCCTATTTAGGGGGTCTAAAGTGCTTAAAATGAAGTGAGCGGAATCATCTCAGAGTGGTGGGCAACTACAGTGATGTTTTGGGGGCATGGGATGTTCAAGAGTGTTCATTATTTGGGATGGAGACTTTTACTCTGTGGACAACCAAGCGATTTGGCTTAGCTCCATGGAGATGCAAAGTCTCCTTGGTGGTTGGTCCGTGGTCCAGTCTAAGTGGACATCTTGCTGTGGGTCCTGTTCCCCATGGGCATGAGGGCTGCCACCCTGTACATGGGCAGCTTTACTGCAGCCTGACGTGCACAGGACCGAGACACAGATGCTCAAAGACTGCATAACTGCAATTTCTGACCCAAACGCTTTGTTGCTCAGCCATGATATTTCAGAAGCTTGGCAAAACCAAAAAGCAGCTCATCCTTCAAGTATTCACTTCTGAGATAAAATTCCCCCTCTGCCCACAACTGGCCGCAGAAGGAGACACACCTCACACATGCCAGAAACATATTTAGGCAAAAACGTGTTACTACAAAGGAAACCAGCCCCAGTGTTTTCCACTGGGCAGCTGGAATCTCAGCAGGCCTGACTGTGTTCGGTGAGCAGCAGACGTAATCCTGAAGGATTCTTTTCCAGACACACGTGGCTGGGCCACCCCAGGGCTGGGCTCTGATTGTGGTGGCTGCTACCTCCTCCCGGAGCAGCTGAGCCTTGCTTTTGTTTGTTTTCCCATCCTGTCGCGAGCGAGGGTTCGTCTGGTGCCCACATCGCCAGGCACAGTGTGTGCTCTCCAGCCCGTCCTCTCGCTGGGAACATCATAAGCAACATAGCAAACAGATGTCATCCAAGATTGTTCATAAATATTTCATAACGGATTGCGAGCCACCCGGTGAAAGACAGAAACCTCAGCACCAGGTCTGAGCTTATTACTGAAGGCTGACAAATGCTTCTAATTGGGTCGGTGGCAACGACAATACTATTGACAGCAACAGAGAGAAGAATCACCTACAGTTTATTTGCTTTGCCGTGGGTATCCATGCTCACAAAACGTAAATTGAGGGTGATGGGTGAGACTTCATGGAGAGTCTTTCCTCCCTCTTATTAGATTAACCTCGAAATATAACTAAATAGGCAGACATTAGGAAAAAAAGTAAGCCTGCAGAGACAAATTCTGCTCTGAGGGACAAGCAGAAGGGCAAAGAGAGTTATTTAGCATTTAAGGTATCAAGCTTTTCCATCAGCCACACCCAAATGAGAGAGATAAGAGTAGAAAAAAATTTCCAGAAATTCAACCCATTTTCTCCAGATTGAGAATATGAAAAGAGACAGAGGGAATTAAGTGATTGCACTCATCTCCCCTGAAAATCCCACTGCTCTGCACCTATACACTGCACCTACCATCTCCCAGCAGCTGCACACTCCATGGAGAACAGGGGAAGGGAGACAAACTGGTAGAGGGTGCTGGACTCAAAGAAGACTTTTGGTTTCTATTCCTAGTTCTACCACGTATTTGCTGCATACCATCTATTTTACAACAGCAGCAGTGCCATCCCCATGTCACAAGGGATGAAGTGACCCTTGATTTGTTGCTGTTTGCAGAGCATTTTGAGGACTTTGCTTGAAAGGAGCTTTTATTAAAGTTTCTGCATGCTAAGAACTGCCTAGGACTAATAAACATGGTTTTAAGAAAAGTAATTTGGGGAGATGACAGCAGCTTGGTTCTGTGTGCCTTTGGACACATAATCGCGTGCATGTGTGTGCGCGTGCGTGCAGTTCACAGTTCTCCAGAGATCTCCCTTCCATTTGGAGGCAAAAATCTCCCATATGAACCTAAGTCCTGATGTGGTGATATTTTATATGCAAGTTTTAATCCCCCTTTTAAGCAGTCCATTTATTAAAACTCAGCAAGTTTCAATTTTTGAAGCCAGTTTCCTGAGATGTCATTATCCTCCTGCTGGAGCAGATTAGCGGATTGCTAGGAGGATGCAATTTGAGCTCAATTAATTCTGCTTCAAGTCCCAATCCAGTGTTGCTAAATAGCTCTCAAAACCTCACATCAGGGTAGCCAGCACTGTGCTGCCTGGTGAGTCCTGCCACAGGACTGCATTGCGGCTGGGGCGGTTCTGCCTGCGTCTGGCCAATGCCAACCCTGTGCTGCTGGCAGAAAATATTAGTGTTTGGGCCACTGCTCTCCATTTTCAAGAGGATTCTTGCAAGACTTTTCTGCTCAGTTGCTCTTAAGCATCTTGTGTCCAGGGAGCAAATTCCAAGCCAGTCTTGCATGGTACCAACCCCAGCATTCAATTTCTCATCTTTCATATTACTTTTGTTGGATCAGTTATACCAGCAGAGCAATCATTTTCATGTCTGCTTGGATATAGTAATAAGAGGGAGTGGCAGAGTAAAGCAGATAAAATATAAAGCAGTGAAATAAAAATAGTCCGTTCAAAAGCCAGGGATGTTTCCCCTCCTCCCCCCTTGGGTAAGACTCGCCTTGACTGTCTTAAGCAGGAATAAACCCATGCCTTGATTTAACCTGCCAGGCCCAGTGCCTACAAAGGCCCTCATGTGGTTAGGTTTATGCAGGTAGAAATTGGGCTCTTGACATATGTAAAGCGAAGGCTGTGTGTAAATCACTGCCAGCACAGAGCCACCTACTACGTTCTTCCAGGCAGAAGCTGTTTTTTCATGATGTGCCTTTGCAGAACCCATAAAAGTGGGCCCAGACTATCCAAATTATTACTAATCTTGACCCAGTTTACAAACAGGTACAAGTCCATTTCCGTTGTTCCTGGCCTTCATCTCTCTTCCTTCCTTGCTCTCCCTCTTGTGCTCACAAGTATATACTGCATTTCCTCTTTCCTGCCTCCAGTCAGCATTAGTTATAATGTAGTTACTTTTCTTTATGCAAGTGCATACCTTACGATGATATTTGGGAACTTTACAGTCTACTGTGTCTTTCCTTACTGGATGTTTGAGGCAGGGAAATTTAGGAACTGAGAGTCCATCTAAGACATCACTGCATTATAACTATGGAGTAAAAGATTCTTATAGTTGCTTCTACTGGTGTTTTTAGGAGAAGGAGGATTTCCAAAATGCAGACCACCTGAAAGAGAAGGAACTGGAGCAAGGAGGTGAATGGAGGTGTTTTCTTGGCAAGGGGGCTCCAGTGCCCAGGATGTTTCTAGCAATTGTGTGCAGGGAGGTAGGGAGTTGTGACCACTATGTGTTCAGTTCCTCCAGCCTCTCCTTTCCAAACTCCCAAGCTACAAATGTGAAAAAAGAAACTCTGAATTGCCAGGTGGGACTAGAGACCCCAAACTGCAAATGGGCTTGTGCAAAACTCTGCCCCAGACTCTCATGGAAATTTCCACATTCCTGTCTCCTTCATAGTGGTCTTCTAGCTGCTCCGATCATCCCAGAGCAGCAACACTAGGAATGGCCACTCCCACTGCATCACTGCAAGTGGGAAGAAGCAAGCCAGACCAAGCACTGAGCATGATGCCATCATTTATGCCCTACTGAATGCAGACAAGATCCTTTGAAGTCAGGGCACTTTGCACATGTAGCAAGGGTTGTTCAAGGCATGGGCAAGGCAGATGAGCCTTTCTGAATGTGTATCTCTGAGGAAAAGCAGGACACACAACTCACTGAGAAATGTCAGCTTCAAAGGGATTCCCCATCTCTGCCCTCCTGCCCTGGCACATTCCAGACACTTGGCCCATCAGGCAGCAGCCTGAAAAAATAGACAGTCTCTAAAGGTCAGCGTTCTTAGCGCTGGTGGCCCAGCCTGGGGAGTGAAGGGTACAGCTGAGTGCCTTCCAAGGAAGGCTCTGCCATTGGCCACAGCTGCCAAGCTCCAGGAATTCCCAGCCAAAACGCTTCTGACATCTCAGCATACTTTCCCTTTGTATGTGGTTTGGAACAAGACGGCCAGTCTTGAACGGTGCTGCTCTCCCTTGTCTCCACTGACATCCAGCCCTCAGAGCAAACTGGGCTCAAAATGCGGAAGTGCTCATGGCAGTGAGAGGCTGCTGTCAGTGGAAGAATTGGGAAACTTTAACAGAAAAGCCACTGCCTGTTCTTCAGTCAGCGGTTAGTGTCCAAGTGCCATGGATCTGCTCATTTGAATCTTCTATGGTGAAGCGCAGCAGCATGGGGGAACCCAACACCTTCTGGATTTGATAAACCCTGACTGTGCAGAGGGGGTGACCTGGGTCTCTGTGTATCCCCTCTCTATTTCCCTGGCATGGCATCTATGTCCTGTTCTAAGATTTTCTCCTTCCCTGGGGTATAAAGCATACAGAATCACTGCCAGTTGCCATCTTTCCTGTCCCACCTCTTAGAAGTCAGAGACACAGGAGGATTCCTTGGATTTCTCAAGGTTATCCTGGGCATATTGTCAGAGTAACATGCAGAAGTGCTCACAAGAGAGTATGTTAGCATGTATCTGCCCTGGGGTTTTGTTTCTGAACAGGTCCAGTTCTGCCCAATGGGGATGGCTTCCAAGTTGCGAAATCTAGATCCAGACTCCACATGCTGCAATAGAAGGTCTGGATCCAGTGTGCCAACTCAACCAGCCATACAGGCACTGGGAAAGGGGGGCTCTGACCAGCATGGAAGCCTGGTCCACGCTCTGCTCTGCTGGGATGCCAAGTCCAGCAGGCTGTGATCCCACTGAAGTGCCTTTAGCCACATGGCACTTTGCAGCTCTCATCCATCCAGCTGAGGCAGTGGAGAAAGTCTGGAGAAATGGAAGAGTCCGCAGTGAGAGCCTATAGGCAACATCAGCTCAGAAACATGGCTCCTCCTCCAAGCTCTCCATCCTCCCAGACAGTGTGGCAGGCGGAAGAGTGCCAGGTCTGGGAGCTGAGATCCTCCGAGCAGAGCTGGAAGTGGCTGTTTGCTGTGAGCATGGATTAATCCTGACTGTGAGACATATGGCGAAAATATCTTTTAAGCAATGAGAGCAAGAACATGAGGACTCCTCCCCTTCAGGCAGCCTAGGCTCTTCAGGGCCTAATTCTGCACTCTGCCATGCAGACACCAGACCAGCATCCTGGAGGTCCTAGGGGAACCAATCTCCACTGCCATCTGCTCCTGAACAGCAGGGAGTAGGACTTTTAAAAAGAAAAAACGGTGCCTGTTTTTCCTGTACACTGTCCTTTCCCCATGGCAGCATGTTAACAGTCACTGGGGCTCTGCCCCAGGTGAGGGGGACCCTATGCAGATGGAGGCATTTTCAGCTTGCTAGGAGCACAGCAATGCCAGTTCTTCAGCTGTTTTTTGTTCTAACGTTGGTTTGGAGACATGACAAATGCAGCACTTCATGCTGCTAAAATGCCTCTTTTCAAAGATTGTACCATGGTTTGGAGCTCAAGATGGTGTAGAAAGTCAGCACCAGTTGTTCAGCTGGGATGGTGGAGTTAAGTCCACTCCACCAAGGCTGGATCTAGGCCTGAGGTTAAGGGGCACAATGTAGCTCACAACTGTCCTCTTTTAGCTTCTTCTCTCCAGGACAGGGTATGCTTATTTAAACTACCTGTTTTCCAGCCCCTGGCCTGTGTTAGCCTTTAGCCCATGCCCTGGCATGAGCTGGGATGGTGTCTGACACAGGCCAAAACTCCATCAGAGAGCTGGTGGCAATTTAGCAGGCTGGGCAATCAGAGCTGGACCTGTTCCCACATCCTCATCCTGGGGAGTTTACAGATAGAGATGCAATCCAAAGGTCTCTCAGCACAAACTCTTGCTGAATGCATGGATGCTTTCAAGGCTAAATACATGACTTTAAGGGTAGACACATGGCTTTTAGGTTAGAGACGTGACTTCCAGGCTTTCCTCAAGCTAGAGGCTTGTGCCCCACCATCACCTGCAGGGTTGTAGCCTGGCAGTCTGACTACATGTGGGACATCCACTCTTTCTCCACTGGAGGTGGGACTACAGAGCCACAGGGCTGGCCAGCCTCCTAGGGTAGGAAAGAGACTCCCTCTGCCACTTCCAGGCAGGATTCCTGCTCTGTCCCCCTGGTAGGTGGATATGGAGTCAGGCCCCTTTGCTTTGTTGCAGTGTCTGATTATGAGAGCAGATGCTGAGACTTGCTGACAAGTCTTGGTTCCTACCAAAACTCTCTGCAAGTTGATAAGTGGGTCCACCAACCTCAATGGGCTTTAAGTCTAGCCCTTAATGTGTTTGGGGCTCATCCCAGTCATCTCTTAATAATGCAGATCATCTCTTTCTCCTCACAAGAATATAGGTGGTTTTGGGGTGCACAGGGGAAAACAGGCAGCACCGTGTCTTCTTTTTAATCCAGGGGCTGGATTGACAAACAGTCTGTACTGCCTTTGTAATTGGGACCACTCCAAAACACGGTTAAATTCTTGGAAAAGACCAAAGAGGACTTTGCAGCTGGGGAGCATGACCCTAGCAGGTGTCTACTCCCTTGGGACCACCCTGCCTTTCCCATATCACACCACAGAGGGATTCCCAGCACACAAAAATGATGGCAAATCGTGAATACAGAGCTGGATGCCAGCACACAAATATCAATTTTCCATTCCTAGGCAAGACAGCCTTGTGCATAAACTCAGTGGGCCGTATCCAATTACTATCTCTTGGGAAAATCCACCCTGTGGAGCGTGAGTCCCACCTTAATGTCACACTGTCTATGAAGACACACAAGTTTTGCAGAGGAGCTTAAAAGCAGTAAGCCAGTTTTTAATGACAACATGGTTTCTGTTTGGTAAACACATCTTTTCCGGGGATGAGCCAGGGTCAGAACAGCCCCTGAGGCTGCTGGATGAGTTCTGCTCTCACACAGCCGATACCCAGGATCAGCAGGAGAGCTGCCAGCCAGCACCCCCTTGCAAGGCCCAACCTGCCCATGTTTGGGCTGAACAGGCTGACAAAACTACTTGGTTGCCAGAGTCCTGGCATTAACCAGAAAGCCGCAGTAGACCACAGCAGTGCAAAAACTTTTCTTTACCTTTCATTTGCCTGGAAAAACACTGGGGTTTGGAGGGTTAATAAGAGCATCAGCTAAATTGGAAGTCAGATTCAGAGCAGCTCATGTACATGGCATGGAGGGCCTTCAAATATTGCAGTTCCCTGCTACGATTTTCGAAGCGGTTTTGCTAGCTTATGTCAATACTAAGTCTTTCATCTGCCGCTGTGTCAGTCAAATGGCAGCTCATAATGCCCAGCCAGACTGGAAAGAGAACAAACAGTTTCCAAAAATCCCAGCCTCTAGTCTCACTGTCAGTCCTGGAGCTTGGAGCTAAGAGCCCTGGTTTTAGGGAAGAGGAAGGAGCCAAACCAGCCTGGTGAAGAGGCAGGGGGAGGGATGCAGGGAAGAGCAGGCTTGCAAGAAGATGTTTTTGGTGAGCAGAAGAATAGAGGGTTTGGGGATATTTTGTTACATGGTTAAATGGGCACCTCCTGAGAAATGGGGGTCTTATTTTCAGGTACCTTTCCCCATGGTGACGAATCCCTAGAGGTGATGCTCTACCATTAAAATTACCATTATTGATTGATTAAACAAAAACCACCTCTGCCTCGAGACTCACTGATGCAAAGTCCCTTCAAGAAGGTGGCACAAGAAAATGGGACCGCTGCTGACAAAACGCCAAAACGCGAGGTTAAAAAGGGCTGACCCAAGGGTGAGGATCAGTTCCATGATACGGTCCACAAAGAACAAGCACCCAACATCTCTCAAGAGCAATTAGGCCCCGAAAGAAGGAGATTTGTTAAAGCCCTGGGTCCATTGCTTTTGTGCAAAGCTCAGACATCTGGCAGAAGCAAGAGGGGTCCGTAGTCAGTGGTTCCAGCACTGTCCTCGGCCGGCGAGCAGCGCTTCACTGAAAAACCGACCGGCGATTCTCATGCAAATGGCTGGACGGTGAGAACAGATGTGAAACATTTGGTTCTGTTCTTACTGGCTTGTAAAGAAATAATGCGACTGGAAGCGGGGAAAAGAAAGGGGCCAAGCAGGGTGCGGGGGGAGAAAGTTTATAACAATGGTTCTCCCTTGGTGGCCTGAAGCGCTGGAGTTTATGTCAGGCTGTGCCAAATTCATATCTCTAAGTGAATGGGACTGGCCCTGTCAAACTTGGAGGTAGAGGCAATACACAAATATTATAAATACAGGGAAGTGTAGAAGCTGTGTCATGTGCAGCATGGAGCCATCAATCATCTTCTCCCCATCCTGAGTTTATAAAGTGGTTTCTGACAATACTTAGACAGTTTACTCGGGCCGTGTGGACTGGCTGGAAAAGCTGACTGCATGCTCCAAGTATGTCGTGTTCACTCTCAAGGAGCCCCGGTGATGAGGTGCCCTAGCAGGTTTTGTTGATATTAGCAGACGGAGAGAAAAAAAAAATCCTCAGGCGCAAAGAAACAGGCAAGCCGAAAAAACAACATATGCTCCAGATGACCCCAGCCCAGGCTCCTGAAAGGAGCCCGGTGCGGCCGTCCCTTCGCACTGCACGCCCGCACGGCCCGTTCAGCTCAGGGGATGCGCGGACAGGGCCGGTGAAAGACAAAATTTGGTAACGGCACAGACATGCACAGATGCCTGCAGGCTCCTCAGCCACTTTTTTCCTGGCTTCTGAAATTACCAAGTGCTATTACTGTCTGTCGGCACATGGCCTGGGACATCCATCCAGAGGCAGATGCATGTTCAAAGATGCATACGAGGCCATTTTTCTGTGAACATCCATGCAGAAAAGTCTATGATCCCACGCAATGCCCTGAATGAAAAATAGGCCTGACACACGCATATGCACAGAGCTTGCACATCCCTAATATATAGATACACCCCTAAACGCGACATGTAGAAGTCCGGCATGCACACCCATACCTGCCGTCTCTGCTTGGGTGTACAAATGCAACACAAATGCTCATATGCAAACAGAAGCATCCCTTGGTGCACTCACACACACTGTATCCTGAGCTTGGTTTTTCCCTTCCTTGCCTATTTGGAGACCTCTGAGCTAGGACACAAGCTCACAAAAAGAAGGGGAGCCTCAAGGCTGAACTTCTCCTGGCTGTAGCAGTGAGTGAAGCCTCTCAATGTATTGCAGTGATGCCTCCAACGCTCTGCACCCTGCTAGGAAAGATGAGCTGTGGGAAGTGCTCACAGGTGAGCACAGAGGCCATGAAGGGATAATCAACATGTTCAAGCTAACCTGCCTTCACCTCAGCCCTTTTCCAAGCATAGAGGAGGTGACCACATTTCCCTGGACCTGGCTGGCTGAGGTCGGTACAGCAGGTCTAACTCCACCACTTCTCTTAGCCCAGGTTCACACAGCTGTGCTGATGGAAAGGTGTCTGCCTATTTTTTGTGAAACGATAAGGATCAGGTTTTTGCAACAATTGAGCTATCAACTGCCTGCACAGCTCTGTAATTACACACTCTGGTGTTGTGGTGTACATGCGGATTAGACCTAAAATGACACTGAGATGTTGTGTTCCCAAAATCTCAGTGCTGGGACTGCTTCCAAAATGCTCCAGCATCTGGGAGGCTCTTCCAGGGTGGGCGTTCCTGTGTAAGTCCCGGGAGTCGCAGCCTGCTCCACAGATCTCCAAGCCTCACTCTGGGGTGGGGGGGAACAGGGTTGTCTGTTTGCCAGCCAGGAGGTGCTGGCATACATCACTGCCCATAGCCGTGTGCACACACACACAGGCAAGTGCAGGCACCCTACCGCATGCACAACAGGGCAGGTCTCCCCCTTGATTTCTCTTGCGGGCATGCTGTGCTTCTCACCTATCACCCCACACTCTCCCAAAGCCTCAGAGAGTTCTCCAGGCATGACTTCACCCATGGCTGAGGAGCAGCCATCTCCGAGCTGGCAGCACTTCTCAACAATTTGTAGCAGGAGTGCACGCTGCCTTAGGACAGGATGCTAAGAATACAGTATTCAGCCCAATCTCCCAGGGTGATGTGAGCAGGCCAAATTTCCCATACAAGGCTGGAATGTGCGTCTCTCATTCCCCCTTCCAGCAGGAACTAATGCTGTGTTGCTGCTCTGCTTCCTTTTAAAGTGCTCTCTTCAGCCCAGCAAAGCCAATAAGTGGAGCTGTCACCATCTCTCCTCAGGCAGAACCGCGCAGCACCACCAGCGTAATATCTTCCAAGGTGAAAGGCAAAACCTCACTGTGCAGCAAACCTGCACCCTTCCCCATAGACTGAACCCAGCAGACCCGGGTGATTCTCCAGCTCTGACACTGATTCGCTGGGGGTGAATCATTTCCCCTCTCAGCCTGGCTTTTCTGCTTCGGCTGTGGGACACCGTGTTTTCCGGGCATGGCAAATGCCCCGGCAGTGCCGTGGGGCCCCAGACTCGATTGCTGTCTCTGGATCAGCCATTTCCAGCTGTGATTTTGCAGCTCTTGAAGCAAAGTGGGATATTTCTAAGGGATCTCATGGAGAGAGCAAGACACGAGCATTAGCAGCTGCCACCTCCACTTTGGGTGACCTCTCTTCCAGTTCTTGATGTAATTTTCTCAGGCCAGCAAGTCTGTCCTGGACCAGTGAAACCTTACTCATTATATATTCTTCAAAATCTATCATTTTCCTCAAAATATTTTATTCTCATCAGAAGTATTTTTTAACAGAGAAAAAATGTTTTGACAACGGTTTGCTACAAACCTTCCCTGTATGTTCAACATGGAACCATAAATGCAGATTTAGGGTTTAATTTTCCCTGTATTGTTTTCATTGTCTGGTACAGCTTTTTTTTTAAAGCAGAGAATAATATTAAAAAGTACAAGAGGCCTAGATAGTATTTATTGCTGTTTCAAAATGTAGCCAGTCACAACTGTATCAAACCCAGCACAATGAAGCATGCAGCGCACAAATAAAACGAGACGCAAACAAAGGTAATAAAAGAGACAAGTATCTGTTTCCAAAGCGCTGGAAGAGCAGCAGGAGTGTAACTACTTCATGTTCCAGCTAATATAGCTGTCTGGAGTGATGCTCAGAAAGCTATACCACGGAGCAGTTTATGGGTTTCCCTTGGAGAGCTCTTGTAAATATTTGCCTGCAATAGCAGAGGACTGTTGGTAATGTTAGTGATGTGTTGCTCATTTTGCTTTGCCAGCCAAGCTAAGAAGCCCACTGTTCAGGGGCTCCAGTGTAGCACACCCTGCACCGCGGCTGTATGTATGCATGGCATGGACAACGGGCTTTATGCACTTATTCTCAAGACATATACAACACTGACTAAGTTGGAGGATGACTTTTCTGTGAACTATAGCTGCTAAAACGCAAGCGTGCTTCGGGGTAACAGCTTCAGAGACGCAGAGTTTCACTGTGCGCATAACTGTGTTCAGTGCTGCACATCCACATCTCTGCCTCCTGCCAGCATCTGAGCTGACCAAGAATAACACAGTGCCTTTCCTCATTTAACAAAAAACAAGTTTAGAGCTGGGCTCTAGACCACTAGATGCACTTGCTGGTCATGCTAACAGCCCCATGCAGATAAGCAGCAGCTCCATGGGGCTGAAAAGGAGGGTCTTGCCTGCTTGTTCCTCTATTAAAGGGGTGCAGCTGGGGGCCTGCAGCCATTAACAGGGTGCAAATGAGTGCACGCCTGCAACAGCATCCCTTCATGTGGCAAGGATGGGAATTCTCCGGCCCTTGCATCTCTGGAACACAAGTAGGGACCTGGTGGGTCTGCAGCCCACAACAGGGCATAGATGGAGGCAAGCCTGGTGCCAAGCCCCTTAATGAGGTGCAGATGAGTGGCACCTGCACACATCTGTGGGAGGCCTGCTGGGCTGTAGAAAACAGGAGGCTGGGGGAATCCTTGTGCCTTTCCCTACAGCAGCCTGTCAGTGCATGGCTGTCACTGCAGTGTGTGTGTATGTGTGTGTGTGTGCGTGTGTAGTGCTGTGGGGAGAGGTCCTTGTCCTGAAGAGGAGTTTGCTGCTTCCTGCAGGAGCAAGTGCTCCCATCTGAATAACTGTTAGCGTACAGCCTATGCCTTGCATGTATGGGAGAGGGAGGGATTGCCTCGATAACTGTGTTGATTCATCAGTGTTGTAAGTTTGGAGGACTCTGCATTTGGGAACACTCAGTCAGCAGAGAAGAGTAAATGGGGAAGGAGGAGGTGGCTGGGGGGATGCACAGGCATCCCTTCATGTGCTACAGAAGGTGCTGGGATGAGCATGTACCGAATCTGGTGTCTCAGTGAAATGTCTGTATTTAATCTGCCTGGCTCTGCTCTCTCTCAGCCTGTTTCACTGTCACAGCAAAGGCTGGAGTCAAAGTGTCAGTAGGCCTAGTTAAGGTTTGTGCAATTAATCCCTAACAGCCCAGATTTGACTTGATGAGGAGAGAAGCTGCAGTTCAACTCAGGCCACGTCCCTGAGCCAAAGAGCCTCTGCCTGTCCTACCCTCTGCCACACACTGTGTCTCACAGCTGCAGTCCTGGCTGCGATCCGGAAGGAGCAGCAACGTTCCTGCTGAGCAGCAGCCGTGCTGGGAACCCCCTCGCTCTGTGCCTTTCCCTTCGCTGGCAGCACATCCCGTCCCACGCCACTGTGCACCCTGCCCGACAGTGAGAGAGGCTCCGGGAGCTGCTCCTGCAGCACCATGGCAGTCTAGAAGCCATCTGTGCTCCAAGGTGCTGTCCCTGCTTGTAGCAAAGACCAGCCTATGCATGGAAGGCTGCTGCCAGCAAGGAGCGTGGCTGAGGAAGGGGACGCTTACCTGGGTCTTTGTGTACTTCCAGCCAGGGACCAGCTGTTCAAAGCCTGCTTTAGTGCCTGGCACTGTGAAAATAATAAAGGATGCTGTGGCTTCTTTAAACAAGGCAGAGATGTGACTGGTCCCGCTGGTCCTGGAGTGCCCCTTGCATGCTCAAGTCTTTGGAAAATTCTGATGCAGCCACTTTCACAGGAGGCTGAGCCAATAATGAACTGTGGAGACCCCCTTGCCACAGATAAATCACCAGCCCATATGTTTTTGGGAAGGATAAATGGGTCAATTAAACATCAACCTTTTTGCCCTCTTGCTTATATTTAGCGCACAAAGCACCCCACGAAGTGAAGCTCTCGTCTGCGGCACTGCCATATGGGAGATGGCCACATTGAGGAGGGCAGTCTCCCACCGTTGGTGGTGGAGAAATCAGGACCTCGCCTGGAACAAGCAGGTTGACCAAGACTCAGAGCCTGGAACTTTATCTCAGGGAGCTGTGGAAACGCTTTGAATCCCGTTCAGTCTCCTCCTCTTACCAGTTCTTATTAATTCATGCTCCCAATCGGAGGCCTCCCAGATGTCCTCACATCTTGTGCCAGCTCTCTAATCAAGTTGGCCTGTTCTCCATCCTCACTGGGGAGAAGGTATCAGGTACAAGGTGGATGGAGCTGCTTGCCAGCTCCAACGCCAGGCATCAGGTATAAAGATACGTTGCCTCTTGCCTCAGCCACAGCAGGACCGGGTAAGATTTCATCTGCTTTCTGCTTGCTGATCCATTTGCTTTTTTGGGTGCAGGCACCACGTATTTTGCTGTAATCTGGGTTGTTTTATCATGCTGAATGAATGTAGGCTGAAAATACTCCGTTAAAACTTCTCTTGGTGGGATTTTTTGAGTCTAAATGACACTTCTTATGGACACTCTTGTCCTTAAAAAAAAAAAGAAAAAAAAAAGAAAACTTAAAAATCTGTCCCTAGATTTTTTTTTTTAGTCTGTGCTGCATATTTTAGCATACATTTCAACAAAAATGGCCCAGCACTGAAGACACTGTTTGGTTCTCCCAGCATGGCTCCAGTGCCTGCCCCTGCCCACTCAGCCCTCACGGGTGCTGCCCCAGGGGGTGCAGCTCCCTGTGCCCCATGCTCACCATGGCCTCATCTGGGGATCTCCATTCCCCTCAGGGCTTAGCTGCTCTCCTGATTTTACACCTGTGCCATAGGACACGGCTGGTGAAGGCTCTGCAGAAATCCCATGAGGCAGAGAAAGAACACAATTCCTCTTTATAGTACTGTGGGAGCATCTGGCTAGGACCTCGTTGTGCCGGGCTCTGCCTGTTCACAGCTACTGTGCCCCCAAAAGTTTGTTTTTATCAACATGCCCTAGCAGTCATCGGCACACAGTGCAGCTGCACTGATTGGGTTGGCAGCTGTTTTTTCCTCTTTGCCTGGGTGTTCAACCTTGGATCTTTGGAGAAATGATGTCTTTCTCCAGCACTGAGTAATCCTGGCCTGCTGCCTCAGTTTCTTCATTTCCCTCTGGCAAGGGAACTTCCAGCGGGAGGTTATGCCAATAAAACAGTGGCTCATCTTAGATCATGGCTTCCTCCCAAGGCAAAAGGTGAGGGAGGCTTGGGCATCCCCTTCAAGGCACAGAGGAGAGTTGGAGCAGGGATGCTCTCCTGGCCAACACCACCTTGGAGCTGGGAGTCAGAGGGCCAAGCAGCCCAGGGAGAAGGCCAGCTGGCCACAGCCTTCCTGCTGGCCTGGGGCTGGGGCCAGCTTGCAGCTCCCCTGGGTGAGAGCAGCCAGTCATCCATGGGCTCCACTCGATCCAGGGTGCTTGCCGCCACGATCCCCATGCCACGCACTGATTGCAGCCTGAGCACAAAGCCCACGCAGCAGGATGGAAGAGCGAGCCATGTCTGTGAGGCTGCAGCCCCCTCTCCCACCTGGGTTTAAACCTCCCTGGGGCTGGATCCGGCTGCCCATGTGTCCAGCGGCCCCGGGGGCTCTTAGGGACAATACACGTGCCTACAATTGAAGGCAAAAAAGTCCTTGAACTTTCTGTGTGATTTTGAGAGGGGAAAGCCCAGGAGATTACTGAGATCAATAGAGGATCTGGGTAAAACAGGACCCTCCTTTGACTCCTCCCTCTCCTCCGGGCTCTCAACTCCTGGGGCTGCTGCTGGCCTGTCCCATTAGCTATTGTCCCTATTCAGCTGAGATGAAGGGGCTTTTGTTGTAGGAGCCCATGCGGGGTCACGTTGCCCCTTGGTTATCAATCTGTTTCTCTCTCCTCAGTCCCATCCACCAGCGCCCGGGTACAATGGGATGTTTTCTTCTGGAGCAGCTTCCTGACAGGCAGCAGTTCCCTTTGGCTTCCAACCTTATAATCACTTGTTAAGCTATGCTAGCCTCAGGCTTCCCCTTCCCCTTTCCACCATACTCCCAGTTTAACCCCTGATCCCATCTATGCTACGGGTCACCAGTAAAGGGGGAAAAATACAGCCATTCCCGTGGGGGCTGGAGCAGGCTATGCCTTCACAAGGCATCCAAGCTTGAAACGCTTTGCTGTGTGCTCTCCAGCTGTGTGGAAGCACCTGGAAATATCGTATGATGGAAGTCCCCAGACCTTTTTTTCTGCAAAAGCAATAGCATTTTAGCTACTGAATTTAATCCTTTGCAGACTTGCTTGTCCAAGGGCTCTCTTGGTCAGTGTCCCACGGAGGGACCCCCAGAAGCAAAGCATCTCAAATCAGCCAATTTGGAAATGGAAACCTTGCTAGTGGCCTGGCCCCTGCTGCCATGGGAAGCAGGGGCAGGTTTTGCACAGGCTGCGCTAAAGGAAGAGCCCTGCTCGCTCACAGAAGAAGCACCAGGAAAAACCTGTGTGGCGGCAAAGTCCTCAGTGGGGGGAGGCAAAGTTGGGGGGGGCTGAGCAATAAAATAATAAATAGATGAAAGGTGAAAGGAACAAGTGAGGGAAGTACCGAACGAGTGCAAACAGGATGGCGTAGGAGAGCTTGCCAGGAGCTTCATGCTAGCCTGCCGTGCAGCCCGGTGCACGCGAGCCCATCGCAGGGCCGGTGCCAGGGAATCGTGAGTCATGGGTGCTGTTGCAGCCCTGCCGCGAGGTGAGCAAGCTCGGACAGCCGCACTTGCCTGCCGCTGCACAGATCCCACCTGCGAAGGTGGTGATACGACACCCACGCGCCGCCGCAGAGCCCCTGGAGCCTTCCCTAGCCCTGAGGGGCTGCCTGGCATCCCGTGGCACCCTGATAATGCTGAGGCAGGTTTTATGGAAGTGGAGCATAGGGGAAGATTTAAAAATAGATAGATGGAGTGATCAATGTAGAAGAAATTTAAGGGAAGAGAAAGAGGCTGCAGTAAAAATTTTAAGTCGGTTGTATAAGAGTGCTGTTCAGCCTAGTAACACGGAAAGTACCTTTTGCTCCAAGCCTCTAAATCCCAGCAAAAAAATATATCCTCGAGAATGGCTATTTTCGTATTAAGGCTAAAACAGAGAGGAGGCATAAATTCTCAGAACTGGCAATAATGACGTCATCCACCCAATTTTGCTAACTTTAGAAACACAGCATTCAGCAAATGGTCTTTGTACCTAGAGCTGTTGATCTAAACATACAGACAAAAACAGTCTGCTAATGAACCTCTGATTAGTCTCATTATACAGCTGTACTAGCCTACATGATGTCTGGGACGAGCACGCGGTGGTGGGCAGAGCCCTCAGCACTGTGGGGTACGGAGGGATGAGACCGCAGCACTTTTTGATTTCCATGTGTTGCCCCTTTTAGCAGGTAAAACACCTTCCTGCTCAGAGAGTTGTTGTAGATTGCAAGAGCCCCTGGTGTCTTCAGCCCAAGTGTTCAGAAATGATGAGTCAGGTCCTAAAATAAAATAAAAATAAATAAATAAATAAATAAAACATAAGATTGCCTTAAATATCGTAAGACGGTTTTAAATAAAAACGCAATTGGCTTATTGCTTTCTAGACACTGCAGTCTTTAAATAGACTCAGGTCATATTTTCACCAGATAACTTTTTAAAATGAGAACAGAGATTCTCACCAGTATTACCAGGAAAGTTCAGGGGAAAAAAAAGCACCGAACATCCTGAGCCTTGGGATAGGATCTCAAGCTCAGGGCAGGCACACACTCACTCTGTGCTCCCTCGTACCAATTCACCTTCTTTTCTTGTTTTCTCTGCTTGAAACAAATATTTATTCAAACAGAAAATGTGCCATTGTTCCAAGCATTTAGGCGAAAAGTATCCCAATAACCTGCAAAAAGAAGTCGAGCCACTTCCCGCTGATCACGTTCCTTCCACAGGGCCTACTCCAAAGCCCCTTGATGTTAGCGAAACCTTTTCATTGACTTCAATGGGCTTGGGATCACAGCGTAGATTTATAAAGGCATTTAGGTTCCTAATGATGTAAGTAGTTGCCTAGAAGTGTGAGGGGTCTAACCTGCTTATACTCTTTTGTAAATCACACCAGGCATCTACTTGCATGTTGAAGCACTGAAATACCTGAAACAGTAAAATAGTTTGAAGTCACCCAACACACCACGTTGAAATCATGTTCGCTAATCTCAGATAAAGTGATCTGGCTGCAGTGCAGCTGGGGTGGGTATAGATTTTGAAATCTGTATATTAAAGAGAAGTTGCTTTGCATAGAGAGGAAAAATGTCGTAAAGTTGGGAGATCTAATAGAATAATTCATTACAAATAACATTTGTTATTAATTTGAGCCTGTTTACTATTTGGAAACATATTTTTATTAGTCAGCCAGCTCTGCAGATGGCTGATTATTATTCATTGCAATTTTTTTTCCTTTTCATTGAATAATTTGCAGATACACTAGCTTTATTTCCAAGTAGTTGAAGTTTAATTCCTTAGCTAGGTCCACACCAAACAGAATTAAAAAAAAAAAAAAAAAAAAAAAAAAAAAAGATCTAAGTGTTTCATGTGCAAGTTTGTTTAAAAATTCTGTAATCTATGACAAACATTTCAAATTAAAAGGGCATTCCCACAGGCAATGAAATAATGAAGCCCTTAGAATCAGGCAGCCGAGGCATGAAGCTGATAGCTATTTCCACATTTTATGTACTCTCCAAGGAGAAGAGCAGATTCTGAGAGCAGTATCATGTTGTGTTTGTGTATTTTTCTTACCAACGGCGGGCCTGATTCTGCAGCTTGCCTGTGGGAAGTTTGCCCAAGTGAGCAGGGAAAAGATGTGGCTTCAGGTCTTTCTGTACTGTATTCAGTGCACTGTTCAGTGTAACAGTTGGCTGTAATCCTGCACATTTATTTATATTTTATACGCACGTCAGTAGTTTCACTGGTTTCGAGGGGGGCTGCTCCTCTGTGCAAAGCTGCGAGTATTGTATGTGAATATTGACCTGGCTATGGGCTAAACCGGGAATTTGTGCTCAGAAAGCGGAGTGACAGAGGTCGCCTAAAGCTCAGTGCAGACGGATGGGCGGACAGGAGGGCAGGGAGAGGGTGCTCGGGTGGGTGCCGCGCTCTCAGAGCCACGCACGCGCGTGGGGGGGACAGTTCTGCGGAGCGGCGCTGACAACTCGCCCTTGCTGGGGGCAGCGGGGCGCGGCGGCTGCCGCCGCTCCAGCGGGCGCCTCGAGGCCGGGCGGTGCCGAAAGGCGGCCCCGGAGCGGCGCGGGGGCGGCCGGGCCGGGGGCGGCGGCGGCGGCGGCGGCGGCGGGCCGGGGGCGGGGGCGCGGGGGCCCCGCCCGCCCCCGCCGCCCCATTGGCCCGGCGCAGCCGCTCCGCTCCGCTCCGCCCCGCGCCCGGCGATGTCTCCGCCGAAGTTTGCTCCGGCGGCGCCGCACGTGGGAGCGGTGCGGAGCCCCCAGCGCCGGCGGCGGGGAGCGGTGGGCTCCGGGGCGGCTGCAGCTCCGGCTCCGGCTCCCCCCGCCGGCGGGCGATGCCCCCCTGAGGCCGGGGCGGCGGCGCGCAGCCCCCCGCGGGGCCGGGAGCTGCGCTGCGCGGAGGGGCCGCGCTGCGCGGGGGGATGCTGAGCATGGCCAGGGCGCCCGGCCGACGCCTCGGGGCAGCATGGCCGTGAGCGGGGCGGCCCCCCCCGCCGCCGAGCCCCTGCCCCGCAGCATCTTCAAGAAGTTCCTGGTGATGCTCTGCTCCCTCCTCATGTCCCTCTATGTCTTCTACTGCCTGGCCGACCGCTGCCAGACCCTGCCCGGGCCCATCATCGCCGCGGGCGCCGCCTCGGAGGAGGAGGAGGGCGGCGGCGGCGGCGGGTACCTGGGCGGCTCGGCCGAGCTGCCCCCGTGGCAGGCGGCCGCGGTCCGGCGCAAGCGGCTGCTGCAGCGGCTGAAGCAGCGGCGGCGGCGGCAGGAGGCGGCGCCGGGCGAGGAGGCGCCGGGCGGCGGCGGGAGCCGGGCCGGCGGCTCGGGCGGCGGGGGCAGCGCGGCGGAAGCGCCCGGCACCCTCCCGCCGCTGCTGGGCGAGGGCACCAAGCGGCTGCCGCAGGCCATCATCATCGGCGTGAAGAAGGGGGGGACACGGGCGCTGCTGGAGTTCCTGCGGGTGCACCCCGACGTCCGCGCCGTGGGCGCTGAGCCCCACTTCTTCGACCGCAACTACGAGCGGGGCCTCGCCTGGTACAGGTACGGGACAGGTACGCGAGGCCCCGGGACCGCGGCGGGGACGGGGACGGGGACGCGGCCGTGCCCGAGCCGGCACTGCCCCCCGCTGGCCGCCGAGCCCACTCCGCCGCCCACCCGCGACCCTCACCCCACCCACATCTCCCAGCGCCCCGGCCCCGCTCCCCACATCCCCCAGACCCGCTTCCCTCCAGTTCACATCCCTCCACGAATCCCGGTCTCAGCTCCCCGCGCCCCCTCCCCAGCCCCCAGCCCTACTCCCCTGTCTCTCTCCCCCGACACATCCCATCGCCGCTCCCCCCCCCCCCCCACCCCACCCCCGGGCAGGGCGCAGGTGCTGATGGAGCCGTCGGGGGGACTCGGGGACCGGCTGGGCTGCGGCTCGCCGGGGCGCTGCCTCCTGCGGGGGTCGGGGACAGCCGAACTCTCCCGAGAAAACTGGGCGGGGGAGTGGGGGGAGGTCGCTGCCTTGCGGCCCCCGGGCTCTGCCGGGGGACCCCCGCCCCTCCGCTCCTGCTGCCTCCGCTTCCAAAGGGTCTCGGCTGGCTCGGTGCAGCGCCGACCGCCTCGTCACCTCTTGCAAATGCCAGTCCGGAGACGGAGCTATTAAAAGCGTCTTTCCTATATTCAATGGAGGGAAAACGTATTTTACATGCAAATGTTTCAGCAGCCCAGTAATGACCACCAAAAAACATCAGTTCCAGGAGCACAGCCCATGCCCTCCTCATCCTTAAGGGGGGGAGGGGAAAGAAAAGAAAGAAAAGTGGATTTGATGCTTCTTTCAATTAATCATTATTTCCTTACACCAAGTAAAAGGGCTACCCTTAAAAAAAGAAAGGAAATGTTAAAGCCAAGAGGTAGAATTCTCATTTGTTTTGTTCAGATGTTTTTCTTACATGTTTCAAGACTAATAAAAGAGTGTTTTCTGGCAGATTCCTATGGAAAGGGCTGGTTAGTGTGAACTACGAACTGCTCTTTTTCAAAGTGCATCTGTGTCCACAGTTTTCATGAATGAAAGAGCAAAGAGAGAATGATTTGGAGCATCCCGGGAGCTTGTTTTACATTTTTGTGAAGCCCAGCTATTAGCTAAGAGGAGGAGGATTTTAGCTCAGCCTGCAGTGACAGTGTTGAAATGTGGAGTAGGATAGTACTGACAGTCCGAGTGTTTATGTAAAGTCTTAACACGTGGAAGCAATGAGCTTCCTTGTGTATCACCTGGTGTTAGAAATATGCTGGGTTTTTGCAGGCTGCTGAGTGTGGGTTCTCTGAGAAGAAAAATTTCCTTTCGTGTGGGCTGAAGCTGTCTACAGAATGATATTTTTAGTGTGCGCTTATCCAATTTCCACATGCTGACCCTGTATCAGAAAGGAAACATTACAAACAAACCCCAAAACCTCAAGAACTTGAGTCTTGAATGGGGCTTTGGGAGGGCAGGTACTGAAGTTTACGGTGGATATTCAGAAAAGCTGGTTTTTGGAGGGTGCCTTTGAATCCCCAGGGAGCAGATGTCATCGGGATAGTCTCACTGCTGGAAACTCTGCCAGAGTAGGGCACGCAGCCCTCGACAGAGGAGGAGCCACAGGCATTTAGAGCATAGCAGAGCCCTTAGAGTGGGGGATTTAATTTTCCAGAGGTTTGGTCTTGATCTTGCAGCTCTTACCCATTTGAGGTGCTGCCCTGCAGGCTGTTTGTGCAATCATTATGTGTTACCATTTGGTACATGAGCACTCCTATTAATTGGTGCCGTTTGTTTGTTCTGGTATTTGATGTACTGAATTTCACCTTTTTTTAAAAAAAAATTTTTTATTAGCCTTGTGGAGGCTGAAGTACAGTGAATTCTTTGTATGGGGTTATTCCTCTGAGACCTAATCTTGCAGGCCTTGCTTGTGTGAGTAATCTTTGCTAACACGCACAGTCCCGTAGTGATGTTAGAGCTGCGGTGTCAGCCCTGTGGTAACCAGTTACCAGCCTGTTGTAAATCATCTTTTAAAAAATATGTGTCTTTCCGTGGGTTGGTTGTGATCTTTGATTAGGGTTCAGCACTGGGGAAATCACCAGATGTTTGCCAGCGGTCCTGATTTCTTATCTTTGGAATCAGAGTGTAAGGTTTCACGGCTATTGCACTATTTTTTTCTTCTTCTTCTTTTTTTTTTTTTTTTTTTTTCTTTTCCTCAGCAGTCAGACTAAACAGCATCATTACAAGGTATAAACACTTCGGGTTGCTTTCAGCGCCTGCAGGAAATCAGCATGGTTAGCAAGTGCCCTGTCTAGGGCAACAAAAAGCTCATGGCTGATTGCAGTGACACAGATTTGCAAATGGAGAAGAGCAAGCGGGGGGCTCCTCTGTGGGTCGGTGCTGCTGCAAATAAACAGCGCAGATGGGGAAGAGCTCCTGGGGGGGGGGGGGTTGTAGGTGCCTGGGCTTGTGCAGCGGGGTCCCCAGGGAGCACAGAGTCAGGCTGCCACAAGGATGCCACCCACATCGCCAGTGTCCATGGGGGGCTTGAGTGAGATGGGACCACGGTTCCTCCTGGAAACAAAAGAACGGTTTCGGCAGCTAGCCTGAACCTTTAGGAATCAGAGGATAAATGGTGGCTGTGGCAGCAGTGATGCTCTCGAAGCAGCTGGTTGGATGGTGGTACCTGTTGGGCTAAGGCCCAGACTGGGCACAGGAAAGTCATGTCACCTACTGGGGTGCCCAGTGATGCACGAACCCACTGGAAAATGCTGTCCATCAAATCAAGTGGAATAATCGCTCTCCTCTTAGCCTCCATTGTGTCTGCCTAAAAGGGTTATTAAAAAAAAAAAAAAAATCCAAGTGATTTAATTTGGGAAGTGCAACACCTCTGTACGTGCTCCTGTGGGGGTTGAATATCAAGGGAAGTGGTGTGCCTGAAGCTTTCTCCATCCCAGTTTCTGCAAGCCCCCTATTTGTAGGGGGACAAAAGGAGGGAGGGGGCAAACCCACAATGGTCTCATTGACTTTCCAGTGCAGAAATCCCTGCTCAAGCTGTGAACAAGGTTATTGAGCTAGCAGAGTTCAATAGCAGGTGAGCATGCGTTTTAATAGAGTTGAACTGCCACCCTCCACCCAGCATACGGCTGTATGCAGCCTGGGGGGAAAGCCAGGAGTTGGGAGCTGATCCAGTCAAGTGAAAAACGCCTGGGGTAATAAATAAATAATAAAAAAAATCTGTATTTGCGGGTGATATTGCGAGTCTTGCTGGTCCCCTCTGATCCTTTGTTAGTCTCATGCTGATTGAGCTGCCTGTTGGAATGTCATTTATACTGTCAGTCACCCCAGCAACATTTATTTCATATGTTTTAATCTCCCTGCCTCTGTAGCACTGATGCCAATTCCACTAGAGTGAAGCCAAGCTAATGTCATTAGATAACACCCTATACAGGGGAAGATGAAAGATGATTCAAAGTTACTCCATCAGGTTGGGAGTTTAAGTACCACTCCTCCCTCACGCTTCCAGATCTGGGGAGTTCTTCCTTCTAATTAATGTCCTCTTGGGATTTTTCTCTAAGGTGCACATTTTTATTATTTTTTTCTAATCTAAGCAACTAGTGATAGTTCTGAGTCAAAGGGAACAGAAAATGTTTCAGTTGCTGAGGAGGGCGGGGATGGAGGAGGAGAAGGTGGGGGGACAAGCCCTAAGCAGCTCAGCACAGCTGTAGCCCACCTTCTGGTGCAGTTTCCCAGCCCCTGTGCCTAAAATTGTAGTCAAATCTGAGCCCTGGGCATGGAGGAGTTTGGCCACTCTTGTTGAGCCAGATGGCCTGGAGGTCCATGAGGTCTCATGGCCACCGTAGTTCAGCAGCACTGTCTGAGGGTATTTTTTACTGTGGAAGCGAGCAGAGGAGCAGTGGCATGGGGGACAGGAGTGTGTAGATGATGCTAGGGGATGCTTTGGATGAACGAGGACAATTTGTGAAAGGTGGAGCAGGACTGGATGACCACAGGCATCAGGAGGAAAGGACAAGGTGCAAAGCCCTCTGCAAGGGGGAAATGCTGTAGCAGGAGCCAGCAGTGCCCCTCTTGTATGGCTGTGTCCACAAGAGGGTACCTTAACATTTCCTCAGGGTAAAGTGATGGTTTTCCCCACCTTTCCTCACCCCATCCTTGCAGTCTCTGCAGCTTAGCTGATTAAGTCAGTGAGCGTTCAAAATGTGCCCAGCCCTGAACATGACTCGAGTCACTGAAGAGCTGCATTTGAGCATAGAGTTTAACTGGTCTGTGGTTTTCCACTTGTTGCTCTGTGCACACCTGCTTTTAGGAAGCTCTGCTTAGCAAAACCTACTCCTGGTTCTGGGAATTCCTTGTCTCCAAAGCACATCTGCATTACTTAGAGCATCAAGTACAGCCTGCAGCAGTTTCTGCAACTTGTGACTTGGGATGGCCAGAAATTGAAGTGGATGATGGTCCTTGTTTATTTATTAGCTGTGTAATCGGATACCTACCCATACCGAGCTCACTGTGCCAGGTGCTGTATAAAAAAGAAAAAAAAAGGAACAAAAGATGGTCTTGGCCCCAAAGCACAGATAATTCACTATAAACAACAGGTGGAGATAGGCTGAGGCAGGCGCAAAGAAAGATTTGTGAGTCTGTCAGCAGGACGGTGTCTGAGGACTGGCTTTTCTGTGGCTCCTTGGTCTGGTGTGGGTCTCCCAGCCAAGGAGCTGTTGATGAGGTGGGTTTATGGGTGGGTGAAGGGAGTTGTCCTCTCTAGTGAAGGGCAAGAGGGAGAAGCTGCTCATTGGAAAAGTTGATGAAATCAGGCCTGAGGCTACTCCGTAAGTTATAAAAAGACAGTAACTGGTTTTGATGCTAACCTGCTTTGCTGCTGTCTTCATGTGTAACGTTGGGCAAGTCCCTGAACTCTGATACTCAGAGGCATCAGGGTAAAAAAAAAAACTGAATTTGTTGGAAGGTAGGCACCTTACTGCTTGCGGAGTAAGGACTGAAGTCTTGGAGCAGCTCCATTTCCTATCTCTAAAACAGGAGGATGGCCCTGCCCTGCACCGCAGGCGTTGAACAACAGGGTTAGGGGAGTCTCTCCAGTGCAGAAGTAACGTGGTCTTTGGCCTGAGCCATCTTTGCAGCAGAGCAAAGAGCACGTGAGACAACGGGGGCACCGACAGGCAGCCACGGAGGGGCTGTTCTTGCTGTGAGTCACTTCGTCCCCGCTGGGCTTGCGGCTAGGTAGTGCTGGGAGCCTTGGGACCGCTTCGGCTTGCTGTCCCCTTGCTGTGCGAGGCGGAGTGCCATCTAGCGTACACACCTGCAGAACCATCCAGACATACACCCCAGCAAGCTGGGCCATCTGCACAAAGAGCTCGGGTCACGGTCTTCCCTCTGCAATTTTTCCTTAAATAACCCCCCAAAGGGTTGTTATTTTTGGCGATGCTTTCAAGTATTTTGTATATATGTGTATCACCTTAGTTTTCTGCTGGGTAGAGAAGTTTGTATGCAGGGTTCGTGTCCATCCCTGCTGAAGGTGTGAACCTTTGGTTTGTAGTATAAGGGGAGCTATTGAGGGAGAGAAGTTCAGACAACCCCGTTCCCACTGTAAAGTATCAAAATAAGCAATTGAAGTTTTATTGGACTCTTGGTAGTTCCTGTGATCTTGGACGGGGAGGGGGGGAGGGGCAGGGACCAGTGCCACTGCTCTGCCTGACTCTGCCTAGACCCTGGGGTGCTTGGGTGCCTTTGGGAAGCTGCGTCTCCTCTGGCCCTGCCTGTAGGTGCTGAGCAATCTTGAAAATATGGCCTTGACTGTCCAAGATTTTGTCAGTCAAATTCATAGAGCCAGGTCTCTTGGAAAGCAGTACGAAGCTCCAGCTGGCTGGGGCGAGAGCCCATTTATGGCAGAAATTGTGCTGCTCTTTGGAGAAGAAGTAGATTTACTCCACTTAAATTATTAGTCCTCCTTTGAGGCCTGATCTTAGAAAATTCCTACCTAGATGAGTAGCCTTTTGTCCTGCAATCAGTTCTGCTGCTGTTGTGGGGTCCCTGGTGGGAAGTTATGTTGAGTCTGGGATCTTGGGATGAAGTTCTGGCTGCACTAGTACTGATGCCTCACCTCTGCCAAGCTAGGATTTCATCCTGAACTTTTGAAGTCCATAATAAAAGTAGTTAGGTCTTAGTAGGGGAAGGGAGCTGATTCTTTTCCAAAGAGTTCAGAGCAACGACCAAGTGATCAGAAAACCTGAGGATAACATCCCCTCCCCATGCACTCTCTCTCCCTTACATATACATTAAAACTTCTTAGCTGCTAATTATGCTTTTCTCTCTGGAGAATATCGAGGTAACCCAAACTGCTTTTGCAGTGAAACAGAAGAAGCTGGTGAGGGGGAGAAAGGCCCTAATTGTTGTGGCCATAAATCTTTGCAAATTCTCATTACATACAGGTATTATGGAAGGGAAATGGATTAGGTTGCACTTAAAGTTACACTACTGGCATTGGACACTATGGCTTTTACCCTGTTAGATATAGCCTCACCAACCAGAACAGGGCTTCATACAAGATTAGTAGGACTAGGGTCCTGAAGGCTGTGACAGTGGCCAGTGTCTCTGCCTGAGGCAGTCCAGTCTCCTATGTAACCCACTTCCTGGGACACCCATTTTTCATGGCTTAGAGTTAAATGCATTAATGTTGAAGCTGCATTGGCAGCTCCAGGAGGTTGGCTCCAGGAGGACTCTTCATGTGAGCATGTTGAAGGGATAAGGCCTGCAGTTGGAATATAAATAGAGTTGCTTGAGGAAGTGAATTATTCTTAGTGTTTCTTTCATCGAGTTATGTGATTCTGTAGGAAGACGTTTTTCAGCAAAAGAAATCACTAGTTCCCTTCGTGCATGGCAAGATCATCCTTCTTGCTTCCTAGAAGTGAGGAGATTTGTAATATGCTCTTTCTATTGCAATGCCATCTGCGACAAAGATATAAAGATCCCTGCTTGAACTCCCACAAACTCCACACTGCTGCTGAGTACAGGTTCTGGTAGGAGATTGAAACCCAGCAGACTGTGAAGAGAAACTTCTCCTCACCGTCCCAGGACTGCTTTGGAAACCAGAGACTGTGTCAGCCTGGTGCCCACTGTCTGGTGGGGCTAGAGCTTACAGATGTCTCCCAGCTCCTGCTCCTGCCTTGCCTTGGCTGCATCTCCACCAAGCTTCTGGCAGATCCTGTCCAGCCCTGGCCATGGCTGGACTGTACTGGAGTGACATCCCCTGCTCCGACCTCGCTGGGCTGGGTGGTTCCACTTTTCCAAGCCCAATCGATGACTGTCAACACAGAGCTGATCACCCAGATCAGATCTGACAGATAAATTCCCCTTCCCATGTATTTCTCTGAGAGATGGTCAAATTCAAGCACAGCTTTGCTATGTGAGGCTAGCAATTTTTATTCCTCTGTAACAGGGCATTTTTCCGCTGAAAATTTTAAAAAGTCAGAATGATTTGTTCTGATGTTTCTCATTGGAAAAGGATTCTCTTCTGGAGTCCATGCTTTCTGGTGAAGCCTTTTATGGGAAAATATCAAAACCAATTATTTTGACTTCTTTGTTTATCTGATAGTCTATATATGTGCGTATGTACACACATGCATTTTTGGTCTCTAAATCATTGCATTTTTCCTTAGCATTTCCTTTCCACTTCTATGATATTGTATGGTAACATTTAGTATCATACATCCGAATGCTTCAGCATTATTTAAACACTTTTGCACTAACTGGGCTGAAATAGTTAGGAAGTCCTCTTTTTAGGAGAAATCCCAAAACACTGGCTTGTTCCAGCCCAGGATAAAACAAGCGAGGAAATGTCCGAGTTTCCCATCTCCTGGAAATGCTCTGACCCTTCTGACATGGAGAAATAGAATAAGGGAAACCTGCCTGGTTCCTCTGTAACTGTCCACAACGAAAGGAGTCTTGTACACTTTCTTTTAATGACCCAAAAGGCTTGTTTGCAGAAGTAACAAACTTCTCAGCCACGCCATGAGCCTGCAACCACAGGCAGAGTTAGTTTGGGGCTGAGCGCTGGGGACAGGGCATCATTGCAGGTCCACTGGTTCTGGCATGCTCTGAGCCCCGTGTGATATATCAGCCAGAGGTGCCATTTTCTCTGGTTTTGGGTCTTGACTTTGGTGCCGGAATTTTTCCTGAAATTTTTACCTCAAATCTCTTCAATCTTGGAAGCTCAAGCATCGATTGACTCTCACACCAGCTTGCATCTTGCCAAGTTCTGCTTTAAGCCTCCATAAGCTCAGAGATTTGGGAGGATGCCTGGGCAAAGGGCTGGTGGCTGAATGACCTGTCCTTCTCCTAAGTATTAGCAGAGTGACCTGGGCCAAGGAGAGTGCAGCCCCTGTCCACTACTCCCTATGGTATTACCAAGTATGGTCTCTGAAAGTCTTCTTCAGTGCTTGAAATAGTGAAGAGGCTTGCTGGGCCCACATGGCCACCAAGCAGGGCAGTGCCTTGAGTGTCCTCCTGCTGCTTTGACAGGGGATCTGCTTCAAAGTGAGCTGTGGTGCTGTGTACGCTCTCAAAAGAGCAAAATCTGTGTGTCTGGGAGCCACAATTTTTCTACTAAATCCCATTAATTCTGCAATGGGGAGGCTCCCCAGCTGCTCCTGGTTCTGCTCATGCTTGCTGCACACCTCTACCTCCTCCTTTGCAGGGTTGGGTAGTTTTGCGGGACTGTCTACCCCTTATTGGGGCTGAAGGGGCTCCAGACACTGCTTTTTGCCTTGGGTTTCTAAGGCCACTTGTGCGCCTGAAGATGATCACCAGATTGAGGTTCCCCTGTCCACCTAAAGGGGCCGGTCACATCTTTTCCCTTCTCCTGCTAGACCTGTCCCTAATGGGATGGGGAACACCCGGGCCTGTCCCTGAGGTGGTGGGTAGCATCAGGTTACCTGGGCATAATGAGTAGCACATAGTGAGTGGGCCTATTGTTGGCAGAGCCTGCAGCAGGGCTGTCCATCTTGAGTTTGGCAGCTTCCAAACCACGGTCCATATAGCAGGGCTTGTTTGAAATGCCTTGTCATAGGGTGAGCTCCTCCAAGCAAACCACCTCTTTTAGGAGAAGTTTGATACGAAGGGCACACAAGGAGTCACGAGAAACTTTGGCATTGACAGGATCTGGTCTGAAAGGTCAGGGATCTGCTGCCAACATCCTGGACCAAGAGCTGAGTAGAGGAGTGAGCTCCTCCTGCCCTCTGAGCTGAGTAGGGGAGTGAGCCTCCTGATCCCCAACCAGCAGCTCTGAATCTCTCAGTTCTGCAAAATCAAACCGGGAAGCCCCCAGAGGTCAACCTGCCTCGGGAAGTTCCCTGTTGGAAACAGCCCTGAGCGTATTGCTCTCCTCTGTTGCCAGTGTGTGCAGTAAGGTGGGAGCTGTATGTGCTCCAGCCAGCTGTGAATTCAGCTGGGATTTCCAGGGCTTGTGGCTATTTACATTCAGGAGCTGGCTCCATGGGTGCAACTGATGTACAACAGTAATAGCGTCTTTGTGGGGCAGAGCAGTCACTTGCTTCTGCTTGGCTTGGCAGCCAGTTTAATAGTCAGGTTGAACTCTGCTCTAAGTACTTGATGAGGCAGGTTCACTGGTTAAGGAAGCACCACAGACATCATCAGCCTTGGTGGAGTGGAGGAATCTCCACTCCACTAGTGGAGAAGCCAAAGCAGAAAGCTTACTTGCTCAGAGGTGTGCAGTGGTTCTTCCAGATCTAGGCTTAGCACATGGGGCCTCTTGACGTTTAGCTTCATGTTGCTGTTGATCTTTATCTATGGCAGGACGAGAGACTGTCTGATATGAGTATCAGCAATGAGGATTAAGCAGGTGTTGAACTCGCTCTTGTGTCAACCCCTTTTCCACCCTAGTTCTGCTCATGCATGGCCAGCCCTGTGCTACATCTGAAACTGGTCCTCAAAGTGAAGGTCATGGAAAGTTCTCCTGACTTCTTTTACAAGAGTTGGGGGTGTTAATCTCCTTATCTGGGCTAAATTCCAGCTCAGGTAATTCTATTCTTGGTTCCTAAAAATTAACTCCACAGTTTCAATTGACTTCAGTTGTCTTTGTTCACCATTCATAGATGTCCTGGGCAGCACATTCCTGGCAGAGACCCACTGCTGGGCTCCAGCTCAGGAGCAGTTATGAGTTTCAGTGGCAGGGAAGTGATCTTTCCTATGATCTGCAAAATGACTTGGGATTTTTCAGTGCAAAAGCTGTGTGTCATGGCAAGGGATAAAGCTAATGTTATAGAATATTCTTGGCTTCTTATACTGCGGAGGTATGTGTGAATTTTAACATTTGCCTCTAAGTATTTGCCTGGTACTCATCAGTCTTTTACCTGTATGACTGTGGTCGTTAGCTCTTCCTTCATGTTTAGAGGAGGAAAAAAACAAAACCTAAACCTCACTGCATGCAGTGAGCAGAGCACAGGTGTTAAGACACAGCTGGGGGAAAGGAGCACACTTTTGGGTCAATGGCTTGTTGACAAATGGAATGAAAATCATAGTTTCGATCACAGAATCAGGATCACAGAATGGTTGAGGTTAGAAGGGACCTCTGGAGATCATCTAGTCTAACCTCCCAATCAAAATCTGTGAATTAGTGCTCACCCTAGCTCCCGTTCTTTATACATGTCAACTGGAAAACAAAATCATTGTTTTAGAAGGAAAGGTTAGGTGGTTTCATTTAAAAGGATGTTGAGAAAAGTGGCTTGAACTTGGCACTTTTGGAAAAACTTTCAGGCCAGACTCAGCTAAACTTGGCTTGTGGAGTCAGGGATTTGTGAGGGAGTCAGGAATTCCCTCTCACATGAGCTAGACTCTGCCCAAACTGTTTTCAACAGCTGACTGTGTAATGTCTTCTCTTGGAGGCGAACTACCTGTACTGGCACCAGGCTACACCCAGGCAACTGGGGCAGGTTTACAGGCGGGAGCAAACAGCCTTGGTGGAGGGAAATTTGGGGGCTTGCTGGAGTGCCTGGTTCAGCCTCCTGCTGTACAGGACCTGGCTTGTGCATGTTGTTCCCACCAACATGCAGCCCCAAACCACTCCTCCACACAGGTTTGGTGCCCTGGGAAGGGAGCGGCTCTGCACTGGGGAAGAAAAGCTCAAGAATTTCTGGTTTGCAGCTTGGAAAATCTCTCACGAGCCCCATGGTTGAGCTGGCATTAGGAAGTAGAGCGTTCTTGTGGCAGCCAGCCCAAAACCTTCCCTCGCTTCCTCTGAACCTTTTGGAAAGTGTCTCTCAGCCTCCCAGTGCTGAAGGAAAGTGAAGCTGACTGCTGGGATGGGCACTTTCCAGGCATTTTGTGGCTTGGCTCTACTCACAGTCATTTCTCCAGTTTTGCTTTCCGTACCTTCTGCCCATGGCCAGCAGAACCTCCAGGGCTTACCAGCCCTATCTGGCTTTCTTCATCTGGATGCAGCCCCTGATCAGCCCCAACCTGCTTCTTCTGCAGGGCAGAGCCAAGAGGAGGAGGAGGCTGCAGACATGCTGATCACGTACATGTGGTTGCATTGGCAAACGGGAGCGACTCAGCTCTTGCTCTTGTCCAGCAGCCTGATTCCTTTGTCGGTGAGCTGAGAGAGACTGCAACTTTTGGAGGCACTTTTTGCAATCTGGAAGACAGTGCAAAGCACAGCTTCTAGGGGAATTAACACTAGCCAAGGCATGGGGAGCACCAGAAGGTCAAGCACAACCCACAGGGCTTGACTGACTGCAGTTGCTCTCCTGCAAGGTAGGACTGTGAGTTGTATTGCCAGGTACCCCAACAACAAATGGCTTTTGTTCCTCTCCCCCAGAAAAGGTTCTGAGTGAGGGCCTGTCCTAAAGGGCTGTGACTAGAGCCAGCCAGGAGAAAAGGGTATTCATCTCAAAGAAGATTTTGAAGGTTGGACTTTTGCAAGGCACATGGTATAACTGTGATCACTACATTTTTAACATGTAAGAGAAGAGTTTCTTTAGCCTATGGTTTGCTGCATGACCTCATACTTTACATGGAAGCCCTAGAACAGAAGTTCTGCATAAAACACTTGCTGCATGAAGCAATCAAGCCCTGTGGCCACTTTAATAGGTGCTGCCTGTCTCTTGTGGCCATAGAGCCCTCACACTCATTTACAAAACATGCATTAGTGTGCACATACCTGTTTACATGATACTCTCCTCTATGTCCACAGCTGAAGGTCTAGTGGTAGCTTTTCCTCTGTCTGCAGTTGGCCAACCAAGGCTTGGGCCAGAGCTGTGGATCTACCACATCGTGGGCTTCCTGGGCCACCAAAGACCAGTTTCTCAGGGGGTTGCTAGGAAAGTCACTAGGGATGTTGTAGTCAGTGTGTACTGATGGAAAAATCCCTTTTCCTTTTTTTGATACCGAAGTCCTGTGTCTGGTAAAGTAATTAATGAGATCATTAAAGGCATGTTGCCATAGTTCAGAGCTTAACTCTACATTGCTATGGATCATAGAGTTGGTAAGGTTGGAAGAGACCTCTGGAGATCATCTAGTCCAGTCCCCAAACAAGTGGACCGTACAGGGATCGAACCCGTGACCTTGGTGTTATTAGCACCATGCTCTAACCAACTGAGCAAAACCTAACCCCAAATATAAATAATTTACTTTCCTCCTTTTACCCAGTTTATTGGCACTGCTTTCATGGGTGCTGTAGCACAGGAGAAGTCCTCAGACCTCTGCATATCCCCGTGCTCGTTGCTGGGTCCCTCTGCTTGAGGCTGTTTGAGCCCGGGGAGACAAGCACAGCACTGCAGCTCTCACAGTGAGTGGACCTGAGAGCGAAGGGAGGTGAGAGTGCGTCTCCCCACTGTGCCAGCTCGGAGGTTTTGTTTTCTTTCCTTTTTTTTTTTTTTTTTTTTTTGCTTTTTTTTTCTCCTAGGATTCTCAGTTTGCCAAAGCATTTGGGGTGGTGGAGGCTTACCGGAGCTGGCACACTCCTTTCTATCTGATGCTGGGCTGGAGAATATTGTTCTCCCAGCTGCAGCAAGGTCAGCTGTGTCCATAATGGCGCTTATTTGGATCTTTATCTCCAGAGGTTGTTGACTGTGCATCTTTTCCTCCTTCTCCTGCATTAATGTGCTGTGTTACTGAGCATTAGTGAGCTGTGTGATTGCTCCACAATCTTTTTCTAGGACCCAGAGCACCGAGGAGGGTATGGGACTAGTGTGTAGCAGGGAGAAGCGACCTAGATAGCCCCCAGTTGTATTGCTGGTCATTGAGGTTGCCTTTGCCATGACCCAGTCGAGCTATTCTTACAGCCTAGCTAGAACTGTTATTTGTGGAAAAAATAGGATCTGTGTTGTCTACTTAGAAATAAATTTTCTATGAGAGAATGAATTTTCCAATTGGTACTTGAATAATTGGTGGTTGTTAGGCGAGAAGGGAGAGTTATGCTTTGCAATCACCATCTAGGTCATCTCAAAATTAATGAACATCAAATCCCTGTAAACCCTCTGCTGCTGTTTTGGGACAGTGTCCTGCAGTTCACAGTAAAAAGTCTAGATAAATCCTGCTGGAATTGCACTTTATGTAACAAAGAGCCTGGACGTGTGTGTTACTATGTTAGTTCAGTTGTTGCCAGACTCAAAAGTCTGGATTGGGGTGGGGCTGTATTGGTTTCCATCCGCTTCATGCAAGTGCAGCATGTTGGCATTAGAGGTTTGCTCTTGGGAGTAAATCCACTCAGCTACACTGGAGCGTGCTTTCTGCTTTGGGAAAACAGCCACTTTCTCGCTCTAGCCATGGAATAACAACAAGGTTGTAAGAGGCTGTGATCTGGCCAGGATTAGGAAGACAGGTGAAGTAACACAGGTGATAAATGACTAGCTGGGAATTAGCCAAGCAGTTCATGTTATCCGACCAGCCCCACCAAGCTGAACAAATAAATGACCTGTAGCTCTCCTCCGAGCTCAAATAGGTGAAGGATAGTAACAGATGCAAAAAGAAATATATATCCCTTATCATCCATGGCAAGTGAGAGCTAGGTAAACACGGCAGAACCTTCTGAAACAGCCGTTCAGGTTTATGTAGTTTTAAACCTCAGTTTCTCCTCCTGCTCCTCTGCTTGGAGTTTTTTCCTGTGCCTGGGCTGCCTGAGCAGCGCGTGCCAGCCCAGCTTGTCTACTTCATGTCAATGGAGCCACCCATGTTTAGATGGCTGCTGAAGAGATTTGAGCTAGGTGGGCTAACTTTGTGCTGGAGGAGACCAAGAACGTCCCCAGACTTCATTCTGCAAGCTCATCTATTGATGCTACCAGCAAAAGATCCTCTTTCCCTGATATTTCCCAAATCCTGGATGTTGATTAACTCCATGCAAGTACACCAAACTCTCCCAACTCTATAGCTTTGTTAGTACCATATTATCCTGCGATACAGACTGATAGTGGCAAGGCCCCATTTGCGATCAGGTTCAAATCACCTGGAAATAGTAAATAAACATCTGGAAAAAGGCTAGTCCATGGCTGGGGTGCTCCACCCGTAACTATTTATGAGGAGCAACTGGAAAGTGATACGCCCCCCAGGAAAGGCGCTGTGACATCCAAGCCTGCAAAGCATCAAGGAAACCTGCATCACCAGGACCTGGCTTCCTGCAGCAGAGGCTTGCATCGCAAAGGAGGGAAACTTATCCTTGGGAGAAGGCACACATGGAGGAGGCTGGAGAGCTGGGCATGTACCTGGGCAGAAAGAAAACTTTCTCCTAAAACTGTTTTTGCTAATGAAGTAGGATTAGCAGCTTCCTAGGAACAAGCTGTGAATTTCTTGGCAGGGAGCTGAAGGTTTGAAAGCATGAGTGTTAAACATCCCTAACCAAACAGCAAACAGTGTTTGGCTGCTTCTGCTCCTTGTTTGAGCCAGGATGGCCAGTTCTTACCTTGTTATTACCAAGTGTTCCTATATCCATATGTCATGGTCTCTCCTAGGGCAGGAGATGTGGTTTTGCTGTTTGTTGGGTGCTGGTGTGGTGCTGCTGTGGCATGAACAGTGTGCAGCATGTGAGTGTCTCCTATGCGGCTGCAGGGCAGCTGATAGGCTTAGAGAAGCTTGCTCAGGCTCTGAGACTGTGATTGAAGGCCTGCACCTTCCCCTG
Source organism: Rhea pennata (assembly GCF_028389875.1). Taxonomy (NCBI): domain Eukaryota; kingdom Metazoa; phylum Chordata; class Aves; order Rheiformes; family Rheidae; genus Rhea; species Rhea pennata. The sequence continues at coordinate 12,891,315 of NC_084681.1, forward strand.
CCTCCATTTTCCCGTCTGCAAAGTGGAGTTACACTGTCAGCCTCTGCAAAATACTAGTCATTGTGAAGGTACTCCTGTAGAGGTTGGAGCTTTGATTTCTAGGAATTGGTGAGCATCGATATCCCTGCCTTCAAGATCTCCGTCTCCAGATGGTGTTTGCTCGAACTGTGGGGAGCTACAGAGGAAGTGCTGAGAGTCTGATGAAGTTGTGCTGGGTTTAAATAGTCACTTGAGCTGCCAAGCCGGGAACATCCTGATGTTATCGCATATATATGTTAACCTGCTGTTCAGCCCGGCGTGAGAGCAGGGCTCTGCAGGAGTGAGACTTGGCCCTCGTGCTGCACTGGAGCAGGCGGGAGCTCCGTTAGCGCACAGCAGCGATTGCCGCTTTGTGCTCGTGTGGTGCCTGGCTCTATGTCCCTGGCTTTCAGGAACAGTAAATCCACTGGAAGGCTTTCAGGAAGAAAGAATTTAGTAGGACAAGCAAGCAGCTAGCTGAGGAGCCTCCAAAGGGGCCAACTAGAGGGGAGTACTCCATGGTCTGACCCAGATACAGTGCTAAGTATTTAATGAGTTTTATGAGCTTGAATGCCATGGGTTGGGGCCAGCCTTAGATACTGCAGCTGCTTCACTTGGCACCTTGTATAGACTCAACGCTACTCTGCCTTGCCAGCTCCAAGGCTGGGGCCTCTGAGACCAGCACAGTGGACAGCAGCCACAGAAGCTTGTGGGGCTCTGAGCAAGCCCGAGCACCCTCTGAAAATCCTAGCTTTTATAATTACAGATTTCTAGAAGGCCATGCATGCAAGTTTTATGGGATTCATCTGTTGGTTGTTTCCTAATTATAAATGATTAGTTTTTTTCTGTTTGGTCAAGCAACAGCTACTTTTCAGATTGCAGCTGATGCCTGGACAGGTCCCTGGTTCTGGTGCATCATTCTGCTCTTTGAGGGTCTTTGACTTCAGTGGTGCTGGTAAAACCTAATGGCCCTTGCCCTTCCCTTCAGCCTGCTCCCAAAATGGGGGTGTGAAAAAGAAACTGGTGCTTCCCAAAAGCAAGTGTTCCTCAGTCAGACAAGTGAAGTCCAGGGAGCAGGGCAGGAGTTCGGATGCCCAAGCCAGGCAGCGAGATTGCTAACAGAAGTTTTCTCACTGCAGTGAAGAGGAAAAGCCATCTAATTTAGGAATTGAGACCTAGTAGCCTTCCCAAGCCAGACAGAAAACCAACGATTTCCTAGTTTCCCTCTGGATTCTTCGGTATATGAGAACAATGTTTTACAACACTGTGAGGATTTTATTTCTGGGGACTATACAACTGTCTCCCCAGCATGCGCAACCACAGCCATGCCTTGGCTCCCATCCGTGCTGCTCTCCCAGGTTCGACCTTGGGGCAACTCCTCCAGCCCAAATCTTATCTGGAACCTGCTGGGGCTCTGCACTGTCTCGTTATAGCCCTGGGAACACAAATGGGAAAGGCATGAGTGGCAGGAAGCTCAGAGGCATGTTTACCTTGTAGTAAATCTGACTTAAAATTAAGAGTGACTCTGGAATTAGTAAGGTCCCTGAAAGCAGGACTTGGCTCGGTTGGCCAAACTCTGAGGTAGTATGAAGGCTGGTATATAGCCACACCTAAGCAAAGAAAATCCATTCTGTGCCATGATAGTCAGGGCTTTGGGTGAGGCTTGGGCCTCTAGAAGTTGTTTCCAGCTCAGTGGAACCCCCAGGACAGATGCAGGCTCTGGGCTACAAGGAACCAGAGGGGAAGGCAGAGGACTTTCAAAGACAAAGCTATCCGAGTACCCCAAGGTCTCCAGTTAGTGTTGTTTCCTCCTATTTTGAATGTCTTTAGCACAGGGCAGTTCTCTAGGGCCATTAAATCCAGGGATGCAAGGGAGATCTGAAGGGCAGGAGAGGCCACGGCTTGAGTTTCTTTCTCTCCTTGGACCAGGTTCGTGTTGGTGGTCATGCTGGTGACCGGATGCACTGTATCTAACCAAAGGCACTTGGCCCCCTGTGACCAGAGCTGCCGGAGCCCTGCTGAGCTCTTCAGCAGGGATGAAGACACTGGTGCTTTTCTTCCCCTCCATACCCCAGGAGCTTCTGCCAAATTTCGTTTGATCAGATCCAGACGGGCATTGTGTGGGTCCAATCTGCTTGGGCCCCACCGGAGCCAGCCCTTCTTGACGTCTCCCCTTTCCCCTAGATGCTACTAGTGTAAATCCAGATTTATCACCTCTCTTCTAACTTCCGCTAGACGGAGCAAGCAGTGAGTTTTGCCCCAGCAGCTGAGCCCATGTGCTGTCTGCAGTTACTCTGTTTCTCTGCATATCCATCTACTCCTATCATCTCCACACCGCAGCATCTAAGCTTTCCCTGGAACAAATCTGTGCACTTTTGAGTCCTGTGCCTGCTGTGAGCCGTGGCATGAACTTCTGAAAGAGAAGGCAGTGTTTTTCCTGACATCTGATACATAGCCCTTTCTGCACTGCTCATCTCCCCTCCTTGTAATTGTGACTCTTAGGAGTGGAATCAGATACAGATTTGTGTTTTTCCCCCTGTTGTGTCTTACTGTCATGAATGGGCTGCAGTCTCGCCTGTCCATCGTCTACTAGCATTACCTTGCTGCCCTGGAGCTGCAGGATGCTCTCCGCAATGTGGGGAATGCACTTAGGAATTGTTTGAGCCCATCAGCTTCCTCAGATAAATGCTTCCCCAGAAGCTGTCAGCCAAAAGGATTGAGAGGAAGCTTGTCCCTATCTGATCTCCTAAGCCAGGGGTTAGATGAATGATGTACTCTATTGAAGGGCTTGGAAGAAAAGGGCGCAGTGCAATGCAAGCTAGCTATTCCCTGGTTTATTCTCCTGGGAGAGAGGTGCTTCCTGTAGCCTCTACACACAAGTGGAACATCTCAGACAGAGATGTTCCTGCTTCTGCCTTGACCAGCCATTTCCAGCCTGCTCCAAACCTGAATAAAGTCCTGAGATCCCTGAAAGTTATTTCCACCGTCTGCTCAAGGTGGAGGGATGCAAAAGGCCCAGACACTTGGATCTCCTTCTGTGTCCAGAGGCATCTCTGCCATGGCCAGTGAGGGAACTGGGGTCCTAGACCAGCTCCTGGAGCACAGCCCAAGCGAAGAGCCATGTCCCTTTCTGGAGGATGACAGCCAACAGCCGTGGGGCTACAGAAGTGAGGATTACAGCTGGGAAAGGATGCAGCTTTAAGGAGTGGTTAACAGACTCAACAGAGGCAGGGACAGGGGTCAGAGAGGCCCAATTATTTCCCAGAAATATTCCTGCTGGAGTGGCGATAAGCAGGCAAGGCTGATGGGGATTCGTGCGAAGGGCCTACTGTGGGAGCCGGGGAGACTTCCTTGCACCACGGCCCATTCCCAACTCCCAGCAGAAGGCCTTTCAGGTGCCTGGGCTCCTGCAGGGCCGGGACAGTCACGCTGCTGTTGCCGACTCGGGCAGGCTCCCACCCTCCACACCGTTTTCCAGGAATGCTGTGCTTAACCTCTCCCACTAGGCAAGTCGTAACTATCATATGTTTAGGGGGGAAATTGGATTTGCCTTGTAATCTAATCAATGTTAAATAACAATAATTCTAACTCTGAGGCTCTATGTTTAAAGTGCAGCCAGTCTCCGGGGACCATCAGAGTTATTTAATCTAATGAAATCACCATTACTGTCTAATAAGGGTGCACCACAGGGATATCTTTGCAGCGAAAGAAAGCAATGGTTAAATAATTGGCAGCCAGGGCTGAATATTCAGCTGGGCTAAACGGGCATAGCACCAGTGAGGGTTTTACCCTCTAGGAACCAGGAGCTCTTCCGCGGCATCCCTCTGACGTCTTTTTAGTCAATAGTAACTGTCATCTGTCAGCGCGTATTAGTGGCAAGCACGTGCCCTCAGCAGGGCTGGTCCATCCCGAGGGAGCCCAGCAGGCTGGGGGCACACGGGCTGCAGTCTTGCATGTGGGTTTCCCTCCATTTCAGAAGGGTTGTTAGGAGGCAACTGTTAATATTCGCAAAACCTCTGACCGGCAGTACATGGTCCGTGTTGCTCCTCTTGGGCAGTCACCTTCCTGGAATTGCTCTCGGGGTGCTTGTGAGTAAAGTCATGCTCATCTCCTCTCTGGCTGCCTCTCCTTTCGCTCTCTGGGCTGCCCATCATCATCTGCTTTGGTCTCGTCTCCAGATCCCTGTATCCTTTTTCGCAAAGGAAATAATTATTCCAGGCAGGAGTTAGGTTTTATTCCGTCTTAATATTTCATTCTGTGTCATGATTTGCTACACTGATTCCAACAGGTTGCTCTCTGCACTGATTTCCCTGCAGTGATTTGGGCTGTTTTGTCTGCTGTGTTTTAGATGTTTTTCCCCAAAACCTGCTGTACTTTTTTCTTTCTTTCTTTCTTTCTTTTTTCCTTAAGCAGGTTTTCCTTATCTCCTTTTCAGAGACAGATAGGACCTGTTCTAGTTTGGATTTCCTATGTTGGCTTTGCAGCAATTTCTGAGCCACCAGTCAATTCACTTATTACAGAGCAAGCTGATCCATATTGAGCTGGCTACTTTCCTACACTCCAAACTTTTTGTATTTAAATATATTGGAGTTGTATCAGCAGCAGACAGGGACTGTGCTGCTGTCAAATGTCAGCGTGGCTGGAGCTCATGTAACCGGGAGAGTGCTCCTTCCCTGTAGTGTATGCTCTAATTTACCATTATTATTTCTTTAATAAGACTGATACTTACTGTACATTGCTCATTTGCTGCTAAAATTGGAACCATTAGAGCAATAAGTGGCAATTACCTCTTGAGCAGTGTGGCGTGTGAACTTGGAGCGTTGCCCCCCAGAAGGAGAGGGCTGAAACCTATCTTTTAAGAGCAAATGTATGCAAGCTGTAAGGTAAATCTGGAGCACATTTTAGGGACAGCTGTGATGTATTTCAGAGTCTATCCAGCATCTTCCAGGCAGAAATATGCAGCATACGGTGTGTGTACTGGGAGCTGTACTGGGCTTGAACCAGGTGGCTGATGCAGGGCAGAGTCGTGTGTAGCCAGACCCGATGCGAACAGGCTGCAGCACTGCCCATGTGGCTGAGCTATCTCGAGGCATATTCCCTGTCCAGGAAGCAGTTGGATACCTGCTGTCCCAGTGGACTGGCTGCTTCCCAGAAAAATAGTTTCCAGGCTGACAAGAAAAGGGACATATCTGATAATCTAATGATATTAAGTGCTTTTAAAAGCATGTCTGTGCTGCACAAGTTAGTGTGACAGAGGTCTCTGTGGGAGCTGATGCAGCAGATTCTGATGATTCCTCTTAGGCAGAGGCACCAGCTCAGGACTCTGAACAAAAAAACTGCTTTGGGGGGATCTCCACTGGAACCTCTCTTTCTAGCTTTGCCCCCTCCTAGCCATGTGACCTGTTTGCCATGCTGCACTCCTCAGGCCTCCCTGAACCGTAGCTGGTTATTGAGCAGCGAGGCTGGTGCTGCCGAGGTCATCTCCTCCAGCTTTCCCACTGTAAAATTTGCCATAATGTTAAATCTCTTGTGATAGAGACCAGGAAAAGCAAAGCCAAGGGAGCTGACTCTGCTCATCCATGCCCTCCCCTGCCTTGGCTGCCCAGGGCAAGAATGAGCAGTGGAGGTTCGTCACTCAGCGCACACCTCCCATGGAGAAGGCAATCCTGATCTTTTTTTGAACCCAGCACCCTGAATAAGTTCTAAGGAGGCTTAGTGAAGCGGACCCCAGGATGACAAGTCAGCCTCTAATCCGAGAGCCAGCACGCAAGTGGGGAGGTAAATTCCCACTGAAGGCACTGAGGATGCTTCTTGCCCTTGATCCTGCTGCAGGGAGGAGAGGAGAGTTTCTGAGCCCAGCCGGAGGCCAGACCAAGTTGGCCTGTGCCTTTTACATTGACCTGTTACTAGCTTATTTCTACTGTAAACACAAAGCTCTAATCATTTTAAGGCTTTCAGATGTAGATGTGTGAATGGCTGTGGGCACAAGGAATATCTCCTGCAAACAGGCACAGAACAGCCAGGGCAGCATGGCTCTGTCCATGAAGTTTCCTACAGATGCTTTGTTATACATGATTCAGATTTGTGATTTCAAGGCCTCAGGAGGGTGGGTAGGAGTGTAGTTTCTGCCTGCTTTGTGAGGCTGTGATGGTGCCTTCTGAGCAGCCGTAGCTGGTCCACAGAGCGATCATGAGGACCACCAGTCTTGGCAGGAAACTGCAGGGCACTTCAGCTGGTTGGAGGTAGTCTTTGTACTTGAGGATTCAGTCCAGCTAGCTGAGGCCAAGGATGGATTTAAGGAGGGAGAAGGACAAGACTCGACAGTGGGCAGACCCAAGAGTCCTGTGCCCCAGGACGCGGGATTGCCCACCAGGAGACCTGCGCAGGCCCTGGACGTGGGAAGCCACACGCCAGGAGCCACCTTTGCTCACTGCAGCTTGGATGAGCCCTCAGCCGTAAGCACCCTTGGCAGCAGGCAGATGCAGCACGCAGCGTAGGAGCACAGGACGGGGTAAAGGCAGGGCCGGTACAATAAGAAGCTTCTCTCCACGCCGCCATTCCCAAAGGGTGACTCTGCAGTGCCAATTCTGATGTCTGTGTTCATTATGCACATCCATTTCATAGGGCCTACATTACTCACATGCTATCTAGTGTCATTAAGATATCAAGTTCATTTAGGTACATCCACATTGGCAGTTTAATTATGTCTGGGTACTACTCTGTATTTTATTCATGGACTATCTCGGGGCGGTTGTCAGACGCAAGCCTAGGAGATAAAGGTTTGGTGGCTGTCGAATGCTAATGTCCTGCTGGTTCCCTTTTGACAAATACACATGCCAGTTATTACCAAACTGATTATTTCATTCATTAACACCACATACATCAGCTCCCTTCACCTGGTGTTATTGTATACATTCATCTTTTCACAAACAATTGCCTGACAAGGTTGGGAAAGGCAAGTACTGGGGAATTAATGCTCTAATGGGAATTTCCTGGCTTGGGTTAGTAACAAGGTGCTCTGTGTGTGTGTGAAATGCCCTGTTAGTGTGATCACTTCATTAATCAAATTAGGGACAATAACATGTCACATGTGTGCCATGTTTCTAAACAATACCAAACTAGTTTCCATTGTGCTGGGGGCTTAGTGGATGGGGCTCTGTTTCCAGTTTGTGGTGACTGGGGATATGAAATGAAAGCCGGGGGACCTCAGTGGGAAGGCTTAGAAAGCATTCTCTTTAGAGATCTTGTGGCTGGACTGTGTCCTGCACTTCTCATCTGCCTTTCTCTTATTATTATTATTTTTGTCACGAAGAATATTTGCATGAGAACAGGTTCTTTGTTTATTGTTTGCACCTTTTTTCTGGCTTCCTCTTATTGCTTTCCCAGATCTGTAATCCTTCATGGCAGCATTAGCAAGGGTGGTGGAAATGATTAAGACAACATGAACATCCAACCATCTGGGGAACAAAAAACCACAGGTCTTCTTTCTTTTTTTCTTTTCTTTTTTTTCCCCCTCCCTGTAAAACCCAAGTCATGGAGAAAACAATTACAGGGAAACACAAACAGTAAAAAATAACCAAACCCAGGAACTAAGTGTTTCCTGCAGCTTTCTTAGAGGTTGTGCCGAAACACAAAAGGGAGGACTAGTGATTTTGCTTACCCAGCTGAAGATAACAGCTCTCACAGTCCAGATCTGCAGCACGTGTTGTCCCATAGCACAACACTGGTCCCCTGTTACATGCCAGTTAGGGCATCTGCTCCATGCTGCTACAGCTGGGAAGGGGCTTGGGCTGAAGGAGAGCACAGCAGTCCTGGTCCCAGCACCCCAGTGCCTCTTGGGTGGATCCTGCCCTTCACCAGCTGCTTCCACCACATCTCTGAGCACTGTGGAAGGAGTCAGAACCTGAGCCGATCTCAGTTGAGTTTTCCTTGAACACACAGTTTGTTGTTCCATTTTGTTCTTGGTCCCGAATTTATTTCTTTGAATTCATTGTACCCTCAAACATTTCCACCAGAAAGCTCATTCTCTTGGATACTTAGAAGGAGCAGCTGCAGGAGGCCACCAACATAGCCAAAATCAATTCAGATTTTCACTCAAGCAGACCTGCTTGGCAAGCAATGCTTCAGGGGTCACACTTCTGTAATACTTCAGCACAGGATTTGCAAACTAAATAAAGGATCAGAGTGAGATTTAAGTGCCTAACTCCCTTAGGCCCCTTTGAAAAAGCCCATTTGGAATAATTAAGGAGCTTTTGCTGTGCTTTTGCCAAGAGCATTAATCCTCTGTGCTATCTTTAGGAGTCTCTTTGATCACGCTTCAAAATCTTCACCTCTAGGGACTTTGACTGGGATTTCTGAAGTATCTAAAGAGCAGAACTCTTGCTGCTTTTCAGGAATACTTGGGCTCCCAAGGCAGATGCTCATTTGAAAATCCCACTCATGCTTCTCCATACTGGAATAAAGAAGTCCCACCCTGCTGAGCATCCTGTGATCGCACTGTCACCCTCTGCAAGGTGGGACTCCATGCACCAATTACTGAATGGTGCCCACCTGTTGTGAGGCCTTGGTGACTGGTGTAGTTGTCTGCACAGCTTTGAAATCTCCACCATTGTCAAATGTGTCATCTTGGGCAGTAGCTTTTAGCCTATTTTTCCTACATTTTCCCTTGGGAGCACCACGAAAGAAAGTAGCTGCTTCGGGAGCTGCTACCTGCCTGTGGCTTATGAAAGTAGACTCTGCTTGTGCACCTCAGGCTGTGTTTTCTCCTCTTTTTGGATGCTGAGAAGTGAAGGGAGGAAGAGGATTATCCTACTCAGCAGCATCCACCTTGATAAGTTCTTAGCAGGGCAGCCCTCTAAAATGAGAGGTGATGGGCTACACTGCAAGAGCCCATCTGAATTCTCCACTTCTTTGCAGTACAGTGCTGGGTGAGGAAGATGAAAATTTATTGGCCTGGATCCAAATGACTCTCAAGTTGACTCATAAAACCAAGGTCATTACTTGGTTTTATTTTCATCCATTCATATTTCAGAGCTCATTGCCCCCCCCCCCCCTTTTTTTTTAATAATGAGCTGGATTCACACTTAAGAAATCTTGGTGTCATGCTATCACCCATGCAACAGCCTCTGAGTCTCTTCTGCCTCCCCCAAACAATAGTGTGAAGGTGAATAGGATACAAGCTGGCCTTGAAGTGGACGCTGGCACTCCTCTTCCTCAGGCTACTGTACAATTTACTCTTGAAATTTAGAACCACTATCAACTAAAATTTCCTGAAATATGTAAGATAACTCTATCAGGTACAGGGTTAGATAGTAATGCATTCCTTGGAAGGAGAGTTCAATAACTGAGCAAAGAAAAGAGCTCTTAATGTGTGAACTTTTGAGCTGTGGCTAAAATCCTTTAATAGGCTATCGGATGGAGGAGGCCAGGGCACAACTGCTCTGCAGTTTCTTCTGCAATAGCTGCTACCTTGGGCAGAATATGCAAATTAGGCTATGAAGACTCTTTTTAAGCTTTCTATTTTCTGGAGACTTTTGCCCTCTTTGCACTTGACTGCTTGCTCCAGGAGTAAAAGTACGGAGCCCTTTAGTGGCCATTAAAGTTTCATTTAGCAAAAGGATGAAGAATTGGCACTGAAAGTATGAAGAATGACTGCAAAGGTAAACTTATGTGACTCTATATATTTTAGATCATAGCCTGTGGTCAGTCTTTCTTTTTATAATACAGATAAAGGGTTTTTTGGCCTTGCAGCAATAGAAAATATATAGTGATATATAAAGAAGTCACTTCTCAGCATAATTTAAGAAACAGCTGCTGTTCTATGAAGGGGGTTCCCTTGAGGTGTCTGGCTCTATCATAAAGCTATCCATTGATGAGTACACACACACACACACACACACACACACACACACACACACACACACACATGAAGCATCTCCAGCAGTAAGGGGCACATCACAGAATTTTCTGAAAATTGCAGATCAGGATGGAGTTGTTTAGGGCTCCAGAACAGTGTCTTGGAGAATGGATCCTTTTGTCTCGATGAGATCATGGCTCGTCAAAAGTTATATTGCTCTGTCAGTGAGCAAAGCAGACAAGAAAGTTGGCATTTTCCCCCTGCAAAGTCTCCCTGCAGAAAAGGGAGAAAGCCCTTTTCCCCAGCTTGTGAGACACACTGGTACTCATGCCTGCTAACCAGGAGGGACCAGGAACAGCCAAAACTCCCAAGAGCTGGCATATGGCCCACGAGGGTCTTAGCCCGGTCCATCCTCTGTACAGCTCAGATGTCATCTTCGTACCTCAGGCTTCAGCTCATAGCTGTTCCTTCACACACTAGATGCTCATTTTTGGTCTCTGAGGCCTGGAGGGATTTTTTTCTCCTCCAGAGGAGGAGGATGATGGAGGAACAGCTTTCTCCCTAAATCACCTTCATTCAATGGGTTTCTGTCTCCTAATTTGAAGAAAGTGTTTCTTGCCCCCTCAGGTTGCCTGCACCTTTTCAAACACAGATTCTTTCTGTTTTTGTTTCCTGACCTACTTTCTTCTCATCCCCTCCTGCCTGATTCTCACCTCCCCAGGAAGCAATAAGCTCTCATTCTTCTCCCTTGAACAGCAAAATCCTCCTTTCAGGCTTGCAGAGTCAGGTGTTCACCATAGCATGATAGCATGAGGCTCTTAATTCATATTTTCATGCATTAAGTATAAAGTGCCGTGAAGTTTCCTGGGATCTTTCCTTCATATGAAGAATATGTGTGCTTTTGCAAGTGTGCATGTTTGAGCCATATGCCTGAATGTATTTGTGCCGAAGAAAAATGAGCCAGACATGGAAAACAAGCAAATCACATTATACGTTGCAGGCAATAATGTAGCTCCCAGGGGACAGGGCTAATACAGTAAAAGACAAAGGCATGGTAGACTTTGTTGGCCTGAGTGTTGATAGTGGCTTTTCTGGAATTATTCTTTACTTCCACCAGTGCTAGTGGCAACTCAGGCCTCAAGGCTCATAGGAGATCAGGATGTAATCTGAGGGTTGTGGCAGAAATGGGCATCATTTCATTCTGAAGAAGTTATAATACTTATTGCTATTAGTGAAGAGAGATTCCTGATCTGACCAGGAGTCCAGCGGCATAAGGGATGCAGATTATTTTAAATTTGGCTGAGATTTTTGTGGTTTGGAAGAGCCTGCTGCTGTCTGAGAGACTTTGTCCAGAGAACTATATTAATTTGTGTTCTTGTTTGGGGGTCAGTGCTTCTGTACAATGCTTCAGTACGCAGGTCATAAGTGTTATTTTCATTGGCGGGGAAAGCAGAAGAGACATGTCAAAAGTTATATTGCTCTGTCAGTGAGCAAAGCAGACAAGAAAGTTGGCATTTTCCCCCTGCAAAGTCTCCCTGCAGAAAAGGGAGAAAGCCCTTTTCCCCAGCTTGTGAGACACACTGGTACTCATGCCTGCTAACCAGGAGGGACCAGGAACAGCCAAAACTCCCAAGAGCTGGCATATGGCCCACGAGGGTCTTAGCCCGGTCCATCCTCTGTACAGCTCAGATGTCATCTTCGTACCTCAGGCTTCAGCTCATAGCTGTGCAGAAAGAGACATCAAGATTAAACAATTTGTGTTAGAGGTGTTTCCACACACCAAGTATGTCGGGTTTGGAATGCTTGCAGATGCATGACATGGCTCTTAGTCCTGTGGGCTCAGGGTGGACCAGCTTGCTGGGGAGTTTTGCAGAAGGGCTGGGAAGAAGACTGCAAGCCAGGCGCACTCGGAGGCTGCCCAGCTGCGTGAGCTGGACTGCACACGCTGCAGGAGCATCGCTCCTCCCCAGCCGGCATCAGCCGAGAGCTTTGGAAACCAAATCCCTGCTTGTTTTCTGAAAAAAATCTCAGCCTAGATGTCCTGGGGGCTCCCCAAAACTCCCTCCAAAGAGGCAGCTGATGCCTTGAGATCTGCTTCAGACCTTTCCTTTCCTGTCCTGTCCTGTCCTGTCCTGTCCTGTCCTGTCCTGTCCCCTTGCCTTACCTCTTACCTCCTTCCTTTTTTTCCTTTCCTTCATTTCTCTCATTTCCTTCTTTCTTCCCTTCCTTGCTTCTTTTCTTTCCTTCTTTTCTTTCCTTTCAGTCCTTCCTTCCCTTCCTTCATTTGTTGATTTGTTCCTTCCTTCCTTTCTTTCGCTCTTTTTTCTCTTCTTTCTCTTTCTCTTTCTTTCACTTTCTTTGTCTCTGTCCCTCTTTCTCTCTTACTCTTTCCTTATTTCTTTCTCTATTTTTCTTTCTTTTTATTCTTTCTTCCTTTTTTCTTTTATTCTTTCACATTCTCTCTTCTTTTTCTCTGCCTCTTTCTCTTATTTCTCTTTTTCATTCTTTCTCTCTTCTTTCTCTTTCTTTCCTTCTCTCCCTCTTATTCTTCCTTTCTGTGTCTCTTCCAGTCTTTCTTTCTGTCTTTCTTAGACCTCAGCAAATTCCAGGAAGGCATCAGTTGTCTTTAACACCCAAAGGGAAAATCGAAGGGAAGGGTTCAATTACTCGCATGAAAAATGAGTCTCCTAACTGAGGTCTATCCATTTGCTAGTTGTGCTTGTTTTAAAACTGAATTATAGAGACTGCACATTTTTCTGGAGACAAATGCATTAATTTTTCCCAAAACAGACAAGAGGGAAGCAGAGGGAAAATAAGATAATAAGAGTTCCCACAGTGATTTATATGCCTTTGTGAAGGTAATGGGGGCAGACGGCAGCATGCACTGGCAGCCCATGGGGGAAGGGGCAGGGGGATGGTGACAGGGATGATTGCACGGAAAACTGCCAGAAGTCCAAGTAAGATTGTTGGCATTAGATGATATGAGATCACTTTATGTCTCGGGCTGGTTTGAAAAATGTCTTTCTGTATATACATATATACACGCATAAAATACGTGCCATATGATGCACTTAAAATCAGCCCCGGCTATACTGTTTATACAGGAAAAGATCATGTTTCTAGCCAGCCTCTCCCCAGGCTGCCTTCTTTTGACGAAGGATAAACTGGGACCTTTAGCAGACAAAGCAATGGCTACAATTTTTAACAGATTGGCTCTTGCATGTATTTACAGAGGGCAGGCGAGGCCCGTCCCCAGGGCTGGGCGCTCCCGCACATCTGCACAGCTGCTGCGTGCTCAGCACTGAGGCAGCCGCAGCAGCAGCCCTTGCTCGGTTCTCCAGCAGCTCAACTGGCCTGGCATCAGAGGTTGGGATCGCTGAAATCTTTCATTCCCTAAAGGCACATTTTGGAGAGTTTTGCTGAGGTATTTCACTGGGGTAAAACCTGGAGTTGATTTTTTTTCTTTTTTTTTTTCTGGTCTGTCCACTTTGTTTTGATTTATCTGTTAAAAATTATATTTTTATTACAGGGAATATTGCACTGGGATTCTTTGTTGCCCATGAGAACTATTTTACAAAATTGCACTATTTACATACTATACTGATCACAATGTTTTCATTGTTTTCATGTCTTACTGTAGGGTAAAAAAATAATGCTGTTTTTTTATCATGAATATATGAATCATATTTTTTAAAACTACAATCTGTCTTGAAATCAGATGAAATGAGTAACAACTTCTTGAAAATTCGTGGTGACAATCAACAAACTCCCATGAAATCTTATTGTTTTGCAAAGTAAAGATTTTCAGTGAGACTGGAAAAACTCTGAAAGATTTTGAAGCCGTTTTAGTTAGCCTTTTCTGCTGGGCGGAAGCCCATGAAGCATGTTTGGGAAGCCAAGGGTTACTAGGGCAGTGGTACCTAGGCTGATGTTTCTCTCTTATTACTTACAGGAATGATTCACTGAATTCCTGTTCACCATTGGTTTCTGAACAGAAAACTGTTGTGTTCAGCCTGATATGAGAACAGAGGGAGACTGAAAGTGATGCTGTAAAGGCAAGTCTCAGGCTCTTCCAGGGCAGATGGTTAATTGTGTGGTTCGATTTATTTGCCTAATGCAAATCACATCCCATTTGCCCGAAACTAGAGGGGAACCAGATTCCTGTTTGTTTTGCTAAGAGCAGGGCTGAGATTTCCCTGTGTGCTGTAGCACCCGCACGATGTTTCCCCTGCAGCAAGGAGGATTTGCAGCTCCAAGCGAAGCACCACGGCGTTTTGGGCCAGTGGAAAAAAGCAACATCTGCCACCCCAAGCCGACAATGTCTCTGTGCTTGTGGAAATAGGATGCAAAAATTTTTAGCACCCGCTCTGCCTCAAGAAGGTTAGTGATATCTAACACGGGGTGGTGTGAGCAGGGAGCCAGCAGAGCCTCCCTTTGTCCGGCCGTGCGCCGCATGGGGCCAGAGCCCTGCGGTCCTGGCAGCCGCTTGCTCAGGGTCGCCTAGCCCAAGGGAAGACCCTTAAAAAAAAATGGGGAGGGTTGTTTCATTAAGGCAGTGTTAGGGTTACGCCAGGGTGGTGAGCTGCTGTGAGGGTGTAGGGCGACAAGACTGGGAGCACTGGTCCCATGAGCCAGAGTGTGCTGGGCACCGCTGGCATAGCGGTGGGAAGGCAGGATGAGTGAACAGCATGGGTAAAACAAGAGCCATTGCCTGAGACATTGCCCTGGCACTCAGGGGAGCTCTTTGACCTGTTCAAAGATGCATCCGATCAGATAGGATAGAAAACAATTCACAAGCTGTATAGTGTTTGTGGAATTTTTAAATGTAGAGAAAAACCACTGCATCTCCCTGGCAGTTTTGACCCATTTCATTTGTGTCTTCATGGGTCCAGGGGACCCATATTGGGGGTTAATTTCCTCTGTGTCCACTTTTGGGGCTGATCTCCGCTGGGTCAGTGCCTCCAACTTCTCCAGGCCCCAGTGCTGCTGGGGCTGAGCCCAGGCTGTAGCACCTAGCCTCAGCCCTCGGGTATCTGCTTGTGCTTCCCGGCTTCCTGAGTGGGCCTAATTGAAGCCTAAAGAGGTTTTTCCACAGATTCATGGGTTTTCAAAGGAGAAATTTGCATATTAATAAGAAGCTGTTCAGACTGATTGGCTTAATGTGTTTGGGGTAAGTATAATTAAATGTCAAGGGAAATATATCATGAAGTAATGAAGCTGAAGCTAATTTATCAAAAAATGAGGCCTAGAGAGTGTGAGAGAGACGTTTTAAATAATAAACCGTTCTTTAACCTTCCTCTTAAAGGTGATTTGCTTAGTCAGGGCTAAAATGTATGATCTTTAATGATCCTTCAAGTTGGTTTTGGTTTGGGGGGGGGGGGATTTTTTCATTCTCTCGCCTGTACAAAGCCTTCTGCTGCAGTATCCAACCAGGATGATCCCATCAATAAGTTTAATGCGAGCAGAGAGAGGGGAAGGTGCAGGCACTGGTCTCCATAAACTGGTTTGGGCTTAGCCAGTAGCACTTGGAGGATGTCTAGGGGGATTTGCCTATGCGACACTTCATGGGTGGCCTTAGGGTGAAGAATGGCCTTAGATTTAATTGTAGCAGATTCGGTTCTGCCACGGGGTTGCTTATACCCCTTTTTTAATGATCTCTCTGAATTTTTTCTTTGCATGTAAGTGTTTCAGAGCACACGCTTTATCTTACCCTCTCCAGGTATTAGGTTGGTATGAAGATCAGCGCACATGGGCACCGTTTTAATATGGAAAAAAAGATATAGTCACTGTTCAGAATCATAGTGCAGATCCCCAAACTGGCTAATCTGGCATCGTAGCTGAGGAGAGCTCAGGTCCAGCTTTCTGGCCACGTTGGTCCATACAGATGCTTCTCCATCACTCTGTATGATGGGAAGTGTTTGTAAAATCCCTTCTCACAGCATCAGCAGGCAGCAACCAAACAGGCAGACAAAGCGCCTGTTGCTTTAAGCAAGTGATGAATCCATCCTACTCATTTTCGAACCTGTCCTGGGTAGAGAAATCCTATGCCTGACTATCCTCTGCCAGCTGCCTTGTGCTGCACTCTCCCCCAGCATGTCATGCAATAAGCATCATGATTTCCTGATTTGCACTTTGTACCAACGTAAAGGAAAAAGACAGGCTACAATGCAGCGAAAGACTTGTGCCTGTTGTCTCAACTGGAAAATCCTCCTTCAACATAATAAAGCACCGTGGGAATCAGCAGGTTGCAGAATAATAGAGGCATCTGTAGAAGAGAGCCAAACAAGTGTCAATTTTCATTAAGAGGCATCACAGTTAAAATAAAAACTAGCACCAAAAAGCCAACAGAATCAGCCACGAAGAGCATGAATTTATCTAAGCAAATCCATCAGGGAAATGAGAAATCACTTTGCATTTGGGAGTTATGTTACAAATATTATGAAATCACAGTGGACCTGATTTGCGTTCTTGTAAGAATTAGCTATTGCTCTACCAATTTAGCAAATGGCTCATGCCCCAGCCTGGCCTGCTCACTGGGTGATGTCGGACATGGGCAGAAATGCTCCCTCTTCTATCACCTTTTATAGGTGCATTGTAGTGCATGCTCAGCCAGGAGGTGATGTGCCAACACTGTGGCCTAGCTGATGGTAGACAGAAACTGTCTAAGCTCCAAATGATCATTGAGGCTGCCAAAGGTGGGATTTGTCTCCCTCTTGCTGACTGAGTTAAGTTTACTCCAGAGAAGATCTCTGGTGCAGGGACCCACTACTGGAGAGGACCCTGCAATGGAAATCATTGCTGATCAAAAAGTGTGCTCAGCTGCTGCCAGAGGAGATGAGTGCTGAAGTCAGGTCTGATGAGGAGGAGCATGGTTTGTCCTCCCTGGAGCAAGGCGTACCCCCAGAACTGTTAAACTTACAAAGCCTATTGGGAACATACCTTCAGAAGTGCTCGTAAAGCTGAGTTAAATGGCAGGTGTGAGGCTGGGGCCTTGAGAGACCATCCCAGGCCTCCTCTGCTGCAGCAGTGGTGTTGATCAAGCTGAGGAACGTGATGGTGATCCCCAACTCCAGCAGCAAAAATCTCTTTTAGAAGGTTCTTGGTGTTGTCTCCATTTCCTTATGAAGGATGGAGCTGTGACACAGGGGCTGGTGGTCTGGGGCCATCTAGGGCCTAGGGTCATCTACTTCTGGTCTGTGGATGGCTCACAGATGGGATTTAACAGGTCGTCATCAGGCAGGACTTGGCAGTCCTTTCAGAAGAATGCAGAAACATACCATGATGACTTTTGGGGCAGGGGAGTTGTCGTTGGAAAAACAACTGCAAAACACTCCTTTTCCAACCCATAGCTGCTCAGCCCGGAGGAAGTAGCTGTGCCATCCTGTGAGTGCCTAAGCTCAAATGAGTTTTTTGTTCTAGAAAAGAAAATCAATGGCTCACACAGCTAATGGCATGAGAGAGATTCTCCTTGTCAATAGCACTTAGGTATTGAGGCATCTGGGACATGTCCAGATGTGCTTCCCAGCATTTCTGCTTTGCAGGATCCTCTCAGTGTGGTCCCTTTCCCAGGGCAGTTGCTGACTTCACCTCTTGGCTGCTGGCAATACCTTTGTTAGGAAACAGGAGGCAGCTGGGAGTCTGCCTGATTGCAGGGCTCTCTGGTTACCTGCTGTCCTCAGAGGAGCAGTCCTGACCATCAATAATTAATCATAGCAATTAGGCAGAGGGCTCATGCTCTGTAATTAGCTCTCCTCCATGCAATCTCCTTTTCTGTCCATCATGTGCCCTGGAGGGTTTTATTTGCGTCTCCCATTGATGGGAGGCAGCAAGAGCAAGAAAGCACTGCCCAGGCCTCCTGCATCCCTGGCTGCTTGGGCACTGGCCCAGCACTCAGCCTGGAGCAGCTGGTGCCATGGAGTGGGAAATGGGGAGGGAAGCACCAAGGGGACATCTCTTAAGGCTCAGGGAAGGCAAAGGACCTCCTGTCATGGCATCGAGCTTTTCCAATGGACCTGTGGATGTTTTTGAAGGAACTATCCAGGTTTTTTTAAGGCAGCAAAGCACTTCCCACCTGTATCTCTTGGGAAGCAGTGAAAATTCCCCATTGTTGTGCTAAATTAAGGAAGCACCATCCAGGCCAAATCTGCTTCCACTTAAAACTCCTGCTGAGGACCATACTGAAAACACAGTTCTGTTGAGCAAAGGCTACAGTGCAGCCCCACTTCTCATGCACATGCTTCCCTGCCCCTTCCTGCAGCACCTACAGCTCTATGCAGCGAGCCATAGCATAAAGTGACCTAGCTCCATGGACAGGGAGGCCACTCCAAAGTAATGCACAGGCTTCCTTGGTCACTTGATGCCAGGCTTTCAGGTGGCAGAAGGAAAAAATAAATAAATAACATCCTTATCTTGAGGACACTGCACGCTTCCTCTCTGGGTTGCCTCTGCCAGGTGCAGCAAACCTCGGTGCAGCCAGATATTGTTCCTGCTCTTCCTGAGTGAGGTCATGCACCCGTGGTCCGGAACGAGAGTATTCACCTGTGGAGTTATCAGCAGCAGCCTGGGCAAACAAGCCACTTTCTCTGCGGCGCTTCTTTGATGGGTTTCCCAGCTCCTTGGAAAGAAAAATGCTTCCTGGCGCTGACCTCGGGGCCTGGGGTGAAGCGTGTTTCTGCCTCCCTAAGATGCTGTGGTGAGAGGTCAGCATTCAAGGCCCTGGTTTGGCTGTGAGGAAGAGCTTTCTGGAGTTATTTTCTTAAATGCTGAAGTGGTTAAAACTCCTGGGATTGCAGAGAAGCAGAGCCTGCGGCCTTGGTACATGGGGTGGGGGTGAGCGTTGGCAGCACACTGCAGGGATCTGATAAAACGTTATCCAATGTAAGAGAATCTGGGAAGTTTTTGAGAGACAGAAGCAGGATAGTAGTGCTGGGGATTTGGTCCCTTTAGTTTTTTTTTTTTTTTTTTTTTTTTTTTCCTTGACTTTTGTCACCCTCCCCCATCCCGTGCCTCAGTTTCTGTGCTTGCAACACCTTGCAACCTCCTATGATGGGAGGTGCATGTCAGAGTGAGGTGGGGGGGGGGTCTGTTAGCATCAAGCGCTGCCAGACTTACCTGGGGCTCTGGGGACCGCAATACCTCAATTTCTCTGTTTGAGCCAATTTGCAGATAGCGTTTTGGGAAGGGGACGATTTTCCCTGGAGAGCCCTGCATGCTGCAGCACACCGATATGTGGGTGCCAGCAGCCTGAGGGGGACTCAGGACCATTCTAAGCCTCAAGGCACTGGCCACAAACCCTTGAAATTTGGAGGAGGACTTGTCTGCATAACCAGTGCTGGTCTGGGCCAGTAAATCCTGGCTGCCGGTGAAGAGCTCCCTGAGCTTGGCTAGTGTGGCCTTGGAGCCCCGTGCCCATGCTGGGGTACCCGCAGCGTGGCGGGCTGCCGCATGTGACACACACTACCTCCAGGCTGGACACCCTGGAATGGCCACTGCCAGCTCAGGAAGACACTCCAGCAGCTGCAGTCACAGGCATCTTTTTAGGGGGGGACCCCTGCTCATATGTCCACAGCTCGGGAGCCCGAGGCTGCCAGTATGCCCCCCCAGGGCTGCCTCCTTGGGAGCCTCCCTTTGCCCCCAGGAAGGGCAGGATCCAGAATCAGAGTGTCAAAGAAGTTCTCCTGAACTTCAGCGGTTGTTCACAAAAGGAACACTGTAAATGAAAGCGAGCAATATGATTTTTAATATAATTAGCCTCCCTCTTGGGACTGATTTCACCTTGAGGTCTGTCAAGCCCTGTTCCTCCGCAGTGCAGCAATCCTGTGCTCCGCTTAGTCCTGACTCCCTTCTGTTATTTAAAAAGAGGCTCAAGTGAATATCAGGTTACTGATCCGGGCGGTAAAAGGAGGAGAAGGAGTGAATGGAAAGGGAGCTCTGCTGATAAGATGTTGCTTGACAGATACAGCGTGGAAACAGATGCTACTGGCTGCAGATGTAATGAGATACATAAATACCGAGGCTTGCTCAAATAAAGGCAGGCAGCCTCTGCACGCTGACCTCGGGAGCTCCTGGTGCTGGGGGCCACACACACTGGCACCAAGCCACAGATCAGCTTAATTTGGGGGCAGGTCGGAGAAAGAGGCCGTCCCCGGAGAGCACGCTTTATTCCGGAAGAAGGCAAATTAAGCCAGCATGTAATACTGCTTCCTGCTTCGGAAAGGGCAACTCCAGCAGTTGAATAGTGTCTTATATTTCTTCCCTGGCAGTGATTCCCGAGGCCTCCGTTGTAACCTGCCCGAATGGCTGCAGCCACGATGGCAGCCGGGTGAAGTGTGGCCACAGCTCAGTGCCAGGTGCTCTGCTGTGCCTGCTACAGGCCTGACAGGTCTCTTTTTTCATACTTTCTAAGTGTTTAAAAGTGAAAGTGCCACATTCAAAGGAACTGGAGACATTTGCACTTTGAAAAACATCAGCCTTTGCATCTCTCTGTGGTTCTCTTGGACTCCCCAAAGGGGTTTGGTAGCACTGCTGGCAGAGGGATGCAGGAGGATGACACTGCCCACTGCAAGGAGCCCGGCATTGGTGCTGGACCATCCACCCTCTGCAGCAAGTTCGAAGCCTGGCACTGCCGGGGCTCTGCTACAGCAGTCAGGCTGGATTTACTGATTATCCCCCAGCCGAGCTGCATATGCCAAGCAGGGACCCAGAAACACTCGCCTCCACATCAAATGCAGCTCCAACTTGGGGCAGACGGAGAAGAAACCAGTACAATAAGCCACTGTTTTTATTCATGCTTTGTATTTAAATCCCTCTTGAATATTAGTGATACTTAAAAAAATAAAAAATAAAAAGAATAAAAAAGCATCCTGGAGCTGGGCACAGTGAGCATGCCAAAGTGAAAGGGAGCTCTACAGATCATCCCTGGAGAAAAATAACACATTTACTATTCATCAGAATGAAACAATCCTGTTGGCAGATAAGGATGTCTTTCCATCCTCAGCCAGGGGAACAGAAACGTGAGTTATACTAGCCGAGGTGACTACACATCTTACATATTTTGCAATGATGACTGTGCGCTCAGCAGATACATAAGAACAAAGGCAGAAGAAGACCGAAGACTTCTGACTTCTCCCCCATTGCATTCTTTTCCTGAGCGAGTAGCTGGCCTCTGTGAGATGCCAGTTGTGTTGTGTACACCTTCAGATTTCCCTGAATATTGCTGCTACCCAGAGAAAATGACTCAAAAGCAGGATTGTTAGGGATGGGAGAGACCCCTTGTCGACATAGACATCATCACCCAGGTTCTTCAGTGTCCCCTCCTAGGGCCATTTTCATCACACACACACACACACACACACACACACACACACAAAAAAAAAAAAAAAAAAAAAAAAAAAAAAAAGCCCATGTCCCACATTGAACAACTCCCCAGTGGATCCTTTACAAAACTGCCTGATATCCCAGATTATGCAGAAGCCAGGGGAGAAGATCGGTGACTTAGGGCTGAGAAGTATTGATATATAGGGCTGAGAAGTATTGATACATCAGCTTATTCCTGGTAGGCTTTCAAAACTTCAGATCCTTTCAGCCCTCTCTTCCACAGCTGCTTCTCAGGCTGATAGTGCAGGGGTAAAAACTGGTAATAAAAAACATGTCAAATTTCCAGGTGCAACGTTAAAGAAAACTCATTTCCATCTCCTTCCAGTTCTTTCTAAGCTGTTCTTTGCACAATGCTACCTACCTTCCAGGAGTCTTGAGAGGATTAATTAACCTTTGGAGGGTACTTTCAATAGGTAGGACACACTGTAAGAACTAAGCCTCAGAGGGATGAAAGCAGGTAGCTCAGTCCTACGAAAATGATTCCTTTCACTTACTTCGGTCTAATCATAAACCTTGGGAGATGCGCAGAGCTTTTTATCCACTTTCTGCTGGGAGAGTCGGTTAAAAAGCAGGCTGATGCCAGTATCCTGATTTCCAGTTTGTAGTGCCAAAATGCTGGTTCTTCCTCTCCACTTGCTGGGATGTCATCTGGGGTATTTGCGCACTGTGTCACCACAAGGTATAAAAACATCTGAGACGTGCAATGAAGTGGTCCACTATTGCAATGGAGCCTGCAGCTGAAACTGGCTGTTCATTAGCCCTAATGAGCCAGCCTTGCACCCCTGTCCCATGCTGCTGCCAGCAGGTACCAGCCGGGGCACCGGGGCTGCCATCTCCTTCCAGGCATGCCTTCAGCCATGGCTTCCAACCACTATTAAAATCAACAGGATTGATATTAACGTCAGTTGGACCTGATTTTGCATCCAGTAATGTAATGCTTGGGTTTTTTTTTTTCTTCTTCTGGATCTCTGTGATCGTTTTCGACAATCCTTTCAGCTTTCTCATTCCCACACTTCTCTCTTTTTTTTTTTTTCTTTTATTTTTTAATGCTAGGAATCCTTTTATTGATTTCATCTGACATCTAAGGGAAGGCAAAGCATAGGTTCAGGTAACTCAGACATGCCCTCATAGTTCATCCAGGAGCCTTTAGAGCCTTGCTAGCTCTTTCAGGCCAGCACAGTCACTTATAGGAGACATGTCAGCCTAATAGGACACACAAGTTCAGACCTCAAAGGCAGCAGGTTTTTACTTACATATATGTAGAAACCATGGGTTACAATAAGTGGCCACTTGTGCTGGAGCATATTTCTTTTCAATCATCTCTGGTGCTGTAATGGCACTTCTGGGAGCGTGGGCCTGAGGGAATCACTTGTGCTAGCAGGCTGGGATTTTAAGGAATGTTTGCTGCTTAAACAATTGAGAAGAAAAAGAGAAATGGATAGGGTCAAGGAAGACAACTTGCTAGTGGATGCAATAGCTAGCAACACACCCTACTGAGGCATGAGGCCACATGAAGCCCCAGGGCTTGCTGTGCCTCAGTTTCCCTATCCTACTTTTTCTCCTGCTGGGGAAGGCTCTGGTTTCTGCTAGCTACCTCCCAGAACTTCCAGCTGTGGGATGAACTAAGTGAGGGAAGGTCTTCTGCCCAGACTTGGGGATCAATCAGACATGTAGGGGCAACACATGACACAATGGTGGGTGCATGCGTGACTGCACATGTGCTGATCGCACCACCTCGGAGTCAGGAATTCTGTTCAAAGGCCTCCACATCTGCCTGGGAGATGCCAGGGGCCCCAGAGTATCGTGTGAGAGATCCTTGAGCATGATGGCTCCATTTACACACCTCCGGTACATTGCGGAAACCATCTCATTTGCCTGAGCTGGCAGCATTTCTGTGCTTGGAGAGGTGAAATAGCCCCCACCAGCCAGTTAATTCTCTGTTCCACTAGCACAGTGATCCAATAGTATCTTTATCAGTCACATAATATTCGAGATAAAAAAGGCAGCACAGAAGTGTGAGCGGCAGAAAACCCCACAAAAATGCAAATCAAGGGCAGGAGAGTGCCACTGCCCATCACGATTGTTGCTGGGTTCATCAGTGGTTGATGGGGGGGGGTACCTAAAGCCAGCACCTTCCTGGCACTCAGAGACAAGAGAAAAGTGTTTTTTTTCTTTTCTTTTCTTTTTTTTTCTTTTTTTTAATTATCTTTTCCTGCTCACATATACCAGATAATTCGGTGTTAACATACAGGTTTCTAACTATGCTGGAGCTTAGCTATGCAAAACCTTGTTGCCACCAGTGAGGCAGTACTTGTAATGGCAGCATCAATGCAGCATGGGCATGCAGTGACCAGTGCTTGGCCCTGCAGCTCCCTGCTGGGGCAAGCAGGATGTGGGATGGAGTGTTTGCTGGTGAGAGAGTCTCCAAGCCTCCTCATGCTCCTGATGGAACATTTGTGGGAGCAGATCAAGCTGTTGCTTGCAGGAAGGGCTCTTCTACGGGATTCAAGACAGTGTGGAACTGGTGGACTTTTTTGGAAAGATCTACCTTTCTTTAACACAGCTTTTCTTCAGTGACCTCCTTGATGGCACTTGCTTAAAAGTGTAACTTGCCAGCTCGAGAAACTTCCCTTCCCTCCCCACTGCCTGAGTGACCACACACGCTGTGGTTGGGCCCACTAAAACTGAGACAAGCTGCGCCCAGTAAATTGGGATTAGGAAGGAATTCTGGGTTTTTTAAGTTGGCTACAGCCTCTAGCAGGGAGGATGTGGCCCTGGAGGCAGCACCATAAGCAGGAGACTGGGTTGGAGGTGCATCGAAGTGGTGTGTCAAGATGACACTGGTAGGGCAGTGAGGGCTGCAGTGGGATAGCTGCGAGGCCCCGATGCATCCAGGTGCCTATATCCTTAGGGGGGCATTTCAGCTGCTCTTGGATGTGTGTTTTGGGCCAGGCAGCAGCTGAGCAGCTTCCCTGCATGGCTCTTCCTTTCTGAGGTTCTGCATTGCTTCCTATTTCCCTGAATGCTACTTTCCAACCTGGCCACTTCAAATCCAAAGGGGAGGGCATCAGCAAAAAGCCAAAAAATTCAGGTCTGCAGCACTATGCCAGGGAGACTCTTTAGCTGCTCTAACATCTGCCTGCGAGCTTTCCTGCTCCTAGTTTCTTTGCATATATCCCAGTGCCTGGAGCAGCAGCTTAGGCTAGCTGCTAAGCTGGAAAAGGCTGGAGGTGAATGGAGAGCTCCCTCAGTTAAGCAGCAAGGGGTCCCCATTCCTAGGCTGTGAACATGTCTTGGGGCAAGGAGGTGAGCAATGCCCTTATGTTGCTACTGCGTCTCTCAATCCCAGTGAGACTTGCAGCCTGTGTAACTCAAGAGATCCTGATATATAAATCACCAGAGCCTTCATGGCTTTGTATCATAGAGAATCCCCAGCGCTGTGTGAACAGGTTGTGTGAAAGTCGAGTTTCATGTTTCTGCTTCATTCCCATTGTGCATCTGGCTGATAGCTCATGGCCTGTGTGTCTTTTTAGGGGCTGTGGACAACTCAGTGGGAACAAAGCCAAAGAGGAGCATAAACAGCAGCTTTGGCCTATGGGGCTGCCAAAAAGTTCTGAGGCATGTGCTCCCAAGCATGCAAGCCCATCCTTCCCCTGCCCAGGTCATCTACAGAGGAACGGGGGGCTTTGCTGCAGGGGGCAACCAGATGGAGCCAGCACTGCACCAGTCCCACTGCAGCCAAGCAGGATGCTGCAAAGCAGCTGAGATCCCCAAGAGAGAGGTGCAGGGACTCTTGGGTGTTTTGTGCAGCTGTGACCATGGCTGCTTTCCCCGAGGGGCTCTCAGCCTTTTCTGGGTTGCCATCCCTCCCAGAGCCTCATGATTTGGCTGCAGCATGGAGCTATGCATGCTCAGATAGAGCAGGGTGCGAGTCCCTGGCAATGGGTGCCTTACACTAGGCAGCTTGCATTGAGCAGGGCACTGGCAGGGTGCTGCTGATGCCAGCAGCAATATGAGGAGGAGTAGGTGACAAACAGCATCACTACTGTCTGTGTCATTGGACTGGCATGGCTTGTGCTAGCTGATCACTTCAATAAATTCAGCCTGTATGGTCAGATGATAAAAAAAGTCATGCTTGGAGTGCCAGGGAGAGAGACTGAACTTTGTTTTCCAGCATGGGAGGTAAGAGGAAGCTCATTGTGCTTAACTTCAGCCATCTTCAAGTCAGGGATTTAGTCTAAACTGGTTGTCTAGGCTCTTTCAGCAGACAGTTAAGGGAGATGGGTACCTTCAGATGGCAATTCATTACATCTGAAAGCCAGGAGGACTAACAGCCCTCTCAAGGGATCTGTACAATCAGACACTTACCTTCCAGGGGTTAAAATTAGATGAGATGAGTCCTGCCTTCAGATATATGGTGGAGGCAGGTTTTACTAGAGGGCAGAGACCAGCATGGAGCTGATAACTGTAATCACAGCAGCTTTATTTATCACTCTGGGCAGAAAACATATGAGGCATGGTGGCCTGGGGAAGAGCTGCCTTTATCTTCTGACTTCAGCTTCCCTCCGGGAGAGATCTGCATTAGATTTATAGGGGAAAGACTTGCTGCAAGTCCATCCATGGCTGCGTCTTACACCTTGCACACTACAGGGGACGTCTTGAGGCAGGGACAGGTTGTTCCACTGGCTTGATTTGAAAAAGCAATTCAACCTTGAGTTTTCTGTGCCCAGTGACCAGCTGTGACCAGCTGCGGCCTCTGCGAGAAAGGCACAGAGGCCCTGGGGCTGCCCCTTCTGTGTGAAACAGGCTGTCACCCCACAAGATCTTACTTCTTGCACAACTAATGCTTCTGTCTGTTTTATTGCTAAGCTTGCAGTTGTGGGACAAAAAACAAGAAGCAGCAGCATGAATCACCCGAGGCAAATCAGCTGTTTTAACCTGGCAGTGCCAATGAGGGACCTGCCAAGGGCTTGTGGCCAACACCAGCAGCACGTGTCATTGCAAGAATTCTTGCAAGCTGAACATTCAGAAATGTTTGACTCTTGGGTGCTCAGGCTTGTAAGAACTGAGCTCAACACATTATCTTGATTTGTTGACATAAAGTGATGCTCTCTCCAGAATTATGCGCTTGCTAAGAATGGGGACAGGTGGAGAGGTGCAGAATGAGTGCAGATGGAGTCTGTGGGAATGCAGATGTCCTAGTCAGGGGTTGAGCCAACATCTTGCTTGGCCTTAGGAACTTCTGCAAGATTTTTGCAGGTATCATTGTATAGTCAATAACGAAATATAAAAGCAATAATAAGCATGACACCAAATAGCAATTGTTATACTGGGAGTGTCTAAGGATAGCCCCACCTTCCCGGCATTGCCTGTCCAGGGAGCCACGATAGGGCTAGGCTGTTCCTGAGATGCTTGTATGTGACTCCAGGTACTTCAGGGTTGATTTCAAGCACTCACACATCAAGGTGTCCCAGAAAATCACTCGGCAGCACCCTGTGCATTGCTAGGATCTGAAAAAAGCTGAGGTTTAGCACAAAATTATCATACCCAGTGAGGCACTGAGGGCAGCAGATGGTGTAACTAGGCCTCTCCCTCCTTACCTGATGCCTGTGTGTTTGCTTGCAGCAGCTCAGAAGAAAGATGCTGCATAAATCCAAATTATTGCAGTACCAATGTGAATGCCTTCTCCACTCTTTGGTGCTCCTGGCTGAGGCTGTTGGCCCCAGAGGTCTCAGGAAGCCCCTATAAATGAGAGAGTGAACTCATGCCTGTGCTACACCACTGCTGCCCAAAGGAATTTGTGCAACGAGAGAAAGAATGTTTCAGGGGGCGGGGTGGGGGGCAGCATCAGGGATGGGGGAGACCTTCATGGGCGCCCAGAGCAACCCATGGGCAGTGTGCATAGCCAGTGGAGTGCATGCTTGCCTTTGGGAGCAGCCTGCTGCACTATCTCACAGCAGCCTCATCTGCACGTGGCAGTCCCAGGGCCACATCAAGGATGGGACATCTCAAGTGCCACAAGTGGGAAGAAAAAGTGAGGATTTGAAAAAGGCCAAACATGAATATACATGCATAGCCCAAATGCTCCCTTTGAGGAAAGTCTTCCTCTCCTATTAAGTAATTAAATAAAGCCCCGAGCTCTACTAAAATTAAAATAACAGCATCCATTTATTCTGGCAGGGCCCACTAGTGACTGCTCTTGCCAAAAACATGTTTGTGGTTCTTATCTTTTCAAGTGGCTCTTTTGCAATAAAACCCAGATGCCATTAGTCCAGGGAGGCCTCCAGGCAGCTGTTTATGTCCATGAAAGATGCCCTTTGTAATTAATTAATCTCCCAAAAGCAGTGGTAGCACATTCCCAGTGTCTCCAGTGGCGCATTTTTTTCCTGCCGACACTGGCAGGAGAGGTGCATATTGCTTCCTCGCTGCTGAAGAAAGCCTTTGTGCTGCAGACTCTGACCACGAAAGGGGTTAATCTTCTCATTGAGAAGACATAGTGGAGATTTCAGCATCTATCAAAACCTAAACAGGAGGCAGTGCTGTGCCAGGCTGCTGTTTCAGTGGCTCCTTTTCTTGCCCAACAGCAATAAGCACAGTGTCAGGAGACTGTGCTATGCCAGTCCTGCAGGGCTCAGCTGGGCATCCATGCCTGACCATGGCTTGGTCCTCTTTTTTTAGAGAAGATGCCTTGCTTTGGAGCCATCAGCCTAAGGCTGCAGAAAGAGGCAATAGGCATCTGGTACCTGCCCCATGTACACCTGCTCTGGGTTCTTGTTGGGATGTTGGTGTCTCATCAATGGACAAGTGAATGTGTGTTACTGTACAGCCCTCTGGGACAATGTACCACTACTGGGCTCATTAAAGGGTTGCTGTATTAACAAATGGTGGCAATTAGCCCTGCTATTCTGGCATGAATGCAGCACACTCCCTTACGCCAGGCTCTGCTCTCGCAGTGAAGGACTCTGTATTTCCATGAATCACTGCCTGTCTCTCCTACTTCCACCTCCATGGCTTTAGAACCTCTCCTCACTCCCTTCCCAGCATGCACTTTCTAGATCTGCAGCAAAGTTTCCTTGCTATCATGCTGCCCTAGTCCTCTCACTTGAGGTAGTGGTGCAGCTCAGTGCCAAGTTGCAAGATTGATAAGATGTCACTACTTCTGGCTGTGTATGTCCCAGAAAGGGTCAGCCATGCTACCTGGCAGCACACTGGATGTGAGGACATGCACATCCCTGAGAACACTGAGACAGGTTGCCCAGAGAGGCTGTGGAATCTCCATCCTTGGAAGTATTCAAAAGCCAGCTTGAAGGGTCCTGGGCAACCTCCTCTAGGTCACCCTGCTGGAGCAGGGTAGTTGGACTAGATGATCGCCAGAAGTCCCTTCCAACTGTTCTGTGTTTCTAAGAACACTCTTGCAGGCTGGGCAGGTCTCATCCTTGGCATACATGAACAGGGCTCAGACTGGGGCTGGTCTCTCTGGTCTGCAGTTGGAAAGAGGTGAGTACATTTTAGGAAAAGAGAAAGCAGCTCTAGACCTCTGTAGACTTTTGAGGAGAAGCAGGCAGAAAGCCTGGTCTCAGGCCATTAGGCTGGCTCCAGAAAGGACTGCCAGCAGGTTAAGGCTGCTTTCAGAGTTAGTGTGGACCAGAGAGCCTGGACTGCTCTGGCTAAAGGCAGCTGTTTGCAGAGCAGCTGTCTCCATCCATGCTCCAAGTACAGCCATGAGAAATGGGGCCATGTGCACTCTGGATGTGCCTGATGCAAAAATCTTAACCTGACTCATGCTTGGGCCTGTGGTTTCTCACCGCTGACGAAGAGAGCGCAGCTGGAGGTGAATGACCCGCTGTCCAGAAAATGTCCCGAGTTGCAGGCCCTGCCCAGGACTAGACAACTTGAGGGTACAGGGGAGGTAACTCACAACTATGGAAGGACAGTAATTGCACTTCTCTACTTTCTGGGTAGACCCATATTTCCAAAACTGAGTGATGATACAATCACACCTCCTCATGGTACAGCAGACATATTCTGAATGGAGGGATAGACCCAATTGTCTCTCAGTCACTAATTTCATACCCCGTTAAAATATAACTTAAAATCTAGACACTTGCCCTTTTGCCTTCAAGTAGCTACAGTTCCTCTGCCCTCAGCTGCTCTTGTCTCTATCTCTTCCTTCTCCCTAACTTTCTGCATCATAACTATATCACGAGGAGCTGCTAAAACCTGACTGCTGTAGTTGGAGTGTGTGGGGGGGGGGGAGGAGGGGGTCTCCCTTGCAGTAGCTGTGGTTTCTGTGCTTCACAATCCCTTATTATTCCCTGTACATTGTATGAATTCCCAAATGCAGAAGGCAGCTACAGCGCAAGTGCAGGAACACGCCGCATGACTGCTGTTGTCAGTGCAGGGGGCTGCATGTCCTCATCCTTTCAGGGGTTCAGGTGCTCCCACATGATGCTGTCATGCCAGGGTGTCCGAACCAGCAGGGACCAATGCGGTACCTGAGAGATGTGAGCTTAGGATATGTGGGGAAAAAAAATCATTCATGAGACCACCCTGGGCATAAAAAAATGTACAAACTGCTGTAGCAGGCCAGACCGAAGAGCCATCTAGTCCAAACTCTTCTTCCAGACAGTGGCCAGTATCAGGTGTCTAGAGAAGAATGTAAGAAACAGATGATTTGTAGGAGGTCCTTCTCTTATCTCTCCCAGCTTGTATGGTTTACAGACTCTCCAGATCTGAAGAATATCTGGGATTACCACGTTTCCTTGCCACTGATTGATTCCATCCACCATGAATTTGTCTAGGCTGTTCCTGAACTGTTTACACTTTTGGCCTTTGCAGCATCAGGTGACAGCAAATTCTACCACCAAATTATGTATCTGCCTGGCAAAGGCCTTGTTTGCACTGCTTTTCAACCTGCTTCCATCCTTCTTCTCTTGTTACAAGCAATTCCCTTTACATCTCTATGTCAGTCAGAATGTTACAGAGCTCTCTTACACCCCTCACATTGTCATCTCTCCAGCCTGGATGTTCCTAGTTTGTTGAGTTTTCCCTGTACAGATAGCCTCAGCAGAGGCCAGGGAAGATGTGACTTCTGTAGGACCATGTTTTCACTTAAACTATGCGTAGCATCGTTTCAAACAAAGAATTGCTTCAGGAAGGGTCAGTCCTCACTACCTCATTTGTAACAACAACTCAGCCTGGGGTTGGGTTGTTATTGGTGTTTTTAGCCGTTGTTGGATTTTCACTGTTGCTTTTTTGATGAATGAGTTTAATTTTGCTAGCATATTGCACAGGTTTGCAAACCAGATGTTGCCGCTGTGAGACAGTAACAATAATGCAGGCAGGGAGCAGTTCATCATGGCACACTGGTGCTAATGCTGCGGTGAGGTCAAAGATGAGGGGTCATGGAGTAGTCTGATGAGGGTTCCCACTTCTCAGGAGCCGAGTGTTCAGTTGCCATGAGAACTGCTAGGCGTGTGGAGGCAAAGCTTGCTAGCAATGCAATCACCTCCCATTTATTTTCCATTTCCTCTGGAAAAGACCGGATCTTATGAAGGCGACCAAGTTGTAGCTAAAAAAAAACTCTGCCAGGAGCCCAGAAGCAGAGATGGATTTGTGTAACCAAATGATGTTATCCTGAGTGACTGGTATTTCGCAGATGCTAGCTCCTGCTCAGGGGTGATATACTGGAGGATAGGGGTACAGGGATGCAGACAGCATCTCCCTGGGGAAGCCTTTAAAGCCACCTCTTTGCCTGCAGTGCAGGAGCATGAGGGCTGTACAGGCAAATCAGGTCACGTATCCCCTTCCCCAGGAGCAGGCATTGCACGAGAGCATTGCTTTCCTTCTTCCTTTATAAGCTGTGAAACCATGGGTTGGGTGATGACTTTTTTTTTTTTTTTTTGGCCTTAGACAAGGCCTGGTTCAGAGCTGCCCCTTTCTTGGGGGTGGGAAGCCAGCAGGAGGTGTTTTGGTTGGAGTTGTTTCCCAAAGTGTCTCATGGGTTGGCATCACTTCAAGAGCCACGAGGTCCCTACTGGGGGACAGCTCTGCTTCACTGGCACATTGTGCCAGGACTGGGTTTGGGGGCACTGCCTGGAATTTGCCCTGCAGTAGCAGGAACAGCAAAAGGACAAATGGCTAGTTTGATGGCTCCTGTATCTTTCTGCCTTACCCTGCTGAACGCAAAAGAGCTGAGGTTAGCTAAGCAGAGCAGCCAAATCCATTGGTCTTTTAGAAAATCACAACGTATGGGCCCAAGAGCACTTGAATCCTCAAGTCATCTGTGGAGCAGCATGAATTCCCACATCCGCATCAGCTCTCATCTGGGAGACCTTCCCAGAGCTGCCAGGAGTGTAGAATTTCTGTGGATGGAAGAAAGAAATCACTGAGGTCAGGGGGCTGATATTGCACATTTTTGTGTGACATCAGCTTGCTGCCACCTTGAAAATACCAAAAGATAGTGTCTTGCATCCTGGCCCTTAAAAATCCCTCGTGCCCTACAGGAAGGGAGTGTTGTTACTCAAGAAATTTACTGTTATTCCAGGGAATTTAAGCCAGTGTGCAGGAAATCCCAGTGTGGGCAGGGAGGAATTTAAAGGACTAGGCCACTGGGATGGTCCATATTTGCTCTGTTCTTATGCCACTGCCAGGCCCCCCTCAAAAAGCCCCTCAGAGGCCTTGAATATGTTTAGAGTCTACTAAGTTGAGAGTCTAATTCTTCATAAACAGGCACAGTAAGTGAATATGCTGGAAAGTGGGAGCGTGTGCAGATGCTTTGCAGGATCAGGGCATTATGAGCCTCCAGGCAAAGAGAAGAGAAAGCTGGTAACGTGCTCACTCTCTCTTTCTCTCTCTCAGGGACCTCATGCCCAGGACCCTTGAGGGGCAGATCACCATGGAGAAGACTCCCAGCTACTTTGTCACCAAGGAAGCTCCAGCCCGCATCTCCTCCATGTCTAAGGGCACAAAGCTCATCGTGGTCGTGCGGGACCCTGTGACCAGAGCTATATCGGACTACACCCAGACACTCTCCAAGAAGCCTGATATCCCCACCTTTGAGAGCCTGACCTTCAAAAACAGGACTACAGGCCTGATTGACACCTCGTGGAGCGCTATCCAGATTGGCATCTATGCCAAGCACCTGGAGAACTGGCTCCTGCACTTCCCTATCAGGCAGATCCTCTTTGTCAGCGGGGAGAGGCTGATCAGCGACCCTGCGGGGGAGCTGGGCAGGGTCCAGGACTTTCTGGGCCTCAAGAGGATCATCACGGACAAACACTTCTACTTCAACAAAACCAAGGGTTTCCCATGCCTGAAGAAGGCGGAAGGCAGCAGCAAACCCCACTGCCTGGGGAAGACGAAAGGCAGGACCCACCCCAATATAGACCAAGACGTGGTGCAAAGACTACGGGACTTCTACCGGCCTTTCAACATGAAGTTCTACCAGATGACGGGGCAGGACTTTGGCTGGGACTGAGGCTCAAAAAAATAATTTAAGAAAAGGAAAATATAATATAATATATATTTTTTTTACATAGTAGAGATGGAGGAATACAGAAAAAAATAGTTGTGCTGAAAATGTTATTTGTTTTGATTTTTTTTTCTTTTGACACTGCTTTGTTTTCTTTCTTCTCTCAGTGATGAAATGATGTGTCCTAGCAGAGGACAAAGGAGGCTGTGAACTGCAACTTGGCCCTAATGACATCACTTGCAGCTTGGTTGTTTCCTTCAATGGTCCAAGGTTTAACACTGTCTCTGTAAAAAAGGGCAGATGCAAAAAATTTTTAGATGTTGCCAAGTTCCATTTTCAGAAGTGACATGGGAGCTCAGAATCTTACTGGAAGACCAGCCAGATTTTGAATTGCAAATGGCATTTTACACCAGACCTTGGTCACTTTTGGCAGTTGAACCAAAGGAGTCCTAATACCTAGTTTGGATTTTAAAATCTTACTATAGTGTCTTTTTTCTTTTTATTGAATGAAACCATCAGTGACATTTTTTTTTATTTGCTCAGTTTTTCTTTGTCTTCTGGTACCCCCAAATCAAACTTTTCTCATCAACCAAACTTAGCTATTTTTCATCTTACAGAAGCCAAAAGCAATATTCCTTTGTGCTGTTTTTAAACAAAACACTTTTGGTAGTCAAAAGTGAAAGAAAATAAATTATTCTGTTGACTTTATGATTAAAATTTCCAGGTAGTCAAAAGCCTTCATTCAAGGGATTTGGCTCTAAACCAGTGTCCCCATTCCCAGGAACCCTCCCCCCTTCTCTACACCTAACAGTGAAGCACTTTGCCCAGCGGGCCCCATCCAAAGGCATTTGGGTGATGGGCAGGGGAGAGTCTGTGCTAAGATACCACTCCTGATGCCCCTATCCTTGTAGAGATGAGCAATCCACCATCCTGCTTCTTGTGCGCAAGGAACAAGCTTGCAGGGAGGTGTCTGGCAGATGATAACTTAAGCCAGAAGGAGAATGTTTTGGATTGGGTCAGTCTTAACAGGAAAATGGTGGAGCAAGCTTTGCTTGGAAAAAATAAACAAAAAGCATGTTCAGAAAGCGCAGAGAACATGCACAAGCAGAAACAATCAAAGTTTTCTCGGCCTTTCCTAGCAAGAACTGAGGGGGGGATAGGAAGGAGATTGACAGTTTTCCAGGGCTATAAAAATTTTCAAGGAAAACAAATCTTCTGTTTGTAATAACCAAGTCCTTTAAATTATTTGCTTTGATCCACATCACCTTTCTTTAGCTGACAGAAATGTTCCAGTGACAGAAATCGTACAGTAATAAGTAATATGGAATTACAGTGGGCACATTTATCTGCTGGTTATTTATCTTTGGTATTTTCTAGACTATAGTAGCACCTAACTACCACTTGGTGCTGTAAAAATACAGATCACAAAGATGTTCCTTCTCCCCAGTCTGGCTTTAAAAAGTCCCTGACAGGGAAAAACAAACTAAGGTGAGGCTCACCAGGCAAATCTGTTAGGAAGAAGTCTTGGGTTCCAGCTCATTGGTTGCCCACACTCTGGCCAAGATAGGTGTAAAATTACAGCAGAATAGAGATTTCAAGCAGTCCAAAAAGGACTGTATCAAGATGTAGACTGTATATATGAGATTACCTCCTAACCCAGCAGAAAGTCATTTACATACTGGTCTTCTTGTCCAATGGATTAGGAAAATCCCATGGCAACATCATGGCACTAGCATACTTTGCAGGTGATGGGCTACATCCATCCTGGCTCCCCTGAACGTCCTTGCTTATCCCTATGCACCTCTTTCCTTTCCTGAGGATGCAGCATCTGGGGATGAGTCCCTTCCTTTCCTACCCCTGTTGAAGACATAAACCCAGGTGGTTTCATATGCAAGGCCTATTTCCCAAGCTAAATAAAATAGCTGCATTAGTTTTGTGAGGTCCTGGGAGGAGACTTTCTCCTACCCTGCAAAGCCTTACCTGAGCTCAGGTTTCCATGCTTGGGTTGACACATGGGCAGTAGGAAACCAGGGCTGTATTCAGCAATCTGCTCTGGTGTGGCAGGTCAGGGTGCCACACTCACTGCCTTCCCTGGCATTTTCAGCTCCTTCCCACTATCCTTGCTTCATTATGCCCCATTGCTGGTTTTAAGTCCTTTTTTGGCTGCATGCTGTGCCACATAAAAATCTGAACAAACATGTTACATGATCACCTTCTCCAAACAAAGCTCAGGAAGCAGCTATGGACTAGGCAAACATGAGTGTGTGCAGCCAGACCCCAAAACCAGTCCTTTCTTTCAATCCTCCTCAGGGTTCATGCAAGAAATTAGGTGGGAAAGTTGGAAAGGTTGGTCACGCAGCACTACCTCACCTTCCCAGGGCTACAAGTCCTGCCAGCACCTCTGGAATTCATTGCTGGAGCTCAAAGGTCCCAAATCAGAGGAAGCTGGAAGGAGAAAGGTGATGAGATCTTGGTGACAGTCTTGCCGAAGTATCAGGAGGGATGAGGGGAGCAACCTGCCTTTTGCCTACGCTGGCCAGATAAAGGGAGAATGGGCTTAAGGTACAACAAAAATCAGGGGAATGAATTATTAGGGAAAACTTTCTAATAGGAACACTTGTCAAGGCAAAGATGGGGGACAATAGCCACCCCTTCCAGCGCTGTATCCTTCCACATCTCCAAATTCCAAAGTGGAGCAGGCAGCGGTGAGGAGGCGATATCATCCGCTGAACTGCTGGCACACCAAGCAGTGCTGCATCACTTAAAAAACGAAGAGTTGAGCATGTAATTTCTTTGGCCTTTCAAGGAGACTTAAGGTTGGGCTATTCTGTATGTGTTTTTGACAAGTATAAATAGCATTTAAGTGTATGATTTAAAAAAAAAATCAATATAACAATACTACTATTGTCTCTCATATGGTCACATTTAGATTAGTATAAAGCTGCTTTATAGTGCTACAGATTGTTCTTCCTATATTGAACTAACTAACTGTAGCAATATAAAGCATCTTCATACAAACGAGCCTCTACAGCTGCCACCAAATAACTCTCGTTCAATCAATACAGCTTTGGTGCATACACAGGCCTAACTATCTTAGGTGCCTTTAAAAAAAATCTTCCCAGCACATTGAATTCAATCACGTAGGCATGCTTTCCCCAATATGGACACTTTACATCCATTAATTTCTAAGGTGTAAAACTATTTAGGGATCTGAGACTGTAATTGATTTTTTTTTTTTATTGTGGGCCATAAGTATTTTTGAAAATCTCTCCATGTATGAACAATGGCTTTTAAAAAGATGTTATGCAATCAAAATCACTTTGAACTCTAATAATATTTAAGCCTCTAAACCCTTTAGGGTCATTTTAAAATCCAGTCATGAAGTTTAGATTATTTTAACCTAAGAACGATTGGATGTAAAGTACTCCCCGTACCAAAAACTGGACCCTTCCAAGGCCTACAGTATTGAGTATGTACATTAGCACAAGAAAGCGAAAGCGGCTATAAATAAAAATGAAAGTGGCTGATAGAGTTCGATTCTTCTTAAAAAGCAGAAAAATCAATACATTAACAATGAGCAATTAATTGGGTGTATTAGTTTCAATAATGCAATGTGTCATTAGGCACTAATGAAGCTGGGGCTTAATATACGCCAGGTAACATTTAGATTTTAGAACACTTGTCTCAAAAAAAAAAAAATCTACCTTTTATAAAGCATCATGGCTGTGTCAAGAACCAAATTCATCTTCTGGTTACACAGCCACAGGCAGTTTTCTGCAGCACTGCATCAGCCACCCTGACCTTCAGACAGAATGTGCTGAGCACCAGTATCGCCCTGACTACTTTTGCCAGGACTTATACATAAGGAGCATTTCCCCAAGCAGAACCCAGCTCTAGTTTAGATATGCCAGAAATAATCCAACATTTTTCTCCTTGCACGTTTGAGGGGCTGGAAGTGCTTCTCCTCAAAGCCTTCCTCAGTTCCCTGTGGTGGCGGCGGTCAGCCAAACGCTGGCACCGGCAGCAGGGAGCTTTGCACCTTGCTTCAATTGGCCACATCTAGAAAATCTTGGAGGAATGGGGTTTTCTTCACCAGGTTGGCAAGACAAAAACTGGCCTTTGTGCCGCTGTACTAAAAGTGCATTGCTGTGATTTCTGGAGAAACCTGGCAGGGCCAGGAATGGACTGCTGCATCCACATTAGCCAATGAGGATGACTTCCTGCTGAAGGGGAATTAATCAACTCCTAATGAATTGCTGTCGCCCACTAATTTATACAGTTAAAAGGAACATAAACACCAATATGCCACAGAGATCAGTGAATGAGACTTCTGCATGTGCTGTTTGGGGTGGTCTTTGGGGCACAGCACTAATAAGTTAAATTTCAAGCAATTATAGCCTTATTTGGTCACACCTACAACACACTTGGTTGATTATTTTGACTAATGTTAATCCTTAGCCTCTTCAGTTCTCTCTCACACACACAATGTTAGGTCTCCAGGTTGGGGGGAAAAACACCATTTTCTTAACCATTAAAAAAATTATTGTTCATATATAATGGTTTCTTTTTTTTCTCCCCTCCCTCTCCTTTGCTTTTTGATACTGTCATCTTTCTCCGTTTGGTGCTATTTCAGTATGAATTAATTTAATTTAAGAATGAGAAAGCACACATTTAATAAAGTTTACGGGTACTGAGAGGCTGTGCTCTCTTTTTGCTGGCGGCAGCAGTCTGGAAAGAGTGGGAAGCTTTATGGAATGGGGGAAAACACAAAATTATTCACTTGTGACTGATGGAGTCCCTTCAAACTAACACACTCCCCAGCAGCCACAGTGCCGGTGGTGCACGAGGACACCAGCGCCGGGCTGGGGAAGAGCTGAACACAGGATTTTAAAGGTCTTTGGCATTTAACACCTTACTGCTTTCTTTAGATAGCAAAACGCCTCCAAAAGTCTGGCCTTCGTGCGGCTACTTACCTCTGTGTCATTGCCAGCCCAGCCACATCCACGGTCCTTTGCGAATTTGGCAAAGCCACGCTTCCCCTCGACGTGTAAGAAGATGAACAAACCCAATGCACGTTGCATTAAGTGAAACCCAAGGTGGAAGCAATTCACCAAGAAATACATACAGTGGAGCAGCCGTCGTATATCAGGTTTTCTGTGTGGTCAGGTAAAGTGATATTCTATTTATTTTTTTTCAATGTATAAACAGATTAAATCCCAGGAAAAATATGCTCCCAAACTTCATAATATTTTATTAAACCACTGAAATTTAATATAATCTTTTGGCTTCAACAGAGAAATATTCCATTTCTTTTCTGAGCACCTTTGATTTTATTTTCTTTTAATTATTGTCATCCGGAGTTAACAATGTGGGTTTTGCATTCCACCCAGTGAGGACCATCCGGATTAGAAGTAGAGAATTTTGCTGAAATACAGAAATAACTACATGATGGTAAGAACCCAGTGATGCCTCAGTGGAAAAGATTTGGAAAAGCCAATCTGGAGAATGAATTCCCTTTAGCCAGGCAATAACACAGCCACATTCCTCAAATTTGTATCCGTTACTACCTAAGAGAGCAGCCAGCAACGTTCCTGCAAACATGTCACCTTCCTAGTCTTAGTTTCTGTCCACACTGCCACATGTGGGGCTGGAGAGCTGCTCCGGCTTGCTCCAGCCTGGGAGCTGTGTAGCTCCCTATTCCAAGGGGCAACTTGTAAATCCAGGTCTGACGCTGTGCTCAGGCTCAGCATTGGGCTGTGCAAACGCTCCTCCAGACACATCGTCCAGGAGGGTGCAAAATTGCTAGCAAAGGCCAATGCAACGCTGCCATGAGAGCCAGGCAGCCCACGCTCCCTGCTCAGCCCAGGATCTTGGACAAATGACAGATCTGGCACACAGCACATGCCCCAATGACAACCTGGCTCACCTCGAAAGCTGTTGGAAGCCCAGCAGAGCTTTTCCAAAAGGATTCAGCACCTGCCTTTCAGAGTCATTAGATAATAATAGTAATGATAATAATCATCTCATGGTTTTTGGACAATTGTGTGATTTCTGGAGGTCAAATCCATTGGTTTGAGCAGTACCTGATATTGTTCAACTGAGCAACAGAGGAATTTCTATGCAGCTTATCAGATACAAGTAAGCAGTCCTTTGCCAAACCCCACAGCTATTTCCTCTCCACATCAGTCACGGCCTCTAATTTGTGGGCCTCATTAGAAGAATGAAACAAGTTATCTGAGAAAGGCATTTCACGTCAGGGAAGAGCTGTCTAATAGCCACGTTTAGCCCCTCCTCCCCATCTCTTCCGCAGTGGAATGGTAACCTGAAAAAGATTTAAAAAATAAAAAAAATCAGTGAGGTGGGTGTCTTTCCTTCAACAAGCTTGTTGCTTATGCAGGGAAACCCTGATTGTGGCTATAGTGGCTTCTTTTTGTTTGTTTGTTTGTTTAGCAGTTTAAATTTGCAAAAAAGTTGTAACAGTTGCAAAATTTGCAGCACAACCCTGATACCTGAATGTCCTTTGCCACAGATATAATAGTAGCTGGCTCCTGTGATATCTCCCTTTAATTTCAGGGCAACAACAACGTTTCAGAAAGCATCAGGATTAGACCAGCTCAGCCACCGTCTCTTCAGCTGATTTCTTTTGTTCTGCCGCCAGTAGCTGTGATTTAGGGCACCCAAGCAACATCTAAAGAAAATGACTGAAAGGTATTGGCTGGGGAGCACTTACTGTCCCGTGTCCCAGGCTTACAGGACAGAATCAATAGATTTTCTGTAGTGCTCCCTGCTAGAAACCCCCCATGGCTAGGCACATATGAGATGGAAACAGACTAAAAATAATTCTTCCAAGAAGGACAAGTGTGAGAGCACAAAGGACCGCAACTGAATGCATCCCATCGGCCGGGCAAACAGAGTCACTCATCTGATTTCCCAACTCCCTGCATGCCTAGAGCTGCCCCTGGCCTAGCCCTCGGCCCACCACCTGCACAGCCTGGCAAAACGGCCCCCACGGCTTCACTGGACCACGCTTCTGGGCTGCGTGGAACCATTCGCGCTTCCACCGCACAGCGTTTCACACCGAGCAAAAGAAGGCTTCTTCAGTGCTCGGAGGGGAGAGCGCAGAAGCAGCCACAGGTTTATAGCACCCTTTCTGCCTCTTGGAGTCTGCGGTAAATGCCCCAGCACTGCCAGAGGGACCCTCGCAGCAGGCAGTGTCCATCTTGCTTGCAGTCTAAGGAGATACGCAGCACTCTCACGCAAGGGACTCCTGCAGATCCCTGTCTCCAAGCCAGATTTCAGTTGAGCTAATTGTATCCGGTCACTGGGATAATTTCCTCTGGATACATCCTTCTGCCTGGTGCTGCTGTGGAGACTGTTGCTCTGTATCTGCCTTTCCAGAGGCGTTTCGGTGCTCAGCAAAGGGCATTTCTCCAACACTAGCT
This sequence comes from Rhea pennata, assembly GCF_028389875.1. Taxonomy (NCBI): domain Eukaryota; kingdom Metazoa; phylum Chordata; class Aves; order Rheiformes; family Rheidae; genus Rhea; species Rhea pennata. The sequence goes on from NC_084681.1 coordinate 12,931,480, forward strand.
CTAGAGCCTCCATGGCAGGATTGTTTCCAAATGGCAGCAGCACGTTGGCTTCCTGGGGTGGACCCACCTTTCCAACACTTCCTCTTCCACCATTTCCAGAGACAGCAGATGCCACCTCATGGAGGAGGGCAGCTGGTTTTTAAGCTCCATTTGCACCACCCAGGAGGCCCAGATAGTGCCATTAAACTTGGGGTGCTCTGCCAGCCCCATCCCTCCTCATGTGCTGGAGCAGTGCCAAGCACTATTTGCTGCTTTAGGAATTTCTCTCTTTTCTCCTCTTTGTTTTGCTCTGACATGTTTGGCAGCATTGCCTGACCTGGCAAGGCCAGCTCCCAGCCCTGACCGAGACGGCCCAACAGCAGCCAGAGCCAGCCAGGATCTGGACAACTCTGAGAGCATCACTGTGCCCAAGCGCAGCCATGAGGCTACCCAGCCCATGAGGCTGGTGTTTGTATGACTACCAATGGGACTTGCTAACTCAGCATGTAAACGGCCAGAAAGGCTAAATCTGTCAAATAAATGGGTTATTAAACTGAACCCCTCTGCTAAGAAGGGGTGGCGTATGAGCTTTCCCTGGTCCAGAGTACACCAAGGTTAGCATCAGCCGTGCTCAGCTGGTGTAAGGGGAGCTGGAGGCTGCTGTTGGTATAGAAATGCACAGTATACACACAGCATTGCAGTATTTGACTTTTTCCAATTTGAATATCCTATTCTGTCCCTTCCAGGCTTTTCCTGCCTGATAAAGACTCCTCAAAAGCTCAGCCTGGGCACCCAACGGGCACGAGTGATGCGGGAACAGCCAGCCAAAGCCGGAGTCTCACCTTTCAACATCCCAAGCTCTTCTTAGACGTAGCACTTGCCAGAGCCGGTGACAGGGGGCTGCTGTGGCGCGCAGGGACATCGTGGTTGCATCCAAACTCCGGAGGGAAACTGCAAAGCAGCAACCGCTGCCCAGGCAGCCACACTGAGCAAAGGAATTTCTCCTGCTTTGACACCTCATTTTTCACCAGCTTTACAAAAGCGAAAATTGTCATATGCTTCTACTTTTCTAGAGGGCTGAGCTGTCCTTTAGATACCTGCTGCCAGTATAAATAGACATGAGAAACAGGTTTTTAGTGCCTGAAGGCTGTCGAGCATTGTAAACAGTTCTCATGTCAAACAGGCATAAACAGTCAGAATCTCAATATTGTTTATGGTTTAAAAGAACAACAGTCTTTTGATTTCACTGAAGCCAAGCATTTGGAGAGATAACTTTTTAACATTTGGTTTCAATTTTCCCAAACCTTCAGTAAAAGAAAACCCGTTCATGTTACTTAGCTTACAATTTGAAAAGAAAATTGTTCTGAACTAGAGAAGTGGATGTTTTTTATTTCAAAAAAAAAAAAAAGGCTTTTTAAATATTGGACAATCTTGGAGCATTCTTTCAAAAACAACACTGGGTCAAGAAATTTGTCAAGGCTGATTTGCTCTTGTTTAAGGTTTCAGTTTTGTTGAATTAGCTTTTTTTTTTTTTTTAACCGAAAAAGAATACTTAATCAAAAAAAAAAATCCTGACAAGTAACATTTGTCAGCCTGAGAGCTGAAACTTTCTTCATGGGCCTCCTCCTCTGATTGTCAATCTGTATTAAAATGTTCACCTCTGAGATCAGCCTCCACTGCAGCTCCCAAAACAGATGCCTAGCAACTGGACCGAGTGGAAAACAGAGTCCTTTAATTTCCTCTTTGCATTAGCGTTCATTAGGAAAAATCCAGAGGCCTCTTATTGAGAAAACATCTGCATTTGCATTTCCTCAGTGAATGTCCAAATTATATTTTGCTTTTTCTTGTTTCTTTCCTAGGGGGGAGAGACCCTGCCTACACCAGAGACACCAGACTGCTTCTCTGTTTACAGTTAATTCCTGCAACAATTCTTTCACTTTTGCAAATATAGTCACTGCCTCGAAACTGGACAGCTTACAGGATCATAATTTGCTAGCTCTGTTGTTAGGGAATTATCTATTTAAGCTATTTGTTAGTATTAGTGATTACTCAGTCAAGTCACATGGTAGTATACCCAATCCCAGGCTGGATAACAAATAAATCTCTCAGGAAGAAAGAATGAGAAAATGGTTACTGACATACTTTACAGCATATCTTTTGGATAACTAACTGTCACTCCTAAAATTCATCAGATTTGGGGCATATGCTAAAACGGCCCTTCCTAGTCAGTATTTATAGTTAATAGTTTGCAATCACCAAATTCTACTTTGCAATTGTATTCCTGAAAATAATTGCAGATCTAGACCTTTTTTTTTTAATTATTCAGTCCTCTCTGTAAGCTACCAGTCCCAAGTACAGCCACTCAAAACTGGGATAAAGAATGGAAAGTAAGAGCAGGAAGAGGAAGAGCACCAGTAAGAAATGCATGCAAATACCAAATCATGCAGCATACAAATAGAGGTTTGCAAATGTTTGCCTCAGACCCACTCTCAAAACTCGTAGTTATAGATTTGTTTGGTGGCAGAGGCTCACTATTATCGATGGGTTTAAAAGAGCAGAATCCAGGAACCATAACCAAAATTGAAACTGAGTTTCACATGAGCCCATCCTTGGCCTCAAATCCCTGCACTCCAAATGGACAAAGAAGGGATTTTGCTCTCTTTTCCTGAATGCCTAAAGAGATGATGAAACTGGGAACCTACAGTTCTGCAGACTGCACAGCAGGCATCAAGGGAGCCCTGTGCCAAAGACAGTCCTGTCCCTGCAGGCTAGGGAAGGCTGAATCAATGCTTTTATCACGAGAACAGCTTTTAGTCAAAAAAATGGGAGTTAAGGCCCTCCTCCAAGCTTGTGGCTTCTACTTAGGCTCTAGGTTTCTGACATAAAGTCAGTGGGGACTAAATAATACATAATACAAATATGGGCCAAAATACTCAATGGTAGGAATGGGGCCCTATGGACCCTGGAAGTCAACCTGTCTACCCTTGACCATGATGGCCAACCCTGTTGCCCTAACCATACTGCAGATCTTGAGCCTGCTTTGGTCTTTTCCTTCTTCTCACATTGATGCTGTTTTCTCCTTTGCTTCCTAGCTCAGTCCTGCTTCCCTGCTCCAGGCACTGGTTATCAGGCAGGTTTCTCCTCCTCACCATCCCCAGAAGATCCTCAGAAGCTCTTAGGCACACCAGGAGAAAACTGTAAATGAGCTGCCCAACCTCTGGTCTGTGTCATCCTTCTGCGGCTGACTGTTTCCAGAACAAAACCCCACTGCTAGGCAGGGACTCACCTGGAATGCAAGCACAGGAGTGTGCAAGCAAGGGTGTACAGCTGCCCAGAGCACATCACATGGAGGGCAGGATTGCCCGTTCCTAGCCCTTGCTAAGCTGTCCACTTCGTGAGATCATCCAGGATGCAGATAGTAAAGTAAATTAGTTGGCAGACTGTTGGCAGGGTTGTCACTGATTAACAGCAAGGAAGACTAATTTCCCTTTCTCCTAGATCCTTCTCCTTCTTATATGAATCTTCTGGCTTTCTTTATCTACCGGCTGCAGCTGTGGGCTTTTGGAGGAGAAGGAAGGTGGAAGGCAGGAGAAGAACACGGAGAGAGAACGAGAAAGTCTCCCAGTCAGTAGCCCCCAACCTGTTCTGCCCTGTAGCCAGTAGTACCGAGAGCAAATGATGTGGAAAGGGAAGCAGCTGCCTTTTCCTCTTACAAATGACCTCAGTAGATCTCATAAGTAACAAAACACCCTAGGATATGGCTGCCATCTTCTGATCTAGATTTCCTAGAAAGACATAGGCATGCATCTGTTCATATAAAGGGGTGCTTGTGCAAGAGGCTAGAGTTTTGGCAAGCCTTCCATGCAAATCAGAGTTACTACTCTGAAATATAGGGAAGTCAACAGAAAAAAAAATAAAATAAAAAAAGAATCCCAGATGTTGCACTTCATTTTATATCAGATTCTTTGCTACCAGTGTGGCCCTAGCAGAGTATTGGGGCTTCTTGGATGTCAGCTCCAACGTTCCTGCTGGATCCATCCTGAGATACGGAGCTGGCTGGTGGTGAGAGAGAAGTCAAGCTGTAGCTTTTCCCTTCCTCAACTCCTAACCCATGGGCTGCGCTCCAGCCTCTCTGCTGAGAAAAGGAAAGTTTTTATTAGTCAAATAAAACAAACACTTAAGGGATGAGAGTGAAGGTCCAAGGAAGTTGCATACAGGGAGACATCCAATAACTGGGGTGTAGTAGCGCTTTCTGTAGGGCTTGCTCTTGTAGACATGTTACCAATCCTTCATGCTCCTTCTCTTTGCTCCATCCCCAACTCCACCTTGCAGCAATGCAGCTTCCCTATGTTTCCTCCACAGCTCTGAACTTCTCCCCAGCTCTTGCCCTTCCATGCACAAAGGCAGTGTCTCCATGCACCTGTAAGGTCCAGCCACCACATTCTGCATGTCGCTTGCTCAAAGCAGCCCATTCACCCTGCTCAGTTAAGAAAACCCGGCAAACCTGCCAACTTTTAAATCCTTCTTCCCATTTATAATAATAAAATCAGTTTTCCTTTGGCTATTCCCAGTTGGAAAGTCATTTTCCAAGGTGAAGGACAGCTCTCCTTTTCAGCATCACCACTCCCATCTCCAATCAGAAAAGAGACCAAGTAGTCCTACAACTATCCATCCATAGATGGTGCACCTCCATCCTCAGGCTTAGATTTGGGCACCTTGCACTTTGGTCACTGGAAACAGAGACACTCAAACATCTTCCTTTCCTTTACATGCTACATCCTCCAAGCATGAAATGCAGCCAAGTTTGGGGGATTTTGGTAGTTTTGGTGGACAGCTGACTGTTCTAAAGCGATATACAAGTGAGCTCAGGAGGATATTATATTCCAAGGCAAGTGAAGCATATTTCTGTTTTTACATAAAATTCTCTGCTACCTTTTGGCAGAAGGCTCTCTACATAAGGTCTCATTTGAAGATTCATGCACTTGGCATCCCTACGCTCAGTTTAGGTGCTGCAGAACTCTTTCAAGTCTGCAAGGTTTTTATTTGTGCATTATTCACACCAACCCACATCAAAGACAGATCCCAGTCACTCCTGAATCGCACTCCACGTCTTCAAGTGAGGGGTTCAGCCAGTGTTCTACAGCTGGTGGGTTTCAGATCTCCAACTAGCCCTTTAGCAGTCACCATGCCTGAAAGGGTCAGTCTCCAAAGAGCAAAAGGAGAATGTGGGTTGGTATCTCTGGCACTCAGAAGCCTGGGGAAACCTCTCTTCCCAGAGCCCCACTGGATTCCTGAGCTGTCAGGCCACTCCAAGTGCATTTCCATGTTATGCCAGTGGTAATGGGAAATGACAGCTGATGAAAGCTGCTATTCATGGCCTTCTGAAACAGTTCTCTATCCACCTCCTCATCCCAGCCCCTAGATGAGATTCACTACAGCATGAGTCTAAACACAGAGAGGAGAGACTGGCAGATGTATCACTAGCCTCAGCAGCCGGGTCTGGTTGTGTTCAGTGCCAGGAAGGGACTCTCTGGGTGTGCATCACAGCCCCATCACACTAGCAGGCTGCATCCTGACTCTGCCATGTCGTTGAGGTAGCAAGAGTCCATCCCAGATTGCCTTCCTTTTAGCTGATATTGTGTTTCAGGTTAGACACCGATAGTCACCAAGGGTCACCAAGGGCCTAAGCTAAACTCCTTTCATAGGCAATGCCTTCAAAAGATAGTTCCACTGACAGATCTGAAATCTCCAGATAGTTAATTCTGTGTGTCTAGACACAAAGACGTCTTCTTTTTTTTTTTTTTTTTTTTTTTTTTTTTTTTTTATGGCCTTCAAAGGCATCTTCTTTTCTCCTTTCTGTGGGAGGTAAATAAGCAAGTAAATTGCTGTACAAGGTATCTAAAATCTAGGTTGGATCCCATGTGTCATATCCTAGAAAGTTCCACAGCTTGAGATGTAGGTTGGAGGGTTTCAGAGAAGACCCACAAGAATGGGAAAGCCCTAGAGAGCACACCATGAGTAGAAGAGAAAAGAAAATCTTTCTAGCTTGACATTAACCTTTTCTTTGTAACGAAAGAGACTCATAATATACTGGAGCTGAGATTGGGGCAGAGCCTTTGGTCATTCATTGAGGTGCCTAAGTCTAATCAGCTAAATCTGAATTTAATCTTCCTCTGTCACAGGTTGTTCAGTTGTACTACAGAATACAAATGAATTTTTACACACACATCTACTTCACAGTTCTAAGATATAGTGAATGTAAATAATTTTACCCTAAAAAAACACCACAGGGGTATTGAGAAAATAATTTCTACCCATGGGCCCTAAGACTGAGAGACACACAGTTGAATAAGAGGATAAAAACAACTTCTTGAAAGCAGTGAAATCTCAATAAAAATAAAAATGAAAAAAAAGCGAAAAGAAAAATGAAACAAAAAGAGAAAAAAAAGAGAGGAAAGAAAAAGAAAAGAAATCTCCCCTCTAAAATCCTGATTGTGGCATCATTTTACAAAGAAAGGAATTCCTCATTGGGCTAACTAAAGACAGACACTTCAGTAGCGAACAACTTGGTTGATAATGAGATAATGGCAGCAGCTCAGGATCAGCAATAAGGTGCCTTTCCTCTAGAATCTCATGATGGTGCCACGAGTGCCTCAAATGAGGATGAACCCAATTCCTTTGTCATAATCCAAACACCCTGGGCTCATCAGTCTGTTGGGACAAGTCCTTTCTTCTCTGCCTTAGTATTTGCTCAAAGAGCTATCCAAGATTACTTTCCTTACCATATCTTTGGAGCTGAGGCCTCATCTGTGCCATAGTTCACTGATCAAGTATCCTCTGAAAAGCACTATCAACTGTAAAAGACAAAAGTATGACCTAAGATGCATGCACTGCATGAGTGTCTTTAGCTTCCTAAAGCCAAGAGCCAAAACTGTATCAGCCACTAACCTCAGAAGTACGAGAATATTTAAAGCAGTCCATGGGTAATGGTCCTAACCAATTTACTCTCTGGGTCTTCATCACTGAACTAGCAAACAGTTTTGTTTGGCTGAAGAATAAGGTAAATCCAACACCAACAGCAAACAGTATCACTCTGCTTTGCATTTTAGGGCAAACTCAGTGGGGGAGGAGAAAGGCGTCCCCAGGCAACCATCATCAGTGTATTAGGCCAAATACTGTAGCATTGTCTTCATATCTGCCTGCATCTATCTTCTACCCCTCTTCCCTTTAGGGAAGGCCTAGGCCAAGGACCTAAAGCAACAGGATTTTAGAGATGCCAAAGGCTCTTGGGTGTTACTACAGTGGAAACACTCCTGCCCAGAGGAGCTCAGTATCTGACTGCTCCACAGAAATGGGATATGTTGCAGACAGGATTTTTGGATGTGCTGGGGAGAGCAGCAGAATCAGGGAGGTACTATTAACTCTGAAGGTTTTCCATTTCCACAGCAGATTTTCAAAAAGAATTAGCAGCCACAACTCAAGAAGCAAAATGGCTGTTCATAGATAATAAAACCCAGACAGATGCCTCCTGCACACAGTCAGTGCTTCTGAGACAAGAAGCTCTAAATAGATAACCAACGAGTCTTAAAGCTGAATGCACAGTTGCTATTTGCATCATCAATAATTGAGCAGGTTTTTATTTACTCATTCTGGTGGCAGAGCAGATAAAGAGGAGCTCCTCAGAGATCATACTCCAGGGGTGGCTGTTACTTCACTACAGCCATTCAGTTACTGCCAGCATTTTGCTCTTGTGCTTCCCTAGCTAAGTACAGTTTGCTGGCAATGAGAGCAGGGAACAACCAAGCTGTTCCTGTCCTCTTTATGCACTGGGCTCCCTCCTCATTGGCCGCTTGGCTCTGTCCTGGTAGCTGGAGGAAGTATAGCTAGCTCTTGGAGAAGCAGTGCCCTGCTAGCAGGGGAGATGGGAATCTGAAAGCTGCACGAGGGTCTCCTTCACCTACCAAAACCCAGCCATGTTCATAAGTGTGAGAGATGTTCCCTTGGTGGCAAACCATCTTCCATCATGGCACAGCAGCAACAGTTGCACCAGAAACATGTAGGTCTTTTTTGCTGGTGAAGCTGTAGGACTCTGGAATCCATCCAGGAGCCGCTGCACTCTTTGAGGAGCACTGGTCAGGTCTCGAGCAGTAACGGCAAAAGGATGAAAGAGCAGTGAATATAGAGCCAGTGTTTCCACTGAGGGAGAGAAGTGGGTTTAGAGCTATGTTCCTAGAGGGCCAAGAGACATTTCAAACAGGCAGCATTTAGATTGAGTTGTTATTTATACCAGTTGAGGTTACAACTGAAGAAGGTTTCCAGGTTTCTTGCATCCCAGCAGGATGCTGTCCCATATCAATTCAATGCAGGACTTTTCAAAGTTGGGTAATAACTTTGTATAACCAGCCTGCACATAGTATTAGCTAATCATGGAGGGGAACTCTCAAAAAACATTCCGGCATGAGATTAAATAGCCTTAACTGGCATAAGCTTTAGGAGAAAGCCATACTCTCAGTATCATTTTGAAAAGGCATAGCTCAAAGGATTTTTTTTTTTGACCAAGAAGGCGGAAGAAGTCTTGTTAGTGGCCCAAAACTTCTTTGAAATGATCCAAGAAATAAAAAAACCTACGAAAAAATACCAAGCAAGCTGGAAAGACCTTGATTTCACACGCTACTTTCTGCAGCAATCTGGCCACCTCCTTTCTCCCCACCTTTCTCCATGAATTTAGCCTGGGAATGCAGAGAATCACCATCCCTTCTTTCAGCAATGCCAAATGACAAATCGTGTATCCACTGTTACTTTCCAGGATCAAATCTGCCCATAGACAAGCAACTACAGTGAAATAGCCCAGTTATATAATAGGGGGCAGGAGCTTAAGTGCTAGTAACCAAGCATTCAGGTTGTCCATTATCCAACTAAAGTCCGAACAAGCTAGAAAGAGAAATGGAAGAGAGAAGTTCCAATTTCTTTCCTTAATACCCACAAAACAGGGAAAATAGCTGTGTGTCATTTCTGCAGAGAAAAGTTACCTTTCCAGCTGCAAAATATATCCCTGGAGATCCAAAGAACCAGGTCTGCCTCTGTTTTATTTAGTTATGTATCAAGTTCTATTGATCCGTTTGCTTGAAACCAATCAGCAAGTTGCAAAACCTTTTCTGCTCTTTATCTCTTGAAAATCCTGTTTCTTCCTCTTTGAGGATGACAAGTAGCCAGAGCTCTGGGAGGCTTAGAGCACACTCAGGTGCCCTGATCCTGTCCATCCGCTGTGACAGCACCAGGGGCCTCCATAGATGACACGAGGTGGCCAGCTCAGAGCAGACGCCTTGGTCTTTGCAACACAACAACCCCCAAGTAGACCTTTTAGGAACAATTTCTCTCTGAATGAGAGAAATTTTTTATCTAATCCCATTGCTAACCGAGCTGTCAATCTACGCAACCGTTTTAGCAGTCATCTGATAACCAAAACACATTTCTATGCTTAAAGAGTTCATATTATGGTTCTTATGTATTTCTAATATAGCTGTGAGAGGATGACAGCTTTGCACATTGATCCTACTGAGATGGTGCCTTCTCCTGCCTCCAGGCATGTTGGTCCACTGTGTCCTAGGAAGAAAGGTCCATTGCTGGCCTCAAAGTTGGGATATTTGGTGCTGCGATTTATACCTATTTCCTGCAGGAATATGAGCTGCTGCAACACTCATCAAGCTGGTATCAAGCTACTAACCTTGTTCAAAATCAGAGCTGGTAGAAAAAATGTGTCATTAAAATTTATTTTACAAATCAAAAATCATTTTTAGGGTTTGTGGTTTGGGGATTTTTTTTTTTTTTTTAAGAAATGATTTCCACTCCTCTCTCCCTGCCAAACACACAATCCTCTTCCACCCCACCCAAACTATGTCTCAGCTTGCACAGGAAATTTTGCTTTTTCATTGGGAAAAATCCCCAATCTTGAGTGAATCATTTTGGCAGAAAGCCAATATATGTCTGCTCCTATGTATTGCCACAGCACCTCTGGCATTAAGCACCCCACCCCAGGAACGGCAGCAGGAGTACAGCATGTCCACAACGACACACAGAGCACAGCCAAAGCAAACTGGTTTGGTTTTCCAGTAAAATATGCCACTTCCCAGCTCAAAAAAGGTTGGTTTGCCTCCTTCCATCTGTGCATTAGTGCATGGCGTCTTGCTACAGGTATAAGTTTTTGGGCCATTTTTCACCAAGGCTGAGTAGATAAAGCCATATAGCATGGCTAAAAGGCAGGAGAGAGCTGGCCCAGCAGAAGCAAGTCTTGCCTCTGCCACTGCATGCCCATGCTCTTCTGGTCAGGTCTCTTAAACCTTCCTCCGCTACAGTTTACCCTTCGATTTTTCCTTTCCACAGGGAAAGCAGTGTGCAATGATATAATTAAAAACTATGCCAATTTGCACAGCATGGCACAAGTGAATGTTGCTCTGACCTGACCTCATCACAGCTGCGAGACTTTGCAGCCTCATCGAAAAAGTAGAACTTCATCTGGTGGCACTACCTGTATCACGGATGGTACACGAGTGCTACATTTCAACCAGAAAGATTAGAGTTTGGCAAAGCTATAAGCAACTGCAAAGAGGCCTGATAATGGGAAATGTCAGGAAACTTAATAACTACAGAGATTAGCACCCTGTCTCTAACACATTGTTGCTGTATTCAGCCAGCTTTTTATATATCATGTCGACAGCTACAGACAAGCTGTGAACAGTTTACTATCTCCTCTAGCTTATTTGAGTCTCAAGCAGCTCAACTGACTCTGCTAGAACTGTTCTGGATTTACACTGGCTCTGCTGAAATCAGCATTGGAGCAGACAGACAAGACGCCGCTGCTGCCAGCCAGCCCCGCTTCTCTAAAACCAGAGGAGCTGAGTGATTGCCACGAAAGGAAGATCTGGAAAACGTACTTTGGATCTCTATTTTTCCTTGGCAAAAATCAGCACAGCAGCGCTGATGGTGGAGTTCAGAGCTACTTCGAATCCCAGGGCAAATTAACTGCTCAATATAAAGAAGAGCAATGAGCAGGTTTTCCACACTGGCTATGAAAGGCAAGCGTGCTGCATCTCAGCAGCTCAGACGAGGGGCACTTCTGCTAATGAACTTTCCCACCGGCCTCTCAGCTCCTGGCTAACTGGCTTGTTCTGCTGTTTTGTGAAAGCTGAGATGTTTATCACAACTAGCTCTGTCGCTACTTCCTTCTCTTACTGTCCCGGCTCTGCGCCAAGTCCATGCCCTTGCCTCCTAAGCCAAGCTTCCCCCATCAGCCATAACATTCCCCAGGGCTCCTTGGGGCTTTTCTTAAATCTGTGCTAATGGACACACATTTGAGAGGAACGTCCCCTTGAATTCCTCCCTGGACTCCCCATGGTTTTCTAAGGTGCTTAGGGCCACTCTTTCACATAGGATATCTCTAAAAACAAACAAAGGAACAAAAGAAATCCCCTCCCCAAACCCTTCAAAACAAAAAACAAATGACATGATTAATCATTCTGGAAAAGGCTGTTTATAGTTTGGACCCCATAAAATAGAATGCCTGATTTAATACACTATCCGAGAATGTGCTGTTTTTCATTTCAGCACAATCAAGACCTAAATCTATGTCTCTCTCTCCCTCATATGAGCTGGAAATGGTTTTATATTCCATCTTGCTTTAAATTATACACATCAAGTTTATAATGGGACACAGTCCATTTTGTTGCCAAAACCTGCTCTGTGAGATCATCTATTAAACTGTATTTATTTTTTATGACAAACAAGAAAAATGACAAAACAGCTACTGAGCTTCAGCTAATGAGGACCAAATGCCTCCCTAGGCACCATTCACATTACACTCGTTTGTACAGTAGCTGCGTTAACTTCCTCCCATCTCCAGCAACCACCTAAGGAAAAAACAGGCTCTGTACTCTGCCCACAGGTCACCGGGGATTGCGGCTGTTACCATTCGCACTCATGCACAAGATCTGGGATCATGAGTTTGATCCCAGCAGGATGCAAGCAAGGAAAATCAGCTCCAGCAGAGGGGGAGAAGCAACATTTGCAATGATGCAAGGGGAGAGAGTCTGAGTGATGATCGGGCTCTTCCTAGGGAACCGGGTGTGGGCGAAGTGAGATCCATGGGAGAACAGTGAAACTCAGGTGGGGAGTCCACCACAGGAGCAATGCTGCCCTGCGACAATTCAAAATCTCAGGATCTGGGGTTTTGTCAAGTTTTAAAGGTTTCCCTGGAGGCTGTCACAGCATGCAGGGCAGGAAGGACCAGCCAGAGGCACTAACAGCTGCCTGCAACACATGCCATCTTCCTTTCTCTTAACTTATATTCCAAAAGAATCATTTTGTTTGCACATAAAATATACCTAGCACCATTCAGTTTTGACCACATTTCAACTCAACTGTTTTTTAACGGCGTTGGTCCCTTATTAACCTGCATAGACCAAACTCCTCCTCTGTGCCAATTCCACCCTGTCCTCGCCAGAGACTCAGCAACCACTTTCCACTTGCCCATCACACCACTGACTTTACATAAAGCCATAGACCAGGTGGACCACAATAACTACAAGTGACACCCAAGACAGGCAAGATATTTGTTCCTTCCTTCCCTTCTCCTCTCCAGCCCTCCATGCTTGCATGGCAAACAACTCACCAGTGGACACCTGTGAAGCTAATGCCCCATCCAACAAGCTTTTCTGCAGGTCACCAGTGTTGAGGTTGTTACTCAGTTCTGCTGCCCTCCAAGCCTGGACCTGCAAACCAGCCTGCACAAACTACATCTTATGTTTCTCAAGCTTTCTGCCTTTGAAAGAAAAATAAAACAAATGCCATGTGGAAAGGAGGAGATGTCTCAAAGGAATCCCTTCAGCCTGACGCTTCGTCTGCTCTGCCAGACACTGAAAAGTCCACAGGACTTTTCCTGAGAGCACTGACTTTGGGGGTTTCCCTCAGCCAAACAACTATTTATTATGACACTACCAACCATCCTACCTGGCTGTTCACCACAACCGCAGAAGTGACCACACTTGCCATTGCTTTGGGACACCCTCCATCAGAGAAGACCAGGACTGCCTGCTTTTCCTTGGTGGGAAAGTTAGGATATAATGCAGGATCTGCAGCTAAAAATCACCATAAACCTAATGCTGTTTCACTTTAAATGACAGATCCAATTATATCATGGTGTTCACATAGAAAATCCTTCCCCTTCTACTCTATTTGTTTATATTTGCCAGGTGAGTTGCTAGCGAGCACAGCAGCAAGTTTTTCATATCTGGCACGGCAACCTACCCTATTACAACAAATTCCTTATGTTGCATATGAATAGCTAGACCCATGAATATCTTAACCATGGTTTAATCAAGACCAACTATGTCATCTTTCCTGGAAAGAATTACAGACCAAGGCTCTGATCATGGGTCTGGTTTTGCAAACACACATATCCTCAGTGAAGCTTTAAATAAATTAATCAGGCATTTCTCTGCAGCACCAGCAAGACAAGGTGCCTCCTGCTTCATCCACAAAGTTTCTCTGCTGGACCCACAGAGCGAGCTAGATGCAACACAAAGGAGGTCATGGAAGCAGGGTCCATGCTGGCCCCTCGTTGTCAGGTGTGTGTGTGCATCATACCAGCATGTGGCTCAGACCCAGGAACATTGCCAGGAATCCAGTCACCACAGCAGAGCAGGGAAGAGCAAGGCAGAAGGTGTGGGATCAGCAGTGCCCCCAGAGAGTGTTTCTGACTGGAGAGTCCAATGTGCAGATAAGACATCTGAGCCAGGAGAACCTCTGTGAAGCTGCAATATTTTGCATTTCCACTACAGAGAACAACTGAAAACTCTCGACAGAAAACACTCATGGAAACAACATCTTTTACCATTGCAACTCCAACATCCTCAGCGCAAAATGTGCAGTACTTGCAGCACTTTCCCCAGCAATGTCCTTAACAGAGAGAAGAGCCAGAACCTTTGACTTCCATCCCTCCCTCAACAAGCATCAGTTTTTTCACTATCTGCATTTCTCAAGAGTTGATGAGATTTTTGAAGCACAAAGTCATTAGTTACAACCTCCAACTCAACAGCAGCCAATTGAATCCTCCCTCTCTGGCCCTTTCCAGACACCTTCTAAAGTCTTTATGAAGCCCAGATCTCACTCTGCTCAAGTCTTCTAATTTATTAATTGCTTTAAAGGGAGTTTATGGATGTTTCTTCTGTCCAAGATCACTGCAAACTCTCAGCCCACACTGCTGGCTGGGAGCTGCAGGTAGAATTTCTCTCCTCTCCAAATTTCACAATGACACTGTTTTTATTCCAAGCAGTTAGGGCATCCTACAATTCAAATGGTTCATTATCTCAGGCTTTCTTTAAAAGGTCAAGAAATGCTCTTTGCTTGGCAGATCGACTAGTACAGGAGTCACAAAGTCCTGGAATATGTAACACAACAAGGTTATAAAATCGCAAGCTATCCTGAGCAGAGGCAACAAGAAATGTTTGTTTAAAAATTTTAAATGAAGAGAAAGGGTCATTTTGAAAAAAATGGGATTTTTTTTTTTTTTTTTTTTTTTTTTTTTGCATTTTCTGAAAATATTCCAATAAAAAAAAGTTGGATCATGAAACAAATAAATCTATTTCTCATTCTTCTGGTATTTATTTTCTAACCTGGTGCTTCCTGCTCTTTCTTTCTTTTCATTTTTTTCCCCCACTAAAGCTACTGGATGAATGAAAGATAAAAAAAAAAACAAGAAAGGAGAAACTGTCTCCCTCCCCCAAATAAACAACCAGTTCAGCAGCTATTCAGTTCTCACCACCCTTTCGTTACACTGAGAAAGCCAGAGTTAAATACAATGATGAGACAAACCAGCTGGGATGAGCACGAACTTGTTGCTGCAAGCACTGGCACAGCACTTCCACCATTGTCCCTACTGAGGTTGTTTCAGGAGCTCTTCACAGTGTGCAGTCATCTGCAAGAATAAGGTGATTCCATGTCCTGCCATGTTTATCTCTGGTTGCTCCTTTTCAGGGCTGATGATAAGCAGTTGTCCAGTGTGGAGAACAGGCTGGCAATGCCAAGCAGATGCTGGTATCCCCACATTGGAGAAGTAGGGAGGAGTTCAGTCCCTACCATGCTGCTTGGGAAGCCCCAGGAAGCCCTGCCAGCTCCCAGTCACTGGAGAGGAGGGACTGGGGTGCTTTAGGATGGGTCACTTTGAGGGAAGGACACGACTGAGATTGTCTTGGGCCGAGCTCTCCTTCCAAGGCACAGAAAAAAAAAAAGAAAAAAGAAAAACATCCCCAAGGCACCAGCTATTCCCCCAGCATGTTTCTGCTGGATCCAGCCTGCTCCAGTGAAGCTTCGAGGCAAGAACAGCCCCACAAGCATGCCTCACTGCTGCAGCTGCTTCCAGAGGACCGCGAGTGTGTGCAGGGCACCCATATCTCATCTTCCCCCCTGGGCACTGGCACTATGACCCCAGGGCTACAGCACAGTCATAAAAGTCCATGTGCACTCTGTCTCTCCAGAGCACTTCACTCCTGAGTCTTGCTGAGCTTTTAAGCTGGAAGAGATCAAATGAAGACAAATGTAGCAAGCCTTTAAAAATAATGAGCCCCCAAACAGGAAACCTCTGGGAGTCAGCAGTATTGTCGCAGACCATGGATGTCATTGGTGCCCATGAAGCACAAATGGCCATGTCTGTTTGCTTGCCTTTCACATGGGCAGGGGAAAATCAGCAGATGTTTCTGCTCAGGCCTCAAGTCTTGGTTACCTTTTGCTTCGTCGCAGCTCTCCAGGGACTACTAGGACAGTTATCATGAATGCTGGCCCCAAATTCCCAGTCAAGTAGCACTCAGCAAAATTCAGCTTTGGAGAGCTAGAGATCTTCATGGATACAAGGCGAAGTTAACATATGAACATAACTGTTCCTGAGTCCAATATCCTTTATATAACCAATTAAACTTTTGCTTTAAGCAAATATTTTTTTCTTTCTGTGTTGAGATTATCTGCTAATTAAGCTGAAATCATCAGATTGAGAGGATCCACTCTTGTGGTTTATAATGCACGTTCCTCTGTTACTCTCAGAGCTGTAAAACCATAGCTAGATGTGCTGCAGTATGCATGGCACATGCTGCTCCCTGCAGCATGGCCACCTTGTAGCTGGGCTTCATGGGGCTCCACTCCCGTGCCCTGGAAAGCTTAATTCTCCTTCTGTTTCTGGAGTAATAAAAAGAGATACAGACGAAAGATGGGCGCAGGGGAGGCTGTGGGCTTGAGGGAGATGAGCAGGGGAGGAGACACTGTCTGCAGTGACGTTTCTCAGCCTGTTCCTGAATTCCTCTGCGCTGTTCCCAGAGGCAAAGACATGGGCTTCCCCAGAGCCCCTGCTTTACCCACAGCTGAAGTGGCTCAAGGGGCTCAGGCAGTGGCAGCAGCGAAGCAGAAATGCTGCTGCCAGGCAGAGATCAGTAGATGGGAAAAGAAATTGCTAGATTTGCCAGTCTGCGTGGAAAGCGCTGTGTGTGTGCGAGCAGCCCTCTCCTGTGCCCATCCACAAAGGGCGCTCGTGCTGCAGAGAAGTGAAGCTACAAGCCAAGCGTGGACTGACATCAAATGAGAACATCACAACAGAGCGCTCTTCTGTTTCAGAAATATTTTGGACAAGAACTGAGCTGCCTACATTGAAGTGATGCCAAGTAACACCAGCAGAAGACGTAGCCCTGCTGTCCCCATGGGGCAAAATTCATCTGAGATTGCACTTGAAAGCCTGCCCTATTTTGGGATTCCTTGCTGTGTCATTCCCAGAAAGGCAACTGAACATACAGTACCGCTCAGCCTGATAAAACAAACCATTGTACCTTTAAGGCACTGCTCCAGAAAGAAAAGGCCTTTCATAGCAGTGAATAGCATCTCTTTTCCGCCACGCACCATCTGTTTTTCAAGATGAAGAGTTCTGGGCTGGCTGAGACTTAGTCACTGGGACAAGAATAGGTCCTGCTGTACTTACACTTCCCAGCTCCCAAAATAAAAATCACGGCAAGTCATTGACTTTACTTACCCCATACTGAGCACGCAGAGCTTTCACTGCTAGGAGACACCCAGCTCAGCTGTTACCCCCTTCGAATGAGGAACCAGAAAGCAGATGCAGCGCTGGGACGCCCGCAGCCAGCGCTCCCGTCGAGTGGCTGTTACCAAGTTGGTTTGTTTTGGGGGAATTGCTCCCTTAGAACATGCTTATGAATATTGCCTGATGACTGTGCCACATATAGAGTCACCATGTGAGAAAAACACACTAAAACATACGTAACGAATCCTATTGCCATACATAAAGAATCCAATGCCTAACACAGAGACGGCATCCACACAGCAGGGAAGCCTTGGCTTCACTGCACAAAGCTTCGCCTTGGTTACTTGCCCCTTTCTAAGTCTTGTCAGACAGGGAAAGGAGGCTCTGGATGCAATTCATTTCCAACATGGAAAGAGGCTTTCCCTGAAGCTCCCCTCAGGGGCAGCTCCATGCAGCCTTCTTTGGCCCTTTGCTCAACACGCAGGCAGGCTCACTCGGCGCTGCCATCCGTTTTCATCCAATCCACGCTGGAACGGCTTCTGGTCTATTGAGCAGATGGTGCCATTGGAACAAAACGGTAAATATGTATTCAGCTAATCTCCCAAGGGGTGGTATTTGGAGCTGTTGGGTAAATAACTCTCTCCGGGCCAAAGTCAACTCTTGGCGCCCCGCATCACAGCCCTCACGGGAAGAAGCGAGAGTGCAGACTCACTGCTGCTCACATGGGAGCCAAAACCACAGGAAGGGAATTGAAGGCCCAATTTCTTCAGCGAGGGGAAGAGTCAGCACAAACAGGCACCCACAGGGAATGCTGGGAGCAGAGCAGGGTTTCCGTGCTCACCATGCTGCCAGCGGCAGCCTGGCAGGTGGCAGGAGGAAGAGGAGGGACAGTTGGACATCAGGGCTCTGGGAGACATTTTGGTGCTGGGATAGGGCAGCATTGGTCTGATGTCCTGCTGTGGGACCCTGTTGCTTGGCTGTTGACTGGCAGCATCACTGCAACTACGGCTTCTCTGGAGACAGGTAGTTTTCCTTGCAGTGTCCAGCCCCATTTGCATGGCCCACGACGGGCTAGCAAGGGCTGCAGCGCTGGCAGTGCTCACAGCTAGTGCTGGGGAAAGAGTCAGCTGCTCCCACCAGCAGCAACTGAAATTCCCTACTGCCCCACAGAACACCAAGACCAACACGTCCTTTCCTCATCCTCAGTTGCCCATCCCCCTTTTCCTGAATCTCAGCAGTAATCTGGCCTCAGCCCTTCATCACTACTAAGAAGCCAAACAGACGAGCTATACAGTAGCCCAGGCTATGCAGCAGCATTGCTTGTGCTTCCCAGGAGTTATTTTGTAGCTGGCTCAAATATATTCACCACTGCAGAGCAGACCTGGATGTCCCTGTCATCCCGTCTCTCTCTTAGATTTGCTTTGGAAAAACCCCTGCCTTCTGCACATTGCCTAGCAAACTCCTAGCCTGGATGCTCCTGAACCATAACCCCGTCACTCGGATGAGAAGCTGGCTATACATCCTTGACCTGGAAACAGACCCCCTTGTGCCCTTCTCTATATATGTGCTGGGTCTTCCTGAGGATGGGCATCCCAGGTCCACGTCACCTCAGAGAAGACCTCCCCAGGGAGCAAGTTAATCCTTCCTCTTCACCTTGGAGCCAGGGAGGGCCCCACCACAGTGAAGCACACCGGGGAGCAGCTGACCTTGCTCAAGATTTCCAGACTTCTTTCTGTTGTGGTCTAATCTGAACAGTATTTAAATATCATCTTCTTGCTCCCCCTCCACTTCCTTTTGTCATCTGCAAATTTAGATTAACAAGAAGGTTTGACAAAATGCTACTGTGTATGTTAATAAACCCATTAGTGTCGGCCTGCCTGACATATAACCTGCAGAGTCTCCAATGTTTACTAATATGATTGTCAAAGCAGAAGAACATTACTTTTTAATGACATTTCATATCACTTCAGTTGAAGTAATATCCTGAGACATGATAATCAGAAAGCCATTTAACCACAAAACTATGCACTGAATAGAGGCTGGTGCATGAAAGAGACTCATTTTGTCAGAATTAAAACATTTGTGTTTGCTTCATAAGCTGTAAGCGCACTTGTGAAGGAGAAACATGTTGTGAAATATTTATTGGAAGCAGCTCATTTCAGGTAAATGGGGCTTCAAAATGAAATGTTGGAAAAGATTATTGTTATACTCGCTACATCTTTTGCATGCAATACATCAATGGACAATTTATACATATGATATGCTTAATAAACCAACAAGATTTTAGAACTTCTCTTTAAAGTATATTTCTAAAGTAGTACAGCTAGCCATTACTAGTCCAGCAGAATTTATTGCTGCTTTCAGAGTAGGGGAATGGCTGCAAAACAGAATGAAATGGAATTTGATTTTATAGAGCACCTTTCATGCTCCAGGTGATTCCAAAATACTTTATAAAGCAATGAGCGTGACTCCAAGACAGCAGCGGTACAGTGACTGCAGAGGCTGCCACGCTCCCTTTATTAATAGTTCATTTCCAGGCTTTGCTCTCAGGGTCTGATCTGCTGCAGGTGACGTGAGTGTTCACTGAGCTCAAGAGGCAGAGGATGAAGGAGCAGAGGATGCCTCACTAGGACATGAACTGGGCAGTTCCTGGACATGTCCCCTGCACACCAAGTACTGCACTGCATTCGTTAAAGAAAAAAAAAGAAAATGTCCTGGGTTCTTTAAGCAAATTAAGAGGCATCAAATAACAATTAATAATTTACCTTCTTTAGAAGTTCAAGGATCCCCCCATCAGCCTGGCCAGAGCAACCTTTTTGACAGAAACAGAAACTAGAGATTGATTCAATTGAAGTCCTCCATCGGATGGTGGATAGGACTGATTAAAGCTGTGAGCACACTATTAATAGGAGCAGGATGCCTTTCTGTCATTATTATTAATTATGCTGCTGTGATTACTATCTGTTCATCCATCCACCCATCTTTCCCTCTACAATCCCAGCACCAGCAAAGTATTTATAAATACAAATTCTTCTTCCCACCCCTTACCACTCCAAGTCTGCCAGGAAACAAAATCTTAATTTACAGGACTTTTTATTAGCATGTACAAGCAGGTGAGTGAGTCTGTGTGTGAGAAAGTGAGATGTGATGGGAGATGAGAGGGTGCGATGTATGTGCAAGTAGTCATTTGTGAAAAATGTACCAAGTAAAAGTTAAGTCAGAGAAAGACATTTTGGATCTCATTTCAAACACACCAGAGTCCAGCACCTTTCTCATTTCTGCAGGAAAAAGTACCACAGATGAGGTCTGACCCCCAGGAAAACCTCCCACACTCAAAAGCTCACCTCTACCTAAAGCCCAGGTTCTCCCAAACCCTTGGCCACTGTCCCCAGAATATAGTCAGAAATTATCCTTCACAAAATAATTACACTGTGATAAGAAGAAACAAATGGTCCCTCAGAGCAGTGAATGCTGCAGTAAGAGATGAATTATTAGTTCAAGATGAAAATCTCTGTTGATAAATGACTGGCCCCAAGCAAGGAAGGATTCAGCCAAACACAACAGTGTCCTTGTGACACACGGAAGGGGAAGTAACCAACGTCTCCTCTGTGCTACACCTTTAACCACCCGATTAACAGACTGTTACCCACAATGTCAGCATGTTTTCCTGCATGCATTAATTACAGTATCTAAATGTGGAGGAAGACAATGATGGGTACAGCTGGGACCTGTTTTGAAACAGTAACTGAGACATCCTTGACAAATGCTATATGGAAGGCATCAGGAAAGAGCAAGGAGATGTGGCCAAGGAATAGTGTAGAAGACCAGTATATCCACAGAGCACTTCAAACCTAATATACACCAGCATATTATCAAAACTGGTGGGGATCAATGGTTTGAGGAAAAAAAAAAAAAAAAAAGAAAGAAAAGGAGAGGGAACCAGGCTGTATTCTTCTTCCTCTGCCAAGACATCCCTTACTCTGTAAGCAGCCCAGCTCAGTGGGGTTGGGCAGGGCCTCATATTCCAAGTGAGAGAACTGTTATTCATTAATATAGGTCTGATTTAAAAAAAAAAAAAAAAAAAAAAAAAAAAAAAAGTCTAGTTTGGAGTCAAAAAAATCCCATTCATGTCACTGAAAATAAAGCTGACAATGAGGCATAGGGCAGTCATTGAAATCAGCAGGTTTTACATCTAAACCTTCTCACGGACTTTGATGGTTTGGGGGGTTTACTTGTAAACTGTCAATGTAGAAAAGTTCAGTATGTCTACCTCCAAGTAAGGTACAAGTCTATGTCTGGCCCTTAAGCAGCTAAGACGCATACAACTCCATTAAAAAGGACCCCAAGAGCTCTGCAGATTAGTACCCAACCACATCCACTTCTTCTAAGTATCTGCCAACAGTCTGGAATGCAGCTATCCCTGGAGACAGGTAATTTGGGCCTCTGATACCACTATTTTAATTAGGAAATTTAAGTAGAA
This sequence comes from Rhea pennata, assembly GCF_028389875.1. NCBI lineage: Eukaryota > Metazoa > Chordata > Aves > Rheiformes > Rheidae > Rhea > Rhea pennata. The sequence continues at coordinate 12,953,007 of NC_084681.1, forward strand.
ATAGTTACTAGAAACATACATATATATGCTTTAAAAATTCGGACAGAAATGGCTCAAGCTGGAATTGCTAAATGTATTTCTTTCCATCCTCCCCCAGAAACCACTACCAAAACATACCTCTCCATCTAATGAGATTAGCAAGGTACCATGCTAGATCTTTATTAGTTAAAGCTGACCATAGTGCAAAACTTGGCCCGAATTGTAAACGAGCTGACTGCCAGAATGAGAAGTGAAGCCAGCACATAGATTTATTCCAAATGGGTCTCTGCTATTTGCCTTGGGGAATATGCTTCATTCTCTTAACTCTCTGAAAACTGGTAACTGAAGTTCACCTCTCCTAACATTCCCAGAAGCCAGCAGTAATGCTACTTCCCTCTCACAAATAAGTTTAATGTCAGTGACCTTAGTGATTTACATTAATTCAAGGTAAGAGAGGAACAAATTTATTTACTTAGGTGGCTCAGGATTTAGGACTGTGGACATTTATATATAGCAACTCCTGCCTTTGCTACTTTATTTGACTGGCAGATTGAAGAGGCCAAAACATTAAGTACTAATAGTGGAGCCTCAGGTGCTGAGAGCAGAACTGCTTATTTACAGCCATTTTCTGCCCTCAGACAAGTTTGTTTGGGTCCCAACATTTTTATTTTACAAAAATAGAGGGGGAGGGATGAGCGAGAAAAGTAATTCCTATTATGAAAGGAATGATATTAGCCTACCCTCACATATCGTGGTCAGTAAGAAACCTTTCCCCAGATCTGCACATTCTTTTCCCGGGTCACACCCAGAACTGCCTTCTAAAGGTCTCAGGAGGACCAGCATATGCCTTGAGGGGAGGAACAGAGGCCAAAGTGTGTCCACGCATGAGCGTTTCACTGCAACAAAGTTTCTTGCTTTGGAGGAGAAATGGGAAGCATACACACAACAGATCTGGTTTCCATCAGCTTGTTATTTATAGCATTGGTTTCACAGCTTGGGTTATACACACTCATGCTTGCTCTTTCAGACTTCCTCAGTGCTCTGCCATGCTTCCTTCTTACCTGAGCAACAAATCTGTGTTTCTTACTCTGCTACAATCAGGTTGTCCATGTCTCATTTAGTTGTGCATGCACTAATACGCTTCACAGAGCTTGGCTGCTCATGAAACGAGAGTTTGCAAGCAGAGTATTTCTAAAACATCTTTCTGAGCCTTCGGCTAAGATGGCAAAGACACACTAGTTTATCAGCAGCACACAAGGGAGGGATATTCTGACTTGCAGGCCCCAAAGGACTAACTACCAGTTGGTTCAATTGAAAACACCCTTGGCACAGAGAAAAATTCAGTCTCATGAAATAGCAAGTAACTCTAACTGCTCAGCTACTGCACTCTAATGGCTGCATGATGGGAAAGACTTTATATCAAGTCCCCCCTTGGCAAACTCACTAGAGACTGGACCAAAGACTTTCAATGCTAACATCCTGAAATAAATAGCAGAGTTCTCTAGCTGGATTTGGAACAAGCTCCTGCCTAGCACAGCTCATAGGAAATCAGCCAGGGCATGGGCTGCAGTTTGCATAGAGACAGCTGAGTAAAGGTGGCAGGTCCCATCTGTTGTGCTTAGAGCCATCTAACATTGTCCTAAGCAGCTAGTTTAAACACTGGCTGGTTTGGTCTCCGCTGTTGATTGAATGAGATTTGTTGTCAGTAATAAATCTCCTGGCACATGATCAGTCACCGTATATAAACCTAGATTACACTAAGAAAAAGCATGATAGCATCAAACAGCTCTAAGACATCTTTAAAATAGAGGCCATCCCCAAACATCTTTCCAGGAAGAGAAAACTGATGGCTTTTTTTAGGTAAACATCGGTAAACATGCCGGTGGATGACACCAAGAGCAGATAACATGACCAACAGCTCTCCTTGGCCAACATCTGGGTCATAATACAAAGATTGAAGCAATTTCTACAATGTCTAGGGCCAAATAGCTAAAGATGACACAACACTCAGCCCCCAAGGCAATGGTAATCAGCATCAACAATCTCTTTCAGTTAGATTTGACTGGCCAAGTAGGGCATGGGTCTCCATCATGAGCAAGGCACTTTCCTCTAAACCTGCAGCAGTAAAAGTGACAGGAGACAAAACAGTCTCCCCTGAAAGAGGAACCATGAGCTCGCCAAGGTGCCCTTCATTAGGACCTCACACCTGCACCTGGCACTCCACAACTGCTGCAACGGGTGGTAGAACAGGCATACTATGCTGGAGTCTCCCTGTGGGTAGTTACAGATTGATGAGTGTTGATTTGGTGATCAGAAAGCCACACAAGCACTTAGACTAAGGAAGATGTACTCTTACTCATATTTTCTGCTCCTGAGTCCATCAACAGATGTTTAAGCACTGCAGTCCAGAGAGCTAGCCTGAGGTGCAACAGCATGGCCCCATTCAGCTTTCTGCCATTCAAAGCCAATGCCTTTTAGGAAGGGAACACCGCAGTGTATCTGCGATAATAACTGCAGTTCTTAGAAATTATGTTACTAAGATTTACTTCTTCTTGTCAGTACATCTCATATCACTTTAGCAAGGAGATCAGTTTATCCTCATTTTATCAATGGGGAAACAGCAAGAGGGTAAGCAAACTGTTTAAGGTTATTCAGTGAACCAGTAAGAGTTAGGAAAAGAATCCATCTTTCTCCTTGCTTTAGGAGGTACTGCTCTACCAAGGAGCATCACAGAGTCATGTATGTCCTGCAAAATCCATTAAAGTTGGGGTGATTTCAGCCTATGGCACCTTGCTGAAGCCAACAGATTTGCACAGATGCTTTTGTGAATCAAGCTGTTTGGGTCCAACAAAAGAAACCACCACAAGCTGATTTTTCTCCTGTCTAACATGCTCTAGGTGACCCTACTTGAGCAGGAGGGTGACCTTGATGATCTCCAGAAGTCCCTTCCACCCTCAACTATTCTGTAATTCAGTGATTCAGAAGCAAGTACCTTACAGAGACTGGATCTGCTGGGCTCGACTCCTGAGCACTGTTTGTAAGAGCAAGGGTTAACAAGTGACTTTTTCAACTCTGTAGTACAGACTGGCTTTTACCGAAATACTGTTCTGCAAGATTTTCTTAGTGGGCTTGTAAAGTACACCCAACTTCACAACAAAATGGTTTAAGTTTGACCTTCTTTTATTGCTATTTTTGAAACTTCAGCAATAAAAGATGGCAAGAAAGGCCACAGTTTAAGACTCAGCCCCTTCTAAGGGGAATTTAGCACAGAGACCATCAACAGAAATGCCAGAGCTGAAAGCACAGCCTGCTTGCTCTGCACACATGGAACTTAGGAGACTATGGACACTTGAACTGGACAGTGGCCTGAACAAAACAGCAGGGATTATGTGCCAACAAGATAACATCAACCTGCAGCATCAAATGCCATACACACTAGGTAATCTTTCCAGAAGCAGAGTTGAAAGGAAAGTGGTTCTTTTCCCAAAGCTGCTGAAGAAAGGAGCCTCCCAGCCTTGTTCAGCCGGGACTTGCCTTTCACACAAGATTGGATTGGATTTCCAGTCCTACCGGAGCTGGACAAGCCCAAAGGGACCCTGAGGGCTGGAGCTGATCAGCTGTCTCTGGGAATCAGTACTACTGCTATTGCTCCTTCTGCTCAAGTGACTCCTTCTTCACTGAAAAGAATACCACCAGGGTCCAGCACTAGTGTGCTGAGAACCCTGCAATGGCAACTCTAGCCTCTGAGCAGGCAAGGTCTAGGAAAACACATTTCTCTTCAGCTTCTTTTGGGAGATCTGCACCTATGGAAAACCCTCCATCTGAATCAAGCGTCATCAAACCAAACATGTAACTCAGACCATTTGAACATCACAGTCCCGAGAGTTCAATACTGATTAAGGGACTGGAGCATCTGTCATATTTGGAGAGGCTGAGAGAGCTGGAATTGTTTAGCCTCAAGAAGGTAAGGCTCAGAGGGGATCTTATCAATGTGACTACCTGATGCAGGGAAGTAAAGAAGATGAAACCAGACTCTTCTCAGTTGTATCCAGGGACAGGACAAGACACAATGGACACAAACTGAAATAGAGGAAATTCCATTCGAACATAAGAAAAAACCTTCCTACTTTGAGGGTGGTCAAACACTGGAACAGGCTGCCCTTAGGTTGTGGATCTCTGTCCTTGGAGATACTCAAAACCCAACTGGACAAGGACCTGAGCAACCAGCTCTAGTTGACCTTCCTCGGAGTGGGGATATGGGCTACAAACCTCCAGAAATGCCTTTCAACCTCAACAATTCTGATTCAGTGAAAATATATGGTAACAAACAGTCATTGCTTTATCTTTGAGAGCTTAAACAGTATGAAAAAACAGTTCATCTGGCAAAGAATGCTACTGGATAGCCAAACAATTGCTGGTGCCAACACTACTTTGTATTGATGCTGAATATCACTTGCATCCTGCACTAAGGAGACTACCGCAGGACAGCAGGGTCCAACTCTTGGTTGGGAATCATCTCAACCAAATATAGACAGCCACAAGCACAGTGTAAGTTACCTTTCTAGGCTCTCTTTAGAGTCAATAAAGAGAGACAGGCAATGCTGGAGGATAAGTGAGCTCACCTTTGAGGGAAAATAGATGATTAGCTTAGCCTATCTCCAAATCTGTAGGTGGTTCAAATTAGGGGGGATGGATTTTATATCTTTTTTTCTGGACTTCAGGGACTTGATTCAGGTGACTAAAGCTAAGTATCTACTGCCATTGCAGATGTGTCAGATCTGCCAATTCCACACAGATGTCTCAAGTGGCATTTTATGCTTATTTAGCAACTGAATGGTACTCACGTAGGAATTCAGAAGGGAGCTGCAACTACGATTTGAGGACTGGGGGGTGGAGGGTAGCTGGCTCACACTGAGAGATTTAAAGAGCTTAATAGCTTAGCTTATCAAACAGAAGAGGAAGAAGCGACTTATTAACAACAAACAGCACCTAGCAAAGAGAGGCTCTCTTATAGCAAAACTCTCTTTAATCTAACAGACAAAAGCATATCAAGATCTAATGGCTGAAAGCCAAAACTAGACAAATTCAAAGTACAAGGAAGGTGCCAGTTTGTAATTGAAAGAGTAACAAGCCATTGGAATTACTCACCCCAGGCTGCAATGGATTCTCCACCATCTGAAACCTCTAAATCAGCATGGATGCTGTTCTAAAAAGTGCCATGTTGCAGGCACATATTTCTGTGTTTGGGAATTACTAGTAAAGCTTTCCAGCTTGCATCAGTTGTGCTCTAAAAAACAGACAAAAGAAACATGATTCTCATATTAAAGACGGAGAAGTGAAGATCAGTGAGATTAGGAAGTAAGGCAAGCAGAGAGCCTGTGGCAGTACAAAGGAACAGGACTCAGGTCTCTCAAGTGCCATCACATGCTGTTACTGTACAGCCACTCTTCCACTCTTTAGAACAGCCTACAGCCCTACAGAAGCTAGTCTTTTCCTGGCCATGCCCTCAGCAGGATGACACCAGGCTCAGGAAGTAAGCCCAGATTCACAAGGCCAGGTCTAGATTCACAAAGTTAGATCTGCAAGGGAACAGAGAATGGACCATACCAGAAAAGGTCACCTTGTGGGAACACAGCCTCACCTGTAAATTTGATCCTTAAAAGAAATCTAGCAACAGGTTGTGCAGGTGGAAGCACAGTTTTGCTGACTTTTTGCATTTCCACTAGAGCTTTCCCCCAAGCACAGTCTGGCCAGGGCTCAGCTCTCTCTATGCCTTTAACCAACACATGCTCGCAGAGCCCTCTAGCCTATACCCAGACCTACAGATGGATGCTTTGCAGATGACTTGTTCTATTTCCTTCTCTTCTCAAGGAACATTTCCCTCTCTTGCATACCATAAGACAAAGTAAAAGTAAGAGGTATGTTTTCATCGAATTTCCATCTGGCAAGAGAGAGAAAACCACAAGGGAAATGTTCATCTGCCAAGACACCTCTGTGCTGAATTCATACTACAGGAAAGCGTGCTGCTGGTTGCTCATGGAAGAGCAATCAACATTCAAGCTCAGCTACGCCCTAATTAAGAATGTCTACTTTGCTGACGTTAAGAGCATGTAATAAAAATTAAAAGGAAGGGTAAACAAAGGTAAAAAAGCTGAAGTCCAGACTGACTAACAGCGGGACCCTGGGAAAGAGGTAAAATGCAGAACTGGGAGAATAATGACTTTGCTTCTCAGGTGAATAATTTCAGGTTGTCCTCACAAACAGACACAGAAATCAATTCATCCCACTGAAATGTAAAGTAAGTCTTAAAGATACTTAGATTCAAATAAAATATTTCATTCAACTTTGTCTAGCTTTATTCTGGGACCCTGAAAACAAAAACTTTTTGAGAAATTCGTGTAGCTAAATTTCAAAACCACCTGTTCTGAAATAACCAAGAAGAGTATGCCAGCTTGGAAATGACAAAATGAAACCTTTAACTTAAAATCATTAGAGATTGTCTTTTTTGGCTGAAGAGATGTAATAAATTTGCAAATAGTTTTTATAAAACCCCTGCAGATGCATCAGTAGGATTTCATCTAGACCATAACCAGGAAGTACTCTTTGCAACACACCAACTTGGAACAGCCCAAACATAGAAACTCTGTTCCTTCCTCCTTTCCCCCATCCATGCCTGCAAATACAGCACTGTAGTTAACACACAAACCACCATTCATTATATTCAGAATAAAGCACAAAGTTTGCTCTTACACTGTGCACCCAACCACCTCAAAATTGCTTGCACTGCTGAACGCTCAACCTGGTGTGGCCTGCATTACGGATAGCAAAGCCTTTGGTTCAAGAGCCACTTTATCTAGGGTTTGTATGGAGCTCCTGAACATCTACAGGGCGGCTAGACATGCCACACAATCTCTGTATAAATTATCAGGGATCGCAATGATTATAAGAGCATCTTAATTACTCAGAAGCCACTGAAAATGCCTAGATCTTTACTGAGAAATTGCATATGCATTTTCTTTCTATGGCATAGACATTTCCCTAGCTAGACTTATCCAAGCTGGACATAAATCGTGAAAGAGGAATTGTTATTACAGTAATATCCCTTTTCATGTGGGAACCTAACCACAAAATGGCTGAGGCAACCTCCTCAAAGGCATACAGCATGTCAAGACACAAGAGGAAAATTGAACCAGATCTGGCAATGGCCAGCCCAGTGGCTTGCCCTTCCTTGTTAAGGTGAATGGAAAATTTCAGCACGTGACACACAGAAGAATAATTTGGCTGGCTGGGCCTGAGAAGGAGAAAATACAGGCTGAACTTTAAGGAGAATTGCCAGCTACCCTGGTTTAACACACTCCTGAAGGAGCCATCTCACTTAGGGCATTTTCTTAAATTGAGTGGGACCCTAGAAAAGGAACTGTGTGCATCCCTTCACACTGACTGACGGGGCCACCAAGTATTTTCCACCTCTCACTAAGGTGCTTTGGTGTTCCTGCAGTGCAGTTCCATCACTCACAGTCAAATTAACTAAGCCTACGCTGTGTCCTTAAGTTTTTTCAGCCCTGTGGGCTGGATTCAGCAGAAGCTGTGGTCTTCATCAGCAGAACAAGGGCTGTCAAAGCACTCCCTGTACATTTTGTATGCCACTCTGCAATAACAGTTTCATTTCAAGCAAGAAATCAAAGCACCTGGATCATTTCTGGCTAGACTTATTTTGGCTTCTCTGCTAAAAGGAGCAGCGAGATTACCAAGAGCTTACCAGGAGGTATCCTGAAAAGCAATGATCTGGGATGAAGACAAGCACAAAAGAATTCAGGGGGTAACAAGTCTTGGGCCATGCATCCTTCCTTCTCCCCAGCTGAACACGCTCGTTCTTTTCAGACACAGCTGCCCAGGTTTTGATCAGCTCAGAGGCCCCAACAGGGAGCCCTGCTGAATACACACAGCTACGGAGATACCCCTTCCTTCAAATGGGGAGTACGACTCCAACCGCACCACAGAAAAAGTGGGATGGATGCGCAGTTCTTGCCACACAATGGGAAATACAGCAGCCAGGATACAGAGAGGGTGGTCTGCCTGTTAATTCAGGAGACAGGAATTCAAACTGAAAGCTCCATGTGGAGCAAATTAGCAGAAACTAATTCTAATCCATCCCACACTGGCACAGAGGCACGCCAGCCTTGTTTAAAATTGCACCTCCCTTCAGATCCAGCTTGCCCTTGTTCTACGTGGAGAGGAAAACAGAAGGGGAGAGGCAGCATCAAAATCTGCAGGCAGATGGTCCGTATTATGGAACCTCTGTGCAGTACCAGCCACTTGCCCCTGTGCCCCACGATAAATCATAGTCTCACTCAATATTCAGGGAAGGGCAACACTCTCCCAGACTGATGGGGTTGAAAAAATGACCAGTTAATAAGACATAAATATTGAGCCTGTATCAGCCAGTAATTGTCATCATCCTGTTTAAGAAACTACTCACATCTTTGAACAGTTATTCAGCATCTCCCACCTCAGAAGAAGGTCTGGAGTCCGTTTCCGGCAGCTAGCAGAGAGCTGCTTCTCTTTATTTGACACAAATGGAATTTGTCAGCTTGTGCATCCTTGGTTTCTGCTTGGTTTAAAGTTGCTGTAGAGTCCTTGCGAGCAGCTTAGCAGCTGGAAACAGAGAACTTGCAACTCCCTCCACAAAGGTGCCCATTCAGCAATCTCTGGTCCCATGGGTGCTGCCCAGACAGGAGCCTCCTGTGTGTTGGGACCTTTGCAATGGCATCTTCTGTCTCCGCGTCAGAGGGGGAAGTGACACTTAAGGTGGCTGTAGTGGAAGGCAGAGGCAAAAAGTGTACATTCACTTTTTCTGTAGACAAGAAAACTGAAGAAATGCCCTGCCTGGCCAAAATAAATACATTTGGCATCTTTCCTGCATCTGCACTGGCATGTTCATGGTGCTGAAACTGAAAACAGGCCCGAATCTTGTTTACACGAAAGTCTCTTTCCATCACTTTGGCAGTAGGAAGGAGCTTAGTGTCATGGTACATACTATATTTTCGTTTCAACATGTGTAAATGAGGATCAAGCCTTTATGTTGCTTAAAATACATGTAAATGACCCTTTATGCTGTTAGAGTGGCGTAGAGAGGTCTTTCTGCAGTAAAAAAATCAGCTCCATTATGCTTTCATATCATGCTCTATTCATTTAGTCTTAGTTTCCCGAATGCAGGCAATTCCCCTTGACCTTGGCAATCTGTGTCAAGATTTTATGCGACTGGGACTAAATCCACAGGCAGGAGAAACTGCATGAGCTCAAATAGAAGCACAGCTACACCCTTAGTGTAAACTGGGCCTTCTGTCATACCAAAAGGTCCGGTCTGTTTCCCATGGAGTATTTTAGTGCCTCTCTGATAACAGCCAGGATCAAAACCAGAACTGGTAAGATAAAGCAGGAAATGGCACTCTTGTGACATTTCCAACTTGGTCCACCATTCCCAACAGGTTTGTGATACAGGAGGCTGCTCAGAAAAAAATCTTTGAACAGGGAGTGAAGCCAAACCTCTGAGTTTCTAAGGCCATGTACTAAACTGTTATAAAGCAGTGCAGATCCACGCAAGTCAGCAGAAAGACAATCTTGTTTTCTGCTTCCAATAGTGCCTAAGAGAGAGATGAGGTTTGCCTACTGCCAGGAAAGCAGTCACGTATGGGGACCCAGCTTCAGTGACTGCCTGGGCAGCCAGGTCTGGGGAGTCTGCACCCGTTTGGAGTCCTGGCTTACCTACGTGCTCCAGTGAAGGGCAGCAGGTCACAGGCCAGAAGAGCACACTGCAGAGGCGAAGGAGAAAAGGGATTCCAGAAGAAGGGGCAGCTCAGTGAGGATTTCAAGCCCCACCTAGAAGACTCCCCATTCCCAACCAGCTTTAGGCCATCTGTGTTTGACTTTTTCTTTCTATTAGTTGATTTGGAGGGTTTTTTCAAACTTTGCATCCTTCTAAGAAACCATGAAAACGAGAGAGCGAGAGAAAAAGAGAGAAAGAGAGAATAACTAGACATTCTGGGCTGACATCAGGATTTTCATGACTCACAGATGGACTTGCCATGCCTCCTGCTCTGGCCCCAGGGAAGTCACCATTACATTGCACTGCCCAAGCTACAGGCTTCGCTCAGTTGCCCATTTGCTCTGCGTACATAGACAAAGACCCTAGTGGGAAGGGAAGTGGCCTTGCTTAGATCTTTGTCTTTGAGGGCATTAATTTGCCTTGAAGGGCGTATCTCTCAGCACTGACAATAAAGACAGTCCAGATGACTGGCTTGTATGAGCTACCCAGTTGTAGGGGTAGGGACTGAAGGGGGCTAAGGTAGGTGAAGTGAACCCCACTCCTTGTGTCTGATAAATTGGGAGGAGACTAAGCAAGAGCAAAGGGTCTCCAGGTATCTCAGGGAAGCACCTTGAACAGAGCACTGCTTCATTGCTTTCCTATCACTCTGCAGGGCAAATAAATCACTAAAGCCCTAAAAAAGAAGGCATATATTTCCATACTGACAACTTTTGCCAGCAAGTAAGCCTTAGAACCCAGCAAGGGCTGGCTGCTATTCTGATTAATTACTGCTGGTAGCTCTGCTCACTGCCTAAACTGCCTTCTCCCCATTCAACTCTTACTTGTGGTGTGGACTGTTAAGAGCGAAGGGGTTTCATTCCACCTTTTGGCCTATGAACTCCAGATTGGTTTCACTGCTGAAGACCAAGCCTCTCTTTTTCAGTCAAGTATGTTCTGCTTACAAACTGCACTATTCTTCTGGAGCAAACATCACTGGCAGAGATGTCCTGACAGGTCATCAATACCATCCACCCATAAGGGCTGGAGCAAGTGACACTGAATACATCTGCAAAATAAAAGCAGAGCTAATGGAACACACCAGAGCTGTTTCAGCCGTCTCTACCCAAGAGCAGCTCTGTGGGCATTGTCTAGCCCAGTAGAGCTACTGGAGAAAGTCCAGCGTATGGCTATGAAGATGATCAGAGGGCTGGAACATCTGCCCTATGAGGAATGGCTGTGAGAGCTGGACCTCTTTAACCTGGAGAAGAGAAGGTTGAGGTGGGATCTCATCAATGTCTATAAGTATCTGAAGTGAGGGTGTCAACGGGATGGGGACAAACTCTTTTTCAGGTGTCCCATGTGACAAGACAAGAGGCAATGGGCAAAAAATGAAACACAGGAAGTTCTGCGTGAACGTGATGGGGAATTTGTTCACTGTGAGAGTGACAGAGCACTGGACCAGGTTGCCCAGAGAGGTTGTGTAGTCTTCTTCTCTGGAGATATTCAAAGCCCGCCTGGATGCAACCCTGTCTAACATGCTCTAGGTGACCGTGCCTGAGCAAGGGGGTTGGACTAGATGATCTCCAGAGGTCCTTTCCAACCTTACTGATTCTATGATTCTATGTTGGCTAGGCCTGAGAATAATCTAGCTGAAGGGCAGAACATTTACAGTAACTACTATTTTCTTTCAGAAGAATGCATGAGGAATTGTCATTGCTTTTCTTATCCCCTCCTCTTTTACTCAGTAAAACAACCCTCTTTCCAACTTCTGCCAGCCGAATGCTACTTCGCGGCTTTACTCCAGAAGCAATTGCAATTGGAAACACTTAGACAAATCTTATCCAAGAGTTTATGAGGAACAGCTCAGAGGCACCCTGAAAACTGCAGCATGCTACCTAGAGTACTGCAGATTATTATTATTATTATTTTAATCTCAGTATAGTTATGGGTAAGGTTTTAATTGGGCATTGTATTTCAAAGCCAAGGAGTAGGATCTATACAAAGGACTGGATAGTTTCTGTATTAATTGACCATCAAATCCTTCCCCTTTGCATCTGCATTCTATTATTAGAGAATGTAAAGCAGTTTATAGGGCTTTTAACCTCTTAAAGCAAACACTCTATGGAAGTTATGCTGCTGCAGGGACCGTACTAGCTTTATAGACTTTGTTTCTAATCCAAGGAGAGGGGAAAAGTGGAGAAGAGACAGAACAAATGAATGATTTTTGATGGTAGAAATACAGCTGGCGTAAATCAGCAAAACTCCATTAACTTTGGTAGAGTTATGCTGACTGATGCCAGCAAGAGATCAGACATTTGTTTTAAAATGAGGTCCTAGTTCCCATAGGACCAAAATGGTACTGGACAAACCTTCACAGACCCCTTTTCAGAATTCTCAACTAAATTCCTCTCTGCCGCATGCAAAAGCACTGATTATATGCCAGCGAGCCATGTGGCATGATGGGTACCATGACATACATATGCACCATGTGCTGGGGCACTTGGGACTGGAGGAGGGCTGTGGCTGCAGCTACAAATCATCTTTCAGCAGGGCACTTTGATCACCTCTGTACTCCACCAGTCTGCTCCCAGTGTGAGAGAGAGGCAAAACCAGGCCATGGAGCAGGAATCAACAGGGAGAGTTTTGTGGTGTCTAGGCAAAATCGATAAGCTCTGCTGTCTTCAGGGTCCCATAGTTGGATTCCTCCAAGGGGATCCATCATTCCCAGATCAATAGAACCAAGATGGAGGCAGTCTGAACTGTCATGGGTTCCTGCGTGTAAGCGAGATGTGGAGGCAAGGTGTTATCACCAAGGCAGGAATACAAGCATTGGGAAACATTGCTGCTGTTGCCTGAGCAGATGGACCCTCCCTGGCACACAGCATTGGTTCCAAGCACAGTAAACCAAATCTAGTGGATCTAGTGTGAACTGCAGCAACTGGTCCTGATGGCCCAATCCGGCTGAGCAGTCACATGCTCCACTCAAAGTAACATGAGTGCTCAATATTTCTCCAGTTGAAGCATGAGAATTGACATCTGCCATTTCTACTCAACTTAAGATCAAAAGGATGATTAAACTGTCACATCAAAGGTCCACCTAGCTCATCATTCTGTCTGCAACCAAAAGAAAAACAAATGCTTACAGGAAGTTGTATCAGCATAGCATATCATATATGGTACTTTCCCCTCCAAGGAGTTGCCCCTAACAAAAGGTCTTGACACCTGCAACCTACTGGCAGTCAGAAAGCACTGAAGACCTGAATAATTCTTGCAGCGAAAGCAGAAAACAAGCTCTGGTCTCACCCTAACTATGGCAGGAGAGAAAACTGAATACTGAATATGTAGCTCCATGTTTGTCTCCTTCAAAAGAATCATCTGAAGGGACAGGATGGGATCTATCCCACAAACCAGGCACAACAAACTATGCTTTATCTTCTAGCTCTGTTCAGCAGGACGAGAAAGAAAATTCACCAACCTTGTTTGGCTTCTTTGCCTGTTTTCATTACACAGTAGTTCCACCACCCCATGGCAGACAGGATTCCTACTTTGTAAACCCCTTTCCTATTTCTGTGTCTCATAGTAACCCAAAATGTCACTAGACAGAGTCCAGGACCAAGTCCAGTGATTACAGGCATGCACACAGTGGTGGATGGGGCCAGCACAATTATCTTGTTCCTAAACATTCTACAATGCTTCCAAGTATCTTGTATTTAGTTACTTGCTAAGGTCCTGGCTGTTCTGAATGTCTGGCTCTCAGGCACTATGATTTTATTACTACAGAATGAGCCAGGAACCATTCAAAAGCTTTAAAAGGTCTTTTAAATAGTCAGATTGAATTTACAGTGTTGGCTGCCTGGCAAACAGAACAGGCATTTCAAGTGGAAAGGAACGTTCTTTTATTGCATCTGCTGTTGGCATTTAGGGCACCCTGATCACTAACAATTCCTCAGCTCTAACACACAGCATCCTGCCCACTGCCAACTGGACAAAACCAAGGGGAGCAACAGACCGAAAGGCTCTAGGTGGGGGAAAAAAAAAAGTGTTTAGAGCTAGTCAGAAGTTTTCATTATTATGGGATTTTCATGAGAAAATGAGCATTTTTCAAAAGCTCAAAATGTCACAGAAATATCTTGCTTTCAATCATCTCCCAGGCCACTTAACCTCAAGCACCACATGAGATGGACAGAAGGTCCTAAGGTCCTAGGGCACAAGGATATAACACAGAAACAATCTGTCTGGACCTGGGAGAGAAGGAAGGGGTTGAATTACTGCTGACTACCGCAAATCACCTCAAATGAGTTAATTACCAGGGTTCATTTTGATTCCTTAGATATTACTAATCAGTTGTTCAAAGGTTTAGAGAGCCAAATGTCCTTATAGGCAAAATAAAATGCCACCAATCTGACCATCAGACCTCACTTTGCTTCACTAGTGAGGGACGGGGAATGCCTTTCTGATGGTCTGAAAAGCCCAGGATAATTTGCTATTTCCTGTGACTGGGACAGATTAGAGGCAAGCAGGAGCAAGAGATTCCTACGGCCGGTTTACAGCTGGGGTTAGAAAGCTATCAGACAAGCAGCTGGAACAGAGGTTGCATATGTGGAGAGGGGAATGGGAATTCCTGCAGCTGTGGGGGCTCCAGGAAAGGATTTCTCCAAGTTCTTCTGCTCTGGCTCTGGCAAGCATGAAGTCAGCACCCCATGCTTTTCCCCTGCTCCCTTTCCCCTGCCTTACTTCTGCCAGAACTTCTTTACTCAGACCTGCACGGCCCTCAGTCTCAAGCCCAAAACAAGTCTCTTCACTACCATGTGCCTATAGAACACTCCAGGGTTATAGATTAGAGCTCTGACATCCCTTTGCACCCCAGAAGCAAAGCAAAGAGCAGTTACATAGAGAATTTTCCATTACTTTCTACCCTCCCTTAGCCCCTTTCTCTCAGGGCAAATGTGAGGCAGGGCTTGACCTGCAATCCCCTTTGTAGGTGCTGGCTCCCAGTCTCCCATCTCAGGCTAGATTGGCCTCGATCACTCATTGATGTTCTGGGACCATTCTCTCCTCAGTTTGGACACAAGAAGGTCCATCAAAAAGGTATCTTATCCCTACTAGCTGGGTAAAGGCTGCTTAGGAAAAACAAAAAAATCAGAGTCAACTCCTGTCTGTCCTTCCTTGGCATAACTTCCAGAAAACGCAAGTTTCCCCAGGACGCTGAAGGAAAGCAATTGGCAGAGAAGATAGTCAGGAAAACATTCCACAGAGGCTGAATAGGATAATTTAGAGGCATTATTATTAATGATGGCAATTATAGTGCTAGAAAGCTCAGTATTTTTTCATACAGGACTGAAAATGGAAAAGGAACAAAATCAAGCCACGTCTAAGGGAATGTGCAACAAGCAGTAATGAATACATGGAAACCAGACAAGATCAGTCTCAAAACCACCAAGACAAATCTCTTCCTTGAGCAAACCACTGCAGGTCCCCTAGAGTTCACAGACTAGCAGAGAATCAAGGCCATCTCTATCTGACCAGGGCAGAGGATATTAAAATTTAGCTTTCCAAAGACTTTCGGAGATGGAAGCTCAAACTCACTGCAGTCAAATGAGCTACAAATTCCCCCAAGGCTATGAGAAAATATCAACTCAGTTCTGCTGAGTTGCTCTCCCAAGAGTCATCAAAACGAGTGTCACCCACGTGACACCTATGCATCTGTGCTTTCTTATGCGCCATCAGGCCTTTGGTGTGGGATGTTTCCTGAGGCTTATGCAAAGGCCATCTTCTCAGACCATCAGGCTGACCAGCCGTTAATTTTCAGGAAGCACCTAGTGCCTCATTAGTAATTACTTACGCAAACTTCCCTTTCATGGTTTCTGAGCCAAAACCTTTCTTCCTGATACGTCCCAATAAAGTTTTATTTAAGGTAAGATAACACAAGGGTTATGTGCAAGAGCTGGGCTGCACCTGACTAAACACTCAGACCATCAAGACGGCTGGATGGTTCTAGTAGAGTTTCCCTGACTCTTCTCTCCTTTCCCCCTGCCAGCTGGCAGAGCCCCTTCCAGCTCACAGCAAGCTGGGAAGCAGGGAAACGGCCCATGTATGATTTCCCCTTGTATATGCAGCATATATCCTTCATGCAAATCTGTCTCATAAATCACTGCATCCCAGGTGCACCACAGAGTAATTTGCTAGGAAAATACTGTTCCAACCCAAGGACCCAGCATACCAGAGTGTTCTTTATGAGGGGTAATATCCAGGATGGGGTGACTTGGAAACCTGCCAGACTCAGAAAATGATTCGTCCTGCCTGACCTTAAATCTTGGACTCTGACTATTGCAGATGGAGCAGTATTTGCAGACAGGAAGTGTCAATCAGGGCCACATTCATATCCCCTCTGCAGCTAAGACTACAGGGCCCATAGGACATGTAAGAACCCCCAGTTCGCAAATTTGGGGTTCCTAGTTATGAATAACCCAAAAAAAACAACCAGAAGGAGGCTCACCAGAAACAACAACACAAAGCATTTATTTAGCACTTTACACAAAAACATCTCAGGGCATTTTGCCTTTTGTAACTTCACTAAAAGCTGCAGCCTGTGTTTATTTTGCCCATACCTTTTTGAGGAAGATCTTGTCGGTCTCAATGATTTATACTTATATCATCTGAGATCCTTGGTCCAAAATGGCAAGAATTTCTTAGATTTTAAAACTATCAAGCGATGCCAATCTGTCAAGCAATCATTTTCCCTCTGATAAAAAATAATAGCCAGACATCACAGTTTGCTGCAATTAATATGACAATAATCCAAGTTGCTCTAGTCTTCAAATATTTCCACAGCATTTAGTACTCCTAAATAACTCTCTCTCTTACTTACAGCTGTCAGGAATAAAATTTGCTAATCAGACTTTCTATCCTCTTCCACATAGATCAGGGAAGATATCGTAGAGTTGCTTGTGAACATAGACAACAACATTACATTACCAAAATAAGATCCATTTAAGCTAATAGCTTTGCTGCAGCAAGACAGACTCAGGATATCAAAGAGTCAAGGGAGGAGTATTGTATAATACAGTTGAGAAAATGGACAAGCAGTTAGACACAAAAGCTTTTCTTCAGCTCTGACAGAGAAGCAATAAACTCCAAACTGCCGCAAAACTTAAGTTAAACCACAGGAATAAAAAAAGAAGAAACAAAATAAGGAATTAAGAGAAGATTTCCAGTCTACTGATATTAACTGCAGTAAAGGGGTGACATGCAACAGCATAAAATTCTTAAGATTCATGTGAAAAAATAAAGTAGAAAGATATATAGGATTTTCAATAATATCCTAGAAATTGACATTTCAGGCTATACCACGGGCCCGCAAGTCCTGTCTCCCTATTCAGCAACAGGCAGTAGCTGCCCAGTAGAAGAATCAGACTTCAGGAGCCCAAAGGAGCTGCTGCATACAGCTGAAGGATGGCTTACACAAGTCTCCTCTTCCTCCCAGGTAGCTCATGGGTGGCATCCACCATGAGACACAAGAATTTCTCTTCCTTTATGTGTTCATTACTGCTTCTCTCAACAGCCTGGGTTAGGTGATGTCCACCTGGCATCCACTGTCAGCATGGACGCTTCCTGGCAAAGCCCTTGCTCACTGATAGCTTCACCGCTAGTTCCAGATAGACACACAAATTTCAATCCAAGAGGTAGTCCAGGAGAGAGCACATTTGTCCAAATGCCCTCTGGGAGCAGGGCTCCCTGCCATTCACCAAAATGCTTTGACCCATGCCCTCCTGGAATGAAAATAGCTCCTCAAATCTACCAGTGCAGGGAAGAGAAAATTGCAAATGACTCAAAGTGAGACTGAAAACTCCAAGCTCAACAATCACAAACTGAGGCTGCTAATCTTCTTGTCATAGGAGCAGACTCACCCTGCAGAACGGAATTCCTGCCATTGAGTCAACTAATTAAAAGCATTGAACTCTGCACCAGTTATGGTTTGATGTGCCTTAATCCGATGTGACATTCGACATACACGAGGAACACAGGCGTACACATACGGTTCTTGTTGCTCAAAGGGGTTTGGTATCTGTGAGGGTGTACCAGCTGCAACATGCTTCCTCCGTTTATCCTGCTGGGGTGAGCAAAATGGAGTGGCAAAGTGGTGGATAATTACACATCAAGCCTCAAAGTCGTTTATGGTTCTGGGTGGCAGGATGTTGAGCAGAAGGCCCTATTTAAGGAAGAGTGTAGTATAACTCAACATTGAAAGATCACTCAAGAAGGAGGGGCTGGGACTGGGATTCAGATCTTTCCTCAAGTCAAATGAAACTGGAAGGCTCTGAATGAGAAAGGTCAATCTTCTTCCTAGGAATCAGACACAATCAGTTGCTGTGTCTTGAGAGTGCAGAATATTTCCAAGCATGACAGTACAGAAGGGGTAATGTAGTGATCTTATCAGAGAAGATTTAGGGTGCTACTTGCACTGTCAGCTGAAATGGTTGGTCTCCTAAGTGTATGATAGCAAGCTGTGCATTTAGATCTGAAGGTCCCAAGTTCATTTCTAGTTAATGATCCATAAGAAGAACTGTTACATTTCTCTTAGCAAGACCGCTTGTAAGCAGCTGATAGACTACTTAGGCTAGGGTAGAAACAAAACATTGAAATATTTGTCACAAGCTATAAATCAGGAGGAGTCAGTGATGCCAGATAGGAACAGCAACATTCGGCACACACTAGTACCAATAGTTGGTCAATAAAAGTTCCTTTAGAGTAAAAGAAACCAAAAAAAAAAAAAAAAAAAAAAAAAAAACAGATGTTGAATTCAGTGCAACTGAAATGCAGAGCATGTTTAAATTCATATTTAATAAAGCAATTATTGTATATTATTGAAGTACCAATTGATTATTAAAAACACATTTATTGAGGCTGGACCACAAGGTAACAGATATGTACCTCTGGCATAGTTGTGAACCTCAGTAAATAGTGATTATTAGAAACACATTTATTGAGGCCTAACGATACCATAAGATACGTATCAGTTACAGGGCTTTTCAAATCTGATCAGTATGTTCTTAAGCCATATTTACTGAGGGTTTATAGCTCTGCAATACAGCTACATGTCTTCATTTAGGGTTGTTTAACTACGAGGAATATCATCTTAATGCTCATTTGATACTTAATTAAGGTAGTGTTTACAGGCAAAAGACTGTATCAACCAATCAGAAATTAAGAAAAAATGTAGTCATTTTCCTGCTTCCATGTAAAGACAAAAATCAGAGCCATTATTAGACCAGTTGTCAAATCTTTTCATTAATCTCTGAATGTCTGTTTTGGTGGAGCCTATGGACCATGGGTGATCTGAGGAAAAGTGACTCATGGAGCCGGCTCCATCATAGCAGGTTGCCGCGACGCTGTGAGCACAGTGACTCCTCCTGCTCTCAGCCACCCAGCTCAGCTCTATATTAGGCTTTGACCAGCTTGCACTCAAAATGCCTCTCAACTCCCGAAGGAGCTTCACTAGGTCTTTCTGTGTCAGCACTGTTATAAATTGACTGTAAACAAAACTGCAATGATGCTAAAATCAGAGAGAAAACAAACACTACTCAGGAGGAGAAAGCGAAGCTGCATGGCAGTGTTATGAGACCAGCGGAGGCACAGAATGGGAAGGGACTGGAAACTGGGAAGTGCTCAGTGACAGAAAATACCTAACATAGACTCAATCTGAAACAAGGTAGAAGGCAAAATAACCCAATGTACCAGTGTGGAACATTGTCCCCAGCCAGTTGTTCCCTAAGTATCTCAGGATATGTTCTCTAAGGGAGAGGGGGAAGAAAGGCCACTGACATAAGAGGTGTTGCACTGATTTACACCAGCTGGAGATTCGGCTCCACTAATTGAGAGGGGTAGGGAGAAAGGGCTCTCAACCTGCATGTCACAGGAATACACAGGCTTTGGAGTTAGACTTTGCCTCCTGGGTATTTCCTCCTCTGGAGCTACACAAGTTTAATGTTTATGAGTGCACCAGATAGAACCCAAGATGCTTAGTCCTTGATAATCACAAAGAATTAGTCCTTTCTCATCACTCTCTTTGCTTAGAGGGCCACCAGAGGGTCAGGGAGGTAAGACATCCTCCTAGCCAGCCAGCACAGTACCTGCTTCTACAGTGAGGTCCGATACGTCCATCCCACACGCTTGGCCTCGTGTCTTTTACTGCAGCTGCAAAAGACTCCCCAGCTCAAAACAAGCCTTTCCCAAGCCTAAGGACGAATATAGGAGATAATCTCCGCAGGGGCACTCACAGCACGCAAAGCAACAGGGCAGTAGGGGAACTGAAGCCCCGAGGGAAGGCAGCGACTTTGTCCAGATCATGCAGAATGACTGTGGCAAAGCCTGGGTGAAAACAGAGCTCTGCTCCTTTCCTTCTGCCATGCCTCAGATTTCCCCGCCTCCCACGGGGTGGAGGAAGAAGAAAAGAGCACAGATTACCGAAAAACTCCCCTAGCTCCATTCTCTTGTGCTCAAATTTATATATTCTACTACAGGTGACATCATGATTGCTGGAGTCTGACAGGTGATGCTGTAAAACGCATGAAACCATAAAAATTTCAACAGCAGCAAGCTCCATTGCTGCTACATCTGACAGCACTTAGCTGCCCAGCTAACACAAATATTATAAAAGCACTCGGTAAAGAAATCCAACCTGCCTGACCTCAGGAGTTTTGGACTAATAAACATTACAGCATGACCAGATTTCATCCACATATAATAAACAGACGGCTTTTAAAGAAACCAAAGCAGGGTGTTGGGAGGTGCAAAGGACTAAGGGAAAAGATGAGTTAAAAGTGGACAATATTCTTCCTGCACGCCGAGAGCTCTGCTTCCAGCCTGCTGTTTTCTGCCACTCTGCCTTTTGCCCGAGAAAAGAACCATCTCAGAAATTGCCCAACCATAACTTCAAAAAGACCCACATTCATATTACACAGCCACTCCAGGGCGCTGGGTAATGGCCTGAACTGTGTCAGAGCACCTGATGTTCATTTCTGCGCTCACCACGGGGAAGGAGTGAGTAATCTCATATCACAAAGTTGGACAGTAAGTGAATCCAAAAGAATAATTGCCCTTTCTTTCATCACCCTCAGCACTAATTTAAGGGGCCAAGAATCTGTGTTCTATTTCTGTGGTGAAATCCCACTGGTCTCCTCTGAGGACCAGAGCACCTTGCCTGAGGCACTGTACAAAGCTCTCTTTGAAGGAGGCAAAGGAGGATGCACACCTAGGCAAGAGCCTCCCTGAAACACTGATGTGAGCTAGACACTCATGAGCTGAGGGTTCCATCCACCATCAGCACACGGATCTTCAAGCCAGACAAGCTGAATTTGATGCTCAGGGTTTTCCAGGAGCAACTAGTTCGCATGGGCCACTTTGGGATCTGTTCTTGGCTAGTCAGAGAGACAGATGACAGAAGGTGCTCATCACCTTCCATGGAAAGGCCTGAAATGATCAAAAAATAAAGGTCTGTACATGCAATATGGAAATGGGAGCTTTGCTTGAAAAGGCAGTATATAAAAGTGAGAAGCGATTTCTTAATCCAAAGCCACCCCAACACTTAGGGGTGCACCTGCACTACACCCGCTCTCCAGTAAATGTCATTGTGGATGTGGGTCATCCAGGCAACTGTCCCATGCATCCAATACCACCAGAGGTTGCCCCCTGCAATAGACAGCCAACCCAACAGCTGCATCAGTGCCAAAAACATGCAACCAGAATCTTATTTGCTGTTAGATGTTAGGGATGATCTATTAAGACACAGAAGCAATAGAAGTTACTATATATATATTTATATGTATATTTCCATTATTCTCACTTTTATCCAAATGACGGGGGACTTGTCTTTGCACTCACTTTCTTCCATGACTGCATGTACAACAGACCAAGTGAGTCGAGCAGTGGGGCACCATGGGACTGCTCTGCTCTGAAGATGTGTTAGCAGGTAAAATGTCATCATCCAAATCACATCATTGCCCACATACTACTGCAGCTGGCAATGACAGTTCAACTCCTAAATTTGGTTTGAGATAGTGAATTTTCATTTAAATTTAGTATTTAATTTTCATTTTTCAATCAAAGCCATACCTATTACTACAAAATTGTTCACAGTATTTTTAATCACAGGTTTCATCATGCACTTTGATGAAATTCAGTCATCGTTTGTTCACAAAATCATCACTGTTTTTTCACCATGTATGATAGATTTCCTTTTCCAACTGAAGTAACCAGTGATAAATGCAACCAATTTTTCAAACAATTTTTACATTTACTGGAAAAAACACATAATGAAAAAAATGAAAGTGTGTTCATTGGACCTAGCTTAATTTTTTTCACACAAATGGCTCCTTACTTTCTAGTTAGATTTATCAGACCTGACACCAGCTCATGGAGATCGGATGAGCATAGATAGAGATTTTCTGATAAAGATCAGTATGTGACAACAGTTCTTCAAACAGGAACACTTAACCATGCTGGTAACTAACCAACTAGGACCTTATCTGTCCCTGCACTGGTTCTTCTAAGTCTCCAATTCATCAGCTGAGTCCACCTACAAAAAGCAAAATAATTTATTTTTACAAATAAAAGCAGACAGTGATGACTCAGGGGTGGTCCCTGCAGACACTTTTCATGCAGAGCCAGAAAGATAGTTAACCATCTACTTCCAGCAAAAATAAAGTGGATTCACTGATGCCCACAGGAAGTTTCCCATCCAACTACTCCTTGGATCACATTCCACATCTCCCTGCTTTTTTCCCAGCTGCAAGGTGTGGAGGAAGACGCTAACCTGACTTCCTCATGTGACTTCACCTTCAATTGCAGCTTCAGTTGTGTGAGGGCCTCAGTCACTCCAGTTAAAACAAAGCCATTGTTGGGAAATGAGATCTCTCTGACTACCACAGGAGAGCAGCTCTGGATTAAGCATTCACATCCCCTCCTGCTGCTGCCAATCCCTCTGGATAATTTTCTGGCTGAGCCACCAGCCTGAAGAGAGCAAGAGCAGCCACCCCAGGTGCCCTCCCCACAAACTGGAGACGTGCCAGGTGGCACCGTGGGAGTCCGAGTGAATTCATCTTGGGCCAGGAAATGGCATTTCAGAATGTGCAGAATAACTCTGGGGCTTTGTAGGCCCCCAACCCCCTTCTCCCCCTTCTGTGCCTGGGGAATGGTTTCTGGCTTCTAGGTCTTCCCACAGAGCCACTCATGCTGTGCAGAGTGAAACACTGGCGTATTCAAAAACCCATCAACATCATCATAAGCCTTTCCAGCAGCTGCAGTACATCTGTACCTGGCCCCCAGGGTTGGTAGCATCCAGCAGCAAGGAGGGCATGCAGCCACTGGGCACTGGCATGCATCTGTACAGCAGGGCTACACCACACCTGCAACAGCAGTCCTAAGGCACCATCTGGCTTCCAAGCACTTTGGTTTGCAACCTTAGGGTCTCTTTAATGCAATCTTCAAACCCCCTTTTTATGGTGTAGGCAAAAAAAAAAAAAAAAAAAAAAAAGTAAAATAACTGATCATAAAAGATCAAGATCATTTACCTTTCAGGAGGCAGCTCAGCTCAGACTATTACAGGGCAATTTGGTATATCATAAAGTTTCCTATTAGAACAGAAAATAGGGCTGCTTGCATGAGCTGCCAATTGGAAATAAAACAGTAAAGGGGTTGTGATCATTAGCGCCACTCCTGTAAGGTTTACTTTTACATAAGTAGTCAGAGCAGAAGGGAGATTTAGATTCAGGTGGAAGTAGATGAGATAGATCTTGAAGACAGGAAAGATGAACAGAAGGCAGCCTCTGTGTTTATGAAGGGTCTCTTCTTGCAGCCATTGTATTTATAGTGGAGTCCCACTGATGGGATGGGTGCAGGATAAGTCTGGGGACCATGTGGAGTCTCCAGGTACCAAGAGAGAGCAGCTCAGCAGAATGGCAGCTCCATTTGTGCTGCTTGAGAACCCTGCATATTTTTTGTAGAGTCAAAGCTGAAGCTGAAACAAAACCATGTCAGAATGAGAGCAAATTGGCCACTGCTGTGATGCCCAAAGCACTGGTAGCCAGGTGCATTTCTCAGAATATATACCTTTGTTGCAGGCAAACTTTGACATTGGTCCTGTGCTTCTGATACTTCTCTAGTTCTCCAGCTATTAGTTATACTAAAGCGTATGCAATATAGCCCGTAAAACCTAGGCCCCTGACAGCTGCATTACAGTTGCCAACAACCAGCCTAGACTTGCGTGTGGCACACCAAAACACAGTCCCATTCCATGCAGGTGAAGTGACTTGACCAAGACTGCAGAGGAGAGTAGTGGCAAAGTCAGAAATAACATTCAGCCACTATAGCTAGGTTGAGATTGTATATGAAAGCTGTCCTGAGATTGCCTAGAAAGTTAGTCGAGTCCATATGGATGGAGTGCTTCAAAGCAGGACACCGCCAGCATCTGCCTTCAGACACACACTGGGAGAATCCCAGGGCTTGACATGCAAACACCTTGCTGCTGGCCGACTCAGTACAATGCTAAATACGCCCAGAAGGTCCCATTGTTTCAAAGAGCTTAACCCATGGTCCACACCATGCTCACAGCCCCCCTCATGAGTACCTCTGAGTCTCAACTCTATGTCCTATCTGCTAGTTCACGCCCGCCAACAACCCTTTTCTCCCCCATGTCCCTCTACTAGCATTTTACAGGGATTTTTTTGCTCAGGGTCTTGGTTCATGCACTCGTTTCTCACACTGCTCAACCTAGCAGGCCTAGATTCAAGAAACCTGTCCTGCCAAGCACAGGGATTATACCCAGCAGCAACCCCTTTGCTATTTGTGCTGCAGAGCATCTTGCCTAGCGTAAACATACACTGGGTGGTGCTGCTCAGTTCTAAATCTTCCCAAGGAAGTGCAACACTTTTTGTAAAGCTCCACACCTATCCACAGTGTTTTACAGTCTCACTGAAATAACTCATTTAAGAATCAAATCCATATGC